>NC_088307.1:5654016-6324937 GCF_032854445.1 Liolophura sinensis
CCCAGGATCAACCAGCTGTCTTAAGCCTTAAGGTAGGAAAACTTTAAAGTCTTAAATTCAAAATAGTTTACTGCGCTAAAATTGTGATTTACCTCAGGAATCCTTGTCCCAGGATCACAAAACCATCTTAGGCATAAGTCAAAATTTCAGTCATTAAACTTGGAATGTTCCGTTACCCAAAATTTACCTTGTCAAGCTATATTTTGACCTTCTTACCTCAAAAATGACTTTTTTAAAGTTTTAAAGTGAAAATCTGATTTATGTCTACGCTGGTTTTTTTCGAGATACTGGAGCCTGGATCTAGCAGGTCCTTTATTGGCTCACAACACTAAAGTGTTGTTTTGTGGCCTCCAAATTGGTCACCATGGATTCATCCACACATACAACTCACCTGTGTTGTGTACAGAGAAAATACTTCAGTACTCTTGGAAGTACAGTATCATCATTACCTCACTGAACTTAACCTAAATAAATCCGCACATTGCTGACAGGCCTTCCCACTTACGGCTGGAGAGGAAGCCAGCATGAGCTGGACTTGAACTCACAGCGACCGCATTGGTGAGAGGCTCCTGGGTCATTACGCTGCCGCTAACGCGCTAACCGACTGAGCCACGGAGTTAACTGAGAGACTACACCAGTATAAATACACAGAAGGTTTTTTTGTTGCCTCTAACAAAATATATTTCACAGAATATATACATGATAGACATGATCATAATAAAATTAAAAAGATGCTGATGACAGTTTGCTAATGTTCTCTAAATAAGATTAATTCTAATTCACTTCCAAACAGGAAGTTTGGACGACATACTACAGTGCTAGCTCGTAAACATGAACGGCTACAGTTGACAACCTTGATTATACTTGCCCTAATTCTTCTAATCTGTTCACATATGAGCAAGCATCTGTGCCATTTATGCACCTTTTGAATTCAATTTTGGAGGCATGACTACACTGGGTGGGTTGGCCAATTTTAGGGCTTCACAAAAAATACACGTTTATCACTCTACACAGAATAATGACACCAAAGTACGCTTGAATGAACACCTTGCAAACTTGCTAATTGGTTGAAGAATTACAGAATGAACAACAACGTTCATGCTTATCCCGGTTACTCAACCAAGTGCTGTATCTGCCTTAAAAATTTGCCCAAAACGTGCATTTATATAGGCATAAATACATGCAGGTCAGAAAATATTACTTTTCTTGCTGTAATCTACATTTTCCCAGTACAAGCAGGATATCATTCTGTCTTCCAAATAAAAAAAAACACTGTTGTATGATCAAAAGAACTCAGGTAAAATGAGCTGATGAAACTTTAGGTCATATTCAGTAAATCTAGGAAGAATAAAGACTTTTGTTGGAACCTTTATACCGTCTACAATACAATGTTACCTCTGAGGTAGCTCCACTATTCTTGTGGCGATGAAAATTTCAAGATCACATGACCAATCAATTACAATAACGAAAAGAAATATGTCACTGTACATGATGAATACACTTACCAGACGATTTCACATATCTTTTAAGTTACTGAAGTTATTAACTTATGGAGGAAGTATTTTTTATTTTTTACACATAAATGTACAAAATACAACCCATATGGGTTAAAGAAAAAGGCACTGAACAAAATAACTGGCTGTGTAAGGCTGAGAATCCCAGCTGTCAGTTATCTGCCCTTGTCTGCACAGTTATCAGTGTCCGTGTGATTGAGTGAATCATGCAATGTCAGCTAGCTTGTCGTTGTTCTGTGTGACTGAGGCTTCTCCTTCAGGTTGTGAGATTCCCGTTTCAGCACATTCAGCAGCGTCTGAGAACTCTCCAGTATCTGGAGGGGAAAAAATGAATTTCATTGATTTGATCTGTGATTTACAAAGTAGGATATTGCTATTTTACTCACTGCATTAAAAAGGAAAAATGATTTGTGGCTGAGTGGTTAATACGAATTACACAGAGTGAACAGTCTTGATCACAATTAGCAGAAAAAAATAAAATATAGATGCACAGGTTAACCTGCAAGACAGGTATAAATACACGGTAAAGAATTAGCTCTAGTGATAAAGTTTCTTTCTCCAGTTAGCTATGAGGCCTTGCGTGCTGAATTGCCATAAGATTTAGGACTACTATTAAAACCCACATCGATACTGATTTCCTCACTAAATCCCTCAAGGACAGTAACCTAGCACTAGCACTACAGCCATATCCGTAATGGAGGAGCCAACGAAAAATACTGTTGTACATAACTCTTATCTTGCTGTACAGTGAAAAACTCTTGTCCTTAACAGGGAATGTGTGGATTGTTCCTCTTTCACTGTTTCTTGAATCTTGGTGACAATAAGCAGTCACTTTTAAGTCACTTGACCCTTCCACTAAGATGGTGTGTCAGTAACTTGCCAAAGGTTGGTGGTTAACACCAGACACTCCAGTTTCCTACACAACTTAGTCATGGACAAAATTTTAGTTCGTTGTTTAATAGTTCATATTTGGTTCAAAACCAGATGAGAAATTGGCACACGTACATGTAGCAAGGATCAATTCATCCGTTCTGGTCTTTACTATTTCACACGAAGCTGAGAGAAATTTCCAGTTCAGGTATTAAACATTTTTTAATACCCATGTAAATGCAACAATTCTTGAAAACTGGTCTTTAATTTTACTGCACAGAATGGCTATAATACTGGAATTCAATTGGATTTATTTCATGTACCTCAATTAAAATGATACCAGTATATAGTTCAATAACTGATCCTTTAAGACAACTGCCAGATAAAGACGACATTAGCATGATGCGTGAAGTTCAATGATGAATTTTGTTGAAACTCAAAATTGAATAAATTCCACAGCATTTTGTGCCAAGGCAATTCCACACAATTTTTAAAATGCCCACTCTGTAACCGACCACATCAGATGTCAATGGATGAGCCATCACATCTGCTCCCAAAACATTACATGTGAAAATGTGGGAGAATAACAGACTGATTCTATAACTGACAATGAGTGGTTCGAGGACAAGCTACACAGCAAAGGTTCAAATCCGAGTAAAACACAGTTTTCTTCAGTGACTTTGCAGTGCATGTGTACTACACAGATGATTAATGAGCACACACACTGATAATGGGGAACTCCTAAAACTCCTTCTCAGTCTGTATCAAGACGGTCCAAAGCTGTGAACTCATTATTTCTTCCCTTTATTACATTACAATTATCAGTGCATGTGTACTACACAGGTGATTAATGAGCACACACACTGATAATGGGGAACTCCTAAAATTCCTTCTCAGTCTGTATCAAGACGGTCCAAAGCTGTGAACTCATTATTTCTTCCCTTTATTACATTACAATTATCAGTGCATGTGTACTACACAGGTGATTAATGAGCACACACACTGATAATGGGGAACTCCTAAAATTCCTTCTCAGTCTGTATCAAGACGGTCCAAAGCTGTGAACTCATTATTTCTTCCCTTTATTACATTACAATTATCAGTGCATGTGTGCTCATAAAACATATATGAAGTACACTCATACTGCAATGTCACAGAAGAAAATGATGCGTTCTACCATCATTTCGAACTTCTTTGTAGCTCATTCTTGAGTCTCCAATTGTGATGCAATACAGGAAAGAACAAAGACTTCATAGCTCTGGATGAGTTTGTTACACTAACAGACAGGAACTACATGTAGTTCCCCATTTATATATCGATTTTTTTATAAATGGATGTAACATTTGAATGACAAAAAATCTTTGTATTTTAGACGCTGAAATAAGTTACAAAGTTGGCCGGAACCATGTTGTTTATAACGTGTACACCATCTGTTTATACACACCATCTGTTTATGCAAACCATTGCCAATAATTTTCCTTTTTATCGGACGAGTCTTAAACCTACCTTCATATAGGCAGCTTCCGTTTCTGCTATCGTACGATCAAACTCGTTTTTTGTGGCCATTTTCTTGGCCAGGCTCTCATTGACCTTGGCCATTTTTTCTGTCAGAATCCTGATGTCATTTTGTAACTTTTGCTTCTCCTCTTCCTCCAGGAGGATCTGTTTGTACAACTCATCTCTCTTGGAACATAGCTCCTCTATACCTGAAATACAATGCAGTATCTGGATTAACATACAGCTTATGTATGCCTTCACAATAAGTGTGGCTGCCTTCCTCTTCTGATGTACAAAGAGTCCTTCTGAGCACAAATCACACAGTAGATTCTTAATTACCATAAATGGTGCAAAACTTCAGTAGCATATTAGGTCTTACTCAAGGGGGCGTTTCATTGAGCTTAGAGGAATGTTTTGGGCTTTGTTTGGAAGATAGGATGATATCCCACTGGAAAAGTGTCATTTATCTATTGAAGAGTACTGGGTACTACATGTAACATCATAAAACACATTATTTTAGGTTGCATTTTAAAGGGCCACTGACACAGTTTTAAAATCCGAACAAATACGATATTGTCTAAGGAAACTGAAAACTAGGAGAATGCATATTTTTTGGCCTTAAATCGCTTTCTTGCCTTCTGTTAATCGGTTTTATATTTCAATCGCCAAATGCCAGTTTCATTACGTCCTCATGAAATATTCAATGCAACCGGCACAGAATATTTAATTAACTTGTTGATCTAACCTAAGTTAAGGACCCATCCTCTACATGCTTTTATTATAACATAGCAACTGAACCAAATATAACATATAACCCAGGGAGGTGGGGGTGGTGGTGGTGGTGGTGGTGGTGGTGGGGGGGGCCTACGAATTACCCATAAGAACCCATAAGGACTTAGAATTACCCATACGGACCTGTTTGAAGACAGAATACCGTCCGAAAGTCATTAAATTCACGTTAGAAATGTTCTCCGATGTAACTTCACTGATTTGCCATACATCATTTTTCTTCAAGTCAGTAGACGTTTTAGAGGGAGAGTGTGATGGAAGCAAGGCTCCATATATGCACCACAACAGTGTTGTCGTTGACCGAATCGATTCTCGTGTATATAAAATGCGGAAACATGATCGTACGATAGGACACGTCTGAATTTAAAGGAGAGGCAAATATAGATATTTAAATAGGAATATGAACACCCCCAAATATATATATATATATATATATATATATATTATATACATGTATATGTGAATGTCTGTATGTGTCTATATGTATCACCAAATGATTTATAAGTTATTTTCTTTTTCTTTTCTAATTTTTGTCTACGTACGCCTACCTATAAGGACCACATGTAAGGATTACCCATAAGTACCCATAAGGACTTAGAATTACCCATAAAGACAAAATACTGTCCGAAAGTCGTTAAATTCATGTTGGGAATGTCCTCCAATGTACCCTCACTTATAAGTAGAAGCAAATATAGAAATTTAAATATGAATATCAACACCCCCACATATATATATATATATGTGTGTGTGTGTATCACCAACTGATTTATAAGTTATTTTGTTTTTGTTTCCTAATTTCTATCTAGATACGCCTAACCATAAGGACCATGTGTAACTAACTCTAAAACCAAACAAAAAACTCTATGTATGTATATCAAAATAGACACCTCAGAATTAATACAACAGAATCATCCATAAACAAAACTGGTGCAAAATCAAAAAGAGTCTGTTCTTACATGAAAACATGCCCTGCATAATGACGGAAACTTAGTGATGAAACTTCAGTTTGTTTGGAGAGAACTCATCTAGCTCTTTAACTCCTCGTGCGCTATCTTTGACCTGGCTTCTTTGCAATTCTTCCCGTTTTCGGCATGGAGAAATTTACATGAGTAGCTAAAGTCTTTGTGGCTTTCATACATTTTTTTCTTGTTAAAAAGTTGAGAAATTTCTCGGCCTGTCCGTTTTCTGACAATTTACACCACACTGACTTTAAAATGTCATACTTTTTCACCTGAGGTTTCATCACATAGTTTCCGTCGCCATGCAAGGCACGCCTCAGGTCTAACATTTGCAAATGGGTAACACTGCTTAGGTTTTCAACAAGATCAGGCATTTTTTGCACTTTCCAATTTGCTGTCAATTTCAAAATATTGTTATATAGAGATTCATAGTTGTTGTTTGTCCAAAGCTTGTCAATGTTACCCATTTGGAAAGGTTAACATACACAATGTAGCAAAAGATCATTTAAGCGTTTGTCAAAAGAACATTCAAACAGTGGAAATTTTTCAAAAAAAGGATTGAATTCAATTACATTTTTTCCACAGACAAACTCGTCTGAACTAAAAGCAAGGCCATTTTCTTCAAACAATGATCACTTTCTTTGGTGTAAAGTGAACTGCGATCAGCAGGAACAAAATCATTATACGCTGTAATCTGCGAATTCTGTTCAGACAGCATTAATCGTTGTTGACATTGGTAAGATATATTCATCCTTTGGTTTTTATTATAAGATGATGTCCATGATGTTTTTAGGTACATGTGTTGGATGGCTTCACAAGGGCTTATCGGAGTACAAATCCAGTACGCATACATCACTAGCGCTAATCCCTTTCACCCCCACCCTCTCTCCGCCCGGTAAGAAAAGAATCCGAAAGAGAATCCGATAAATAGTGTGAAAACAGATCACCTGCAGTTCATTTAACAATTTTATGAACACACCTCCTGGCTTGCAGGTAACATGCCTGTCTTCACTGCCTTTCATAATTTTCAGTTGATGTTAAAACAACCATATGTAAGCCCTGTAAATGCAAATGTTAACTTCAACCTATTCGTCAACATTGATAGATAGTTTTATTTTCATTGTCAAAATTGGACTGTACACAAAAAACCATTTCTCGCAGCATGCATACAGCATGCCTTTTGTGCTGAAATTGTGTGCTTATGGGTAATAATATGGAGATAACAGTCCTTATTCCACACACCTACACACAAATCAGTAAAAAAATCGTATTTCAACTGGTGATTTTAGTAGCTCCAGTTTGGTTTTAGAATGAGTATATCAACATGGTGAGCCTTTCTGTCAAAAATAACGTTCTTATGGGTAGATTTGTGGAGATAACAGGTCCTTATGGATACATGTCGACATTTGGGGAAAATTTGGGGAAAAACAAGTGTGTAGTTATTGGTGATTTCAGTATCTCCTGTTTGCTTTTAAAATAACTTTACCAACACAGTGTGTTTTTCTGTCAGAAATTGTGTCCTTATATGTGGTCCTTGTGGGTAGGTGTACACGTGTGCCTAGATAGAAATTAGAAAAGACTAACAAAATAACTTATAAATCAGTGGTGTATATATGGAGCCTTGCTTCCATCACACTGTCCCTTTAAAACGTCTACTGATTTGAAGAAAAATGATGTATGGCAAATCCATGAGGTTACATCGGAGAACATTTCTAACGTGAATTTAATGACTTTCAGACAGTATTCTGTCTTCAAACAGGTCCTTCTATAAATTCTAAGTCCTTATGGGTTCTTATGGGTAATTCATAGGACCGCCCAGGGGTCGGTTGAGGATATCTCATGCTACAGACATCTGTAACAACTAAACATCTAAAATAGCAGACGACTTGGGAATAAGCAAATACACAGCTATTCAAACATTTATCAAATTGAACTGCTTAATGATCCCAAACGTAACTTATGGAAAGATGTCCTCTGACATTTAGTGGATTTAACTTCAAGTAAAATTAACTTATCGATGTAAACACCCGCCGAGAAAAGGTGGTAAATCATTTAAGGTTATGAAATATTACTTTTGGTGTTGAAATTCATATTTTTCCCGCTGAATATAATTATACTATTCCAACAAACCTCACAACACCTTCCTCTAATCAACAGAACTCTAAGAATAAGGCAAAGTTAGGCATGAAACTTGTTCACGTTCGAAATTTTAGGTCAAACTCAGTATTTTCAAAATGAAAACAAAACGCTAGCACTTACATTTTACGAGTTCATTGTTATAATTTTGAAGTGCTGCGCCTTGCTGTGACATCTGGAATGTTGCGACTTCTGCTTCTAAATGTAATTTCACAATAAAATTGAACACCCACAGTTAAAACATAGATTAATTTGCTTTGAAAGTAGTCCTGTCACAGCGTGTTGAGACGGTTGCCAACCGTAAACGGTGCGAAATACGTCATCAATTTCTGTGTAACCCGCAGTCTGCTTACTACTTAGCATACTGTACCGTAAAAGTCACACTGACAGGAGATAATAAACTCCTCGCAGATTATCTTTGTTTTTTCACGTATTAGATATGATGATACTACGATACAAGCCCCCGAAGCAAGGTACCAGTCTTTCACTTTTTGGACGTATAAAAATGGCGACTTCCATCAGCACGCGAAAATTTAGGTAAACATTTGTTGTTTTGACTATTCGGTTTTGGCAAACGCACATGAAAGTCGCAGGCTGATTTAAAAAAAGTTCAGATCCACTGAATTTAATGCATCACTAGTCCTGAAATTAAAAGGAACAGTTAGCCGAGACTTATTGGGGGTTGTCAACAAGCTTTATCTCCTAAACTGGTGTAGATAGATACTCAGATCTGCTTCTATAACGTCTTGCTGTGTTGGACTGGAACCATTATAGATGCTGGATTAACCATGGAGCCATCAGCCAAGCCCATCAGTTTCCTCCGTGAACAATTACTTGTGGTAGATGTAATGTTCAGACATTGCTAAAAATACCTTCTCATCCCAGTCTGACGCTGATTTGGGCCCATCCTCGGCCGGACAAATGTTTGCCAAACCTAACGTCACAGCAGTCTCGGACTATAATCCTCACATCCCGTCAGTTTTATTGTGGTCATATTTAAGTTTTTGTTTTTGACGTAACCTTATGAAATCTTGCTGATCCCAAGAATAGATGGTTGGCAGTTAAGTTTACGTATTGATGGTAAAATAGTATATAATGTAATGGAATATAATGTTGGTCAGTTCATTGAAGAATCTACTTTTCACAATAAATAACAGTTGAACGAAAACAATGACAGCAACCTAAACTTTACCACTCCCAAACAGAGACACCATGTGCCTATAAACATTCCAAAATTCAATCATCATCATCATCATCATCACCGCCCTGTTTAATGTACTGATGTACAGTCATGGAAAAAATTATTAGACCACTCATATTTTCTTTGGTTTCTTGTTCATTTTAATGCCTGGCAACCCTAAAGGTGTATTAACCGAAGATTACAATGAATACGACAAAAATCCAGCTGATTCCATAATACTTTGTCGTATTTGATATGCTTTAAGGTCAGTTGTATTCCTAGGGTGTATGCGAGGCAATTTCATGCTTTCCATTTACATGCAGACTTACATAAAGAGTGGTTTCCTGTTTACATGTAGGCTTACATAAATAGGGGTCTGTTGTTTATATATTAAGACGCAGCACAACTCGGTAGTTGTCAGCTCCCATAATGCCTAAAACGAAAGAATTATGTGGAGCCAGAAAGGCAGCCATCTTGGCACAGCTGGATACTGGATTGAGCGAGCGACGAGTGGCCAAAAAACTGAAGATCTCTAAGACAGCAGTTCATTACACCAAGAAAAAGCAAGCCGAACATGGTACTACAAAACTGCTAGCTGGTCGAGGCAGGAAACGTCTTTCTACCCTACGAGATGACCGAGCACTCATCCGGTCCTGTATCAAGAATCGTCGTCAGACCTCCAGAGACCTTAGAAATGAGTGGGCATTGTCAACAAATGTGACTTGTTCAGCAAGAACAGTTCGAAACCGACTTCTTGAAGCTGGTCTAAAGTCGCACAGGGCACGGAAGAAGCCCTTCATCAACGAGAGGCAGCGGAAGGCCCGCTTGCGTTTTGCGAGGGATCACAAGAATTGGACTGTTGATGATTCGGCTAAAGTTCTCTTCAGTGATGAATCCAATTTTGAGTTGATGCCTACTCCAGCCAACTTACTGGTTAGGAGGAAGCCTGGGGAAGCCTACAAACCAGACTGCCTTGCTCCTACTGTAAAGCATGGGGGTGGATCAGTGATGATCTGGGGTTGTTTCAGTATGGGTGGAACAGGACAGATGCAGTTGTGTGAAGGGAGAATGAACCAAGTCACATACAGAGCTACTCTTGAAAACAGTCTTCTTCCATCAGCTGCTAAACTCTTTCCTGGCTCGAATGACTGGATTTTCCAACAAGACAATGCCCCTTGCCACACGGCAAGGTCAGTTAAAACCTGGATAGAGAACCGGAACATTCGAACCATGAATTGGCCTGCTCAGTCACCTGATCTGAATCCAATTGAAAACCTGTGGAATATTATCAAGTTCAAAATGGAGAACCACAAGCCCAAAAACAAAGCAAATTTGTTCGAATTTTTGCAACAGGAATGGGCTGCTGTGACCGCAGGGCAATGTAACAAACTGGTGGAGAGCATGCCAAGGTGCATGGCTGCAGTCATCAAAAACATTGGGCATGCAATCAAGTGCTAACTCTCGTATGAGACTGAGAGTCATGTGACTACGTGACTAGGAGACAGGAGAAAAAATGAAATGCCAAAATGTTTTTGAGAATACAGTTGCCACATCTACAGATGTATGAACTTAAGTGATTTTGGTCATTGTCAAGAAAGTCATAGAGAACTGATAGATATCACCTCTTAAATAAAACCCTTATGAACTATTTCTGTTTTCATCACTTTCTTTGCCCAAACAAATGTTCCTTCAGTTGTGCAAGGTTTTAAAATGAACAAGAAATGGGAGAAAGCAAGGGTGGTCTAATAATTTTTTCCATGACTGTATCTTGTTTTTTTTATTTTCATTGTCATCATCATCATCATCGCTCTGTTTAATGTACTGATGTTGTGTTTTTTTTTTATTTTTGTTGTAGACTAACGGTAACTTTTTCAGTCTGAGTGTGGACCAGCAAAAGTGTATACAGTCACCATGTCTCAAATGATCCAGACATGGGTGAACGATCAACTACACGATATTCTGGGAATATCAGACAAGTACATTGCCCAGTATTTAATCGGGCTAGCGACAAAAGCATCGAGTGCAGATGGCTTCATAGAAAAGCTGAAGGACACTGGAACAGTAGAAGTTGATGCAAACATGGTTAAATTTGCTCACGAACTTTGGGGAAAGGTTTGTTTGCCTTATGTGGAAACGTTATTCCCTCTGTATTACTTAATATACAGCTTTGAATATTATTCTGATGTTTTTTGTTCTCTATATATTTTTTGTCCCTTGTCCCAAAAGGATTAGACAGTTTGGGAATGACAGGCAGCAGTCCATCCATTTCACACATAAGCATATATTTTGTGGGTTGTTGCACATTTGTAGCTTGCTGTATTCCATACAGGCGTAGCGTACGTCATATCCGGAGCAATGGCGTCGGTGTCCAATAATAGAGAAGCAATGTTAAGCAAAATGTTGGAGGTGGTGTGTCAAAAGGTACTGCATGTATTAAGCTCAGGATTTGCACACATGTAGAGCAGAAAAGCATGAGGGGAGTTTTCCATCATTGTTTTGGTGTGTACCATAAATTACTGAATCCCTGTATAGTGTATTAGAATCAATGTTAAACAAAATGACAGGGTTGGTACCTTAAAAAGTATTATATGTATGGACCTGAAGTTTTACGTGAATATAAAGCACAAAGACACAAGGGGGATGTTCCATTGCAGATGCTCTGTGAGCATAATAATTACTGTAAATTACCAAATTCATAATTTCAGTTCTTTATGCATTGAGCGGAAGTTTTGCATTTATGTGTCTCATACAGGCGAGCTCTTTGTTAGTCTTGCTACAAATTCTGAGTATTTTGTTTTTATTGTTTTACTGGGTCTGAAGTTCTTCATAGCATGTTATTCTGATATGATGATCCTCTCTTTTGTGTGATCAGCTCCTCCTACACTAGGCAAGGGAAGCTCCTGATTTTGTAGTACACCTGCACTTTGAGGACGTGCTCTGCATCTTCACTATTATTCTGTTGATCCTCACAATGTTCTATTTTTAGAAATGAAAATGCTGCTGAATGCTAAACTGTGTTTCTGGTGTACTCCTTAGCAGAGTATCATCTATACCTTGTGAGAATTCATTTCTTAATTTATCTCTACACCTAGGTGCCCCACAAGCAGGTGTTAGAGAAACCTGCCCGGGCTGCAGAGAGAGCTGCTATAGAACTAGAGAAGAAAAACCAAAGTTATCGTCTGTTATCTGATGAGGAGGAGGAGGAAGTCAATCCAACACCTGTTAAGGTGAGTCTAGGAGTCAGGAGTAAAACACTTGTCAAGGTGAGTCCAGTAATCAGGAGCAAAAATCTGACATGGTGAGGCTAGTAGTCAAGAGTAAAAACACTTGTCAAGGTGAGCTTAGTGGTCAGGAGTAAAACATGTGTTAAGGTGAGCCTAGTAGTCACTAATTATCACCTGTTCAGGTGAGCCTAGTAGTCAGAAGTAAAACACCTGTCAGGCTAAATCTAGTAGTCAGAAATAAAACACTTGTCAACATAAATCTAGTGATCAGAGGTGAAACACCTGTCAAGGTGAGTCCAGTAGTCAGGAGTAAAAAAAAAAACTGACAAGGTGAGTCTAGTAGTCAGGAGTAAAACACATGTGAAGGTGAGTTAAAGAAAGAGGAGTAAAACACCTGTCAAAATGAGTCTAATTTTATGAAGTAAATCAGCTGTCAAGGTGGGTCTGGCAGTCAGAAGTAAACACCTGCCAATATGAGTCTAGTATTCTAGAGTAAATCAGCTGTCAAGGTGGGTCTGGCAGTCAGAAGTAAACACCTGCCAATATGAGTCTAGTATTCTAGAGTAAATCAGTTGTCAAGGTGAATCCAGTAACCAGGAGTAAAACATCTTATACTTTATAATAAGGAGGATAGGTTGTGGACTTAATTGACGAGATTTGTCAGGTACCTGGTGAAGGGTAGTGTTTTACTCTAGGAAGTCCAGTTTTTCCCACCCATAAAGCCGATCTCAATAGTACAAAATGGAAAAGCTCTGAGATACTATGCTTTTCCACACTTATAAATCAGCAATGGGTAATAAGTTCGTGAAAGATAAAGGATTTATCTATACATTTGCTTTCCTTGTTGTTGTTTCAGAGATCCAAGCTAGAGAAGAAAAAAAGAAATATTCGCAAGAAGAGAGAATCTAGTTCAGAGTCTGAGAGTGACAGGTACTGTCAGCAAATTTCAACCTAGCACAACCTGATTCCAAAATCATTTGGTTCTTTTTGAATCACAGCCGACAACATAAACACTAATTTACTGTAAATCTCATGCTCCCAATATATGGTAACATTGAAAAAAAAAAAAAAAAAGAAATGTTCAACTTTGAAGAAAATATACTCTTACACTTCTTAGCACCTCTGTACAATAATGGCCAGCTATATAGAAGTTGCTGTCAATGTTTCAGGGATGCTTCGGGTAGCCATGGCAACGCCAACCCTGATGCAGACGACAGCATGGACTCTGATTCTTCAGATGCAGACGAGAAAGAGCGAATATCAGATCTGAAGGAGAGGGACCAGTTTGCTGCCAGACTCCGAGATAAGGACAAAGAGAAGACTCGCCAAGTCATGTCCAAGTCCGACAAAAAAGTGAGGCACTGTTTTCATAATTTTATTGTTCAGCTAAATCAAATGTTCTGTCTGTTATTCCATTGAAATTTTGACATCCCACCTTTTAACTTGTTCCTCCTACCTTTTAACATGGGCTTCCTACCTTTTAACATGGGCCTCCTACCATTTAACATGGGCCTTCTACCTTTTGACATGGGCCTCCCACCTTTTGACATTGGCCTCCTACTTTTGAACTTGGGCCTCCTACCTTGTAATATGGGCCTCCTGCCTTTTGACATGGGCCTCCTACCTTTTGACATGGGCCTCCTCCCTTTTAACCTTTGCCTCTTACCTTTTAACTTGGGCCTCCTACTTTTTAACTTTTTCCTCCTACCTCCTACCTTTTAACATGGGCCTCCTACCATTTAACTTGGGCCTTCTGTTTTTTGACATGGGCTTCCTACCTTTTAACCTTTGCCTCCTACCTTTTAACTTTTGCCTCCTACCTTTTAACTTGGGCGTCCTACTTTTTAAAATGGGCCTCCTACCTTTGAAATGAGCCTACTACCTTTTAACTTGGGTATTCTGCCTTTTAACTTCTCTTAACAAGGGGCCAATTATATATCATATATTTTAAATAATTTGCTCGGGATGCCATGGCGTATTCTCCTGGGATATTCGGACGAACGCTGCTACATTTTTTACAGCAGGGATATTATGACGTCAAGATGTTCTAAAAACAAAGAGGGATGGACACTTTATGTACTACATTACATTGGACAATTGAATTGTTTTCAACACATCAAAAGTCTGAAAAAACAGAAGCTTGTTAAGCATTACAAATCACATCTAAGTCAGTCCTGTTGATTAACTTTGATTGGACATTCAGAAACTCGTGGAGATAATGAAAAGCAAGTCTGTTTTATTTTTTGTTGTTGTTACAGTCTTATGAAGAAGCAGCAAAACGGCTAAAGCTGGAGAATGAAGATCGTAAAAAAATAGTTCCGAAGTTAAGAGAGAAATCCCGACGTGAATATCTGAAGAAGCGTGGCCTTGACAAATTGGATGATCTGGAAGCAGATGTTCAGGATGAAGAATACCTGTTTGGGAGCATGAAGTGAGTAACAGGCTGTATGTTACACAACTGCTTGGATTTTCTGTACTATCAGGGTTTAATTATTTACATGTACATGTATGTTATTTAAAATTTTTTTTTTGGAAGGGCAACAGGGTAACAGGTACTTTGTAGGCAAATCAAACAAACAAGTACAAATTTATAAAGGCTTCTTTTTCACTCACAATTAACATTGAATTTCTTGCAGATTGAGCAAACGGGAAAAGAAAGATTTAGAATACAAGAAAAAGGTGTTAACACTGGCAAAAGAGCACAAAAAGTTACGAGACTCTGAAAAAGTAGACCGGTATTACCTTCCGAAAGATGATGTGGTAAGTGTTGTCAACAGTCTTAGTGCGATGCTTTACCAATTTTACACAGCCATTTCTTTTTTACCTTATTTTGTGTAAACAGTTCTCCAAATTTAATTTTCATTTTTTCCAAGTTGACTTCAGTTGGTTCACAAATTTACGGATTTCACTTTTTGTGGAAATATTAAGGAGTGTTCTACTAAGCATTATCTTAGTCTTCAAATCAAAATTAAAAAAAGAAAAATGAAATTTGATTTAAATCAAATAAAATGTCTTGTTTTATTGGGTTACCCAGAAACCCTCGGAGCGCTATGTTGAGGACGAGACAGAACGAGGCCCGAACTACGAGCAGCGGCGATGGGAAGATGACCATCTTCACTCGGCAGTACACCAGTTTGGGGCAAGAGATGCCAGACAAAAAGCCAAGGAGAAACAAAAGGTGTGCTTGTAACTCGTTCTGTATGCCTGATACAGAGAGATAAACAAAGTTTAGCCATCACAAGCAACTCTGTACGTTGCACTGCCTTGTCAGTGAGATGATCAGTCATATTATTCACTTCGCTATCTTTTAACCTGGACCATTCACTCAAGGCAGCTCACTAGATTTACCTTATAACATTTAGATTTTTAGTCAATATGATGCATTCTCACAACACATAAAATGTACTAAAAAATAAGGGGTCACTGAAATACTTGTTTGTCAGTGAACATTTAAGATGCCTTCATATTTAACACTACATATCACTCAGATAGAAGTATGGATTTTCCCTTCGCTTCTAACACTAGGAATTATCTTTTTAGATATTAAATAATATTAAGTAATATTATATTATATTATATAATATTATTTAAATAAATATAAAAGTAATCCTGAACATGAAAATAATATGAAATAAAAATGAGTGTCACTTCATTGCTTTTTTGTAAGCAATTGCAATTTGAGTGCTTAAATTCTCATATTGGTAAACCTGTAGAATAGGGGAGTTTTGAGTTGGAACTCTTTTGTTGTTGAAGTTAAAAACAGCCCAACTGTGTCATGTGACTTGTGAAAAGTGTTAGGAAACCTTTGATGACATTAATTTACTTATCACTTGTCTCACCCTTTTCAGGAGGGAAATGTGACACCTCTTGCCTTTAGGAACTTCTCAAATTCACAAATTGCAAATGAGTGGCAATCAGTGCATAAACTATAGGGTTAAACTGTAGCGACCTGAGTGCTAGACGATGTTAAGCGTGTGCGATGATGTCCCACTGTGGTGTTCATAACATCATACCATCCATTTTGTAAGTAACAGGGCCACCAGAGATCATTCTGTAGTAAAGACTTTAAAATGCACGATCTCAGTAGCTTGACGTTCAGCATGTATGCTTGCATCAGCATGTATGCTTGCATCAGCATGACTCATTAAGTGAAGCAGGATATGTTAGCATTGGGACTGGCCTGCTTATATGAGACACAGTCGGGTGACCAAAGTCGGGTGACCAAAATTCTGTCGAAAGTAATTAAACCTCAAATGACCCACCTTGTAGTGTAAGAAAAATGATGAAATAGATTCTCCAAAGTTCAGTAATAATTGTCAAACCCTTATATATGTTTAAATAAGCCAAGGAGCCTAAACTGTTTCAACGTGTGAGCTTGCACAGTCACCCAGGACCATCTCACCAATGTGGTCACTGTGAGTTCAAGTCTAGCCCATGTTTGCTTCCTTTCCAAACGTGCATGGCAGCAACCCCTGGATTCTGTGGGTTTCCCTCATGCTCTGCCTGGTTTCTTTCCGACAGAATGCTAGCTGCTGTTGTATAAGTGAAGTATTCTTGATTACGATGTAAAACACCAATCAAATAAACAGATAAACTGTTTCAGTTCAACCCACTGGCCCATCAACTGCTGTAGTTTTGAGTCAGGAAGTTTCCCAATGTTTCTGGTGCGTAACTGTCACAGTGTTGTGTCATTTATCGTGTTGACTCATATCTTCACTACATGTTGCCACGTGGACATTTTGCCAGGCGATGGTTACAAGTACTTCATAAAACAAGCCTCCTCCGTGGTGCTGTGGTCTTTACTGGTCTTTGCCATATTCTCTCCCAAACTTAATAACCATCATCGTACATCATCGTACGTAAATTAAAGAAGTAAATAAAATATGTGGTTTATTGTTGCAGATTAAGGACTATGAGATGATTATGGATGATGAGATAGAGTTTGTCCAAGCTTTACAGATGCCAGGAACCAGGAAAGGGAAGGTTGGTGTTCGTAGTTTTGTGACGGTCAAATCATCATGAGTTACTAGATTATTTTCAAGTTGTCATTCTTTACTGATAGGTGTTGTTTAAACTCTTCATGTACGAAAAATTGATTCTTAGCATGTTAAATGAAGTTTAAATTCATCATGAAGTATAAATGGCAACATAAAGCTGTCACCTGCCTGAAACAAGTTGTTCTGTAATTTGTCAAAACTTAGTGCATATTAAAAATGTTCAACCTTTTCAACAGCTAATGTAGCTTTTTCAGTGGAATTTATTCATACAATTATTATGAAAATGATTTCTGAGTGTCATAAAAGATGTAAGCTTTCTTAAAACTGTGAAATTATTTTTCTACATCCCGTAGTTCTCTCATAATGCTGAAAACATTGGTTACAGAGGCGATTGAAAAGGTTGAAGAATTAGGGCTGTTGTACCTGTAAAGCAAAGCGGTAGTTCATAAACTAGGTAGATTAAAAGTAGAGAATGATATGTTTTTACACAACTTGCAAGCAAATTATTTTTGGCAGGAAATGTTGCTTCTTTTCTGGCAATCTTATTTCTTTGAATGTTACCCCAACCTTACCCCTAATTTTGTGAGGTGGGTTTTTCAGGCTGTAATCTAATTCCTCAAACTGTTCACATGAGAAAGAACAACTTTCAGTGATATTTATGCTCATTTGTAAGTTGATTTTGGAGGCAAAACTGCAATAGTTGGATTGGGATTTTTTCACCAAAAGTATAATGTTATTAGTCTACGCAGAATAATGCCCTCAGAAATTGCTTGAATAAACACTTTGCAAACACACGAAAAGGTTGAAGAAATACAGTACCTTTATATGTTTTAACCTCATGTTGTTGTTAGGACCAAGAGCCGGAATTGTCGGAGGCTGACAGGAAGAAAATGACGTTGGAGGAGACCAAAAAGAGCCTCCCGATATATCCTTTTAAGAAGGATTTGATCCAGGCGGTGAAGAATCATCAGGTGTTGATCATAGAGGGCGAGACTGGATCAGGGAAGACAACTCAGATTCCCCAGTACCTCTATGAGGCGGTGAGGAGAAATTTTTATATCTTCAATAACCATCATTCGTTGATGTGAAGTTTTCTGAAATAATATGTATGTTTCAAGGTACGACATTATGGCAATAGAGTGATGTCCCTTTGTAAGGTAAGGTCATCACTTTATGGCAATAGAGTGATGTCCCTTTGTAAGGTAAGGTCATCACTTTATGGCACAGTTTTAAACATTATTACATCAATCTTCTGAATTATGTACATGGGTGGGATTTGTGGACATTTGATTAGTGAGTCATTGTGATGTAGAAACATTGTCATCTTGATGGAGGCTCACTTATCACCATCGTCATCGTCATGCGACAAAATTGTCAACTCGACAAGAAATTATAGTCCTCTGTTGTATATATATATTGCTATAGAGACAATTGTATGCCTCCATTTGGACAAGGTCAAGTGGACGAGTTGTTTTAAGAAAAAAGAGTTTCGCTTTAAAACAATTGGAAACACCTTTATGGCATTTAATCAAGGAGTAAATTTATTCATATGGAACCCCACTACATATTAAAGCTTTGATGTTGTGAAAGTGCTTTCATGTTGTTTTATATTGCCTCATAAACAGTTGGTTCCATTATGCTTACTATTCTCCTGTATAGGGGTTTTGCCAGAACAAAATCAAGGTGGGATGTACCCAGCCTAGGAGAGTGGCAGCCATGTCTGTTGCTGCTCGTGTGTCAGAAGAGCTGGGCTTTAAACTGGGAAATGAGGTGAGTTTTCATCCAGCATTCGTAAAAATGACAGCAACATAAACTGAAGGTCGAAAAGTTTGTAGAACTTGATTGATTAGGCCACATTAATGCAGGGAATTTTTAGATTTCTGGCTCTCATGGTTCATGCATGCCACAAAATGTGAAGAAAGGGGAAGTAACCACCTGACTCTTGTTGTTGTTGTTGTGCAGGTGGGCTACAGCATTAGGTTTGAGGACTGTACATCGGAGCGGACAGTGGTAAAATACATGACAGATGGGATGTTGTTACGAGAGTTCCTCGGGGAGCCTGACCTGGCAAGTTACAGGTGAGTTCATGGGTGTGAGGGGATGGGTGGAGTTGGTGAACAAGCACCACAGGATGAGTTCATGGGTGTGAGGGGATGGGTGGAGTTGGTGAACAAGCACCAGAGGTTGAGTTCATGGGTGTGAGGGGATGGGTGGAGTTGGTGAACAAGCACCACAGGGTGAGTTCATGGGTGTGAGGGGATGGGTGGAGTTGGTGAACAAGCACCACAGGGTGAGTTCATGGGTGTGAGGGGATGGGTGGAGTTGGTGAACAAGCACCACAGGGTGAGTTCATGGGTGTGAGGGGATGAGTGGAGTTGGTGAACAAGCACCACAGGTTGAGTTCATGGGTGTGAGGGGATGAGTGGAGTTGGTGAACAAGCACCACAGGATGAGTTCATGGGTGTGAGGGGATGAGTGGAGTTGGTGAACAAGCACCACAGGGTGAGTTCATGGGTGTGAGGGGATGGGTGGAGTTGGTGAACAAGCACCACAGGGTGAGTTCATGGGTGTGAGGGGATGGGTGAAGTTGGTGAACAAGCACCACAGGGTGAGTTCATGGGTGTGAGGGGATGGGTGGAGTTGGTGAAGAAGCACCACAGGAGTAAACATGGCTTTTGTTCTATAAAAACAACCAAATCGAGGCCTCCATGGCCGAGATGGTTAGCATGCCAGCAGGGCGGCATGACCCAGGAGCCTCTCACCAGTGCTTGCGGTGTGAGTCCATCTCATGCTGGCTTCCTCTGTGGCCGTATGTAGGAAGGTCATTCAGCAACCTGCGGATTGTCATGGGTTTCCCCTTGGGCTCTGTCTGGTTTCTTCCCCCACCATAATGCTGGTTGCCGTTGTAGAAATGAAATATTCTTGTGTAATGCGTAAATTATGAATCAAATAAATTAATAAAATAACCAAGTCAGAAACGTAGATGTATTAACTTTGACTGCTCTGGTATATATGTAGGTCAGGGTGAAATAATCAGAGTTTATTTTGAAGTAATGCTTTAAGTAATAAGCAAACGTGATTAAAATATACTTCAATGATTTCCTGCTCACCCTGACTGTTTAATGTCTTAAATTATGTGTCTGGTACTGTAAAATTCAGATCAAACATGAAGTTCAAACTAATACATGTATAAGCATAAGAGTGGTAAATGAACTGTGTCTATGCTTACAAAGTTTAGTCAAACATACATACTTTTCTTTGGGATACAAATCAGATAAACAAAGTTTTCTTTCTCCATTTCATGACAGTGGTATATTGTGTGTGCATATTAAAGTTTTCCCTGACTGATCCCCTGCTCCTCATGTTCTGACAGTGTGTTAATCATTGACGAGGCTCAAGAGCGTACCCTTCATACTGATATCCTGTTTGTATGCATATTAAGGTTTTCCCTGACTGATTCCCTGCTCCTCATGTTCTGACAGTGTGTTAATCATTGACGAGGCTCACGAGCGTACCCTCCACACTGATATCCTGTTTGGTTTGGTGAAGGACATTGCCAGATTCCGACCCGATCTCAAACTGCTCATCTCCAGCGCAACGATGGATGTGGAAAAATTCTCTGAGGTAAAATGTTTGGCTGATGTTAAGCCTTTATTCTACCCTGCCGTCAGTTGTGGGCCGTGTGAAAGTATACGTAGCAAGTAAAGATGATCTATGTGGAGGTGATGGCAGTATGAAATGTTCCATTCTTTCTTCATTTTTGCTTTAGAATAGACTTCATCACCTTTGTTTGTTTTTTTTTGGTTAAGGTGTATCACTGAACCTTGATTTGTACCTTGTCAAATCCCTTGGCAAATCCCAGGAATGCAAGAATGAGAGTCACCATTTATGTGACTTGTAATTTTGAAATAGCAAAAGAAACAAATGTTCGCATTGGAATACACTTTCCCCTTGCTCTCTGTATTGGTTATGTGTAGAGCTAGATACACACAGCTCACTCAACTGTTTGTAGTTTGAATTATACCATGATATGCATACATGTAATAATATTTCTATTTCTTTTCACAGTTTTTCGACAATGCCCCAATATTCAGAATTCCCGGACGTAGATTTCCTGTGGATATATTTTACACAAAGGTAACAATTGTGTGTCAAAAATGTGGGCACCTTATGTCAGCCAAATAATGATTGTAAGAGTTCAGTCCTGAAATTAGGCTGACTAAATGAGTGAATGAATGAATGAATGAAACCTTTATTTAAAGGAGAAGACAGCACCTGGCTAAAACAGCTCAGGCTTCCTAAAACTGTCATACTTTATTTTTTTGACATGATTTCTTCGAATAAGAAATAAATAAAATGACAATACTGATGTAATGGCTATAGTAAATCGAGGCAATCATCTTGAAAATTTTGTCCAATCAAATGCATTGCAATTTGATTGAGCGGTCTAGGCTGTGACAGTAACTTTACCCAGTCACTCCATGATGTGATGGGAAGCCGAGCGGAGCCAGGGAGAAAAATCACAACCACCCACATGTTGCTGACAGACGTTCATACATCCAACTGCACCAACAGTTCAAGTGTCGGAAGAAATGATATCCTCCTGGTGTGTCTAATTTCCAGAAAGTGTCTATAAATCGTTGATCTTTTGAGCTAACTGATAATAAGGAAAGTAAGCTACCTCCGATGTTAAAGAGGTAGAGTAAAGGTGATAACACACTACTCTTGATAATGGCGATGTGTTGAAGCCCTGTCAAAGTTAAGTTTCACTAAACTTTCATTGACTGGAAAGAAATCAAAAAAATATTTATTGTCTTTTTAAGATACCTTGAATAATAGTCTTTTGTTGAAAATAGACAATAACCAGGTGTGAAGATAAAGAGGGTAGCTCAGTCAAATTGAACCTCTATAACAATAGATGGACAATAACCAGGTGTGAAGGTAAAGAGGGTAGTTCAGTCAGATTGAACCTCTATAACAATAGAAGAACAATAAGCAGGTGTGAAGGTAAAGAGGGTAGCTCAGTCAAATTGAACAATAACCAGGTGTGAAGATAAAGAGGGTAGCTCAGTCAGATTGAACCTCTATAACAATAGATGAACAATAACCAGGTGTGAAGGTAAAGAGGGTAGTTCAGTCAGATTGAACCTCTATAACAATAGATGAACAATAAGCAGGTGTGAAGGTAAAGAGGGCAACTCAGTCAAATTGAACCTCTATAACAATAGATGAACAATAACCAGGTGTGAAGGTAAAGAGGGTAGTTCAGTCAGATTGAACCTCTATAACAATAGATGAACAATAAGCAGGTGTGAAGGTAAAGAGGGCAACTCAGTCAAATTGAACCTCTATAACAATAGATGAACAATAAGCAGGTGTGAAGGTAAAGAGGGTAGCTCAGTCAAATTGAACAATAACCAGGTGTGAAGGTAAAGAGGGTAGCTCAGTCAAATTGAACCTCTATAACAATAGATGAACAATAACCAGGTGTGAAGGTAAAGAGGGCAGCTCAGTCAGATTGAACCTCTATAACAATAGATGAACAATAACCAGGTGTGAAGGTAAAGAGGGTAGCTCAGTCAAATTGAACTTCTGTAGCAATAGATGAACAATAACCAGGTGTGAAGGAAAGAGGGCAATTCATTCAAATTGAACAATAACCAGGTGTAAAGGTAAAGAGGATAGCTCAGTCAGATTGAACCTCTATAACAATAGATGAACAATAACCAGGTGTGACAGTAAAGAGGGTAGCTCAGTCAAATTGAACCTCTATAACAATAGATGAACAATAAACAGGTGTGAAGGTAAAGAGGGTAGTTCAGTCAAGTTGAACTTCTGTAGCAGTAGATGAACAATAACCAGGTGTGAAGGTAAAGAGGGCAATTCATTCAAATAGAACAATAGGTAAAGAGGGTAGCTCAGTCAGATTGAACCTCTATAACAATAGATGAAAAAGAACCAGGTGTGACAGTAAAGAGGGTAGCTCAGTCAAATTGAACCTCTATAACACTAGATGAACAGTAATTAGGTGTGAAGGTAAAGAGGGCAGCACAGTCAAATTGAACATCTATAACAATAGATGAACAATAAGTAGGTGTGAAGGTAAAGAGGGTAGCTTAGTCAAATTGAACATCTATAACAATAGATGAACAATAAGCAGGTGTGAAGGTAAAGAGGGTAGCTCAGTCAAATTGAACCTCTATAACAATAGATGAACAATAACCAGGTGTGAAGGTAAAGAGGGTAGCACTATCAAATTGAACCTCTATAACAGTAGATGAAAATAGACATTAATCAGGTGTAAAGGTAAGGAAGGCAGCTCAGTCAAATTGATTTATTTATTTTATTTATTTGATTGGTGTTTTACGCCGTACTCAAGAATATTTCACTTATACGATGATGGCCAGCATTATGGTAGGTGGAAACCGGGCAGAGCCCGGGGGAAATCCACAACCATCCACAGGTTGCTGGCAGACCTTCCCACCAGTCAAATTGAACCTGTATAACAATAGATGAACAATAACAAGGTAACATTGAACAAGAACAAAAAGCACAATTCCATTTTGTGAAAAACAACACAACAGTCAATAAAACATCACTACCTGTACATTCGTCACCTGAACTGTTAAATAAATTGACGTGTTGAAATAATTTTTCAAATAATGTGACTTAAAAGCAGAAAGTGATTGTGCTGTTCTGATTTTGTCTTAGACAAGAAGTAACGAGTGGCATTTACAACTAACATGAAGTTTTAAAAAATTTATCTTTCTTGAGGAATGAATAAGATGTTTCCTAATAACCCATATTTTATGCATATTTTCCATCAATACTGGGGAATATTCAGAAATGAAATCACTGATGAACATATTGGGAAAGCGGAACAAGTTTAGTGACCTCAACACTGGCTACATAGTTTCTACACTGACCACTGGTACTGAGGAAAATTGTAGTTTAAAGACATTTTTTTTGCCCCAAGGAATTTATATTTGGCCACGTCCTAAACTCCTTACTAAGAAATAAAAATCAAGCGTTTCATGCATCCATTACACTGCTTTAAAACATGGTCAAGAATCCAGTGGTTCCACAGATTATTTTTACATAAAACAGAATGATGGCAACTCTGAGTATTGAACTCATAGTCAGTCCACATTTTGGTCACTGTCTTTGTGCTATCATTAGGCCACAGTATTTTGAATTGATATTTTACAGCTCTGTGGGAACGTTCCATCCCATCGATATTTCCTGTTGAAGACATATTTACATGATCGGAAAGCTTTGAGAAGTTGGAAAAACAGAACCAAAAAAACATCATGGTCAGATAAAAAAAAAGTGAATTTTCATTTTTTTTTTTACCGTTTTTGGATATTTTAGTGTCGACCTGACTGTAAAACTCAATAAAGTTGGTATTGTCTTGTGCAACAAACTTGTACTTATTTTTGTTATGTGTTTATGTATTTTTCCGTAGGCTCCTGAAGCTGATTACATAGACGCGGCAGTGGTGTCGGTGTTACAGATACACTGCACCCAGCCCCTGGGGGATGTCCTCGTCTTCCTTACTGGTCAGGAGGAGATAGAGACAGCCAGCGAGATGCTCCTTGTAAGTCACTCAGGGTTATCTCCCAACATCTGCGTGTCTGTAACTTGTGGAAAGAAGTTCTTGTGAAATGTGGAAGACATGACAAATTTCCAGGACAGCAGTAGAGAATGTGACAATTGCATTTACATTCAATAAGGGAGAGGTTAGAGGTGGTTGCATTTACATTAAATAAGGGAGCGGTTAGAGGTGGTTGCATTTACATTAAATAAGGGAGCGGTTAGAGGTGGTTGCCTTTTTATAGGACACACAAATTGTAGATTCAACCTTGACCTTGGACAGAGTGGATTCTCCCTCACGAACTGTTATGAGGCCTTGGTGACAATGAGGCCTATGTTTATTGAAAACCACTGGCACTCCACCGAAAAGTTGTGGGAATCTCTACATCATGTGTAGGCAAGTTCATTGGTAACTTGCCAAAGGGAATGGTTACCAAGGCTTGCAAAATCTGAAAAAATCTGGTAGCCCTTCGTGGCAGCCTACATTAGAAATTTGGTAATCCAGATTTTTGTTTGATAGTCCAACAAGATTTGCAGTAACCATCTTTTTTAAATTCACTTACAAACATTTTCAGATCCGCATATTTGTTCACCCATAATGGTCACTACAGCTACAGTCAAGAAAATGTTTGTTTCATAATTGAGATTATCATTTGTTTATTTGATTGGTGTTTTACGCTGCACTCAAGATAATTTGTCAAGAACATTTGGAACTCGTACATTTTACAATACGTACATAAGTTAGAATGGCCGGCCTACTCGATCGGCAAGCCAGGTAACATGGATGAACCTATGCAATGGTTTCCCCGGTCATCAGGCTGATACAAATACAGTTTATTAGGTCTTCCCTTCATTCACATTCAGTCGAAAAAATTTGGTAGCCCAACGGGCAGCATGCTCTTTATTTCTAGTCGCCCGAAGAAAAAGTCTGGTTGTCCGGGGACGCTGGGCTAGTGACTATGAGAGCACTGGTTTATCCGTGAGACACTCCAGTTTCTTCCGCCTGTAAAACTGACTGCCATTATATCAGTGAATATGGTGAATATGATTTTCAGAAAAAATGAATAAAAGTTATTCACTTTTCAACAGGTGTTTTTCAGGACAGTAGAGAACAAACCCATCTGCTTTTACCATGAATTGAGCACTATATTCTGCTTTCAAACCTGATGGGCAAAATTTTTGTTTCTGGTCATATATGGATATGTTTGAGTTTTTATTGCATTTGAATTTTATGGATTTGATTTGTGTTCTGCATCATTTTAAAGAGTATTTCACATACATGTATATGGCATAGGTCCGAGTTTTTGGACGGAGGAAATTTCTCAGAATCTGGAGAAACCCTTCCCTCTAGAGAACCAGAAAAACCTCTAGGCTTAAAACTTCAACCTGGATTGGGGGCCTCCGTGGCTCAGTCGGTTAGCGCGCTAGCGCAGCGTAATGACCCAGGAGCCTCTCACCAATGCGGTCGCTGTGAGTTCAAGTCCAGCTCATGCTGGCTTCCTCTCCGGCCGTAAGTGGGAAGGTCTGTTAGCAACCTGCGGATGGTTGTGGGTTTCCCCCGGGCTCTGCCTGGTTTCCGCCCACCATAATGCTGGCTGCCGTCGTATAAGTGAAATATTCTTGAGTACGGCGTAAAACACCAATCAAAAAAAAAAAAAAATCAACCCGGATTGAAACACTTTACCTCCAGGAGAAACCCATTAAATTACTTTAATTTACTTTAGCCAGTAAGACCCATTAGCTTATTTGCCAAGCAAAAATACTGTATTTTCTAACTTGGTGGTTTTTAGTGTTTTGTCCATTGTAGAAAGATGTTTTAAGTTTTGTTTGGAAGGTGGGATGATCTAATACTGGAAAAATGGTGAGTGAGTGAGTGAGTGAGTGAGTGAGAGTGAGTGCTTAGGGTTTCAAGTTTTCAGTCATATCTTGAGTGCTTGGGATTTTAACGTACATAACCATTTTTCAGTCATATGATGACGAAGGAATCCTTAGTGTGTATGTAATGTGCCTTCTTGTTGCAGGACGAATTTCCACCACTCTTTTATTTAGTGCTGCTTCACCGAGACACCTTACCGAAGGCAAGTAAGTCGCCCCGCCCGAGCCATTATACTGAAATGGGTCAACCAGTCGTTACACTATCCCTTTAATGCTGAACGCCAAGCTACAACTTCCTCTTTTAAGCTTTTAGGTGTGACTGACCCAGGAATGACCCTGGATCTACCGCCCCTGAAGTGGACGCTCTACCAACTGAGCCATTAGGGTCCGGTTAAAGAAATGGAGAGTTTCGTCACCAGAAGTGAGATATTGTTCCCCAGGATGTATGTCACCAAGCACTATATTTTTTTTTCTAATTCCCTACCTAATTTTGTAATGGATGCCAAATTTCAGGAGGAATTTTCCTACTTTACTGTTTCAGGAACGAACAAAAAAGCTGGGATCTAAAATAAAAGAGCTGATCATTGCCCCTATTTATGCAAATCTGCCGTCAGAGCTACAGGCCAAGATATTTGACCCCACCCCGCCTGGGGCAAGGAAGGTAAGAGAAAACAAATATGAAAAAATGGGGATCTGTTGTATGTTGTACTTGGTTGCACTTTATTGTTTTTCACTTTGTGGTTTTGTCAGCCATCAACATATTTAGCATTTATGTTGTGTTGTACTTGGTGTCACTTTCTGTTTACAGGTTGTGTTCTCTCCTAACGTAACAAACATTTAGCGTTTTTTTGTGTCAGAAGTGTACTTAGTTTCAACTTAGGTTGCATCATCTATTATTATAGCAAATATTTACCATTTATATTGTCTTTCCTGTTTGCAGGTTGTGCTGGCCACAAACATCGCTGAGACCTCCCTGACTATTGATGGCATCATCTATGTGATAGACCCTGGTTTCTGTAAACAGAACAGTTACAATGCTAGGACAGGAATGGAGTCCCTGGTCGTCACACCAATATCCAGAGTATGTCATTTGTCACAACTCATCCAAAATATTACAATACTCTACATTATATATTATACTGCATGTAAATTGTTTATTTGATTTAATTGTTTTATGTGTAAGAGAGCAGAGAGGTTTAAGGATGGAGTCCACCTATAGATTCCTTTTTTAATATCAACAGCATGAAAGCAGTGCTGTACATTTTAATTTTAATATAGTGTAGATGTTATAAAGTGTCCAGTTTTCTCATGCCATAGTGTTTTGCTCTGGGTGTCATAAGATCTGTAGGAAGAGCTTTTTTACGAGATTGACCCTGAGGAATATTCAGTTATTCAGCAAATGCATGATATTCATAAGTGCGGCATTCTAAGTAAATTTTGAAATCTTTGATATTTATGTATCTTTAAAATTAATGACCAAACAAAATTTTTGTCATGGATTATAAGCCTTCGTTCTAATCAGTGTAACTACTTGTATTGTAGGCATCAGCCAATCAGCGAGCAGGTAGAGCGGGGCGTGTGGCGGCAGGAAAATGTTTCCGACTGTACACAGCATGGGCGTACAAGAATGAACTGGAGGAAAACACCATACCTGAGGTGAGCAGGGGATATAAAACACCATACCTGAGGTGAGCAAGGGATATAAAACAACATACCTGAGGTGAGAAGGGGATGTAAAACACCATACCTGAGGTGAGCAGGGGATATAAAACACCATACCTGAGGTGCGCAGGGGATATAAACCACAATACTTGAGGTTAGCAGGGGATATAATACACAAAACTTTAGGCGAGTAGGGGATATAAAACATCATACTTCAGGTGAGGAGGGGATATAAAACGCCATACCTGAGGTGAGCATACCTGAGGTGCGCAGGGGATATAAACCACAATACTTGAGGTTAGCAGGGGATATAATACACAAAACTTTAGGCAAGTAGGGGATATAAAACATCATACTTCAGGTGAGGAGGGGATATAAAACGCCATACCTGAGGTGAGCAGGGGATATAAACCACAACACTTGAGGTAAGCAGGGGATATAAATCAACATTCCTGAGGTGAGCAGGGGATATGAAACATCATACCTGAGGTGAGCAGGGGATATAAAACAACATATTTCAGGTGAGCAGGGGAAAATAACACCATACTGAGTTGACCATTGGATGAAAATAGTATCCTACTTCTTGAACTTTGAGGTTGGTTTACATGGTGTATTTTCCAGGGTATACATGGAGAGCATTTGTTCACCAAAACATTAAATAATTTAAGAATATTGTTTCACAGACATAAAATTAAAAAAAAAAAGTTCAAAGTTTAAAGACTCAAAACAGTTCATGTTAAAATCATGTCATATAGGTAAGTCAACTTGTAAATTTATATTAATACATTTAAGTTCAGTTTTCCCTTCACATACTATAGAATAAACCATTGTTCTAGGGGCATCACTCTGTTCGGATTTCAGATTCAAAGAACCAACCTGGGCAATGTGGTGTTGTTGTTGAAGAGTCTGGGGATCAATGATCTGATTCATTTTGACTTCATGGACCCCCCACCCCACGAGACTCTCGTGTTAGCCCTGGAGCAGCTGTATGCCTTGGGAGCGCTCAACCATCAAGGGGAGCTGACCAAGTTAGGCAGACGAATGGCTGAGCTTCCTGTGGATCCCATGCTATCCAAAATGATCCTCGCATCTGAAAAGTGAGTTGTTGAATTTGTTATCAAGAAATTTCTCCTCCTCTTTTACACTATCCTACAATAAAAATGTGAGGATATGATTCCAGGGGAAACGACTTAATGCAGGGCTAAGGGTAACATACATGTAGGTATTGAAATGCCTCAGATCTGACTTCTACTTTATCTGGTTTCATGGTAAGAATCATACTTCTCTTGGGTGTATTTAGCAGTAAAATTGCTTTTGGTTATTAATTTCAAGTACTGTATTTCATCTAAAGTTTGGCATGTAAAAATGAACTTAAGCGTATAAAGGCCTGAAAATGACACTTTTGTTGCCAAGACTTACAATTTTCTAATTTTAAGACTTACCAAACTTCACAAAAAAATCTAAACTTTCAGTATGAGGGGGATGAATCAGTCAGAATCAGGCAAAATGTGTCGGTAGCTTCAGCTAAATTGTTGTGATCTCATGCTGCAATATGCTATTTAACCAGGGATGAAGAATCAGTATTTGCTCATTCAAGTAAAATTGATACAGATTTCTTAAAATGATGACGAGAAACTGACTTGCCCTAGCCACATCATCACTTCCACCAAGGATGTAATGTTTTTAAATTATCCAACTTTTGCTACTTTGGCATTGATGTACAGGGATTTTGTTCCCGGCTTTTGTCTGGTTTCCAGCACTCCTAACCTCGAACACCTCGTCAAATAAAGGTGAAATTTGTCAAACCCCAATAAAACTGAAACAGAATCCTGTGTAGTAACCTGCCACTCTCCTCTCTGCCCCCCAGGCTCTGTGCAGTTTCCTCCCACCTTAATGCTGGCCACTGTCTTTTTAGTGAAGTATTCTTGAGTATAGCATAAAACTCAAATCAAATATATGAATGAATATGTCGTCTTCTTCTCTGGTCGTAGAAGGGGAAGGCCTGCCAGTAACCTGCAAAAGGTTTGGGGGTTTGTCTCGGATCTTCCGCTGGCTGCCAGAAAACTTCAGCCAAAATGAAGGAATAAAATCATTCTTTCTGGACAGTGTGTTTGTTTGATTTTTCTCAGATATAAATGTTCAGAAGAAATCCTCAGCATAACGGCCATGTTGTCTGTCAACAATGCCATCTTTTACCGGCCCAAGGATAAGATCGTTCATGCTGACACGGCCAGGGTTAACTTCTTCCGACCTGGGGGAGATCACTTGACCCTGCTGAATGTATACGACCAGGTGTGTAAAGTTCGTGCAGCAAAGTTTTCACTTACAGTAAACCGTTCCTAACAGCGTGAGATTTTTAGCTGACAATTATCATATTATGCTAAATTGGTAAAAGTCACTTGAAATTTTATGTGATTACTGATTAGTAGTGAATTTGACATCATTTTTCACTGGAATTATACCACAGCTCGTACAGCCAAGCAGATATTAGTGGGTGAAAAATTCCACACGAGTCATAGGTGATTTTCATATTTTTTAATTGTAGATCATGAGAAACATCGATACTCTTGACCTTCATGCTTAACCCATGCCAAAGTCACTTTATATTATGGCATCTTGAATTAAAGTTTTTGTTTCAAAACACAAAAATCCAAATATTGATTGATAATAATTTTATTCATGTGTGTTTTTGCTTGTAGTGGGTAGAGACAGACTTCTCCACGCAGTGGTGTTATGAGAATTTCATCCAGCACCGCAGCATGAGGAGAGCGCGAGATATTCGGGAGCAGTTAGAGGGACTGATGGAGCGTGTGGAGATAGAGATGACTAGTAACCCTGGTGACACAGTCGGCATCAGGAAGGTGGGCAGAACGATATTGTATCACACAACATTCAAAAGATGTGTGCAAGTGCAATGTCGTACTTCTCATATGTTCAGTTATGTATAAAGGCCCTCTGTCCGTCCGTTCGTTTGTTTGTTCCTGCATTTGGAATTTGGCCAGAACTTGGGTTCATGTGTGTTTTTGTTTGTTGTACTAAAATACTGAAAACTTGCTTGGGATTGTTTTCTTTTTTTAACAGCCTTTGACAGAACGTTGGACAAAACCGTATTCTGTTATGTATTTAGTTTCTTTCTTAATTGGTCTCAAGTTTGGTTTTTGTGTACTGGTACTTAGACATAAAGTCATCTGTCAGTTTTTAATGCTTTAATGAAGTAATAGGTACTAATATATTTTTTATTCCACAGTATTGCTACACAAAAATGGAATAAAAATAAAACTGAAAATCCGCCTTTTTATTACTTTATAATGATTTCACTGTGTGTTTTTCGATTATGTAAATATGTCTTCAACAGAAAGAATTGCCAAGATAGTCCACATTTTCCACAAATTATATGATTTTGTTATTTTTATTTTTATAACCTCCTACGACATTGACAAAATTTTTGTTACGCCCGTAGAAGAAGAATTAAAACTGTCTTTCCTGTATCTTGCTTCCCCATCATTTCAGGCCATCACCGCTGGATTTTTCTACCACACAGCTCGCCTGAGTAAGAGTGGCGAGTATAAAACAGTGAAACACCAGCAGACAGTCATGGTCCACCCTAACAGCGCCCTGTTTGAGGACCGCCCCCGCTGGGTCATCTATCACGAGCTGGTCTTCACCACAAAGGAGTTTATGAGACAGGTGAGTGATGATAACCAGTCGTGGCCATCTTGAATTTTAGTTGGGTCTTTTTCTACTACATATAGTGTAAGAAATCATGAAGCTGCTGTCATTTTTGTTCTAATCTTCCAAAGCCAGTAGGGCTTCCGTATAGGATTTATTTACAGGTCTGGGACAATCAAACCAGGAAGACACAATGTATATACAAAATTTGATTTTATTAATCCCCCTATAGGTACCAGAAAGGACTAAATGTTTATACGTCCTCTTTCCATCTGTCTGTAAGTCCATCTGTCTGCTCAATCTTTCTGTGATACAACTGCCTTGAAGTCAAGTGACGTGGGATCAATCCTGGGTCAGGTCTTCCAGATTGTGGCTCTGCAGGTTAGAGTAAGGAAATCAGATTGGTTGGTCTGGTGTCAGTATAATGTGACTGTGCGGGTGTCATGTCGGGTGTCATCGGCAGCACTTTGGCGGCATGGACTTGCCTTGCTACAAGAAGACACATTATTTACACACAAACACACACACACACACACACACGGAATGACCCCTTGTCATATGACGGAATAATTGTTAGTAAATACGACGTAAAAAACCGATGCATACATACATACAGACATATATATTTGACATTTATTTCACCTTTCTTTATTAGATCATTTGACTTTTATCAAGAAGTCTACAGCACAGTGGGTGTTACTTTATAATGCCAGGCTCTTGTTGTTGTTGTTGTCACAGGTTGTGGAGATTGAAAACCAGTGGCTGTTAGAAGTGGCACCTCACTATTACAAGGCCAAGGAACTGAAGATGCTTCAGGGAAGAAAATGCCAAAGAACACGGGAAAATCTCGCAGTGAGGTGACACGGAAATATGATACATGAGACAATGTCGTGTGGATTCAACATCAGTGTATCATTTTCACATTGAACATTTTTGTATGATGGTTGAAGATTCTCCAAAATGTAAATTTGTATATTATAAGCACATAATCCACCCCTTTGTGCATCTGATCCAAAAGTTTGATGTACATACATATGTAAATATACTAAATAAATATTATATTAAACTTCATCATTACCAAAATTTGATGCTTCTGCTTTTTGTAGAGTTAATTTTACTCTTTTACATAGTTATGCTGTCACAGCAGTTTGATGTTGCAATAGATATGTTTATGTATATGATTTGATAAATTTGTTCCAAAGGAAAACGTGTAAATTCAAATCAGCTCTGACATCCAGCAAAAAGTTTATTTTGCACTTTATTAGCTCCCTTGTTCTGTGAATGACTGATGTCAATGTAAAAAATTTGACTGACTGTTCGAACAGCTGACAAACAGCCAAAAACAGCCAAAGTTGAAGTTTGGCATGACTGTGGCAGCATCAGTTGGTTTGTGTCATGGAGGTTTTCTGTCTCCGCCATTCTCCAGGCCTTATCGGCAATAAGTAGTACAGTAATTCCCCAACCTTTTCGCATATGAAAGTTCAACACATTTAAAATTTGATTTTGGAGACAAAACTACAAGGATTGGGGTGGAGCGTGTCAAGGTTTACACATAAAAAGCATAATTTTATCAGTTAACACAGAATATTGCCTTCAGAATGTACTTGAATAAACACTATGCAAACATGCGAATAGTTTGAAGAATTTGCAGAAGTGCTCACAGTGTGTGACATTTTGTTTTTTTCAGTAGGGGTTTAATGCTGTACTCGTGAATATTTCACTTCTAAAGCCCTGAAACCATCGTCCTCTGCCATGTGGAAAAACCTCACCATCATTTAAGCTAGGGAAAAATTAATCTGTTTTTTTTTTTTTTTTAATCAGATAGGTGTTCAAATGAAATAGTCTACTGATGGCCAATAATTTATGTCAAGGGCACCCATTTGTCCTCAGACAAAACCACCAGCCTTGGGCAAATAATGGACAAAATTTCCCACAGGGTGATGAGATTTTTACACACATATACATGTAGCAAGCCGTTGCTGTATTTTAATGACAGGTTATTAGCTTCCACCATGACGCCCCCCACCCCCCAGCCCCACAACCCCGAGAACAGAAATAGCGTGAGAATCACAAGGTTAGGAATGAAACAATAGCTTGTGTTTCTGACACAATAAAATAAACAAATAAATAAAGCATAATGCAATATGTATATTGGTATTTTCATTAAAGGGGCCTCCGTGGCTCAGTTGGTTAGCGCACTAGCATAATGACCCAGGAGTCTTTCACCAATGCGGTCACTGTGAGTTCAAGTCCAGCTCATGCTGCCTTCCTCTCCGCCCGTACGTGGGAAGGTTTGGCAGCAACCTGCGGATGGTCGTGGGTTTCCCCCCACCATAATGCTGACTGGCGTTGTATAAGTGAAATATTCTTGAGTACAACGTAAAACACCAATCAAATAACTAAATAAATTTTCATTAAAAAAAGGATTTACCAAGGTCTCTCTATCAAGGCCTAGAAACCTTTCAACAAAATTCTAGTATTCCCCAGGATTTCAATAACCAGGTGAACTGTGATGTCACCAGGGTTTCTCCATATTTACACACACACAAGAACAAAGAGTCATGATGAGGGTTTTGGTGTTTATTATCTTCCGTTATCATTTACAATGGGAAACAACTTCATCTGTGCCAAGCCAAGTGTCGACTAGTTTCGGCTTTTGACATATTTCACAAAATATATATATTCACACAGCTAAAATATAAAACAATTTATCTGTATAAATATTACAGTACGACACATTGTACACTTTGTACAGTTGGAGGACATGACAAAAACGACACGCATGCACCGGAGAACGAGTTAGTCCCATTAATAGAACCCCAGCTGAAGCTGAAACACGCATCCTCTCTAAAATGTGAAATGTGTTAGCACACTTTTCCATGGAATCTTTGTGTGGTGAAATGTGTGAGCAATCTTGTCGGCATTTTAATGTGACATGTTAGCACACTTGTGTGTGGCATCTTTTTAATGTGAAATGCATTAGCACACTTGTCTATGGCATTCTTTTTATGTGCAAGCACACTTTTATGTGACATCCTCTCTAAAATGTGAAAGCACACTTTTGTATAGTATCCTCTGTTACTAGTGAAATGGGTTAGCACACTTTTCTAGGACATCCTCTTTAATGTGTATAATGCACGATGGCACACTTTTAAAGTGTAACATCTGTGATCAATCTCAGCTAATGAGTGAAATGAATCAACATCTTTTCTATGAACCATATTGAATGTGAGGAAATACCTTAGGACTCTTTTTCATACTGATGTGCGAAGTGTCTAAACATTTTCCATATGCATCTGTGAAATGCTTTAATGTCTACGAAATATATTGGCACACTTTTCAATACAACATATCACGTGAGAAATTGTTGTAGCACACTTTTCTATACATATCTGTTAATCTATGAAATATTTTGGCACACTTTTCATATGTGCTACCTAATGTGTGAAATGACTTTGCACACCTTTCTGTGGCACCTTACCCAATGTTAAAACATAGTTTGGTTTACATAAACTCAGCATCTTTATTAAGGCTGGATGGAATGAGATATTGAAATAGGTCGAATCAGCTGTTGTGTAGTTTGTAGGCCCACACTGCTAAGATTTTTTTAAGTAAACTAGATATCATCAAAGTCAAGTAGGTTATAATGAAATTGTGGCACAAAGTTTCTGAGTCTTCAACTGCTGAAGTATATGAAACAAACAGCCCAGCAGCTGAATCTGAAGCTGTGCCATATGGAACTGGAAGTGAACTTTGGAAGTCTTTAGTGCTGGAGGCTTGTTAAGTATGAATGATGGATGCCATGGCAACAGCAGATCAGCTAGGGTAACTACGCAGGGGACTGCCTGAGCATAGGTTAACGCTTCATAAAACCAAACAATGTCTGTCAGCAGTTTGAAATTTACATTACGAAGACGAAACAAAAACACGTCTGTAGTACAGTGCTCCATTATGCAGACATACTGTCCTATAGGCACACTGTCATATACCTACAGTATTAATGTGACTATACAGATGTGCATTGCTTCATATGATTAGGTTACATTGTAACACAGACCAATGTTATGGATTGTGCTTTGGAAAAAAAAAAAAAGATACATCTTATGTACATGGATGTCGGCCTTCCCTCAGTAGATAACAAAGCTGTGTTAAAACATAAACCTATTGCATTATTTGAAACCTATGTCACACACATTGTAAAGACTCCTAACATAACGCACATGTGCATTACTCTCAACCTGTAAAACGCACACATTATATATAAAGTGGCCAAGTATAATGCAGATATGCATTATTGTGACCTTGTATCACTCGCATTATACATTAGCATTGAACATGATGAACATGCATTATTATGAACCTGGAGCCCACAAATTACATGGCATCCCAAATAATGCTCACTCACATACATTTGTACACTGTTATGAACAGAGCCACTACTAATCAAATATGCTCAACAAAAATTCACACAAGTGAACACATACAACCATAGGGGGCTTTTCACGAGCTCTTTTAAGTCTAAATCAGCTTTTTTTTTTTTTTTTTACACAAACTCAAAAGGGCGACATCTAAGAATGTCTATATAAATTCATTCAAGCCTTGTAGGAATTTTGGGCCAAAACCTTGTAAAAATTTTGGGCCAAAACAAGCCATTTTTTTCTCATTTCAGTGCTTATGGTCTTGAAAACTTCTTTAAATAATTACCTTTTTTTTCTTAATGTCAGAATATTTCACTTTTCTACTTTATTTGATTTTAAAAATTGTAGAAACTCTTATTAACACATTATGCAAATTAACACCTATATTCTTGATGCATAAAAATTCAGGTCTGTCAAAATTTTTGAATCTCGATTTGATTTTTGCATCTCTTCTTCCGTGTTCAATAAATTGCCTAACTCCAACATGGAGTGTTTCACATAAGAACAAGTCAAACATGGCACCAAAACCTAAATTGCGTAAGTATGGTGAAGCAAAATTACTTGGGAATTTTTGAGACACCGAGCCCCGTGAAATATATTAGCTGTTTGGCTCCTCACAATCCCTCATTTCCACACACAAATACAAATACCAAATCCTCATCCTCTATGAAATCCTCCTTCGTTTGTGAAATCCTCATTCGTATGAAGTCCTGACAACCAGCCACACAACTCTCACCTTTAAATTACATCGATATATCACGTCAACATTACATGAATTACAAACATCGATAAGCACTTTAATTCTACTTTCAAACATGAACAGGTAATAAAATGGAACACTCGTGATCCCACCAAAAACAAAAAAGCACATCAATCCACATTTGCATGAACAGTACAATTGATAAAACGAAAATATCATGATCTCTATGGTTTCATACAAGAAGCACTTTTTGTTTATTCACAGCCTTACGTGGATTGTAAGTATTTCAAATAAGTGTCAAACTTTAACAACTTACATAAGTAACAGTATGACCAATCCACCACTATTTTCTGCATCAGCTACATCAAAAAAAACCTGAGAACTACTTGAAAAGACAATCAAATGTTCGCCGAGTTAACAAAAAAAAAAAATAGATCGTCAAGTCTTACATTGAGGAATCTTACATAAAAAATCATATTCTAAGATATTTGTTCCATGTCAGCCATATGTAATCTAGGGATTGGAAAATGTCTGATAATCAACAAATGACTCCATGTGAGAATGCGACTTTAGCTTTAATGGCGGTCGCTTAGATTACCATGGTTACCATGATTTATAGAGATCAGGATCCACATTCATAAAACTGTAATAATCAGTCACTCTGAGCTTTCCTGATTTCTGTTTAATACAAGGAAATTAATTCTTGTGATGTTTCATGAAATGGAACATAAGAAGTGGTGATACAGTTATCAGTTTTTCACTTACTGTAATTCTTCAACTTTTTCGCATGTTTGCCAGGTGTTTATGCAAGCATATTCTGAAGGCATTGTTCTGTGTGGACTGATAAAGTTGTACTTTTTGTGAAGCCCTGAAATTGACCAATCCAAAATCAAATCATAAGCGTGCATAAACTGCACTGAAAGCTGCTCAGTTCGTGCGAAAAGGAAGGGGAATTAGAGTCACTACAGTGCCTGCTAGGATTTCAACTCCCTAAAAACCACATACACCTTCTCAACTTTTGACACAACAATCCCAATTTTGACTTTTAACATCTCATTATTCCTTAAGTAAGAATTCAATTACCGACACTAAAATCCCACTTCTGACACCAGAAACCGAAATTCTTCTTATGGCACTTAAGTCACACCACGTTACCAACATCACACTTCTGACACCCAAATTTCAACTTTCTTTAGACACAAATTCTGACACAAAATCTTCCGTCTGTAGTGAAGCACAATTTTTACAGGAATGCAAATGTGTATAAATGTAACAGTATGCTACTTGGGTTCTTTTTCAAGAAGATTTTTCAGACGCCCACAAAGATGGCAATTACATGTAGAACACAGAAAAACACGAATATTTCATAAAATAAATGACTAGCACTCCAAAACAATGCCATGCGAGCTAACTTTCATATAACAGACAGTAAAAAAAAGTGAACAGCAGGTCTACCCTTACACACAATCAATTAAAACTGTAAGACTTGAATGCCTAAATTAACATAAGACCCAACAGATTGTTGTATGTGTTATTTTCAAGTTAAAATATTTTACAGTCATAATATGATTTGAAAACATTTTAAATTATTAATTATATAGATGAATAATAATTTTTTTTTTTGAAAAAAAGGTCATATAATTTGAAAATTTTTAAAAAATGGGGAAAATTGCATGGAAAGTAAATGGTATGCTAAAGACTGTAGCAAAATTGCACATAGTTTAAGCTAAAGAAAAAATTCTGAACGCCAGGAAAAGCTTATTATGCCATGAATGTATATTTTAACATTACACTGACTATAATGGTGATGGTCTCCACAGCAAAGCGTCATGACATGTCCTTATTACATTACTGTCTCTTGACAGTTCGGAAACCTGTCCTAACAACACAAACAAAATGATCTGCACCAAAAAAAAAAAACAATTTGTGATATATAGAGCAAACCTGGTTTTATCATACAGATTCTTTGTGAAAGACAACATCCATTTTTCCACTACCGATACCGTGTGGTTTGACTAGACCGGCCAGCTCTTCATTATTATTAACATTCATTATCCCAGAAAAACATTTCATGGCAATGTTCAGTGTTAACAAAAGACCACAATTTCGCTCCTAATCCCATCTTATTTCAGATAATGTGTGTCATTCACAGCTTGGCATTTTATACTAAATGTCCTTCTGTGACCAACATACCCTGCCTTACTGGCTGGGAAATTTCAAGTCACACATTGTTTCTGAAGGAACCACTTGGATTGAGCCAGCCATAGTACTACAAATGAGAACAGCAATGAAGAGCTGTAGACTGAAATGACGAATCCTTGGAGAGGACACTGGATTCCTGGGATTTCTCTGTCAACCTTCAAACAGCTCTTCAGGTCCATCGTTAACTTGCATTTTAGAAAGAATCTTCATGATTTTAGAGTTAAAGAAATCACACTCTGCATTTTAATGCTTTTAGCACCTCGCCAAAGTCTCTCAACACTTCACATCTTACAACAGCATTGATCTCACGCGACAGTATCACCCTGATCAGAGGTCTGTCACGGGTGATTTTGTGTAAATGTCTTGTAAAGGTTTTTTTCTTCTCACCAGGGCTGAGCTGGAATGCTGCAGCCAATCATCTCCACAATTCTGAGACTTAACAACTTTATTTTTTCATGTGATCCAGTGAAATGATGTGTCACACGAAACTGAAATGTAGCGCAGTACACCTCTCACATCACTTGGTTGTACAAATTACAACAGCTCTTCAGGGTGCACTGGTGGAGCATCCGTAGCTGCACCCAGGAACATGAGGGTTGCCTCCCTTAGCTGACATCATTCTGGTTCGTGTCTGCTTGCTTCCTTGTTTTTTGGCAATGATTATGTCATGACTGGTAGCACTATGACTACTGCCCCTCGAGAGCCAGCTTGAGGGAGCTCATCAATCACTCTGCCAACAGGTAGCGTTGATGATCCAAAATATGGCAAGTGGGTCACCTCATGTTGAAATGTGGTAAGTGGGCTACCCTGTGCCAAAATATGGCAAGTGGGCTGCCTTGTGCCAAAATGTGGTAAGTGGGCCGCCCTGTGCCAAAATGTGGTAAGTGGGCCGCCTTGTGCCAAACTGTGGCAAGTGGGCTGCCTCATACCAACATGTGGCACATCCAGGACAATGAGGTATCCAAAGGGACTTGCCTGAGATCCACCTGACCGTGTGACCAGCACAACAACAACAACATCAACAACACAAATGTGTTAATGTACAGTTAAGACTAGAAATATTCTTCGTAAAGTTTTGGATCCTCTAAGAATGGCCTTGGGATTTTGAAAGAACCATCTTCTGTAATTTTCTGCAGCCTGAAAAAGAAGAGAAATAGAAAAAACACATGTACTGTGCAACTGTGAAGAATAAGACTTATTTCATTTCCTGACTGTTGCTTACCATAACAGAAGACGTACATCATACAGAGTAAAAACAGAGCAGTGACGACAGTGTAATAGATGGCATATGGCCACATGTAACCGGTGAAATGCGGCCTTTTGTCAATTTACCTCAGTTTGGGTTTATTATGTAAATGCCTCCATGCCATACTCAACAATTTGTCACTAAGACAATTACAGGCATAATCCTTCAATGAAGACGTTACATTTAAACTATTTTTTCTTTTTTTTTGGCATAGACATATGGGATATGCAATGTTCTCAACGATTGGTGTACACATCCCGTTAACACTGCCCGCATTTACGGTGGTGTTCAACACAACTCATTAGGCTGAGCATGTCAGACTAGTAAAACTGGACTTTCTCCAGTGGTTGTTACAAAATGCTTGTTAACTAAGGATTAGTTCAAATTACTCACTGTTGGAGGAAGGCTTTGTTGAACATGTTAAATGGGGGAATTTCAGTTAGATCCATTGGCCTAAAATAAGAAAAGATGAACATGAACATCACACTACAGTTTACAATTCCTGCCGGAGTGTTATCCTTATGAACTTATGTTCACTTCAATTTGTTCACAGTATATCAACAATCCATGACTTTAACACATATGTATGGCCTACTAAACAAATCAAGGCTTCTGCCACATATTCCATTCTTGAGTCTACCATGCCACTTCTAACATCTCATTTCTGCCTGGAAATGTTCCACCCTCATACTATCATCCCACTTCTGACATCAACATCCAACTTGTAACACCTCCTTCTAACACCAAAACCCAACTCCTAACGCTAAACATGCCACTTCTGACACCGTCAAACCACTTCTGACATCCCATATCTGCCACCTCAATTCCACTCCTGACACCTGACACCATCATCCCCCAACATTTTATTTCTTACAAGCATATATTCCACTTGAGATACAAACATACCACTCCTATACTACCATACCACTTCTAATGCTAGCATACAACTCCTGATACTACCATGCCACTTTGGCCATCAACTTACAATTTGTGACACCTATATCTTCCTACTTGACTCCTGATACTAAATATGCCACTTCTGACACCTCATTTTTTCCATCTACATTCCACTCCTGTTACCATCTTCCCCACAACATTAAAACATTTCTCACACACACATATTCCACCTGTGATACTGCCATACCACTCCTGATACTACCATACCACTCCTGATACTACCACTACCATACCACTCCTGATACTACCACTGCCATACCACTCCTGATACTGCCATACCACTCTTGATACTGCCATACCACTCCTGATACTGCCATACCACTCTTGATACTACCACTGCCATACCACTCCTGATACTGCCATACCACTCTTGATACTACCACTGCAATACCACTCCTGATACTACCATACCACTCCTGATACTACCATACCACTCCTGATACTACCACTGCCATACCACTCCTGATACTACCACTGCAATACCATTCCTACTACCACTGCAATACCACTCCTGATACTACCACTGCCATACCACTCCTGATACTGCCATACCACTCCTGATACTACCATACCACTCCTGGTACTACCATACCACTCTTGATACTACCATACCACTTCTGATACTGCCATACCACTCTTGACACTACCACTGCAATACCACTCCTGATACTACCATACCACTCCTGATACTGCCATACCACTCTTGATACTACCACTGCAATACCACTCCTGATACTACCATACCACTCCTGATACTACCACTGCAATACCACTCCTGATACTACCACTGCAATACCATTCCTACTACCACTGCAATACCACTCCTGATACTACCACTGCCATACCACTCCTGATACTGCCATACCACTCCTGATACTACCATACCACTCCTGATACTACCACTGCCATACCACTCCTGATACTACCATATCCATATACTACATATCCTATTTCTGCCAGGGGACTCTGTGGCTCAGTTGGTTAGCACGTTTTTGCAGCGTAATGACCCAGGAGCCTCTCACCAAGGCAGTCGCTGTGAGTTCAAGTCCAGCTCATGCTGGCTTCCTCCCTGGTCGAAAGTGGGAAAGTCTGCCAGCAATCTGCAGGTGGTTGTGGGTTTCCCTCGGGCCATGCCCGGTTTCCTCCCACTATAATGCTGGATGCCGTCGTGTAAGTGAAATATTCTTGAGTACGGCGTAAAACACCAATGAAATAAATAAATAAATAAATATTTCTGCCAACGAAATTTCACCAAGACTATAATTCCAAGACTGATACACACATCCCACTTCAGTGAAGAAAATCACACTTCTGATACTATCTTCCCATCAACACCAACATTCTATTTCTGATTACCACATTCCAATTCTGCCAGCCACATTCCACCCCTTATATCATCCTAAAGCTTCGGGCATCATCAACCCATTTCTAACTTGGATATTTCACTCCTAATATCATCCTCTCCTTCTGAGCTAAAAAAAAAAAAAAAAGTTACTTCTTATATCAACATCCCAACCCCATGCTACATTTTACTCGAAACAGAATTCCACCTTCTGGTAAAATGTACCACATCTGAAACCAAAACTTTGTTCGCCTACCAGACCCAAGTTCCAGCACCAAGATAAACTTACTCTGGTTGCTCCCGACGTCTCTTAGGTTTTCGTCTACACAGAATCACGCAAACGACAGTGATGATGCTGATGAGAACAACAGCTCCTGCTGCGCTTACCACAGCTATGATCATTTCCGACAGCCCTTCTTCTGTTGTCTCTTGGACTGAAAAGTGAATATAAGTCCAATTGTTTTCAAGTCTTATATCTTATAACTTACTACTGTAAATTGACAAACATGTTACTTCATCAAAGTCACGCTAAAAGTATAGCATGATTTACCCTATCAGTATAGTACACCACTCATATTATATACCGGTTTCACAACTGCGTTACTTACTCATTTTCAAATATTAGTGCAAATTTCCTTCATAAGGTGCTATTCATATGGTACAAACATCTATTTTAAACATCAAACTGCTCAAATTTTCAACCCATTTTAACCTTATCATGAAATATGTATCATATTAAATAATAATTATTCTTCCTGGACTACATGTTTTGCTCCCATTTGAAACACAAAACAAAGCAACATCTGAGAAGGTCGCAAGGAAGAAACAGAAAGAAACAGACCATTTTAGATCAACTCTCCCCAAACAGGTATATTTAAACTCTGATAATGTCAGTCATCCTGTATCAGGTTCATTTATATTTTACATATACTGCAAAGGCTTATTAAATAATTTTTTGTTTGAATGGTTTTGTAACTAATTAACTGATCTCCTTCAGAAAATAAGGTATTATTATCATTATTATTAACGAAGTTTCAAATAAAAACATGTTTCTTTTAAAAAAGTCTCCAAGGTAATTAACCCTGACATTAATTGAAATATTCACACCTGGTCAAGGTGTAGCCAGGCATTTAACTGACCTTTTCTCCGACAAACAACTTCATCACTGCTCCAAGAGCCATTGGCCAAACAGGTGAGAACGTGAGGCTCGCCGGTGTCATTTAAACAGGTGTACTCTACCACATCATTCTCCTTCAAACCTGTGAAGTTTTTCGTGGCATTCTCCATGTCTGGGGGAAAGTCACACCGTGTCACTAGTAGCAAAAACAGGTCACAATTATGGGATTATATTTTCTATTCAACATCAGTCACAATAAAAACAAAGCTCAGGCACTCATTGTTCTTCCAATCAAAAATGTTAACATTTCCAACTTCAGTTCAATACACATATAATATGTAACATGCTTCTTATCTTGCAATTCTACAAAAATGTGAACATTTGAGTCAGGCCAATTGCAAAAATGAATTGCTGGCTGGACTATATGACTTTGATTGTAAAAATATAAACTATAGCAAAAAACATGATACTGTAAGATATAATAAACTTTCAGCATAGACAGTAAACCCACGGCAGTGGTAGTTGGCAAATAGTCGCACACAACTGGTGAAATAGAGTCCTCCTGTCAATTTACCTCAGCAGGAACTTTTTTCTAACTATTTATATAAATTCTTAAATAGCAGCAAATTACACATTCCCTTAGCGCCATGGTTTGAAGAGAACTAGGAACAAAAACATTTAGTGATGTTTAGCTGTAATTTTCCCCTAGCATCATGGTTTGAGGAGAAGTAGGAACAAAAACATTTAGTGATGTTTAGTTGTAATTTTCTCCTAGCGCCATGGTTTGGGGAGAATTAGGAACAAAAACATTTAGTGATGTTTAGTTGTAATTTTCCCCTAGCACCATGGTTTGAGGAGAACTAGGAACAAAAACATTTAGTGATGTTTAGTTGTAATTTTCCCCTAGCACCATGGTTTGAGGAGAACTAGGAACAAAAACATTTAGTGATGTTTAGTTGTAGTTTTCCCCTAGCGCCATGGTTTTCAGGAGAATTAGGAACAAAAACATTTAGTGATGTTTAGTTGTAATTTTCCCCTAGCACCATGGTTTGAGGAGAACTAGGAACAAAAACATTTAGTGATGTTTAGTTGTAATTTTCCCCTAGCACCATGGTTTGGGGAGAACTAGGAACAAAAACATTTAGTGATGTTTAGTTGTAATTTTCCCCTAGCACCATGGTCTGAGGAGAATTAGGAACAAAAACATTTAGTGATGTTTAGCTGTAATTTTCCCCTAGCACCATGGTTTGAGGAGAACTAGGAACAAAAACATTTAGTGATGTTTAGTTGTAATTTTCCCCTAGTGCCATAGTTTGAAGAGAATTAAAAACAAAAACATTTAGTGATGTTTAGTTGTAATTTTCCCCTAGCACCATGGTTTGGGGAGAATTAGAAACAAAAACATTTAGTGATATTTAGTTGTAATTTTCCCCTAGCACCATGGTTTGGGGAGAACTAGGAACAAAAACATTTAGTGATGTTTAGCTGTAATTTTCCCCTAGCGCCATGGTCTGAGGAGAATTAAAAACAAAAACATTTAGTGATGTTTAGCTGTAATTTTCCCCTAGCGCCATGGTTTGAGGAGAATTAGGAACAAAAACATTTAGTGATGTTTAGTTGTAATTTTCCCCTAGCGCCATGGTCTGAGGAGAACTAGGAACAAAAACATTTAGTGATGTTTAGTTGTAATTCTCCACTAGCACCATGGTTTGAGTGTAATTTTCCCCGAGCACCATGCTTTGAGGAGAACTAGGAACAAAAACATTTAGTGATGTTTAGTTGTAATTTTCCCCTAGCGCCATGGTTTGAGAATTAGGAACAAAAACATTTAGTGATGTTTAGTTGTAATTTTCCCCTAGCGCCATGGTCTGAGGAGAACTAGGAACAAAAACATTTAGTGATGTTTAGTTGTAATTTTCCCCTAGCACCATGGTTTGAGTGTAATTTTCACCTAGCACCATGCTTTGAGGAGAACTAGGAACAAAAACATTTAGTGATGTTTAGTTGTAATTTTCCCCTAGCACCATGCTTTGAGGAGAATTAGGAACAAAAACATTTAGTGATGTTTAGTTGTAGTTTTCCCCTAGCGCCATGGTTTTCAGGAGAATTAGGAACAAAAACATTTAGTGATGTTTAGTTGTAATTTTCCCCTAGCACCATGGTTTGAGGAGAACTAGGAACAAAAACATTTAGTGATGTTTAGTTGTAATTTTCCCCTAGCACCATGGTTTGAAGAGAATTAAGAACAAAAACATTTAGTGATGTTTAGCTGTAATTTTCCTCTAGCGCCATGGTCTGAGGAGAATTAGGAACAAAAACATTTAGTGATGTTTAGTTGTAATTTTCCCCTTAGCGCCATGGTTTGAGGAGAATTAGGAACAAAAACATTTAGTGATGTTTAGTTGTAGTTTTCCCCTAGCACCATGGTTTGAGGAGAATTAGGAACAAAAACATTTAGTGATGTTTAGTTGTAATTTTCCCCTAGCGCCATGGTTTGAGGAGAATTAGGAACAAAAACATTTAGTGATGTTTAGTTGTAATTTTCCCCTAGCGCCATGGTTTGAGGAGAATTAGGAACAAAAACATTTAGTGATGTTTAGTTGTAGTTTTCCCCCTAGCACCATGGTTTGAGGAGAATTAGGAACAAATACATTTAGTGATGTTTAGTTGTAATTTTCCCCTAGCGCCATGGTTTGATTGAAATTTTCCCCTAGCGCCATGGTTTGAGGAGAATTAGGAACAAAAACATTTAGTGATGTTTAGTTGTAGTTTTCCCCTAGCACCATGGTTTGAGGAGAATTAGGAACAAAAACATTTAGTGATGTCTAGTTGTAATTTTCCCCTAGCGCCATGGTTTGAGGAGAATTAGGAACAAACACATTTAGTGATGTTTAGTTGTAGTTTTCCCCTAGCACCATGGTTTGGGGAGAACTAGGAACAAAAACATTTAGTGATGTTTAGTTGTAGTTTTCCCCTAGCGCCATGGTCTGAGAATTAGGAACAAAAACATTTAGTGATGTTTAGTTGTAATTTTCCCCTAGCGCCATGGTTTGGGGAGAATTAGGAACAAAAACATTTAGTGATGTTTAGTTGTAATTTTCCCCTAGCACCATGGTTTGAGGAGAATTAGGAACAAAAACATTTAGTGATGTTTAGTTGTAATTTTCCCCTAGCGCCATGATCTGAGGAGAATTAGGAACAAAAACATTTAGTGATGTTTAGTTGTAATTTTCCCCTAGCACCATGGTTTGGGGAGAATTAGGAACAAAAACATTTAGTGATGTTTAGTTGTAATTTTCCCCTAGCACCATGGTTTGAGGAGAACTAGGAACAAAAACATCTAGTAATGTTTAGTTGTAGTTTTCCCCTAGCGCCATGGTCTGAGGAGAATTAGGAACAAAAACATTTAGTGATGTTTAGTTGTAATTTTCCCCTAGCGCCATGATCTGAGGAGAATTAGGAACAAAAACATTTAGTGATGTTTAGTTGTAATTTTCCCCTAGCGCCATGGTCTGAGGAGAATTAGGAACAAAAACATTTAGTGATGTTTAGTTGTAGTTTTCCCCTAGCGCCATGGTTTGAGGAGAACTAGGAACAAAAACATTTAGTGATGTTTAGTTGTAATTTTCCCCTACCGCCATGATTTGAGGAGAATTAGGAACAAAAACATTTAGTGATGTTTAGCTGTACTTTTCCCCTAGCGCCATGGTTTGGGGAGAATTAGGAACAAAAACATTTAGTGATGTTTAGTTGTAATTTTCCCCTAGCACCATGGTTTGAGGAGAACTAGGAACAAAAACATTTAGTGATGTTTAGTTGTAGTTTTCCCCTAGCGCCATGGTTTGAGGAGAATTAGGAACAAAAACATTTAGTGATGTTTAGTTGTAGTTTTCCCCTAGCGCCATGGTTTGGGGAGAATTAGGAATAAAAACATTTAGTGATGTTTAGTTGTAGTTTTCCCCTAGCGCCATGGTCTGAGGACAATTAGGAACAAAAACATTTAGTGATGTTTAGTTGTAATTTTCCCCTAGCACCATGGTTTGAGGAGAATTAGGAACAAAAACATTTAGTGATGTTTAGTTGTAATTTTCCCCTAGTATCATGGTTTGAGGAGAACTAGGAACAAAAACATTTAGTGATGTTTAGTTGTAATTTTCCCCTAGCGCCATGGTTTGGGGAGAACTAGGAACAAAAACATTTAGTGATGTTTAGTTGTAATTTTCCCCTAGCGCCATGGTCTGAGGAGAACTAGGAACAAAAACATTTAGTGATGTTTAGTTGTAATTTTCCCCTAGCGCCATGGTTTGATTGTAATTTTCCCCTAGCGCCATGGTTTGAGGAGAATTAGGAACAAAAACATTTAGTGATGTTTAGTTGTAATTTTCCCCTAGCGCCATGGTTTGGGGAGAACTAGGAACAAAAACATTTAGTGATGTTTAGTTGTCATTTTCGCCTAGCGCCATGGTTTGAGGAGAATTAGGAACAAAAACATTTAGTGATGTTTAGTTGTAATTTTCCCCTAGCGCCATGGTTTGGGGAGAACTAGGAACAAAAACATTTAGTGATGTTTAGTTGTCATTTTCGCCTAGCGCCATGGTTTGAGGAGAATTAGGAACAAAAAACATTTAGTGATGTTTAGTTGTAATTTTCCCCTAGCATCATGGTTTGAGGAGAATTAGGAACAAAAACATTTAGTGATGTTTAGCTGTAATTTTCCCCTAGCACCATGGTTTGAGGAGAATTAGGAACAAAAACATTTAGTGATGTTTAGTTGTAATTTTCCCCCTAGCACCATGGTTTGAGGAGAACTAGGAACAAAAACATTTAGTGATGTTTAGTTGTAATTTTCCCCTAGCACCATGGTTTGGGGAGAACTAGGAACAAAAACATTTAGTGATGTCTAGTTGTAATTTTCCCCTAGCACCATGGTTTGAGGAGAATTAGGAACAAAAACATTTAGTGATGTTTAGTTGTAATTTTCCCCTAGCACCATGGTTTGGGGAGAACTAGGAACAAAAACATTTAGTGATGTTTAGTTGTAATTTTCCCCTAGCACCATGGTTTGGGGAGAACTAGGAACAAAAACATTTAGTGATGTCTAGTTGTAATTTTCCCCTAGCACCATGGTTTGAGGAGAATTAGGAACAAAAACATTTAGTGATGTTTAGTTGTAATTTTCCCCTAGCACCATGGTTTGGGGAGAACTAGGAACAAAAACATTTAGTGATGTTTAGTTGTAATTTTCCCCTAGCACCATGGTTTGGGGAGAATTAGGAACAAAAACATTTAGTGATGTTTAGTTGTAATTTTCCCCTAGCACCATGGTTTGAGGAGAACTAGGAACAAAAACATTTAGTGATGTTTAGTTGTAATTTTCCCCTAGCACCATGGTTTGGGGAGAACTAGGAACAAAAACATTTAGTGATGTTTAGTTGTAATTTTCCCCTAGCACCATGGTTTGGGGAGAACTAGGAACAAAAACATTTAGTGATGTTTAGTTGTAATTTTCCCCTAGCACCATGGTTTGGGGAGAACTAGGAACAAAAACATTTAGTGATGTTTAGTTGTAATTTATTAGACATCCCTGGTATCTGTCCTGCTTGATACAACTGCCATAAAAGACAACCATAATTCATAAGGTTATTCTGAATTCCTTTGTCAGATGTAACTGTCATTAAATTTTGACACCAATTGCAAACTGCTGATAGTGTAAGAACATTTTAACAGTTTGAAGAAAATGTAAATGAAAAACAAAAAACTCATCTGTTTTGTTATCCTTTATGAATGCATTAGTTCGAGAAAAAAATGTGGATACACACTGTGTGCACATATGACTGATACATTATACAACAAAGGCGGTAAAATACACTTAATGTCATACCTGGCTGGGTCTCGTTGACGATATTTTCGAAAAACTTCACAAATTTTTTGGTTTGGGAGGCGATTTCTTCATTTCGGGTAGTCTGGTAGTCAAAAAGACACTCTGGGCTTTCCAAACCACAGAATTTAATTATATCTTCGCTGAATTGTCCCTTAAGATCATCAAGATAATAAGGTTTAAAGGAGAGGTCAGTAAAGTTGGCTGTGCCCATTCCTTCTGGGTATGTGAACAGTGATTCTTCCTGAGTTATTGCCCCTGAAAACAAATTCAAACATAAAATAAAATAACTTACGAAGCAGAAAATTAAAGTGAAACCTGTTTCCCTTCATCCAGTATCTTCTTAAGCTCAGTCTGATTAATGTCCTGCGCTGAATATTTGTAAAGCATAATGGCAAAGTCTTTTGGTAAAAACAAAGCCAATCAGCAAAACGAAAATCTCATTAAAACTTGCATTCACAATGAATCATTACAGAGAAGCCTACCAACAGACGAGTGATGGACAGACAGACATCCTATATTTCCCCATATCTATATATCCCACAGGGATACAAATTCTTGAGCGATGGACAGACAGACATCTTATATTTCCCCATATCTATATATCCCACGGGGATACAAATTCTCGAGTGATGGACCGGTAGGCATCCTATATTTCCCCATATCTATATATCCCACAGGGATACAAATTCTTGAGCGATGGACAGACAGACATCTTATATTTCCCCATATCTATATATCCCACGGGGATACAAATTCTCGAGTGATGGACCGGTAGGCATCCTATATTTCCCCATATCTATATATCCCACGGGGATACAAATTCTCGAGTGATGGACAGGCAGGCATCCTATATTTCCCCATATCTATATATCCCACAGGGATACAAATTCTTGAGTGATGGACAGACAGACATCTTATATTTCCCCATATCTATATATCCCACAGGGATACAAATTCTTGAGTGATGGACAGACAGACATCTTATATTTCCCCATATTTATATATCCCACGGGGATACAAATTCTTGAGCGATGGACAGACAGACATCCTATATTTCCCCATATCTATATATCCCACAGGGATACAAATTCTTGAGTGATGGACAGACAGACATCCTATATTTCCCCATATCTATATATCCCACGGGGATACAAATTCTTGAGTGATGGACAGACAGACATCCTATATTTCCCCATATCTATATATCCCACGGGGATACAAATTCTTGAGTGATGGACAGACAGACATCCTATATTTCCCCATATCTATATATCCCACGGGGATACAAATTCTCGAGTGATGGACAGACAGACATCCTATATTTCCCCATATCTATATATCCCACGGGGATACAAATTCTCGAGTGATGGACAGACAGACATCCTATATTTCCCCATATCTATATATCCCACGGGGATACAAATCTTTGAGTGATGGACAGACAGACATCCTATATTTCCCCATATCTATATATCCCACGGGGATACAAATTCTCGAGTGATGGACAGGCAGGCATCCTATATTTCCCCATATCTATATATCCCACAGGGATACAAATTCTTGAGTGATGGACAGACAGACATCCTATATTTCCCCATATCTATATATCCCACGGGGATACAAATTCTTGAGTGATGGACAGACAGACATCCTATATTTCCCCATATCTATATATCCCACGGGGATACAAATTCTTGAGTGATGGACAGACAGACATCCTATATTTCCCCATATCTATATATCCCACGGGGATACAAATTCTCGAGTGATGGACAGACAGACATCCTATATTTCCCCATATCTATATATCCCACGGGGATACAAATTCTCGAGTGATGGACAGACAGACATCCTATATTTCCCCATATCTATATATCCCACGGGGATACAAATTCTCGAGTGATGGACAGACAGACATCCTATATTTCCCCATATCTATATATCCCACGGGGATACAAATTCTCGAGTGATGGACAGACAGACATCCTATATTTCCCCATATCTATATATCCCACGGGGATACAAATTCTCGAGTGATGGACAGACAGACATCCTATATTTCCCCATATCTATATATCCCACGGGGATACAAATTCTCGAGTGATGGACAGACAGACATCCTATATTTCCCCATATCTATATATCCCACGGGGATAAAAATTCTCGAGTGATGGACAGACAGACATCTTATATTTCCCCATATCTATATATCCCACGGGGATACAAATTCTTGAGTGATGGACAGACAGACATCCTATATTTCCCCATATCTATATATCCCACGGGGATACAAATTCTTGAGTGATGGACAGACAGACATCCTATATTTCCCCATATCTATATATCCCACGGGGATACAAATTCTTGAGTGATGGACAGACAGACATCCTATATTTCCCCATATCTATATATCCCACGGGGATACAAATTCTCGAGTGATGGACAGACAGACATCCTATATTTCCCCATATCTATATATCCCACGGGGATACAAATTCTCGAGTGATGGACAGACAGACATCTTATATTTCCCCATATCTATATATCCCACGGGGATACAAATTCTTGAGTGATGGACAGACAGATATCCTATATTTCCCCATATCTATATATCCCACGGGGATACAAATTCTCGAGTGATGGACAGACAGACATCCTATATTTCCCCATATCTATATATCCCACGGGGATACAAATTCTTGAGTGTGGCATTAATCAGTCATCAATCGATCAAGTGGACAAAAAATTAATAAGTAGTTTAATTTCAGATCCTCCATGGCCCCCATAAATGTCTGTGGGATGAAGAAAACTGATGGGTCCCCACAAGGAATTTGTGACCCTGATGGCATGAATAAAGCTGCAGCATTAAAACAGCTGCAGGGGGGCCTCCGTGGCTCAATTGGTTAGCGCGCTAGCACAGCGTAATGACCCAGGAGCCTCTCACCAATGCGGTTGCTGTGAGTTCAAGTCCAGATCATGCTGGCTTCCTCTCCGGCCATAAGTGGGAAGGTCTGTTAGCAACCTGCATATGGTTGTGAGCTTTCCCCGGGCTTTGCCTGGTTTCCTCCCACCATAATGCTGGCTGGCATTGTATAAGTGAAATATTCTTGAGTACGGCGTAAAACACAAATCAAATAAATAACTAAATAAAAATAAATTAGCACAATTAATAGAGCAGCAGCATTAATAAGACAAGCAAAATTGCCCACTACAACCAATACCCTCGCTTGCAAATCTGACTATTACATGGATCTAGTCACAGTCGATTTGCACCTAACCATTGAGGTTGCACCTAACCATTGAGGTTGCACCTAACCATTGAGGTTGCACATAACCACTGACGTTGTACCTAACCATTTACGTTGCACCTAACCATTGAGGTTGCACCTAACCATTAATGTTGCACCTAACCATTGATGTTGCACCTAACCATGGACGTTGCACCTAACCATTGACGTTGCACCTAACCACTGACGTTGCACACTTAAATCCACTCATCAAAGGTTCAGCTTTGCAATTAATGTCGTTGACTCACCACTGAATTGTTGACTCATCACTGAATCGTTGACTCACCTCTGAATCGTTGAATCGTTACACATTTATTTAAACTGCTGACACACCACCTTTTCAAATCACATTGATGAAGAATGACAAGGGCACATGGGATTCAGTACAACACAATTATGAAAGCACTTTCTGGTGGGAATTCCTTCTTAATGACAGAAATGAGTTTACCATATCTCTACTGACACACCGTATCACCCAAGGAAACAGATTTAAATCAAATTTCTGAAACCACATACAATCAATGTGCATCAAAGTCAACTTTATCCCAAATCTGGTGTGTCCACGACCATATTCAGTGTGAATTGATGCGCATTCTACTTTGTTGTGTCATGAAGTGTGTCTGGTTGCCTCCATCCACCAATATCGCAAACATCATATTGGACCAGAAAATGTTAATTTGGCATTAATTACCAATAAGGATGCCATCACCAGTGAAATGCTGAGCCAAAATTGAACCAAAACTGAGCCAAAATTGAACCAAAACTGAGCCAAAACTGAACACAGAGGACTTAGTAGATAAAGAAGCAGATAAAAATATTTATCAGCAAGAGCAAGAAGTATGAACAGCTGAGGTTTAAAACAAAGTTCAGAATAAAAGCAAATTAAAACCTTCAGAAACTTACAAGACGGCCCAAATTTCTCGTGAATGTCTTGATCTGAGAGTTCAGAACCCAGCACAGTTCCATTACTCGTCTTGAAGTCATCATCAGCCTTGCCATTGAAGTTTCCAAGCAACCCTTCTAATTTCCCTGAAACACACAAACATATTTATTCACTTATTCACTTGATTTAGTTTTATGCCCTACTCAAGAATATTTCACTAATATGACAGAAGCCAACATTTTGTTAGGAGAACAAGGAGCAGAGCCCGGGGGATACCTAAGATCATCCCCACGATGCTGGCAGACCTTCCCATGTATGATCGGAGAGGAATAAACCCAAACCAATCAAACAATTTATGTGTCAGGCTAAATATGCAGTACTTCTGAACGGATCAGTGCAACTACATCAGATAAACCAGCACACAAAATTTTATCAAAATCGGACAACATTCAAAGCAGTATTTGGAATGAGACAAGGAGTCATAAAATATGCAAACTTACACACAGACTGTGCTTGGGTCAAACTTGAATTGAGGTTCCACAAAATGAATGTACACACAAAATTTTGCAAAATTTGACAATATTTGCACGAGTTATTGAATGGAAAACAATGACCAATGTGAATTGCTGGACTCATTCATTGTCCAAAACTTCTGCATGGATTTGGATGATTTTCACATTGATTTGAATCTCTACAAAGGTGAATTTGCATATCAAATTTTATCAGAACTGCACAACATTTGGAAAAGTTATTGCAAAAATTGCTAAATAAATATCACGCGCTTTTCACAAAAGTGTGGGATAATAACAAATGCCCTCATCAACTGCCACTTCATTCTTATTTTTTCCAATTTTTTTTCTTCTAGATCTTATGAGTCTTCCTGGACATTTTTTGCAGCGTAAAAATTTACGCTGGAAACAATTATGTTGCGTCTCTTATCTTCAACACAACAAACTAGAACACGTTACCACAGATTAAATACCTGAATCTGTTCACCATAGAACACTAACGAAGGCAATACACGAAATAACCAGATTCCGGAAGTGGGATGGAAACAGACCTACACAGCCACAGCCATATTTTTCTGACATCCTTTGCATCTCAATCATTTAAGTTTTAATATGGCATTCCTACAGCCCCATGTGATGTTTCATGTTATAACAACTGGAAACAATGATGCTGTTTTACTTGTATATCATGCACATATGGTTTAAAGGCAAACCACGGGTTCAGGTGATGCAAGCAGAACCAGCTATATTCTTGGGTTATTGAAACAACTGCTGCCTGACTGATCCAAATAGATAACATGGAGGTGCTTTTGACCTTGGCTCAGTGGCTGAACTTTTTCTTACTTTGAACTGCGATATCTAGGTTATATTACACCACAAAAATATAAAAGTTTACTTCTTAAACTTCTTTGTATATATGCATTGATGCATATATACATTTAGTCTGGTGTTGTCTTTTCCTTTAAATCCTTTCTGAGACTAACACATTACCTTTCAGTTTGGAGCCCACAATAAGAAGGACATTAAGTAGATAGGGCGTAGGCTCTATCTCCACTGACAGCCCTTCTTTGTCGAACACAACAAGAACTGATGACACTTCTGTACCCTGTCTCCTGACAGATAAGCTAAGGCCTACAATATACATCAATACCAACAGATATTTGAATGAGTAGTTTCCATGGTGACAAGAAATGATGGCAGTTTATAGATAAATCATTTAACTCAATACCTATATAATATTAAATCATTTAACTCATTACCTATATAACATTAAATCATTTAACTCAATACCTATATAATATTAAATCATTTAACTCATTACCTATATAACATTAAATCATTTAACTCAATACCTATATAATATTAAATCATTTAACTCAGTACCTATATAATATTAAAGCTGTTATCCAACAGCATCGCCAAAGTCCATGCTACCAGACTTTTATAACTTCTGGTAGCCTGAAGTCTATAAAGTTCACGATAATGGCCAAAAAACATGAAGAAAAAAAATGGAGTAGAAAGTACTGTATTTGAGCCCTGCACCGCCAGGCATCATTTACAATTGGCCAGCGACTGAAGACTAGCATAGAGAATAGGCAGCTTTGATCTTCAGCCGATAGCAAAAGACAGAAAGAATACATTGTTGCACAGCTGTTTTGAGCCAATTGGCCAAGTACTGAAGACCAGTATAGAAATTAAGCGGCTTTCATCTTCTGCTGATAGCTGAGGACAAACGACAGAAAGAATACACTGTTGCAGAGCTGATGCCCATTCCCATGATAAACGGCAGTCAATCGTTTCATGCAGATTTTTGTTGGCTTTTTGGTGGTAACATTAAAGTAACACAAAGTACAAAAAATATTCTTGCAGATTTGAAATTGTGATGTCAGGGGGCACCAGGGAGTGTTTCATGATCTTAAGCAGTTTTAAAAATTTGAAGTACTTTTGAGCCAAGGTCATTGGTTAGTTTTGGCCTTATTTGCATACCAAACTAAAAGCTTCTTACAATCTGGGTTGGGTGATCCACCCAAAAACTGCAAATGAAAAGTTTACCTTCATAGGTTTTGCCGTTTTGGAGAAGAAGATTTTTTTGGCTTATACATAAAATTCCAAATGGCCACTAAATCATGAGACTGGTTAAACAGCACAAAATGTCAAAAGTTGCTTCATACGTTCCTGAGTAAGGCCCAAAAGTTTGTTTTTTCTGCCTTTACCAGTTTTGGAGATTTTGCAATTTTATGAGTTAACTAAGAATAATCCGAATGATTTCAAGAAGTGTTCCGCTAGGATACTAACGACCCCGAAATATATGATAGATTCAGGTCACCATATCTTAAGTAAAATAAAACACATTACATAGCTTGCCAATGAAATTGAGTTTTGTTTTTTCAAACAAATACAATTAACACTGTAAGTCAGTACAGTTTTGCCTGAGGCGTTTTGCTATTTACCACTGATATGCAGATCCTGAGCGGAGCCCAAGTCAAGCTTCACACCCTCCACCAACACACCCACGTGCTGGTTGCCCTGAGATATACGTTGTACTTGGATTTGTTTTTTGCCCTCTCCACCCATCACTACGGCATCTATAATACTGGCGTTTTGTTTATTATCTGCAAAAACAAAGCAGACACAAGCTCTTAAAGAGAGCATAAAGGAAATGATGAAGTACATGTAGACCTCTCAAACAGACTTCTCTTTCAAGCAGTTTGTAAATATAGTTAATTACTTTTTTCTGGGTTGAACAAAAAAAAATAGGCTTTGTAGAACCCCAAAAAAACAAAGAGAGAAAAAAGAAAAAGAGAGATTCTGTCTTACTAGTACGTTACTGCCTGTGTCTTAGACTTACTTTAATACTGTGTCTGTGTTGGGCTTACTTACTACCTGTGTCTCTGGCTTACACCTATTGGTGACACTGTCAAAATGACATTGACTTACACCTACTGGCGACACTTACTATTTTAGTCTGACACCTACTGGTGACACTTACTGCCTGTGTCTTCGGCTTACACCTATTGGTGGCACTTACTGTCTATATGTATATCTTTGGCCAACACCTATTGGTGACGCTTACTGTCTGCATGTACATTTTTGGCCTACACCTATATGTCACACTTACTGTCTATGTCTTTGGCTTACACCAATTGGTGACACTTACTGTCTACATGTACATCTTTGGCCTACACCTATATGTGACACTTATTGTCTGTGTCTTTGGCTTACTTACTGCCTGTCTCTTTGGCTTACCTCTTCGTGTCATTTAATGTCTACATGTACATCTTTGGCCTACACCTATATGTGACACTTACTGTCTATGTCTTTGGCTTACTTACTGCCTGTGTCTTTGGCTTACCTCTTGGTGACACTTACTGTCTACATGTACATCTTTGGCCTACACCTATATGTGACACTTACTGTCTACGTCTTTGGCTTACACCTATTGGTGACACTTACTGTCTACATGTACATCTGTGGCTTACACCTATATGTGACACTTACTGTCTCTGTCTTTGGCTTACTTACTGTCTTTGGCTTACACCCACTGGTGACATTTAATGTCTACATGTACATCTTTGGCCTACACCTATACATGACACTTACTGTCTATGTCTTTGGCTTACACCTATTGGTGACACTTACTGTCTACATGTATATCTTTGGCCTACACCTATTTGTGACACTTACTGTCTATGTCTTTGGCTTACACCTATTGGTGACACTTACCGTCTACATGTACATCTTTGGCCTACACCTACATGTGACACTTACAGCCTGTGTCTTTGGCTTACTTACTGCCTGTGTCTTTGGCTTACCTCTTGGTGATATTTACTGTCTACATGTACATCTTTGGCTTACACCTATATGTCACACTTACTGTCTATATCTTTGGCTTACACCTATTGGTGACACTTACTGTCTACATGTACATCTTTGGCCTACACCTATATGTGACACTTACTGCCTGTGTCTTTGGCTTACTTACTGCCTGTGTCTTTGGCTTACCTCTTGGTGACATTTACTGTCTACATGTACATCTTTGGCTTACACCTATATGTCATACTTACTGTCTATGTCTTTGGCTTACACCAATTGGTGACATTTACTGTCTACATGTACATCTGTGGCTTACACCTATATGTGACACTTACTGTCTCTGTCTTTGGCTTACACCTATTGGTGACACTTACTGTCTACATGTACATCTTTGGCCTACACCTATATGTGACACTTACTGCTTGTGTCTTTGGCTTACACCTATTGGTGACATTTACTGTCTACATGTACATCTTTGGCTTACACCTATATGTCACACTTACTGCCTGTGTCTTTGGCTTACACCTATTGGTGACACTTACTGTCTACATGTACATCTTTGGCCTACACCTATATGTGACACTTACTGCCTGTGTCTTTGGCTTACTTACTGCCTGTGTCTTTGGCTTACCTCTTGGTGACATTTACTGTCTACATGTACATCTTTGGCCTACACCTATATGTGACACTTACTGTCTAAGTCTTTGGCTTACTTACTGCCTGTGTCTTTGGCTTACTTACTGCCTGTGTCTTTGGCTTACACCCACTGGTGACATTTAATGTCTACATGTATATCTTTGGCCTATACCTACCGGTGATACTTACAGGGGCCTCCGTGGCTCAGTTGGTAATGAGCATAATGACCCAGGAGCCTCTCACCAATGCGGCTGCTATGAGTTCAAGTCCAGCTCATGCTGGCTTCCTCTCCAACCGTACGTGGGGAGATCTGCCAGCAACCTGCGGAAGATCGTGGGTTTCCCCAGCGTTCTGCCCGGTTTCCTCCCACAATAATGCTGGCTAATGTCGTATAATTGAAATATTCTTGAGTGCGGTGTAAAACAGAAATCAAATAAATAAATATATTGTGGCACTTGCTGTCTATGTCTTTGGCTTACACCTACTGATGACACTTACTGCTTCTATATTTCGCATACACCTAATGGCGACAATTACTGTCAATGTCTTTGGCTTACTTTCTGCCTGTGTCTTTGGTTTACACCTACTGATGACACTTACTGCTTCTATATTTCCCATACACCTAATGGTGACAATTACTGTCAATGTCTTTGGCTTACTTACTGTCTATGTCTTTGGCTTGTGTGGTTCGTATTTGAATCACACACTTCTTCTCCCTGTCCTGAATGAAGATGAACTCCCCGACCCCATTAAATGTATACTTTTTCCCGTCAAGTGTTACAAGATGAGGGTCGCCTGCGCACTGCGCTGTAATGGAGAACAGAGACACATTTTTAACTGAAACTATAATGAAACAATTTCCACATTTTGGCAGAAAAATTGTTTTTATCAAAATGTACAATCCCCTTAATACCATATGGTCACCATGGTAACAGGGGGCCAAATCAAACATATCACAGTTATCACAGATTTAAGGCAGCTCTCTGTAGGTAGTGAAAAGTATATATGAAAACAATTCTGACCTATCCATCATCTCTCTGCCATCACCTAACTAACCTATGTTGGAACTGGAAGTCTGCAGTTCAGACAAAACAGTTACAAAGTAAGCAAAGTTTGAAGCATAAGTTTATTATAAATTTTATAATGTCCGATCCTGACACTGGATAACTAAGAAAACTAATTTCACCCTCTTTTTTTTTTTTTTACGATCTGAAAGCCAAATAACACACCAGTTTCAGAGTTTCTCAAACCTGTGGTTTGTTATTCTACTAAGAATTGTGTACCTTGAGAAAACATGGCAATCTCCCTCAACTATAAACCTTGACCTTAAACGTATATTTCATATTTAATTCCATAATTCTCCATGATACAGCTGAAATATTGCTGAGGTGGCATTAAACCAAAATCATTCATGCAATCAATTCCATAAAGGGAGGGAACTCATCGGAGCTCCACACTAACCTGGCTTGGGAGGCAAGTAACCCTTCGTGGTGGACTTGGGCCGAAAACTATCATAAGACTGCCTCAAATCCCTATCACCTTGATTAAAATAGCGACAATGTAAAGCTGGCAAAATGTCCTCTTCAAAATTTTCTAAAGTGGGTACAGAATCACTGCTTTCAAAATGGTAGCGCTGTTGTGTGCCCCATCCAAACAGATCATCAGCCGACATGAGATCACCATTGTTGCCATAGCAGCAGACTTGATCACCTCCTTCCCTGGATAAAAATAACAGCAAAAGTCTTTATCCTCACCTGTAATGAAGTGTTCTAATCACTGGCTAGAAGAAAAGACCTTAAGTATTAAAACAGGTCATGAAGTATCTATTTGCTGAATCAGAATTTTATTTTTTCATTTAATTACTGTTTTACTCAAGAAAATTTTACTTATATGACAGCACCCTGGATTGTGATGGGGGGAAATCAAGGAAATTCACAGCTCTGAATTTGAACATACAAAATATAAAAACAAATATTTTGTAAAACAACCAGACAGTAAGACGTCTAAATCCTAAATGAATTTGACCAGTCAAGTATAACTTTTTATTAATGCAGAGGCACATGATCTTAACACAAATTACAAAATAACTTGTGCTAAGCAGATTCTTATAATATGCTAAACAGCCACTATATCTATCATCAAATTTTTGGAGGACTGTTTTAACACTGATATGTAGGCATAACTCTCTAAACATATCTTATTTGTAAACTGCAATTAACTTTTACATCAGAATTTACATCAATTTAAACAGATATTGCGGACCCGTTGGTGAATCCACAATTGAAGCTTTACTGGAACTGGCACACTAGTTTTGGGCATTTGCTCACCATTATTTACACTAAAGCAAACTGGAATAGCCATAAAAAGGGTTTAACTCTTAATCTGTCAACAACACGGATAAATCTTGTCTGACTCCACAATACGCCAGACTCACTTTACTCTGAGAATGTTTTCTGTGTTTAATGGGAGGTCCCTGATTTCAAAACGCGGGAAATGTAACTTGTCTGCTATAGGAGGACAGTTGCGATTGTAACAAAACAAAATGTTCTCTTCGTTCAAATTATACGGGACATTGGTGACAGACTCCGTGAAATCCATTTGTAGCTGACATACACGTGTAGGCCTAATCATATCTGCTGCTTAATGAGGGCTCTGAACAGGCAACCGTTCACAGATAGTACCATGAGGTGCCTTCAAGATTCTCAAACAATGGCTTGCCGTTTTGAGGTCTTAAGACTACACTGTACATAGTTTGTTTGGCATGGATCAAGGCAGTTTTTGAAATTTACAGGGTTGTAACAGACATCACCTGACCTGATACTTTCTTGATAATTCCTGGGTATAATTGAGATGGTTTAGTCTGGAGATCTGCACACCTTGCGGTCAGTTACTTTTGACCCCAAGTGGTGATTATTAACAAGGATAGCTGCAATGCAGGGTAATGAAATGTGTGGGGGGTGGGGGGTGGGGCTTATCACCCTCTTCTGTCATCTTGCCACCATCTCAGGACGTGTGAAAATAAACGACAGTTACCGATGAGAGAAACTTGACCTCATTTTACCGTTGTATTCAATAAAATTACTTTATGCACAGTCACAATTTGACCTTTAAACTTGGGATCTGAACCTTCACAGTTTTTCTAGATGTGGGGCCTGACAGGTAAACGCAGATGTCAATGTACAACCATGGAAACGCTGTAATGAAAGCATTTATTGCACGAACAAAGCTTTTTACAGTGGTTATATATATCAATGATTTCGTGACTGGATATTTACAAGTGGAGTTACAAAACAATGGACCTGGGATCAACCCTGGATCGGGTTTAAAAATGGTACTTGTTGCTGCTTCACTGGGTGCTCAGCACTGAGAAGTTAGAGCAAGGAAACTGGACTGGTTGGCCTGATATCAGTATAATACAACACGGTAGGGTGTCATATCTGGTCTCTGCATGATACTTCGAAGGCAGCAACACACTGGTAGCACGGATTCCCCGCCCCGCCAAGAAGACACAGTACATCATCATCATGTGACTGAAAAAATTTGTAAGTACAACACACATCCACATAAAACACTGATTGGGTTCCAAGTTGGACTTTAATTGGAAATAACACTTGTGAAATTTTACCATGGTTAAAATCCAGTCCATATACATGTACTTACAGTGGAGAGACAAGTCTGAAGCAGGCTCTGACTTTGTTGGCGTAACTACAAGTTGGGTTTGAGGACTTGGCACTATAATCACAGAATGGGTCCATTTGAAAATGGGCAATGTCATTTTTGGCTAGGTTGTAAATGGTTGGGCAGGGTTGAGAAGGAGGGAGTTTCTTCAAACTCTGTTCTCGTTCTATCCACCGATCACACCACTGTCTTGAGAAATCAGGGTCATGCGACACGGGAAAAATATCAGACCAGATAGCCTTTGCAGCATAGTCTTGTAATCTACAACAGAATAAGGAAACAGGGATGACCAAGAAGTTTCAAGGGCGTTTCAAGGTCAATGTGACTTGCAATGGATGTAATGAATGAGGCTGAAGTCATGTAAAAACTCAAGACATGGTAGTTGACTCACTCAACTGATCAGTACAGTTCTACCTTTCTGGAATGGCAAACATATGGCCTCACGCTGTACTCTTGGGATACTCATCTGTCCTGCGAAATTAAATCATTCCTTCAATCCACAAGATGTCCTTAATAGGTGGGTCATCTGACCACTGGGCCTCCCCAATGATCGCCTTCATGTCACTCAGTGAACCTTCTAACCACTAGGCATTCCTAGAGGTTGGCTTCATTTTACTTAGTTGCCCACACATAAAGTGGACAGTCTAACCACTAGGCAAGCCTGTGGTTGCCTTCACATTACCTGGACAACAATACATGAAGTCGACCATCTAACCACTAGGCCAACCCAGTGGCTGCCTTCACATTACCTGGACAACCATACATGAAGTCGACCATCTAACTACTAGGCCACACTAATGGTTGCCTTCACATTACTTGGGTGACCACACATGAAGTCAACTATCCAACTACTAGGCCACCCTAATGGTTGCCTTCACATTACTTGGGTGACCACATATGAAGTCGACCATCTAACTACTATGCCAACCTAGTGGTTGCCTTCACATTACTTGGGTGACCACAAATGAAGTCGACCATCTTACTACTAGGGCACCCTAGTGGTTGCCTTCACATTACTTGGGTGACCACACATGAAGTCGACCATCTAACTACTATGCCAACCTAGTGGTTGCCTTCACATTACTTGGGTGACCACACATGAAGTCAACTATCCAACTACTAGGCCACCCTAATGGTTGCCTTCACATTACTTGGGTGACCACACATGAAGTCGACCATCTAACTACTATGCCAACCCAGTGGTTGCCTTCACATTACTTGGGTGACCACACATGAAGTCGACCATCTAACTACTAGGCCACACTAACGGCTGCCTTCACATTACTTGGGTGACCACAAATGAAGTCGACCATCTAACTACTATGCCAACGTAGTAGTTGATTTCACATTACTTGGGTGACCACACATGAAGTCGACCATCTAACTACTTGGCCAACCTAGTGGTTGCCTTCACATTACTTGGGTGACCACACATGAAGTCGACCATCTAACTACTATGCCACACTAGTGGTTGCCTTCACATTACTTGGGTGACCACAAATGAAGTCGACCATCTTACTACTATGCCAACCTAGTGGTTGCCTTCATATTACTTGGGTGACCACACATGAAGTCCACCATCTAACCACTAGGCCAACCCAGTGGTTGCCTTCACATTACCTGGACAACCACACATGAAGTCGACCATCTAACTACTATGCCAACCTAGTGGTTGCCTTCACATTACTTGGGTGACCACACATGAAGTCGACCATCTAACTACTAGGGCACCCTAGTGGTTGCCTTCACATTACTTGGGTGACCACAAATGAAGTCGACCATCTAACTACTATGCCAACCTAGTGGTAGCCTTCACATTACTTGGGTGACCACACATGAAGTCGACCATCTAACTACTATGCCAACGTAGTAGTAGCCTTCACATTACTTGGGTGACCACAAATGAAGTCGACCATCTTACTACTATGCCAACCTAGTAGTTGATTTCACATTACTTGGGTGACCACACATGAAGTCGACCATCTAACTACTATGCCAACCTAGTGGTTGCCTTCATATTACTTGGGTGACCACATATGTTTTAGTTACTTCTCTGATTTATTTATTTATTTATCTGATTGGTGTTTTACGCAGTTCTCAAGAATATTTCACTTATACAACGGTGGCCAGCATTATGGTGGGTGGAAACCGGGCAGTGTCCGGGGGGAACCCACGACCATTTGCAGGTTGCTGGCAGACCTTCCCACATACAACCGGAGAAAAAGATTTACTTATTTGATTGGTGATTTACATGTAGGCAGAACTCCGGCATTTTTCACTTGTACCATGGCCTGCATTGTTTTCCTCCGACTCTGGTTTTGTGAAGTTTGGAGGAAACCAGGGGCTCAAGAGATCATCCTCTGGTTGATGACAGCGTAACCATATATGAATGAGCCATATCTTCAATAGGCTAACCTTACCTTATTAACCGTCCAAATGACTTGTTTGGGAGAAGCTCTGCCACCCTAATGATACAGGTGCTATACCCTGGAGGAATTGTCAAGTTCATCTGTGCTGAGGTCGACTCTGATTTTGTGAAGTGCAGACCTTTCAACACCTCCCAAGCTGGAATACTTGACTGGAAGATAGCAAAACAACAGAAACATTTTCCAACCTGACTTCCCAAGGAAAAATTCCACAGTGGTTGAAACTATAGTACTCAGGTATGTACCCATAGAAGTGGACAGTGTAGGCAGCCAAACTGGTTGATCTTTGGTCTACCATGGCCAAAAATGGTCAGTGTGCTATGCAGGTAAACAAATTGGTCAGTTTTCTTCTACCATGGTCAAAAATGGGCAGTGTGCAGTGCAGGCAGCCAAATTAGTTAGTTTTCTTAGAGCCATGCATAGAGCAATGGGCAATGTACTTTGCGGGCAGCAAATTGATTTGTTTTCTTCTCCTGTGTGATGGGAAAGCAGGGTTGTCTTGGTGGGCAGCTTGATACATGTAAGTTTTCTTCCACCAGCCGAACTGATCATTATAACAGACAATGTCATTTGCATTGGTGTTAATGATCAAAGCAAATGGTAGATCCAGGATCAATCCTTGATCGAGTCACACCTAAGACTTTAAAAGAGGAAGTTGTAACTCTTTTGTAACGCTTGGCGTTCAGCATGAAGGGGACAGTGCAACAACTGTTTTACCCGTATCAGTATAATGGCTCGGGCGGAGCAGCTTACTTGCCTTCGGTAAGTCGTCTCAGTGAAGCAGCACTAAATAAAAGAGCGGTGGAAATCCGTCCTGCAACAAGGAGGCACATTACACGTACATGCACCCTAAAGATTCCTTCGTCGTCATATGACTGAAAAATTGTTGAGTACGACGTTAAACCCCAAACACTCACTCACTCACTCACTCAAAGCAAATGTACAGAGGATCTAACTTCTCTATTTCCAGATGATGAGCATAGTACTTCTGTGAATTAAGTGTTAACATGATGACCCAAAATATCACAATTAGGGGAATAACTCTGTGAATGTTAAAGTAATATAACCTGTTTCTATCAGCCTTCTGATCTTCTGTGGAGAAAAAAAGGAGAAAAAATAAGGACCTATTTATTAATGAAGTGAGTGGTTCTTAATGTTAGAATTTATTTATTTATCTGATTGGTGTTTTACATAGTACTCAAGAATACTTCACTTATACGACAGCGGCCAGCATTATGGTGGGTGGAAACCGGGCAGAGCCCGGGGGAAACCCACGACCATCCGCAGGTTGCTGCAAGGCCTTCCCACCTACAGCCAGAGAGAAAGCCAGCATGAGCTGGACTTGAACTCACACAACCGCATTGGTGAGAGACTGTTGGGTCATCATGCCTTAATTCTAGAAAGATTACGGATTACAAACAGATGGATGAATCAAAACATAACCTGTATGGGCATTCTTACATTATAACCCAGGACAGCAACCGCTGTCCTGTTGTTTGTGAACTCTGTCGCGTTCCACTTGAACTGAACTGTCCTGTTCAGCTGCCAATTTTGTGGATCAACACGTTCTACTTTGGGTGAAACTCTGATAAAATTATCTGAAAATACAAAAAAAAAAAAAATAATAAAATAAAAAATCACATTTCAAATACATTTGGTCCAAATTTTATTGTGAAGTGTTGAAAATGTCACTAAGCAAACGGAGGATATCATGAAGTTCAGGCTGCAAAGTAGAGCCAATGGAGAACATGGATATACTAGAGCAAATAAAATCTTGTCCCACAAAGCGCATTTTTGAATAACAAAAACAAAATAAATATCTCTCTCTGTTAAAGATCAACAGTACTCTAAGGGTCCGGCATTATGTGCGAATTATTTATGAGCAAAATCTTACATTATTTACTGTTACTGCTGTATTAGCCAACAAAATTCACATGGTGCTATTCATTTTTCAAGGCAATTAAAGATCATAAAATATTAATTTTCAGAGGCCATTAACCTTAACACATCTTTCTTAAGACAAACAGAACTCTAAGAATCAGGCAAAATACATGTAGTCCTGGACAAAGTTATACAGGTCAAATACAGATGCCCTCAAATTTTATTTTCTATGATTACATTACCACCTAGTTATGGTAACAACAAAAGGGATTATTACTACTGTAATGCTGAACAGTTTATTGGTGAAGGAAAGCACAGTGCCCAGAAAAAAACCACTGAACCTTGGCAAGATACTGACTAACTTTCTCAAATGTTTTCTTACAACTGTGTATAAAACGATGCATTTCTCCTTACGTCCTTAAGCCTGGCAAGAAAATACACACATTCCTTACATTCTTTTTCATAAAACTTGCACAAACACTTCTGTTTTTATAAGAAACGTCAGAGAAAACAGATGTTCTACTAACAGTTAGAAAAGACACCAACAGAGAAAACAAACTTTAGCAGGGAGCAAAAACAAAGAAAGAAAGAAAAAAAGGCTGAATGATTAATTTTAGGACTGCATCTTTGCATGATGTCACATTGCAACAATATTTAAGCTATACTATGATAGTGTTTCCCTATGTCAAGACGATGTTTCTATACTCTATAAAACATGATGGTGTTTCTATACAATACGATTGTGTTTTTCTATGTTATGATGGTGTTTCTTTATGATGGTGTTTCGATACAACATGATGGTGTTTCTCCTATGCTATATCATGGCGGTGTTTCTTTTGGTCATATTATGATGGTGTTTCTCTTGGTCATATCACGATGGTGTTTCTCTCCAGTCATGATGGTATTTCCCTATGTCATGATAGTGTTTCTATACAACATCATGGAGTTTCTCTATGCCATGATGGTGTTTCTATACAACATCATGGTGTTTCTCTATGTCATGATGGTGTTTCTCATGCCATGATGGTGTTTCTACACAACATGATAATGTTTCTCTGCCATGATGATGTTTCCCAATGCCATGATGGTGTTTCCCAATGCCATGATGGTGTTTCTATACAACATGATGGTGTTTCTCTATGTCATGATTGTGTTCCTACATAGTATGAAGGTGTTATGCTCTGCAGCATTATATTGTTTCTCTATATCATGGTAGTGTTTCTCTATAATATGTTGGTGTTTCTCTATATTATGATGGTGTTTCTTTGCATCAAGCTGGTGTTTTCTCTATATTATGACAGCGTTTCTCTAAAGCTTTATGGTGTTTGTACACAACAGTATCAAATAAATACAGGGGATGACATGGCAAACAACCCAAAGGACACCATACCAGACACCAGTCACATGAGGACAAAATTTTAAACTTCAAGGAGTGACTTAAATCAGACTTTTCAATACCTGATTACCCAAATGAACAATGATAAAAGCAATGTTACAGCCATAGGGTTGTGACTGCAAGGATGAATGAGTATATATTACAAAGAAATTGAAATAATAATAATAAATAATAATAAAAATAATAATAATAATAATATTAAACAATTCATCATCATAGAAAAATGGATGAACATGAGAAGATAATGACAGTGATGACTTACTAAACGATGAAAGGTAAAATGATATTCAAATAACACTATTAACAACAAGAATTTGACACACAGGCCTATACTGTACGCTGATGATGCAAATAGAAATATGCTAACATGTTCACATTTACTCATTCATGGATACAAATTGTGACATGTTACAACAGCAACAAATTAAACAACTTTAAAGGATTATATTTATTTAGTAAACATTTTTTCTTTCGCACAAAAACATTTGTAATTTTGTACTCGCCATTTTGTCTGAAGTAAAATGTCTAAATCTGACCACTTGTTTTAAAACTTAAAAACAGTGGCTGAGGTTTACCTCAGGTACATGACTACTAAATTATAATAAAAAACTCTCAAAGTTTTTAAGGTGTATCTGAGGTGCATCATTTACTTATTTTAACTTTCAAAGTTTCTAAAGTGTACCTGAGCTACATCTTCTAAGTGTTGAATTTTTTCAAAGTTGCTGAGGTGTATTTGAGGTATACTATCTCATATTCATAAACTGCACAAAAACTCTCAATGTTTCTAAGGCGTACCTGTGGTTAAAATAATTCATTTCTTCGAATATAGATGGAGTGTACACCTCATCTATACCTCACTCTATTAAGGTGTACATACGAGGTACATGAGGAATATACCTCATATACTCCTATCTATATCTCACACTCAGGTGCAAACTTTATATCTCGAAGGGTTACCATGTTAAAACACCTTAAAATAACATTATGCCTCTCGGGTGAATCCAAAGAACCAGATAGAACGAAGTAGATGTACGGTACAAAAAGTGGCAATGCCGTGGCAGGTCAAAGCTTTGATAAGGGTGTCATTCACAGTCAGAGAGACAGAAAATAACACTGTTTTATTTAAGTTTTACAATCATACCCTGTAGGTTTAGCAAGGCTAATATGAATGATACAATTGAGACCCCCCACCCCCCCAAAAAAAATCACCTGTGAATAACATACCCATAATGCCATTAGGCTTGGTGTTAAAAAAGTGAAATATTCTTGAGTCCGGCATAAAACACCAATCAAATAAAATAAATAAAAACAATCAAATGCCGAGGATCATCCAACTTCTAACATTTACATGCAAGTGAAACACGAAAGTGTCATTAAAACTTGTTGGTGACAAATGTTGCTTATTTCCGCTATGTACGTCTTCTGTACAAATAAAAGTTTCAAAAAATCTCCTCCAAAAAGTTGTAACCAACTTGTGATGTCCTAAAAACATTTAAATTTGTCAGAATTTTGATGTGTCATATATCTGAATAAATGAACTAATACTCTGTCACAGGATAAACACTGGCCGAGATCTGGCAGATTAAAAAAAAAAGCAAACCAAACGGCTCCCACCCTCTTCACAGCATCAATCTTTCGTCACCCGTTACATAATTTGGAGAACAATACATGTGACATAAGGACAGTGCAATGACCAGTCACCAATTTTCAATATTAAAACTTTCCATGGAGTTATTAGTGAAACCAATGTTCTTGTTTCAGTACTACAGGGTATATAACAATAATACCTTCCCTTATCGCAGGTAGCTCGGTCAGTTTACAATAGGCCTACGAATCAATACATCAGTCATGATGATACACGTAAAATCTCATTAACACTGTAGCTTAGCTGATGCATTGTTGGTTCAAAGGAAAATGAAAAACCAGCAACACAGCCCTGAAACAGAAAACTCACATCCACGATGTAATCATCAACGAAACAAAGTGACCAATCCTCTTCACTGGGAAAAGGATATTGGCTGATCGCTGGCAGACACATACACACATCATAATCCACGGCGACATCAATATGCAAAAAAAGTGCAGGGATACTTACAAATGGAAAATGACGTAGACACATTAAAGTCCCGCCCACAGACTAGTCTATCACAGGTGAAGGAAGAATCCTGAGTAAAGCTCAAGGTCACTTTGCCGATTCGGAATACCGACGGCAACACACATTCAGCGCGCTCCCAGCTCAGTTTGCGGCAGGTGAATGTCACATTCCACTCTACATACATGGCTTTTATCACAGAACAACAGTTCGGGAAGCAAACTCCAGACACCACAAGTCTCTCTCCCCCCAACATAGAACCTGAGGTAGGGAACACTCTCACTTCATCTGAAACACAAACATGATTGACTGATTCATCGACTGATTGATATAATATTGACTGACCAATGGATAGATGGATGGATAGAATATTGATGGATAGATGGATGGATGGATGGATGGATGGATGGATGGGTGGGTAGGTATATGGGTGGGTGGATGGATGGACAAGTAGATAGATGGATGGGTGGGTCTTTAGGTATATGGGTGGGTGGATGGATGGACGAGTGGATAGATGGATGGGTGGGTAGGTGGATGGGTGGGTGGGTGGATGGATGGATGGATGGATAGCCTGATACAAGATTGATGTATATGAACGAATGGATGAATTGACTGATTGATTAAATATTGACAGATGTGTAAATGGATGGATAAATTGATAAACTATGGATGGTTGGATGGATGGGTATAATATTGATGGAATGAGGATGCATATAATATTAATGGATGGATGGATATAACATGGATTGATGGATTGATGTGTTGACTGATGGATTCATATAATACTGATCGAAAGATGGATGGGTGGATGGATGGATAGACTAGTATAATACGGATGTACACGGACTGATGGATGGATTGATTGATTGGTTAAATACTGATTGATGAGTGGATGGATGGATGGATGTATGCATAGATGGATGGATAGATTGATAAAATATGGATGGTTTGATACATGGGCATAATACTGATGGATGGAAAAATGGATGGATGGAAGGATGGATGGATAGATGGATGATGGATATAATATTGATGGATGGAAGGATGGATGGATGGAAGGAGGGATGGATAGATGGATGATGGATGGATAGATTGATAAAATATGGATGGTTTGATACATGGGTATAATATTGATGGATGGAAAAATGGATGGAAGGATGGATGGATGGAAGGGTGGATGGATAGATGGATGATGGATATAATATTGATGGATGGAAGGATGGATGGATGGAAAAATGGATGGAAGGATGGATGGATGGAAGGATGGATGGATAGATGGAGGATGGATATAATATTGATGGATGGAAGGATGAATGGATGGATGGATGGATGGATGATGGATATAATATTGATGGCTGGAAGGATGGATGGATGGATAGATGGATGGATGGATGGATAGATGGATGATGGATAAAATATGGATGGATGGAATGATTCATATAATATTGATGGACACATGGATGGATGGATGGAAGGATCGGTGCTGGATATAATATTGATGGATGGATGCATGGATTGATATATTGATTGATGGATTCATATAATACTTGTATGTATGGATGGATGGATGGATGGATAGACTGACACAATACTGATGTATAGATCTACAGACAGATGGATTAATTGATTAACAGAATATTGACTGATTGGTGGATAGACGAATAGACAGATGGACTGCTGTTTAACATCTAACATTGATGTATGTGGACTGAAGGATGGACTGATTAATTGATTAAATATTGATAGATGTGTGAATGGACGGATGAACGGATGAATAGCTTGATAAAATATGGATGGTTGCTTGGATCGGTACAATGTTGATGGATGGATGAATGGACGGATTGATACATTGATTGATGGATTCATATAATACTGATGGATGGATGGATAGACTGATTGATGGACTGATGGATGGATGGATGGATGGATGGATGGATAGACTGATTGATGGACTGATGGATGGATGGATGGATGGATAGACTGATTGATGGACTGATGGATGGATCGATGGATGGATAGACTGATGTAATACTGATCCATGGATCTATGGATAGATCGATTGGTTAATAGAATACTGACTGATGGATGGATGGATGGATGGATAGACTGATGGATGGATGGATGGATGGATAGACTGATGGATGGATGGATGGATAGACTGATGGATGGATGGATGGATGGATGGATAGACTGATGGATGGATGGATGGATGGATGGATGGATGGATGGATGGATAGACTGATTGATGGACTGATGGATGGATGGATGGATGGATAGACTGATGTAATACTGATCTATGGATCTATGGATAGATCGATTGATTAATAGAATACTGACTGATGGATGGATGGATGGATGGACTGTTGTTTAACACCTAAAATTACTCAGGAATTTTTCACTTATACGAAGACAATCATCACCTTAGTCTGGACTGATACTTAATTGGACACAAACTTTTCCAGCTGAGTACTATCCTCAGCATCACCTCAAACATGGATCCTTTTCTCAACGCCTCTCAGAGAAAAAAAAAAAACTCCGTAAAAGTTGCGCACAAATGGATGATCGGGCTAAGCTTTTGTCAGGTGTAATATACAGATTCATACGTGAAAGTGATCTTAAATGAGTGAGTGAGTGAATGCTTGGGTTTAACGTTGTACTCAACAATTTTTCAGTCGTATGACGACGAAGGAACCCTTAGAATATATGTAATGTACCTCCTTGCTACTTCACTGAGACGCCTTACCGAAGGCAAGTAAGCCACCCCGTCCGAGCCATTATACTGATACGGGTCAACCAGTCGTGGCACTATCCCCTTCATGCTGAAGCGAGGAAGTTACAACTTCCTCTTTTAAAGTCTTAAGTGTGACTCAACCCAGGATTGATCCTGTATCTACTGCTCCCGAAGAAGACACTCTACCAACTGTGCTATCCGGGCCAGTGGTCTTCAATGAACATATAACAGCATAAAAGGCTGTTGACCACTTCTTGTCACCATGAGCATATGAATAGTGAGAGTAGGGGAATTCCCTGTCTAAGGTCGGAATTGAACCTGCACTCCGTGTGTCTTAGGGTTAGGATTAAAAAAAATAACTTAATAAATAAAAAGAACTGACCAGTTTTTATTGGGGTTGGCCTCTCCGTGTCCGAGGGTTCAGTAAGTTGAAACAAATGCCTCCCTGGTAAGTTGACATTTGTCGAATCTGTTAAATTAATAACCGCTTCAGTGGCTGACCCCATAACGTCTTCTGAACGATTGCCGCACTCAGCGTTATATCCAGCCTGTGTCAACAACAACGACATGCCTAACTTTGAGAGCCAGTGGCTAATGGATCTTAAATCTCATCGGTTACCTGAAATCTTACATCAGGAAAAATAGGAAAATATATAACAAAAAATTTAACATACTTACCAAAAACACTGCAATGCAAAACTGATGTTAGAAACAATATGCAAAAGAGTTCTGGAAAACCTGTACCGAGGAGATTTTTGTTTAATTAAAAGAATTTGTTTACACTATGTAATGATGGGTATATTAAAGAGAAAATATATAGCGCTAGTCCGACATGTTTTCCTGAAAACAATTCCTAAAATAATCACACTGTTAAATACACGTATCATTTCAAAGAGTGACCACTATGAAGAGTTAGAAAGATCATCAAAGAAAACTCTTGTTAAATGTGCAGGAATTAATCGAAAAAAAATGTTTAAGTCATGAAACTGTCATGATGACAGTGTCATGCCAGCTATGCACATTTTAAGAAGCAACAACAAACGTTACAACTAGTAGGCCTAGTGCAAAACTTAATGACAACATTACGAATCTGTTATCATATAATCTTTTTCTTTTATCTTGATCTGATTACTATTAAAGATCTTACCCTAGTGATGGCTTGAGCTGAAATGAATCGAATTGATAAAACGAAATTTGTCTGGCATCAAATCACACACATTTTTGTAGTTGGCTGTGATACCCACACCAGATTAGTTTGCTGTGCCCTGGAAAATGCCAGGAAGTGAAAACTTACCTGTAGTATACATTAATTAACATCCAATTAACCCTGGTTAACTATCCCATTGACAAAACTCCTGACAAACTTTTCACCAAATCTAACGGATTCAGGACATTTCAGCCGATGATTTCACGAATGTTGAATGAACGCATACAGCTTATACTGATGAAACAGTTTACCTATATGCCTACACCGCAAGCACACAAAACATGGCATACTGGGATGCCTTCACATCTGGTTAACGAATGACACCTGTAGAACACGCTCAACTGTATCATACCCTGCTCATTAAGATTAACACACCTTTACTATACTCATCAACTCACACTTTCCAAATAATAATAACATATCCATAATCATTTTTTTTAAAATAAACTCCACAATCGTCAATCTGCCGATCAAAATGTTCCACACAGCTGAGTAAAAATAATAATAAAAAATACCATTAATAAAGTCTAGAATATAAGACACAAAGACACTAAATATCTGTTAAACAACCATTATCAAAGACTTCACACAAGTTAATATTTCTACACCATTTTTATAAAGCTATTAAAATTGTTATACACCAGTTTGATCCATCACAATCACGAGGTAATAAAAAGTTTTATCTTCTTGAAATGAAAGTCTTCTTTCTCAGTTATCCCGAGTGTTACAATTTTTGTTATTATTACCATTATTTTGGAAAAAAATATTTAATGGTTGTACCTGTACACTGACAGCGTCATGTAAATTATGGGAATCTTTCACTAACTTCTATGCAAATTGGCCCTCTTCTTTTAAATGTCATACGTTTTCCAGTTTGTTCATATTATACTTCATATCTGAAAATATATTTAATTGGTTATTTCAAGGAACAATGACACCACCCACATTTCACAGTTTGTCAGTTTTTTCCTTAAATTTGTCAAATACGAACATGTCACGTTATTTTTGGGGGTCACATTTAAACTGAACTGTGGGTTTTACCAAAACCTGTGATGAAAGAGCTTCTCTTTCTACATCATGCTAGTTGACTGTGACAGAAAGCTTGTCAGCTAGGTGCTGCTACCTAGTGGGAGGTGCAAACAGCCAGACATCATCATGTTATTCACACTGCAAGACCTAACAACCACCAAAAACATGTAGAACCAAGAGGTTGGGCTTAACCAGATATCCATATATACACACTGCCAATATTTTTTTCCCTGTCCAAGTAACAGTATTCAATTTCAGCTCCACCCTAAATGAGGAAGCGTCGTGAAGTAAACCCTCTAAATAAATAGTTCCCCATTTTCCTCAAACGCCCGCCGGGCCTAGCAGGGAGTTTCCTTGGAAACACCTTCCTATACTAGCACTTAGTCTCAGAATCTAGGTCACAAGTTGTAGACTTTGTCGGTGGAAGTTAAATAGAGGGGAAGATGCAGATATATGCATACAATATGAATGATATTACAGTTTCTGCTACATCCAAATGATCTTTCTTTTTTCTTGTTTTTTTTTTTTTGTTTTTTTTTTTTCGTATTGGCAGTTGACCACTAATTCACCACTACTGCTGGACACATTGCAGGATATACATGTAGACATGAAGGGATGACTGGATACAGTCACAAGGACAACAGTGGGATCAGTAGACAGACAGACACACAGACAGACTGACAGACACACTCACAAACATACAGACAGAGACGTACAGACAGACTGGCCGACAGACAAGCAAGCGGACAGAGACATACAGACAAACGGGCCAATAGACAGACAGACACAGACAGTACAGGATACACAGTAAACACTCAGTGACGCCTGAACAATGACATTAATGACAGTGGAATCAGTTGACAGACAGACAGGCAGGCAGACAGACCGACAGACAGACAGACAGACAGACAGACAGACAGGCAGGCAGACATACAGAGAGACGAATGCAAGCTGTGGGCAGCATTCTGTCATTACCTGTTGTATCACATGCTGACAAAGACTTTTTATAACATGACATCATGCACCCTTATACACTAGGCTACTTGTAAATCCTAGTGTAATACGTTTAACACTCACAAAATACACACGTTGAAAAACTGTCCCATATCTTTGTTCACTTTATAAAGACATACTTGGAGATGTTACCATTACCTGTCTATATCTTTATTTAGCTACAGCAGTAACAGGTCTTTATTTGCATATTCAACTTCCTAGTACACACTAAAATCCAAATTGAATGGCATGTCCATTTACACGTGCATATTCATAACAAGTTCTATTTCAGTTTCAATTGCATTCAAGTATTCTGAAATTTTTTGCAAGTCATCTAACTCTAAATGTATATAGTAACTATCAGCTTTGCTGAATATTTCACTCTTATTCCATATTATGTACTTTAGCCTATAATTGTCAATACACTTTGTACATTAATCTTTCGACGTGCAATGTATGTCAACTTTTTCAAAGCACATCATTTTATAACAGCCAATGAAGGTCAACCTGAATGTCAGCGTGTAGCAAAATGAAAACCCTGTCTTTCGAGAAATTTCAGGGATTGATTGTATTAGTTTTAGACAATCTTGCCAACCTTAGTAGAGAACAAATCACCAATAACTGGATTTGAGCTCACTATCTCGCTGACAAATCTGGGTGGTGGACTGAAGTACAGAATATGCTAAAGGTATTTAAGGCAAAGAGCAGACATCATCTAGCGTGTGAACAGGGAAGGGTAGACACTCATTGCCTGACACAAGTGTCTTCACTCACACTGAAAAAAAAGCTGTTTTGTTGACTATAGTTTAAAGTATAAAAATGCAAGAAAGTTAATTTACACTTTTTATTTATTTATTTATTTAGTTTAATGTTTAATTCATTTCTTTATTTATAATAATGCTGATAACGGAGAAGTTAAAACCAAAAACACTTAAGTTTTGTTTTGTTTTTTTATACTGCATCTGCACCTTTCATATAGAAGAAAATGTTCCTGCATATGTGTCAGCGAGTTTCCAGATTTAACAGCAGATTCACATTTTGGGTGTAACCCTGTTACACCAACAGCAATGATAGACAATAATACACTGTCTATATACTCCTGTAACAGGAAGTGGATTTGGCCTACAGCTTACCACGACATATTATGCAACTACATTTCACCCAGAAGGAAAACAAAATTGTCCGTTCTTGTCTAAATACAAAATGGTGTCCTCCCAGTACAGTACACAACTAGGATTTCCTGGGAATTATATCAGCTAGAGGATTGCAGAGATTAGAGAAATTATACCCATCACTCAGGATTTAGATTGTCTCCCCTAATAGCGATGAAAACAACTCTGTTTCATCTGACATCTCATAAATTACATAATTATTAATGTAAACATATACACATCAAATTCATCACAATTTTAACACTACACTGATCTCTATATATTACTAATCAGATCCCAACAGTTACAGTGTTATAATATGTTACACTATTTGATCATTTTTACATGATTTTGTTACATAATTATTCCAGTTCTGGTATTTGATCCTGCAATAGTACCTGATCCAGTTACATTGTTTGATCCTGTTAGTGTCTGATCTTGGGTATGATCATGGTCAATGGTATTTGATCCTGCAATAGTACCTGATCCAGTTACATTGTCTGATCCTGTTAGTGTCTGATCTTGGTGTATGATCATGGTCAATGGTATTTGATCCTGCAATAGTACTTGATCCAGTTACAGTATTTGATCTCGTTAGTGTCAGTATTTAATTTTGTTACAGTATATTGGAAAGCATTCAGTAAAAAATTTGACTATCTTAAAAAATACATATTTTAATAATGCCACCTGTAATTTAACAAATTTTAATTCTTCAAACTGTAAACCAGACTGACTACAAATATTAATACCGGTAGTGATCACCATTGTTCAATAATGTGATACTTTTTTTCTCAAACTTTTTTTTCTTCTGAATAAAGTGGTCATACAATGAAAAAGAAACGAAACTATGTAATGTACGTGCATGTGACCGCATCAGACAGACTAATTTGTGATGTGTTTTAAAGCTTGTTACCTGGCCAGACATTGTACCTGTGCACACCTGACAGCTGATTACAATATGAAGGGTGTTCCTGGTGGCATAATCTCAGGTAATCAAACCCTGACCCATGAGCTAAGTGGCAGACTAAATGGGGTCAATTACATTGAGCCCGGGATTGCCCTAGGGTTACAGCTCATATACGCCTCCGCACACATTTAACACACATGCAGACAGATCATATACTCGAAGACACAACAACTTAATGTTCTAGTACCCTGATTTACTAAACTCTCAGTACACTTTCAGCGTTGACTAAAAATCTGAGATATTTACATCAAGCTCTCTCACAAGTTTGTAACCATTGACAATTGTTTCTGAAACAAATTTGGATCCTTTTGAACAAAAAGACCTAACTCACAAGAAATCAAATGGGCATCCTTTACAAGGGGTAAAAAATTTTCTTTTTAATAATTTAAATATATCTTGGGAAAAATAAAAGAGCATTTTCTGATGTTAGTCCCGATTCATTTAGCACTTTAAGAAAATAAAGAAAAAAATATTCTTTTTCAGGCTGAAGTAAAGTCCCTAAGAAACTTATCACAGCATACTGGACAATATCATGCCAAAAAGTAGAGCAATTTAGAGGAGATGCATTCTCACTTGATTTCCGCAGTCACCAGAGATAAAGTACTCACGATATATAAGGATGAGATGACGCAACAGGTCAGGATTTCCAAAATGCCGACATTTTGAAATCTACCGTTTCTCCTCATTGATAAGTAATCAAGCCCATAACTTGAAGTGTCAGCTAGCTCCTCTCAAACTCTCGCCTTCTCAATCAGCACAAAAAAAAAAAAATAAATAAATAAAAAAAAAAAAATGTTGCCAGCAACAATTTTCTTCAAAAGCCATGGGGATCAGGCATTTATTCCTTCCCCCCGTTTTTCTGGTCAGATGTAAGCGATTATCCCACTCCGGTCTTCATGCTGACAGACTGACTGGTGGAGTAGATGTGTTGTTAGCAGCAGTGGTGGGTCGTGCACAAGTGGACTGTTAGCCAGTCTCTCTGTACTAGCCTGCTCCGCCCTGACTCTCACTCATATCACTAGGACCGCTGTCTCTAGGTCACATCCTAAAAACAGCATGGCTAGGCCCCAAATCACAGTATATACTCAATACACTCTCAATCAGGGTGCATGCGTCCTAAAGGGCCCCTCGCAAATTCTAATGCTTTTTTTTTTTTTTTTTTTCATTTTTGGTTCCAGTGACAAATTGAAAAATCTGTTCATTTTACAAAATTATCACCTGTACTAAAACAAAACTTACACCAAGAAGGCATGTCAACCCACTAGTCATTTTCATTTTTATACAAGTTTGCGCAAAATGTACAAAACACTGTAACACTTTTTTTGTAAAAACTGCATTTCCATGGACAAAAAAAAAAAACTGAATTTAAAACTTTGAATTTTCTAAGATATGCATTTGGTTTTTTTTGAGTAATAAATAAGACGAATGCATAAAGAACAGCTTGTCATATTTAAAAATAAATCAGCACTATTTAACTCGAACCTCCTGTGGGAAATTTGCCTGTACAATGTTCTAGGGGGGGGGACGTTTTTGTTAATTTTTACGTAGAAAGAAAAAACTATGAACTCCAATTTCATATTTTTACTAACTCGTTAGAGTTTTCAAAGTTTTGTATATACACATATATATGTACTGACAGACGGATACTCCCTGAAGTTATGTTAGTTGACTGATATCAACTAACTTTTTGAAGAACAGTAATTATAACTGAAAGAGTAAATGCTTAATTGTCATTTTGTAAAGTCTTTGAAAATAAAATAATATTTGTGAGTGTATTTACTGCCATTTTAACATTCCTCAAGATTTTTGAGAACTATTTAAACAAACCAAATATTTGCATGGTCTCTATTGAACATTCAATATTAAGGAGATGTTTTTGTTAGGAGAACCTCTTCTCACTTTTCAGTACACTAACATTTCTTTCATCCTGGTTTATTTACTTTCTTTTCCTCCTTTTTTTTTCCAAACACACTTCAATCCAGCCACACCTATGGCATAATAGAGTCACAGTGAAGGCACAGATCTGGGTCTATCAATAAAGCCATGCAGCCAAGCATCCAATCAGGCGTTGAACACATCACAGAAATATTTCTTACAACTATCCTCCATGTACACACAAACTATTTATCCCATTAACTTATCTTTTTTTTTTTCAAGCAAATTTTTACTAAAAAACTCAGTTATAATAAAAACCATTTGAAGCTTTTGCATCTGGTTCTTTTAAAACGCCTGCAGTGACAATTTCTACACCTTTACAAACAAACTAAAAGTCTATATGATTTGTGGGTTTGTACAAATCTTGAGTTTTATTTGCAAGCACACCTCAATATCTGGGGGTTTTGAATGGGTTTACAAAAACACTCATTAGGTGACTGGAGGGACATGGGGGGTGGGGGGAGGCGTTATCTGACAGAACTCTGTCCTTCAGGGGGTTCTTCCCCTAGGGCAATAGTGTTACACTAAGAGCTACAAGTACCCAATGTTTGCAAAGCACGCTCCAACTGGGTGTAACATGTTTCTGTAGAACAATGTAAACAGCAGAGTTAAGGCCTACCCTATGAATACATGGGAAATACTCTAAAAAAACCTACACAGCTAAAACGTACAATTTATATATACTGTATTCCCCCGACACTTTAGCTTTTATCCAGTCACATACTCTGCTCGATTGTGACTATTTATCACACTTCAAAGGCTTTTTTGTGAAGTTAGATTAACTTCTTGTAGAGTTGGCTTTAAAAGTATTATTTTGATACCAGTATGTGCCTCTCAAAATGCACTTTGACTTTACATTCAGCTTTAGGTGAAATACTGTATGTGCAGTCATTCCCCATATCTGCATTCCACAGTTAATATTATTCCCCTGCACGAGAAATCATTTGTCATGAGGGGGTGAAAATTTGGAAAGACAGGACTGTTCACTTAGGATCCACCTACATGTATGTTTGGAAAACACAAACGAACGGCAGATACATTTATCATCAGCCATCTAAATTTACACAGCTGTCAAATTAAAAGCTCCCACAAAACATCATCAGCATTTATTTCCTGTTGAACACTCATCAGAACAAATATTAAATCCATTCCATATTATTCTCTATGAATGAAGTAATATTATTAATGTTCAACAAGCCATCTTTCGGAGTGAAATTACGTCATTAATATCCATAATTCATAATTGTGTATATGAACTGCAATCAAGTCTTATTTCTGTCAATGAAGTGCAATCATTCACATCAATAATTCATATTTGTGTATGTGAAGTGCAATCATTCACATCCATACAATAATTCTTCTAAAATTTGGGATAGATATTAGCAGTGTTGATAGCAATATTATACATTTCTTTACCAGCCTTTTGGAAAAGTAAAAATAAGAGTATGTTGTTGATGAGATGGTCTAACAATGCCAGGAAAAAGAAACTCAATATTCCTGCTAGAATTACATATGTATTGGCTAAAATGAGCAGACCAGGTGTCCCAAAATTGAGAAGAAATAAGGTAATTCATATTTCTGTCTACGAAATGCAATCAATGATCTCCATTGTTCATACTTCTATCTGAAACAATGTCCTATTACAATGCATATTTCAAAGTTGTTTGAGTAAAATCCATAATTCAAACTATAAATATTACATCTCTCATATCAAATCAATAACAACAATATCTCAAATTCATTTTTCAACAAAAACGTTTCAAAGATCACCTGTAGCCCCCAAAATGTCCTTTTCATAAAATAATCCTATGTACGCATGTACATCTAGGAAAAAGTCCTTCGGACTTCACAGGAACTGACCATCAGAGATACATGAGCAGTTTTATGAACACGAATACCAATATCCAAAAAGGCTATCAGCGAAGTGTCCAGAATAGAGTGTCACTTTGACATACCTGTACTAAACTGGTGCCACCCGATTACTGACACTCAATAAATGTGCCTAATCATACACACAATTCCCATTAATTCATAAAGGCCAATTTCTTCTCACATAAATGTAGGTTTACGATTACCATTCTTAGTATTAAGTGTCACAAGAATTAGAGATACAATACAATTGTGAGTAAATAACAAAAGTCACATAAAACACCTAGCCTAACTAACACCTAAAACAGGTACAACCTGTCACAAAGTTACCTCTTTGCTATTAGTCAAAATAATATACATGCTGTTAATGTGCCTTTATACCTTTTGTGCTCTGATATTTTAACTACATGTTAATTAGGATCTTTTGTGCTTTGATGTTAATTAGGATTTTTCTTCCACAACACCAATATTATTACACAGGGCCCTCTCTCACAAAACTTTGCAAATCAATTTTTTGTAACTTTTCTCTTAAATGATGTCACTTTATGGCACTGTAACTTCGACAACGTTGAAGATACATAGAAGATACAAGGAGCTTGACTTACAAAGTTTTGTGGATGAAGCCTCAACTGTATCAAACAGTTACAATGTCAGAGCGGCCATACATTCTTCACACACCTATAGATCAACACTAACCTACCTATCCAAGCATTCTCTGCGCAATGACCTGTCCCTCCACATCTGTAACAAGCGCATATGTGAATCATGCGCACCGCGGTGCATGCCTAGCTGAATTGCTAGTTCAGAGTTTTGCAAATTTGCATGCCTTACTCTTCACAACTATAGTCCCTAATGTACTGTGCTGACTGTGTCACAAAAGTGACTTCCTGAGCGAAATTGCACTGGGCAGATTTGAGCGTACGAGTTGTCTAGCCACCTACAAAGGGAAGCAATTCAGGGATTCTTCCGACAGCCGAGTCTCGTGCCTTATTCACCAAACAATGAAACAATGTTACAAAAATGTACAGCCTAAGCAGCATATCAAGTCTGATCAAATATTTCCATGTTACAATTAAGAAAGTCGCCTTCCGAAGCAAGTAACGGTAATCACTTAACTGGCAAAATTGTATGCTGTCAAGATTGTTCTAGACTTAAGTCTGTTTTGTTTGACGTAAGTTTGATTGACTCCAGTCTGATTCATTTGACTGCCATGTCTATTTCACAAAAGTATCTCAACCTTCCCAAATACATGTGGCACAACAAGGTACCGCTCTCCCTGTTTCAACACAATTGCTTTTCCTTCCAGATGGCCAAAGAGTCTCTTTTGTCTCTCACTCCAAAAGACAACCAGATGTTCTCACTGTAAGATGTGTGAAGCTGTTTAATTTGTGTATGCACATGTTTCTAAATGCCTATAAGTGTATGTCCTCTCCAGTGGGTGTCCACTCCTCTGTGTGCCCTTCCCAGTGTGTTAGTTAGTGTGTCTCTGAAGTTAGCCAGGTGCAGTGAGGAATGTCTTATCTTACCATAGAACACCTCTGGGGTTTCCTATCATGGCGGTGATACCATTTTCCTTCACTACAAGGGCTGCCTCTACTTTCAGTCTGAGCGAAAAACAGCACAACACTTTGCCAAAATGTTTCCTCCTTCACTTATTACGGAAATGTTAATATTGTTAATAATGTCAAAGTGTTTCTTCATGAGGATCAATTGATTTTGCCTACTGTATTGTCATTATACTTTTTAAGACTGCCTTTAGAGGGAAGAAAAATGAAAGACAGATAAAAAGTGTATTTAAAAATACATGTTTTAATGGATTTCTTTTCGTAGGGTTAAAGTCAAATGTTTTCAAACAGCAGCACTTGGATGCATTTCACTATGTACAAAAAAATCTAAGAAGAATTTGTTTCCATTGCGTAGGATTGACACACTTGAGGCTTACTGAAAATTTACAAGAAACTTGTTTTTAAGTGGAGTCAACTTTCTGAGCAGAAGACAAAAAATAAGTCCCATCTGTTGCAAAGTTCTTGCTGATATCAAACGTGTTCTTGTAATGGTCGCACCTAAAGGATTAAAAAATAAAATCCCCCCCAAAATGATAGGTGAAAGTACTTACCACCTGTTGTTGTAAGGACTTGGAGGGTGTGTCGCTTCGTGCGCATATAGCTGTAGCAGGACGGGGTTGGCAAATGGTGCAAGTCTATCCATGCAAACACACGTAAAACATGGAATATCAAGGCACAGGTAACAGGTACAAGACACAGGTGAGGTAACAGGCACAGGTAGATGTAATGAGGGATATGCTATCATTCACACATGTACATGTAACAAACATCCTACATGCGGAAATTATTACAGGTAAGACAAAGGACAACAAAATTAAAGACATACAGCATAATATCATTACAGGCACAGGTACACGTAGGATATTACAGGTAATCAATATCATACAGATAGTAATGAGTACTAACTTAGTCACATAACATTACACAAAGGTTTGATATATTAACGGAAATTATCAATGTTAAAAAAAAATGCACACACAGTGGGGCAAAGACAAGCATTAAGTTTCATACAGGTAGGAAGATATATGTAAATCAGCCATTCATTGTAATTAGCCACACAGGTAAAAAGACATATGACACAGGTTGACATCAGTCATATAGCACGCTATAGATTTCACACCTAGGCTTACAAAAGGTGACACACAAATTAAACGATAGCCAGTCTGCTATACAGCTCATTACACAAATGTCTCATTATCATTTCAGAAGATAACACTAATATAATTCCCATAAATTTTCTGCAAGTTCGAAAGAACTGTTCTTCAGAAAAAAATGGTAATATGTGTAACGCTTAATAAAAAAAAAAAGGCACTAGTAGCATCAGCTCTCTGAAACAGCTGTAGATTATTGTTATATTTGTCAGACAAATTGAATGAATTCGGAAAAGTCAAACTGCACATCAATATTTGATCTAAGCGTGGGTTTACTTCTGGAAACAAATTTCTAGCCATAAATCTCATCTCTGGCATCAAATTTGTCAATGTGTTACCAGAAGTGTTTTAACATTTGCCCCCAAATGTGTACACCCGGCTTTTGTGACATCGAGTGCCTGGTGCCCCTAAACCTCACACCGGCATATGCCAACAGGAAGACAGGACGTATTGTTGATGTTTGGAAACCACTAAAACCCAAAAGGCATGGGAGGGAGCTGAAATATAAACTGGCAGATTGAGGCGTAAAGGGACAGATGTCTTCAGTTCTTAAATTGCACCAACTTTCCTGTTGCCACACATTTATCTGATAGCTCTACAGTAATATCTCAAAATGTTAATCAATTTTCCTGTTGCCACACAATTATCTGATAGCTCTACAGTAATATCTCAAAATGTTAATCAATTTTCCTGTAACCATCATTTGTCTGATGCCCCTACTGTAACAAAATTCAAAATGTTGATCAACTTTCCTGCTGCAATAATTTTGATTAACCTATACCATAATGAATAAAAATGTTGATCATACTGCAAAAAATTAAAATGCTGATCAACTTTCCTGTTGCCACACATTTATCTAATTAATATCTCAAAAAATGTTGATCACCTCTCCCATTGCCATCATGCCTAATGGCTCTACTATAAAATATCAAAAGGTTTATCGCCTTTCCTGTTGTCATTATTTTTATGACAGTCCTACCACGACAAATCAAAATGCTGATCAACTCTCCTGTTGCTACACATTCATTCGATAGCTTTACAGTAATTAATATCTCAAAATGTTTTGATCAACCTTCCCATTGCCATAATCTGTCCCGTGGCCCTACTACAAAATATCAAAATGTTGATACCTGGTGTAAAAAATCAAAATGTAGATAAACTCGCTATCATCGGCCTTCATCAACATGCTGATCACCTTTCTTGTTGCTATCATTATTATCATGATCCTACTGAAAACGAATCTATATGTTGATTAACTTTCTGCTGCCATCATATGTCTGGTCCTCTCAATTATCAACAAATCAAAATGATGATTTATATTCCTGTTACCATCATCTGCGTGATGGGTCTACCATAAGAAATCAAAATGTTTCTGTTCCAATGGTTTACAGCAAGTTTCAGCATTCAGTGCATTGTCAGTAAAATATCTCAAAATGTTGATCACATTTAATCCTCCTTTCACATCAGTAATATCTCTTCCTTTTGATCAACTTTTCTGTTGCTATAATTATACTGATCTGATATTTCTCTGACAAGGTCTCAAAATTCTGCTACAATTAGGCAGTTTCCATGAAACTATCTCAAAATGCTGATCAAATTAAGAAGCAATAAACATTAATACGGTTTACAATGAAACTAAAATCAAGAAAGTTATCTCACATTGTATAATGTTCAGATGAATAAACAAAAACATTATCTTCTGGGTTGTCTGGTCCATTTAAACAACTTGAAGGTAAATACTTTCCAGTCAAATGAATCCCAAGAACTTGACTAAGAGGTATTACACGTAGAAGATATACCTCGGTTTATCAGTGTTATTCACTCACCTCCCCCCTCCCCTCCTCCCTTCCTTCCCCCAAACTCTGTAGATCCCCTTCGTATCCGCATAGCGGACAGGGTGGACCCTAAACTCACATTCATTTCCTCTGCACATTAGCCAATCAAAAACCAGGAAATTAACTCTGGGGCTAAGGTCAGAGGTGACTTCCTATGGACATCTCAGCCAATGAAAAACACATGTAGCTGTTGTCAGGACAACTGCTTAAGGTGCTTATGGTCAAAGGCTGCATGAATCAATACTGCATGGTGCCATTATGAATAAGGCGGCTTTACTATTTCTAGCAACACAGGAGACCTTCATTACTTCAAAAGCTGGAATGTAAAATGATTACTTCATATATATACTAAAGCTTCACTCAGTGCACAAGATATACACTAGTACCCTTAAAACATTATCTGTTCAAGTTGACGAGATATTTTTCAGAATGGAGAACTCTCTTAAAACTTAACATTCTCTAAGTTTTTAGAGTGAGTTATATGGGTTTGAAAATAAAATATTCCTAATTCACTAAGGTTAAGAAATTAAATGATTGATTCACTTAAAGATGTCATTTATTTATTTGACTGATGTTTTACGCCATACTCAACAATAGTTCACCTACATGACGGCGGCCAGCATTATGGGGCAGAGCCCGCAGAAAACCCACAACCATCCACAGGTTCATGTCATTTACTACTGATATTAATACTATTTTTGTTATTATTATTATTACTACTGATGATACATCAGACAGCCACATATAAATGTACCGATACATGGTTTTGTTCTTTGTTTTCCATGTCAATTGCTATCTATATTAAGTACCACTCTGAAGTTTTATCCACCCAAACTGTTAAGGGCCATATCTGAGCCTAAGCTTAATTAGTAAATACAACCAATTATTAAGAACAGTTAGAGGCATGTAAATTTTCAACATACCAACATGCATGCATTCATCTTCTGACTTTCACGTTCATCATTATTATTTTTGTACGTAAATCCATTCTCATAAAATGACATTTATTCTAGATGAACATGTAAAAGTAATACATACTGTAAAAAAAAAAAAAAAAAAAATGCGCTGTGTTCAACAAATCTTCAGATTTTCCACCAACTGATGCGGAACATTTCACCCACCGAAAAACTTTCTCATATTCAAAACATCAATAATGTCCTCGTAACTGTCATAATACACCCCAGCACCCAGCACTAGTTAAAATATTACATAAAAGCTCCTTATAAAATTCTCCCCATGGATTTGTAAATAATTACTAATATTAAGCAAACTAAACTGGTGTGAGTTACAGAATAAATCAGCCAATCATATTTCTAAAATAAGCAAGCCATCACTATGGTTACATTAATATTAATTAGACATAACAACCAATCAAACTGAGGTACTTTCATTTCCACCAATGAAATTTCTAATCATCAGGCAATGAATAATTGACAACAAGTCAATTTTCCGCTGGAATCATGAAATGCTCTTTCGACTGGTGAAAATGGAAAAAAAAATGTCCATAGCAACAATTAACTGATGTTAATAATTCATATAGCTAACTACATGTTTATTCTAAAACTGAAAGCTTCTAAAAAGCAACTACAGCTTTCATGCATATAGCCATCATGATGATTAATATATTTAACAATTCATGCTACAATGTTCTTTGTCACTGAAATTCAAACAAGGAACATTGTTGCAAAGGAGGTACAATATATACAACAGTCAAGAAACATTCTGTGAATCAATAACCAAGGGAAAAACTTCCATCATATTTTTTTTTTCACAGCAACTTAACCTGTTAAATCTGATAAACTTTTTTTCAAAGCTGGTCCACAGAAAGTTGTAAGACTGGCATGCATGATGTGAAAAGTGATTTTAATGTGGGTTTGATGAAAAGCCTAGTTTGAAACACAGACATATATGTGTACCAAGTGCTGTATGTTATGAACTAATATGTGTGTGAGAACAGATTAAGGAGAAGGTAAGCAGTGGAGTTATAATAGACAGAAATGATGAGAGACAGATAGGAAATGGCTGGATTTTGGTTTTTTACACTTTTTGGAGAGGGGGTGATGAGAGGGGCGAATTTCATACAAATTGTGAATACAGTTAACAATATTCTTTTTGCCAAGACATTAAACTTGTCAAACATTTCATATAATTAAAATCAATTCTTTTTTTTTTTCAGAGATAAAATACTTTCTTGACATAATACAACCACCCTTTTTTTATTTCCTTCTACATGATTCGTCATACTTTTCCAATAATCCACAGTTTCAATTCAACACTGACACAATGATGCACCAAGGGACATAATTCAAGATTACTGAAGACTTCTCTGACCATGCTGGGTGGTTTCCCTTGACATCTTAACAGGGGAATACTTTCTGAATGTTAAACTTTGTATTAAGTTCTAATGTCACAAAATAGTATACCATTTTATATTGATTGCTTTTCCCCTTTATTTCCGTGAGATTTTACAGGCATTTTAAAATACACCTGCTTGTCAAATCATCTACGTTTTAATTCAGCAGAAAAAACTGAAAAATTTCACAAAAAAAAAAAAAAAAAAGGATCAAAATAAATGGACTATTTTCCAAAACTCTGGAACAATTAAAGTACAATGAATGGTATTCATTGGAAGATGATATAAAGGACAGAGTGAATAACGGGGGGGTGGGGGTGGGGGGGGTGGGGGGGAGGGTTTCGAGAGGCATTAAGGAGATTAATGAGGTTAAATGAGTAGATGAGTTTTATTATTATATCATGAAAAGTCAGACTGGAAATTAAAGTTTAATATAATTTGAATTAAATATTATTAAAACCTCACACAATGTAAACTGGGTGATTTAATCAGTAAGGTGAGAGTTAAATTTAACCTATTTGATGCATGTCATCAACAATTTGACATTTTCATAGTGAATAGTTAATGTCAGTCCGCAGTAATTAACAGAATAAATACGTTACAACTCTGGTGCAAGGGAGATCACTCTAGAAATGCTAAAGACATAGATAAACAGTACATCACACATTTTTTGCTATATGTAATAACACATGTAATCAGTTCTTACAGTTGTACATATAATCAGAGAGAGAAAAGATTGAAAAATAAATACTAAATACTGATTCCATAAATAAACAACAATGTAAAGGTACAAACACACGTAAACTGACACAAAATATCAAGAATTGTTTCCACACCACATTTAAAATTGACAAACACTGAAATTTTTTTTTTTTAACTATCAAAGCATATTGATTTAGCATGAATGATATATTACCAGTTTGCAGGTTTGCCAAAAACACACTGCAACCATTTAACACTAAATCTTCTAATACTCCAAAAACAATTACATTAGAAATATCTGTAGTTATCAATGTTTGTCATATTTATCATTTAAAGATCAAAAGTTGTGGATGTTGCCAAGACAGACCCACAGGAGACATAAAGCAGGCATAATAACATAGAGCACTACCACCACATATGCATACATAGTACATGTACACACCACAATCTCAAAACCCTCTACCTTTGCCTATGTTTAGAGATAAACCCACATGGCTCAAATGAGTGCAGCTTCACTTCAAAACCCTAGGCCCTCTTTCACAAAACTTTTTTGTAAATCAATTTCTCTTAACTTTTCTCTCGTAAAGGACGTCGCCTTATAACATTATATATGTTATCTAGCCGTCTTTTATGGAAAAAAAAGTAGCCAGAAATACTACTTACAAAATTTGGGGCCTGGTCTTAAGCATGTGAAACACTGCGATGTTTTAACAGTACAGTATGTAGACACTGCTTGCTTACAGCATTGAAAAGAGCAAAGGGACCCCTGTACAGTTTTAAACCTTGCTGCACAGTCCTGGGCGGTATTGCACAGTAAAAGTACAGTTTTGCATACACAGCTGATATACGGTACTTTGTGGCTCACAACTGCACAGTGCTATGCAACTGCTGCCAAGTATCATGCAGTAAACAAGTGTTCATGACAGCACTCTACCATCATGACCATGCAACCACTGACTGGGTGGTACAGATATGAAACTGTCAGACACAACTGTACAGATATGAAACCGTCAAACAGAACTGTACAGATATGAAACTGTCATACAGAACTGAACAGATATGAAACTGTCAGACAGAACTGAACAGATATGAAACTATCAGACAGAACTGTACAGATATGAAACTGTCAGACGGAACTGCACCTCTTGTACCTAACTGTTAAGAGGTGTGTTTCTGGCCTATAGAAGGTTTACTTATACGTCCATACACAGGCTGGAGTTTCCACCAAATTTACACTTCTAAACCAACAGATAAGTCCAGCTTAAAATGGTTCAGTACTGCTTGTGTTACATAATACCCTCTTCCACATCTGAGCCTTGCATTTGTCAACTCGCTATAACATATGCTTTATCGAAACCAAGGAAAACCAAAATAACCATTCTTAGTGCTTTGGGTTCTTGTACGATGCTAAAATTATCTCCTAGCACAAGCAAAGGTAGAAGATTTTGGGTAATGTACAAAACACAGGGGGTACACACAGTCGCATATTTACCCTATACCCCTAAGGCATAACCCCTGGGGGTGTGGGGGACATTTTACCTGGTTTACTGCTAAGTCCTCAGTCAGTGTGAAATTATCAAGAAGGTTTTTTTTGTGTAAATATCACATTAGAAGATAACATTTTGTAGTACTGTCCAGTTTAGGCTTTAAAAAGTTACTGAATTCTTTCAATTGTGTTCTTGAGATATTGAAGATACAATGCACTTGAAACTGTAACAATGCATGTAAAATTTCATGTATGTAACCACGAAAAGACATTACCAAAAAACTACAACCTGTTTAGCTCTAAGAAAAAGTTGTGACCCACACTCAGGACAAGTTTGAATTGAAGATGCAAGAAGCAAATTTATACAGTTTACAATAAAGATATTGACATCAATGTTCTAAATTGTTTTATAGTCTCTTTATGAGCTTTCAGGAATGCTATAGACACATTAAAGATTTTTTTTGTCAAACTGAAGTTCAAGTAGTCATGAGGAAAAGTACAAAAATAAGACATTTACACGAAGAAATTAAATGTGAAATATCAAACACACAGAGAAAACGATTAATGACGTATCACACACTTTTAGCTCAACCAATCACAAACAATTAAGGATTGAGCAGATGGATTATGTAATTTTAGATTTAATAAAATGTTGTGTAAAGTCTTATGTGTACATGTTGTAACTTTGTGAGAAAATAGGGGCCATGCGATTCTTTCAAAAGACATAGTTTCAAAAAATGAAAAAATGAAAAATGAAAAAATAGAAAGGCAAGCAATTTGTTTAAGGCGGTATTCTGGCAACTCATTCAAGCTTCAAAAGTTGTATATTAAAATTCTGGTTTAATCACATAAACTGGAGAGGACGGCACGATTATTTTACATATTAAGCTGACAGATAGATGTTAAAAGAGAAGGGAAAGACAGAGAGAGATAGAGCACCCATCACCAATAACAACAACAACATCCACAGAAACCATCACCATGGTTACAGAATTGGGTTAGAAACCAGTACTGTGTATCAAACTATGTTCTATGCCATATTACATGCAGCCATCTATCTTCAGACCAGCCTGAACCACAACAACAGCGCCTTCCTTATTTCCAAGAGAGTCAATTCTCAACTTCGTCCAGTTTCGAATTTTAAGTACCCATACCAACTGAGATCTTAGTTCAACAATTTTCTTATCTTCATTTAACACTTTTTTTTTAAAATACCATAATGCATGTATTGCAGAGATGTAATTTACATGTAGAAACAGGTGAAAAGATGTGAAAGAGACATATGTCGTGTCAATTTGAAAAAGGCATATTTATATGTGTGGGAATTCAGACACTCTAGTTTGGCAATGATTAAACATTCTCTTATTACATTTGCCAAAGAAGGGCATTTTCCACTTAGAAATATCAACCAACAGAAGACATTCCTGGAAGACCAGCAGAAAACCTGAGAGCCTTAAACTCATATGACAGCACTTACCGAACCAGAATCTGTCTTACAAAGCAGATACACCCTTTTTTGAAAAATCAATGCCATGAAATTACACTTAAAATACTTCCAGTGTGGTCAGAGACAAAGAGAGAGAGGGAGAGAGAGATAGAGTCTTGTATACATGCAGAAGACAAAGAAAGAAGGGTTATAGAAGGAAAATGTGATCAGTTTGAAAAAGCCACAGAGAGTAAAAACAGAAACCTGGGATAATATGGTATACCACAGAAAGTGAAGAGATAAGCAGAGAGCTCCTCTGATTCAGACAGAAAGCTTTAAACTTTCAGAAGGATAAGCGAAACCACAAGATATTTCAGAAAAAGGCTGATACAAGACCCAAATGAGCCCTAACATTTTATGTATGTTCTTAGTTCAGAACTCTTTTGTTGTCTTTTACATGGCAAACTTCTTCTGGGAAACAGTCAAGATGGAGTACTTTATGAAAACAGTTCAACATACTCAATGCAAAAGAGTTCCAATTTCAAGGGAAATAACAACTCTCCCTAATGTGGCCTAGTAGAGTTGTTTCTTTTTCTGCAAGTTTCAAAAGGCTGAAGATGTTCTGAACCAATTAATGAATGAAAATTCTTTCCAATTTCAGAACGACTGAAAACAAAAAGCAAACACGAGTGTTGATTTGTGAACGTTTGCTTGATTTCAAGTTTCTCTTGCGTCAAAAAACAATGTTGCCATGGAAACCAGCAACCAATCAGGTGTCAATGTCTGTGAAAATCAATGAATAATGAAAATAACTACTACTAAAAAACGAAGTGAGTGAAGTGAGTAATGGGAAAAACAAAAGTGTGATGGATAATGGAGGGATAAAAGCATATCCAAGCACTACAAAACAAAACGACAAACAAAAAAGTAAACAACTGAAGAACATTCAAGACAATGATGAAATGAGGTGGACATGAAAAGCCAGGGAATGGTATATGACCTACAGCAGCCCAACTATGCCAATAACTGTAACCATAGCAACCTTGATCTAGTCAAAATCTAATGACAGACCCAAGATTCTTGACCAAGAGAAAAACATAATAAATAATGACAGCAAGACAAAAGGGATGACTATAACATATCCAACTGAGATATATCTAAAATGGAAGGAAGGGGACTAATAAAAAAAAAATGTAGAACTTATAAAACTAAACTGGAACGAAAGCTGGCGGGTGATACAGTCGATACATTTTTCTTGCCCACTTTCCCAAAACTTTGCAAGACTTTTCTTGTTTATGCATGAAATACCACAGGAAAAAAAAATCCCAGAATTTGGAATATATATATTTTTAGCAAATATGATGTACCGTAAAAAAAAAAAAAAATATCTGCTGTACGAATTTGTGCAAATGAATTGGTAAAGTGGTATTGACTATAGGAACTACAGGCTGGTGGCAGAAGTAGACTAGGCTGATGATATTGATAGACACACAGTTACCAGCACATGGACTTTCACCTGTGCTTCCTCCCCACCAAGACCGCTCGTAACATCGCCTTCGCTATTTTTACCAGTCGTCCACTCTATACGATTGTAATTGAACATTACAAACGATAGATAGCCATCTGTTATAAGGACGGCTTGAAAAGTGTTTCTCTGAAAACAAACAAAAAACAAATCGAAATTTATTTATTTATATATTTCTTTGGTGTATAATGTTGTACTGTGACACCAAAACTGGTCAGGGTTACGGGTACGAAGAACGGAGTGCTCAGGTTAATTTCACCTCTGACCTTCACCACAGCTTAAGGGCCAGAAGGTCACAGGTTACCAGCGCTTTAACCATCAGCAAACAAACGGTAAGAATAAAAATAAAAAGAAAACCAAAGAAAAACAGAATGATTTTAAAACAGAAAATCAAATATCTGCCATTTAGGACAAAATGCTTTCCATCTAACTCAGATATTTCATCTGTGTTTTAAAACTTACTCGTTACTTTTAAGACTTGTACACCAACAACAGCGGGGTTAATGGGTAGAGGAAAACCATCTGAGCCCCAGGGAAAGCGAAACACTTTGTGTAGAGGTTATCATCCACATTCAAAAGCCTACAATTCTACATACATGTATTTATACGGATCATGAATCAAGCAGTCCTATTTCCTCTTCAGTGGCAAAACATCAATGGATCATTGCCTGCAGAAATATGTATGAATTCTAACCTGTTTCCTTAAAAAAAAACATCGCGTTATTACTCAGTGTTTGTTCATCTCCTTATTAGCAAACAAAGACACACGTTCCCAGCTATGAGTTCATAGGAGCCTAATTTGCATATTAAACGAGACTTGCTGACAGAGTAGAGGGGCTCGTAATGGGATTACTATGGGAGGATGAAGTTTCTTTGAAACACAGACTACGTGAGATGAAATGAGCTATATGCAAACTGTGTTAGAGTTTTTTTAACATGAGTATTTTCATCAACATATCAAGCACATGGATATACTTGGATATCAAGTTTTGACCACAATATGGTTGTGGACTAACATTTAATTCAGATTTCATTGTTAAAATCTGCTGGCTACATCTAAATCAGAAAATACATTAGTAAACAATTAGTTTTCTAACCAGAGCCTACAGGGTGTCTCAGCTTGAATACCACTTTAATGGCTTTCTGCAAGTCGTAACTTTTACAATACAATTATTCAATGAAATAATTGATTTTAAACGAAGCAAGATAAGTTTTATATAAAAAAGGATAAAACACTGATGGCCATTTCTTTTATTTGTTTCATTACATTCTGTTTTTCTACTTTTCCACATGAGGAGATTTAATCTTTCTACCTGTATGCCAAGAAACAATTACAGGTAAATGGAGTTAAAATGGCACAGGTACAATTGTGTCGTGAACATTCACCTGTGGCATTTATTAATTCCTGAGATTTGACTTGTGTTCTAAACCAATCACTAAACTTGTCTATTACAAGCACCACGATAGATACATGTATCAGTGTATGAACTAACGACTCAAAACTCGCAGCTAAAATTCTAAGTTAATTAAATCTGAGGCTATTAAGAGAATTAAGAGATTACCTGAAGGGATTTTGCTAATTCTTTCTCATTGTTCATCCTCTCGTTTCAGCGACATCTCTAAATCCTTAGAGACTCATTAAATTATCATTATGCTATATCATATGGGCTGACCGTATCCCACCCCTGGGCCAATGAATCCCCACACACAGGATAATGATCTATACATGCACCTCCACTTCAAACATACCACCTCACTGGTCAGTAGTGGAGTTTTGAGTTCATATTCTTTTGTCACTACAAGTTAAAAAAAATAAACTTTACTCTGTCATTTTATTTGATTTATTTGACAGGTGTTGTATGCCATACTGAAGAATATTTTTCTTACACCATGACGGCCAACATTATGGTGGCAGGAAACTGGGTCCACTGTATCATGCGACTTGTTAAAAATGTTAGTCAGTTTTTGCTGATATAAATTTTCTGACTTTCAGCCACAGGACCAAAACATGTTCTGGAGTCAAAAGTGAAGCATTTTCCCATCACTAACTTACTATAAAAGGTTCATAAATGTTCGGCTTGTCTATTTTCTCCATCATTTATCTAGTATCATATGAATACCTTTTTGTGAAACTTTTTCTGAGATATATATGTTAAGGTAAAAGTAATAAAAAATGGTTGCAGAACATTTTTGACAGTTCACATGGTAAAGAAGGACTTACTTAATTTTAGATTACTGACATCTTTGGTGATAAAAGAGTTAGAACGCAAAACACCACTACTGGTATGAACCTGATTGGTAAGAGCTGGAGGGGCCATGGTCTAGTGGTTAGACGAGCTTGCATTCAATTAATTCCCAAGGTTCCACTTAAAACCTACAGGCCTTGGGACAGGCAGTTTGTCAATAACTTTGAAAAGTTCGAGGTTTTTTTCTTATAAAAAATAGTATAGTGTGGAACAAAAGCTGCCGCCACTGAAGTACCATGCCAAAGACACCAGACATGACACCCCATCTAGTTACATTAAACTGACACTGGACCGATCAGTCCTGTTTCCTTGCTACAATCTCTCAGTGCTGAGCACCAGTTGAGGCAGCACCAGAGTGAGGCAGCACCAAGTGAGGCAGCACCAGAGTGAGGCAGCACCAGAGTGAGGCAGCACTACAGTGAGGCACCACCAAGTATGATTTTTGCTATGACCCTTCAGAAGTTTGATCTCAAGTCTTTTGACTCAGGTCACCAAAGTGGTCTGCAAACCATTTTGTAACATTTTTAAACCTACAATTTCTGTAACACCTAAAGAAGTTCATCACTATAAAATCATAGACCTTGAAGTGAGTGCGATTCACACAAACAGAAGCTCAGCTGGACAGACATCCAGCATTTCGTCATTTAGAAGGACAACATTTGTAGAGGTGGAGAAGTTTGCCTCCATCTGTCAGTGTCTGTACGTCACCTACATGTTGTCTTTTTTTATTTTTTTGACGTTTTTGGTTTTTTATGCCATACTCAAAACTATTTTGGGGCCTCCGTGGCTCAGTCGGTTAGCGCGCTAGAACAGCGTAATGACCCTGGAGCCTCTCACCAATGCGGTCGCTGTGAGTTCAAGTCCAGCTCATGTTGGCTTCCTCTCCGGCCGTAAGTGGGAAGGTTTGTCAGCATCCTGCGGATGGTCGTGGGTTTCTGCCGGGCTCTGCCCGGTTTCCTCCCACCATAATGCTGGCCGCCGTCGTTTAAGTGAAATATTCTTGAGTACGGCGTAAAACACCAATCAAATAAATAAATAAATAAAAATCAAAACTATTTCATTTATACAAATAAGGCCATCATTATGGTGTACCACCCACACGATCTTCCCAACACAACTATCATGAGCTGGATTTACACATACTGTCATCGCACTGGTGCGAGGCTCCTGAGTCCTTGTGTAGCGCTAGCCTACCTAACACTCCGCCAGACAGGTCCCTCACCTACCATTAAGGAGAATTTGTTACGACACTAACCTTGTTTCTGCCGTCCCCTTTAGCACCGTAATATCCCACCCTATACCAGGTGCATACAAACACCCACGTGGCCTGGAAATTCGGGTACTCAGGATGGTGAGTGCGAATGTCACACGATGCTCGCTCCAGAATGTCCATACGAGTGCTCTCCCCATACCATACGTGTCCCCCGGGCACTTTCTCAATGTCAACATCCGCCCAGAAGGGTGCTACGAGGGCGGTGCCGTTGATGGGAAAACTCACAGGCTGATAGCGGTCGCTGAACTCCTTGTTGAAGGAGATAATTCCATTGTTACTCACCTACAACAACAACAACAAGAACATGTCAGGTACCTGTGACAAATCAACCAATAATAGAAAAAGAATCTCAGAACTGTTTATCTTATATGATATTCATGCTGAAGTTGGCTGGAGATTTTGATAAATACAAATAATGCCAAGTCTGACATAGAATACATATAAAGACAACCCTGAAGAGAGAGAAAATTGTTTGAGAATGTTCTAACTAAAAGTTAAAAGCTGCCAATACTGTATTTGAGGTATAAAAAATTCACCACAAAAAATAGCATTTAGGTTGTAAAATTTTACTTTCAGTGGGAAAACTTTCATTTGTGGGAAAACTTTCATTTTTGCAGTACAATATTATCCTACCTTTGAAACAATTACACTAACATGTAAATAAACCTTTCCAACAACAATGAAACTCTCATAATCATTCAATATCGAAGAAGGTTTATGTCATTTACAGTAATCTATCCAGAGTTGGATATGAACACATGGACCTCCTCCACTGCAGCAGGATCGGTTAAGGACAATTTTATAGGCAAAAAGGCCTACATGTAAAATAGAGAAATTACCACAAAGGACTAAATATACATGATTTTCTGATTATTTCCAGTCTCACCAAGAATCATTACCAGCCACACCATGGGTGAGCTTCAAGGACACAACCAAAACTGAACCCGTAAACTTGCCACCTAATAATGATTAAACCATTTCTAATGTTTCACCACTTTGTGAAGGGACTGGTCACTAAAAGTGAAAACATCACAACCTGGATCTCAATAATGAAAGGAATGGACCTCACATATGAAGGGATTGGACCTCACATACTGTATGAAGGGAATGGACATCACAAAGGGAATGGACATCACAAAGGGAATGGACCTCACAAATAAAGGGAACGGACCTCACAAATGAAGGGAATGGACCTCATATACTGTATGAAGAGAATGGACCTCACAAATGAAGGGAATGGATCTCATATATGAAGGGAATGGACCTCACAAATGAAGGGAATGGATCTCATATATGAAGGGAATGGACCTCACTAATGAAGCGAATCATGCTTGCAAATGATGGGAATAGACCTCACATACGAACGGAACGGACCTCACAAATGAAGGGAATAGTCTTAACTAACGAAGGGAATGGACCTCACTAATGAAGGGAAAGGACCTCACTAACAAAGGAAAAGGGCTTAACTAATGAAGGGAACGGGTCTCACTAATAAAGGGAATGGGCCTCACTAATATAGGGAATGGGCCTCACTAATTCAGGGAAGGACCTCAATATTGAAGAGAACGGACCTCACTAATGAAGGGAACGGACCTCACATATGAAAAGAATGGACCTCACTGACGAAGGGAATGGGCTGGACTAGCAAAGGAAATGGACCTCACTAATTCAGGGAAAGGACCTCACTAATGAAAGCAATGGACCTCACTAATGAAGGGAATAGACCTCACATATGAAAGGAATGGACCTCACTGATGAAGGGAATGAACCTCACTAATTAAGGGAAAGGATCTCACAAATGAAGGGAAAGGACATTAGGGAAAGGGTCTCACAAATGAAGGGTAAGGACATCATTAATGAAGAGAAAGGACCTCACATATGAAGGGAACGGACCTGACAAATGAAGGGAATGGGCCTCACTAATGAAGGGAATGGACCTCACAAAAGAAGGAAATGACCTCACAAATGAAGGAATGGACCTCACTTATGAAGGGAATGGACCTCATCAGTATCCACCACTACCTGTACATATATATATCAAACAGCCAGGTAGAATAATGCACAACAGGTGTTCATGCTTACACAATAAACCTACTACCCATACACCACTTCTCTCCATTTCACAACAGACATCTCAAAATATTTTTCCTTGTAAACTGAATAAGTGCTTTTCGCAGATTACTGGATCAATAAATCCAAACAAACTAATAAAATCTTTTGTGTTCTATAATGAGTCTACAATCAAATTCAGAGAATTGGCATCATGTATTCTGTGGAATGGCTGTTCAGCTGACTGACTGTTTATCATTGTTAACATCACCTCTGTCTATGTTGGTTCATTGCCTTGCTGTCGCCACTTGAAGAGGCGTGTGTGGTTAAACAGTGAGGGATATGACATCTACATGCAGACATCCCTGGACAGGAAGACTAGAGTCTGTAAAACTGTGTCAGATTGGGTGGAGCTGAGAAAGCTGCTAGCAACACAATGGTGTGGGACATATGGTTAGATACAGGCCAGTAATACAGCTGCTGTAAACCGCCCAAAACTTGTGCAGGCACACTGCAGCAATACAGCTGCTGTAAACAGCCCAAAAATTGTGCAGGCGCAGTGCAGCAATACAGCTGCTGTAAACCGCCCAAAACTTGTGCAGGCATACTGCAGCAATACAGCTGCTGTAAACAGCTAAAAAAATTGTGCAGGCGCAGTGCAGCAATACAGCTGCTGTAAACAGCCCAAAAATTGTACAGGTGCAGTGCAGCAATACAGCTGCTGTAAACAGCCCAAAAATTGTGCAGGCACAGTGCAGCAATACAGCTGCTGTGAACAGCCCAAATATTGTACAGGCACACTGCAGCAATACAGCTGCTGTAAACAGCCCAAAAATTGTGCAGGCACAGTGCAGCAATACAGCTGCTGTAAACATCTAAAAAATTGTGCAGGCGCAGTGCAGCAATACAGCTGCTGTAAACAGCCCAAAAATTGTACAGGCGCAGTGCAGCAATACAGCTGCTGTAAACAGCCCAAAAATTGTACAGGCGCAGTGCAGCAATACAGCTGCTGTAAACAGCCCAAAAATTGTACAGGCACAGTTCTGCCGTAAAATACTCACAAACTGCAGTAATATAGCTACAGTCAACAACTTAAATAGTACTGTCAAGGTAGAGTAATACAGCTACTGTAAACAGTCCAATTATTACAGGCAGTGCACAGTAATACAGTTACTTTAAACAACTCAAAGAGTATCGGCACACCACAGTAAAGCAGGTATCGTACAGAGCCTAAAAGATACACACACCAGCATAATAATACATGCTGCCCTATAAATTCAAATTACTTAGATACAACACTGAAATACAACTACCAAAGAACAATCCAACTCATTCAGGCACAGCATAATGATAAAAGCTATAATAAACAAGCAGAATAATAGTTCAGGCACAGAATAATAACAACAATCATCAAAAACAACTAGAATAATAGAATACTGCAAACAACCCAAATAGTTCAGGCACAGAATAATAACAACAATCATCAAAAACAACTAGAATAATAGAATACTAAAAACAACCCAAATAGTTCAGGCACAGAATAATAACAACAATCATCAAAAACAACTAGAATAATAAAATACTAAAAACAACCCAAATAGTTCAGGGACAGAATAATAACAACAATCATCAAAAACAACTAGAATAATAAAATACTGAAAACAACCCAAATAGTTCAGGCACAGAATAATAACAACAATCATCAAAAACAACTAGAATAATAGAATACTGCAAACAACCCAAATAGTTCAGGCACAGAATAATAACAACAATCATCAAAAACAAGCAGAATAATAAAATACTAAAAACAACCCAAATAGTTCAGGCACAGAATATTAACAACAATCATCAAAAACAACTAGAATAATAGAATACTGCAAACAACCCAAATAGTTCAGGCACAGAATAATAACAACAATCATCAAAAACAACTAGAATAATTAAATGCTGCGAACAACCCAAATAGTTCAGGGACAGAATAATAACAATCATCAAAAACAACTAGAATAATAAAATACTGAAAACAACCCAAATAGTTCAGGCACAGAATAATAACAACAATCATCAAAAACAACTAGAATAATAAAATACTGCAAACAACCCAAATAGTTCAGGGACAGAATAATAACAACAATCATCAAAAACAAGCAGAATAATAAAATACTAAAAACAACCCAAATAGTTCAGGGACAGAATAATAACAACAATCATCAAAAACAACTAGAATAATAAAATACTGCAAACAACCCAAATAGTTCAGGGACAGAATAATAACAACAATCATCAAAAACAACTAGAATAATAAAATACTGCAAACAACCCAAATAGTTCAGGGACAGAATAATAACAACAATCATCAAAAACAACTAGAATAATAAAATACTGCAAACAACCCAAATAGTTCAGGGACAGAATAATAACAACAATCATCAAAAACAACTAGAATAATAAAATACTAAAAACAACCCAAATAGTTCAGGCACAGAATAATAACAACAATCATCAAAAACAACTAGAATAATAAAATACTGAAAACAACCCAAATAGTTCAGGCACAGAATAATAACAACAATCATCAAAAACAACTAGAATAATAGAATACTGAAAACAACCCAAATAGTTCAGGCACAGAATAATAACAACAATCATCAAAAACAACTAGAATAATAGAATACTGCAAACAACCCAAATAGTTCAGGCACAGAATAATAACAACAATCATCAAAAACAAGCAGAATAATAAAATACTAAAAACAACCCAAATAGTTCAGGCACAGAATATTAACAACAATCATCAAAAACAACTAGAATAATAGAATACTGCAAACAACCCAAATAGTTCAGGCACAGAATAATAACAACAATCATCAAAAACAACTAGAATAATTAAATGCTGCGAACAACCCAAATAGTTCAGGGACAGAATAATAACAACAATCATCAAAAACAAGCAGAATAATAAAATACTAAAAACAACCCAAATAGTTCAGGCACAGAATAATAACAACAATCATCAAAAACAACTAGAATAATAAAATACTGCAAACAACCCAAATAGTTCAGGCACAGAATAATAACAACAATCATCAAAAACAACTAGAATAATTAAATGCTGCGAACAACCCAAATAGTTCAGGGACAGAATAATAACAATCATCAAAAACAACTAGAATAATAAAATACTGCAAACAACCCAAATAGTTCAGGCACAGAATAATAACAACAATCATCAAAAACAACTAGAATAATAAAATACTGCAAACAACCCAAATAGTTCAGGGACAGAATAATAACAACAATCATCAAAAACAAGCAGAATAATAAAATACTAAAAACAACCCAAATAGTTCAGGCACAGAATAATAACAACAATCATCAAAAACAACTAGAATAATAAAATACTGCAAACAACCCAAATAGTTCAGGGACAGAATAATAACAACAATCATCAAAAACAACTAGAATAATAAAATACTGCAAACAACCCAAATAGTTCAGGGACAGAATAATAACAACAATCATCAAAAACAACTAGAATAATAAAATACTAAAAACAACCCAAATAGTTCAGGGACAGAATAATAACAACAATCATCAAAAACAACTAGAATAATAAAATACTAAAAACAACCCAAATAGTTCAGGCACAGAATAATAACAACAATCATCAAAAACAACTAGAATAAAAAAAAGCTGAGAACAACCCAAATAGTTTAGGCACGGAATAATAAGTTGTCATAAACAAGAAAAATAACAAAACGCTGTAAACAGCCCCAATTGTACTGCTAGATAGTTAGAATACAACTGCCATACAATCTGAACAAGAAAGACCTTTAATACAGACACAAGAAAAAGTTAACTTCATACAACCTTGAAGCCACAGTAAAACCCAAATTCCACAGACATGGGATTGTAGCTTAGCTACCCATTTAAGCCCTTCAAATAAGTTACAGGTATTTTCAATTCATACCAGCTAGTATCTGAGACCTTAAACTGGTTTACTATTAAAACTCCTCCAAAGGGGTGCGTATGACTTGATATTATGATAATTCATAGCTGATGATTATTTCCTGTTTCACTGTAGCGAATCACAAGATGAATGCTACTCTGGCCCTGACAAGTCACTTAAGTATTCCTTTATGATGGGTATGCACATCTGTAACGGGTATGAACAGACACAAGTGTAAAAGGTATAGGTGTAACAGTTATGTGCACACGTAAGTGTAACAGGTATGAACACCGATTAGTGTAACAGGTATGAACACCCGTTAGTGCAACAGGTATGAATACACATAAGTGTAACAGGTATGCACACACATATGTGTAACAGGTATGAACACCCATTAGTGCAACATGTATGTACACACATGTGTAACAGGTATGCACACATAATTGTAACAGATATGCACACACATACATGTAAGTGTAATGGGTATGAACACCCATTAGTGAAACAGGTATGTTTACACATATGTAACAGGTATGAACACCAATTAGTACAGCAGGTATGCACACACACATACAAGTAAGTGTAACAGGTATGAACACCCATTAGTGCAACAGGTATGCACACACATAAGTGCAACAGGTATGTACATACATAAGTGTAACAGGTATGCACACCCATTAGTGCAGCAGGTATGCACACCCACAAGTGTAACAGGTATGCATACCCACAAGGGTAACAGGTATGCACACCCATATTAGTATAGCCTGGAGACAGTTTCCTGAAGCTCACTTAGCTAAGTTTGCCCTTAACTACCATGATGATATATGTTGTAGAGATATAAATTGCACTTAGCTGAGGGCAACTTAACACTAGGTATGCTTCATGAAACTGACACCTGTATATGCACCTTTATAAAGCTGAGCATGTATAGGTTGCAACCCCACAAGTGTAACAGGCACGCAGTTATGGCCACCTAAATAGTTAGCCCCCTCTTTTCATGTAAAAGATGATTTTCTTTTCATAAAAAATGTAGGATCTGCATGGTTTAATTACAAAAACGGCAGAATATTAAATAAAATGAAATTAATATTACACAAAGCAGAATGCAGATTTTAAAAGTTGATAGAAACATCAGCTCAAGTATTTGGCGAAGTGCTAAAAACTTTTACCCAACTCCTTCACAAACACCTACATATGCACATTTAATCATGACAATTAAAAGCAAATACACCTCAATGTTTAAGGTATATCATACACACTACTAGAATGGAACTATGTCCGGTGTTTTTATTCATGTCTTCCTCAATGACAAGGCTACAAACACCTTGGATTTTTTACACAATGCATTTTCTTTTCTACGTGTGGCAGGACCGAAGTTTCGTGATGAAAAACGACACAAAAGTTGTAACTTAACCTCAGTGCTACCAACTTAACCTCAGTGCTACCCTAAATCTCTTCATTCAATCTGTGCATGTGACACACCAGTAGTTAATTCATCCACTAACAGTTCACCGTCACATGTGTCATCTACCACACAAAACCTTACCGACGCTGCACAAAGTGAAGTCTTATACCAAAACATTTTCAATTTCAATCTAAAGTTATACTTCACTGGTGGAATTTATGGAGGGTTTAGTGTAGCCAGTGAAGGTGCTAATTTTTGTATACCCTACACAAGTTACACTCCAATACATCTGATTGCCTGTGTCAGGTCCCCTTTAACAAAGCCACCCTTGTCGTCAATTTCCTACCTGTCCATCTGTTAACAGATAAAAACACCAGTGTTTATCATCTGATGACACCTGGAAAACTATCTTAGCCAGTAATATTTTTCCAGCTGCTTTGACACTGTGCACTATATAAATTCATGTATCTTGTAATCTGGCTCCACCTCAATACAGTTACCGTACTCACATTCTCACCTTACTATAACTTCATTTCCTCCCCTCAAAAAATCCCAAGAAGGATTTGCGGACTCACTTAATTATATAGGCCTGTTTATCAATAATACTTCAAAAGCCAGCAGAGGAAGACAAATTTTTCCTGAAGAATTTGCGTCGCAAAATCACCGGGAGCTATTTTATGAAACACACTTTAAGCTATGCAAGTCCTTAACTATCATAATGATGTTTGTTTAAGTGGCTTTAGTGCTGAGCTACTCTAACACTAAATATGCTTCATGAAACTGACCCCTTGCAGCCTGCATGCTGAACTTGAAGGAAAATTTAATACAGATTATAAAACCATAAGCATGATTACTGATTAACAAATGTATAGCATGATTAAGAATCATAAAATCATAGGCACGTTATAAAATCTAAAGTACTGTTTCTAATCATAAATCTAAAGTATAGTTGCCAAGTATAAAATCAAAATCATGATTACCAATTATAAAATCAAAAGCATGATTACCTATTTTAAAATTGAATATATCGTTACTAAGCATCCCACTCATGAAAATTCTCAAAGAAATTTAGTCATGAAAAAATAGGACTATACAGCTAAATCTGCTAATTAGCAGAAGAGAATAAGTCAATTAAAACTGTCAAACTAATACGAAAAGGTAATAAAAACAAAAGGATAAGTCAGTTAAATATGCATATGCAAATGTACCTTGGACAGACCTAGTATGGGAGCAGAATATATTGCTTATTACAGAAATATATAATGAGCACCTGTAGGTCAAAAAACATTTATTGATTTATTGTATTTCTGACTCCAAACATGTATTTTACCTAAGATTATGTGGGTCCAACACACATAATGGCCAGGGTCTACTACGTTCTCATCCACCCCACTTCATCATTCTCTTAGTCCTTGGGGAGTGGGGATGGGAGGAGGGGGTGTAATCTATGCCTTAACACAGACATTTGTATACCAGCCGTCAACCAATAAAGACGCTCCAGGTCAATAATCGCAAGGCCAATTATCAAAATGAGGTATAACACAAACCACCAAAAAACTAAGAAAGAATATAAAGTACGAAAATAGGACGCTATCATGCAAAGAGAACCAGCCAACAATTTTCAATGATGTTAAACCCTTGCTGAACTAAAAAGTTGTATAGCATCACACCTATGTTATACTCTTGCTGACGGAACCAATTGTAGAGCGTCACACCTATGTTACACTCTTGCTGACGGAACCAATTGTAGAGCGTCACACCTATGTTACACTCTTGCTGAAGTAACCAATTGTATAGCATCCCACCTATGTTACACTCTTGCTGATGGAACCAATCGGATAGCATCACACCTATGTTACACTCTTGCTGAACTAACAAGTTTTACAGCATCACACCTATGTTACACTCTTGCTGACGGAACCAATTGTATAGCATCCCACCTATGTTACACTCTTGCTGATGGAACCAATCAGATAGCATCACACCTATGTTACACTCTTGCTGAAGTAACCAATTGTATATCATCACACATATGTTACACTCTTGCTGAAGTAACCAATCGGATAGCATCACACCTATGTTACACTCTTGCTGACGGAACCAATTGTATAGCATCCCACCTATGTTACACTCTTGCTGATGGAACCAATCAGATAGCATCACACCTATGTTACACTCTTGCTGAACTAACAAGTTTTACAGCATCACATCTATGTTATATTCTTGCTGAAGTAACCAATCATATAGCATCACACCTATGTTACACTCATGCTGAAGTAACAAATTATATAGCATCACACCTATGTTACACTCTTGCTGAAGTAACAAGTTGTATAGCATCACATCTATGTTACACTTCTATTCCACATGTCTACGCTGTTTTTAACGAATTTATTCATATATTTGATTGATGTTGTAGGCTGGTACTCAATAATATTTGACTTATTCGAAGACCTCTAGCATTATGGTGGGAAAAAACTGGGCAGAACCCAGGGGAAAGCCACGACCATCCGCAGGTTTCTGCCAGACCTTCCCACATATGCTTAAGGAATTAACAAGATCTCTTTACACAGTAAAGCATGCATATTAATTGTGACAACTTTTCTTGAAAACAATATCATATCAAGAGTACATTTCCGAAACGACACCATTATCATCAGTTTTTATTTTAGTGTATTTCTATTTAAACAATATTTATATGTATGTTTGGGATTTTACGTTGTACTTTACAATTTTTCAGCAACGAGGAGTGATTAGGTATGTGTATATATATATTGTGTCTTCTTGTGGCAGATCAAGTCCATGACGACAAAGTGCTGCCAGCAATGAAGTACATTTATCATGCCCAAGACACCAGACATGACACTCCACTCATTCACACTATACTGACATCGGGCTGACCTGTCCTGTTTTCCTTGCTATAATCTCTCAGTGCTGAGAGACAAGCGAGGCTGTTACAAGTGCCATTTTTACAGTCTTTGTTCACAATATCTATCCTTCATTTCTGCTGGTATCAATGTTAATAAAAAATTATTTTTGGGGTTGATTTTTTTTTTTGGGCTAAGTCAGCACATGACAGGCATCTGTGATCACATTCTCCACCTTAAACTATAAAGAAAGAGATCTCTGTATATTTGTCGTTTTCACAACTGTTCATCCAATAGATTTCACTCTTTCTGGCTGTGCTGTTCAGAACTCAGGGAGGCACAGTGTTCAGTATTCAAAAAACTGTGCAACATGTATGCAAATTGGTCAATGATGACGTACCCTAATTCTTCTTTTCAACAGTCCCTGCAATCACAAGTTTGAAATATTCTTAGAGAATTATGAGGTGTACAGAAATAATCTGGACTGTTTTATGAAGCCTGCATCTTTAATGACACCAACAAATCATTTAGCATCATTTTCATTATAACTGTATGCATAAATTCCACTGAAAAAAGTGCTTTAGTAGTGGAAAAAGCTTGAAGACTTACAGAATACCACAAATGTGAACTGCACCAATTGGTTAATCTCTTTATTTTGATCCCTTTCGAATGCCACTTGTCCAAGAAAAGCAATTACATTTTTGGTCAAACATTTATCTGTTAGAGATCATAGATGAAAGGCAAAACTGCTTTAAACTTCAGGTGCAAAATATTTGAATTTGGTTTCTATTCATCCTCTATCTTTAAAAGGTGTTAACTTAAAACAGTCTTTCCTCCATCCTTAAATCTGACCACTATCGTGTATGTGAAAATTTGTTTTATGATAAACAATGAAATAGGTAAATAAAACAATTTTTTTTGTTTGGCCTGACAAAAACGTCAAGGTGTGGCTGTACAATAGAGTACAGGGAGAAGTCATATCCTTCCTGTGCCGCAGCTAATGGAGGCTTGGCTCAAGTGCCCGCGGGCAGGATGGCGAGTATTTAAAGACGGTCAGGCAGGAGTTTTTAGGGACACACCCATCGTTACAACTTCCGAACCCGACGCAGCAATGGATGTGCCGTGGCGCAGATGCCTAGAGGCACTAGCAGATATTTCTGATGGTAACAAGCAGATTGGATTACTATGCGAGATATCTTTGATTGGCAGCCCCTGTCCATGAATGCTACATTAGTCAGCTGTTCTGTTTGCTCCATCATCAGGCCTGTCGTAAATCCACATTTGTTGCTCTAATTGTTCACCTTACAACACCAAACCATAATTTCAAATATGCTGAACTACAATTACATGGGTTGAAGTTTATCAGCACTAGGATTTAATTCTCTGACAAGGCCTCACCTTTGCGAACCTCAAAAGACAATTTCGACGACACGTATATGTTTCACAGGTGTTATAAGCATATTCTGAGAGCATCATTCCGTGTAAATTGACAAAATCAATAATTCTTGTAAAGCTCTTAAATTTGGCAAACCCAACCAAGGTGGTTTTGTCTCCAAACTCAGATCAAAAGTTACAGAAATTGTATTAAAAGTTGCCCTTTTATATGCAAAAATGTTGAGGAAATTGGACTGGTTTGCCAACTTAGGGTTCTTTTTGCAAAAGTACTGCTTTACAGGACTTCACCTTTGCAAACATCAAAATTTTTTCTCTTTTTTCCTGAAAAACTGAAATTGTTCCATAAGACTATAAACAAAGCTTTCAACAACTGCCACAAAGTGAACATAAAGTATGTAAATATGGTAAGAATGTCTCAAAAGGAATGATATCTTCATTCAATGTCATAATGGGTTGGTCAGTGGAGGTTTTCGTGTTTGTTCTGAACATAACAATATCACTGATAAGAAGCAAAGTACAAATTCAGATAATTATCTGTAAGCAAAGTTATTCATTTTAACATCTGACTGCAGAAGACAGAAAGTAACAACTTCAAGAAAATTTATAATAAGAAGAAAATAAGGTAAGACGAAAAAAGAAACAAACATGCACTTTTGCAGAGCCAATTTGGGTATTGCGTTGTCGAATCGTGTTTAGTGGGTCAGCACTGCAATGCCCAACAGATGTTTTTTTAAGTTAGTCCCACCCTCAGAGCTCTGGCTTTTCCTCCCTTTCCCTCTAACACCTGGCTGTCTGCCATAGCCCCCTATCCCAGTCCCTGGCGGAGCTCAGGTTGATTGACAGCTTAACCAGCCACACCTGATTCTCGCGGCACTCGTTCATGGTTAATGAGGTATTCCAGCAGACGGTTTTCTCACCTGCCCTGAATAACGGCAGCAGCTTTTTGTGGCTCACCTTATACTGATTTAGTTAGCTAGATTAACGAGAATGACAGTGTTCATTAGAATAGCTGGGACTCTTTCTCACAGATTTCTGACACATCTGCCAAATATTTCTCTCACTCTGCACATACTACCCTAATTCCTCAACCATTTCGCATCAGAAAGATCAACTTTCAGTGTACATTATTCACATTTTTAATTTGACTTTGGAGACAAAACTACATGGGTTGGGATTGACCAGTTTCAGGGCTTCACAAAAAGTGTCATTTTATCAATCTACACAGAATAATGTAGATCACAATCTACTTCAGATGTGTATAATAACCCACTTTGCAAACACACAAAAAGGTTAAAAAAAAAACAGCAGTACTCATACATGCCAGTTTTGTTGTAAAGAGCAAACACGCATGTTTGTGGCAAACACTGTCATTAACATTATGACTGGGTTGAGATTTGCTCCATAATTATCAGTGTAACCACGTTGATACATGATTAAGCATACCCTAGTTCCTCAACCTTTTCGTATCTGAAGGATCAATTTTCAGCGCAATTTATGCACATTTTAAATTTGATTTTAGGGACAAAATGACATGTGTTGGATTGGCCAGATTCAGGGCTTCACATAAAGTATAATTTTATCAATCTACACAGAATAACGCCTTCAGAATAAACCGGAATAAAAAACTGGTAAACATGCAAAATGGTTGAATAATTGCGGTTAAAGTGATAAGCTTTTTCTACTCTAGTATCACGGAATAAAATTCAATTACTCTAATTTTTTAGCCGTTTCAACCCATTGTGCGACCAGTATTTTGAAACATTCTGAGAGAACTATGAGGTGAACAGAAATAATTTGCACAGTTTTATGGAGCTTGTATTTTGAATGACACAAATAAATCAATTTTAGCATTATTTTCATAATAATTGTATGCATAAATTCCACTGGAAATAGTGCTTTAGAGGCCCCAAAAGGTTGAAGACTTTCTCAGGTAAAAGTGGTAATTCTTGGACTTTTGATAAAGGAAACTGTACAGTAATTTTGCAAGCATTTCTGTTTGGAGCAATATCAAATATAACACATCAATATTGTTATCATTCTGGCAAAGGAAACTATTTCTATTAATAAAGAGCAATATCATGTGAGAATATTTGAATTTTGATAAAGAGACATTGTATTTTTACTGAGCAAGCTTCTTGGCTTAGAGCTATCTATGTACAGATGTACCTTCAAATCTTCAACCTAATCAACGCGTCTAGCACTGCTTTCAGTGGAATTTAGGCATACAATTATCATGAAAATCTTACCAAAACTGATTTGTTTGTGTCACTAAAGATGCAAGAATCATATATCTGTGCAAATTATTTCTCCACACGGCACAGTTCTCTCAGACACGCTTCATTCTATTGTTGCAGAGGTGGCTGAAAAGGTTGAAGAATCAAGGTACATGTAACTCGCCAATGTTGCGAAAGGGGACACAGGCACTTCAATTTAATACATCTCTCATATATAAAGCTTAATCGTGATTCACAGAAGAAAATGTTTGAGAATTGGGCTCTGTCCAAAATCTGGGTCTCAACATTTGCTGAATTGCACCAAATTAACACACACTTCAAATTCTGCTCTTTTTCTCTCCTCTCTTCACACAAAAGATGTCGAAATTGCGACATTGCCATTTTGACACAACAGTCTCATGCATCACTTCAGGAATCCAAAGGAAGAACTTTCTGTATAAAAAAAAACAGGCTAAAGTTTCATGCCTTATGTCTGCATATCTGGCACTATCAGACAACATCTTAAAGGTATTGACTACATTTCTTGCACTAGCAAAAGTAATACCAATAAGAGCCCTTTACAAGTACATATTAAATACTAAATTCAAACACTTTTAATATAAAGTGTTTTCCTTCTTATTAAAAAAATGTTTAGATATAATGTAAACTGCACATATCTAAAGATGTACACTTGTAGGTGCAGTCATACCCACTATACAAACTGACCCAGATATCATTAAAGGCCCCTGGACTTGGGAGGAAGAGAGGTAGAGAGATGGGGTGGGGGAGGGGGGGATAAGTGATAAGGGGGGGGGGGGGTCTTTACATTTACATGTAACCACAGAAGTACTTCTTATACATACATGTATGTAGGAGGCTGGCATGGCATATATAGGGGCTACAGACTAGATTTAGGCGTCTGTCATGCAACTATAATGTCCCACCTTATCAACATAAAAGCAAGTTTTCTTCTGTTAGGGTTCACAAGATTCTCATAATAAAAACTGATGAATAGAGGATGCTTCTCTGAATATGAACAATTTCATTACATTTTCACATTAATAAGAAAGCGTAAGTCCTGTTTAGAGGCATTTTGCTTTTGCTTATTAAAGCAGTTCACTGTTGCTTTTCTAAAACAAGATTAATTTAATTCACGATCGCTTTTAAAGATAAGTTTACAGGTTTCTGAGGTAGAACACAGTTTTCTGAGGAGGGGCACAGTTTTCTGAGAAGGAACACAGATTTCTGAGGAGGGGCACAGATTTCTGAGAAGGAACACAGTTTTCTGAGGAGGGGCAAAGTTTTCTGAGAAGGAACACAGATTTCTGAGAAGGAACACAGTTTTCTGAGAAGGAACACAGATTTCTGAGAAGGAACACAGATTTCTCAGGAGGGGCACAGGTTTCTGAGGAGGGGCACAGTTTTCTGAGAAGGAACACAGATTTCTCAGGAGGGGCACAGTTTTCTGAGAAGGAACACAGATTTCTGAGGAGGGGCACAGGTTTCTGAGGAGGGGCACAGATTTCTGAGGAGGGGCACTGGTTTCTGAGAAGTAGCATACGTCTCTGAGGAGGGGCACAGATTTCTGAGGAGGGCATATGTTTTCGAGGTGGAGAACAGCTTTCTGGGGAGGGGCACAATCTTTTTTATCTTGTTACTTGCTTACATTCATGAATTTTCATCCAAATGGTAAAAAAAAAAAAAAAAAAATTCTGAAAACTATTGTTCAAGGTATCTTGTCAAGCTCTTTGTAGCATCTTGCAATATTTGTTATGTAGAAAAGCAATATAGTCCGTGATTCCTCAGCCACTACATTCACCTTTGACATCGTAATCTAATATGTAAAACATGGCAGGTACCTGGTACCAAGCTGGCTTATATACTTTCCACGTTGACAACCCTCCAGAAAAATAAGATTTAATTGATTGAAAAAGTACATGTGTTTCCTGTCCACCTATGAACGTCGTAATCACATGACGAGACATTATCATCAGTTTGACAGGTATTACCATAGCTCTTCTGGTTTATCTAAGACTACACTCATACAGGTATTATTAAAGGAGAAGTAATCTATACCGTAGGTCTGTTAATAGAGGCCCCCAAGCCGGTTGACCCACTTTACCCCGGGCCCTTAGAGAGTGTCACTTTGTAGTGGGGCCCGGGGACACATCGACATGACCAGGTGAGAGCACCATGAGGGTGGGGCAATAAAACATGTGGCCCTCAATGTCTCTATAAGCAGAAGTAATTGCTCCACTCAGGTGGGCTAATAACCTTGTACACACAGTGCCTCACTCTACCATACATCCTCTAAACTTTGGCACACCTGCAAACACCTGTTGATGGTTAGTAACTTGAAGATCTTGCTTACAATCTGACCCACTGGTTGATAACTTAGAGATCTTGCTTACGACTTGGGTATCTTTCTAGTAACTTGGAGATTTTGCTTTAATACAACTTGGCTTGGGCTGGTTAACAACTTGCTTACAATTTGGCTAACTTGCTAACAACTTGCAGATCTTGCTTACAATTTGGCTAACTTGTTAACAACTAGCAGATCTTGCTTACAATTTGGCTAACTTGTTAGCAACTTGCAGATCTTGCTTACAATTTGGCTAATTTGTTAACAGCTTGCAGATCTTGCTTACAATTTGGCTAACTGGTTAACAACTTGCAGATCTTGCTTACAATTTGGCTAACTTGTTAACAACTTGCAGATCTTGCTTACAATTTGGCTAACTGGTTAACAACTTGCAGATCTTGCTTGCAATTTGGCTAACTGGTTAACAACTTGCAGATCTTGCTTACAGCTAAGCTAACTGATTGATGACTTGCAGATCTTGCCTACAACTGGTTTATAACTAGGTTAATTTGTTCATGACTTCTGCAGCAACCTTGTTTACAGATTGTGTAACTACTTTTCTTATGGCTTGAATAGCTACATGTACTTTATTTATGGCTAGGCCACTTTGTTTATGGCCAGGCTACTTTGTTAATCACTTGAATGGCTACTTTAATTGCTAATGGCTTTTATGGCTACTTTATTTATGGCCTGTGTGACTCATTTGTTTATGGCTAGATGACTTTATTTATGGCCAGGCTACTTTGTTATGACTACCGTATTTATGATTTGGTTACTCTGTATAAGGCTTAGCCGCTTATTTTATGAATTGGTTATTTTGTTTATGACTTGCCTACTTTGTTTATGGCTAGCCTACTTTATTTATGGCTAGCCTACTTTGTTTATGGCTAGCCTACATCGTTTATGGCACATTGGGTAAAGGAGACATGATTAATAATATACCCTGTTCAGCTGCTGAACATCTTTGAAGAAGTTATGGTTATTTAGTAAGATACCATCAAAAATATCAATGTACATTTTGGAAATACTTCTATTTGGTACATAGTGCACCTTATAAAAATAACAGCAGTCAGTGCTATCAGACAGGGCTGATGACCAAAATACACAGAATCATACTATATAAAACTTCTAGATGATGAAGCAGGTCTTCAATATAGCGCTGACATGAAAAACCACTGTGTCACAAACATATTACACAGATGGTGTATGCCTTGTTAACTCCAGTCAAGTGATGTTAAGCGAGTGAAGAGCACTAGGTGAACACCATACTTGATGCGCTATGTTTTACTACGCACACAAAAAAAAAAACTTAAGAAAGAGCTGTTCAGCTGAAACTTTATATCACTGAACTAAGCAAGCCATCGTTTACTTTACGAGCAAGTGGACAAAAGACAGCAGACAACTTGATATAACTGTAGTACAGAATAAAGGCATCAGATTGTTGACTGTTGCGCTGTAAATGAGGGCTGTTACTTTGTGAGCGCGACACTGCTTTGCTTGCGGCTGTTATCACCGAGTATTAGGTTTGCAGAACATAGCATAGCCCTGTATTGATCAATGAATGAAAGATTACGGTTAAACACCACATCGTCAATATGTCAGCCATATCGTGGTGATACTGACCAATGAAAATCAAGAATAACTCTAAGGTTTAATAAAATGTAATTATTTATTGGTTTAAACGTGCTTATTTTTTCTGCACATGTACAATGCCAGCTGTTTTTAATACAGGATTCTACCTTGTATGGTAAAGGAAAAAAATCAACAAACTTCCTTAGTCTCAAATGAAGCAGCTTCGCAAATTTGCTGGTACTGTCAAAAAACTTTTGGCTTTACACACAGACAGACGGATGGACGGACGGATGAACAACGCCATACAACAACACAATCTTCACTGATGGACATATAAAACTGTATTTTTAAAATATTTTAAAAAATTAAATAAAAATAAAATAAAAATAAATAAAATATATAAAAAAAAGTGTGTGTTTAGATAAATGTATATAACACATGTATGGAATCAATGTTTGGGGTAGTAGACAGCGGATATGCTGTTTACACATGTATATACATGTACACACACAAGGTTTGTATAGCTGGATGGTGGGAAGGTCTGCCAGCAACCTGCAGGTGGTCACAGGTTTCCCACAGGCTCTGACCGGTTTCCTCCCACCATAATGCTGGCCACCATCTTATAAGTAAAATATTCTTGTTTACAGCATAAAACACCAATCAAATAAATAAATTTAGCTGGATTTTTAGGAAGTCTAATGTACTACTCTCCAATAGCTGGCACAGACTCACTGTTTGGGCTATATAAACATGGGTGGAGTCACTAAAACACACAGCTTTAGAGCCTACTGAAAGCAGTGATGTATTCACACTAAAGACAGGTAAATCTGGCAAATATCTGCCCCTCGGAAAATTGATCAGGTTACAATTTGACACAACAGTCAGGTGATGAATGATCAACTTTGATGTCTCAGCGAGTGATGGAGGGTCCTCATGCACAGAAGGCCTCTGTCACAAGCTATCCTGCAGAACAGAAAACTCTTTCACAATGATGGTGGAATAAAAAGTGAAATGAATGCATGTTTTCCTTTTGTACCTGCATGTTCAATACCTGGCTGAGTAAAAAGCTCTTTGATTGAAGTTACCTGACAGTGAAGTCTGTAGGTTTATATAAAGGAGCAATATTTCATTAATAAGCTCAAATCTTAAGTTATTATCTCGGTGAAAGCATGGGGATTGAATCACTCAGAGCTTCTTGAGTGCTTTGGGTTTTAACACCATACTTGACAATTTTTCAGTCATGTGACAATGAAGGGGTCTTTAGAGAGCATGTGATGTGCCTCCTTGCGGCAGGACGGATTTCCCCCGCTCTTTAATCCAGTGCTGCTTCACTGAGGCGACTTACTGAAGGCAAGCAAGCCTCCCCGCCCGAGCCATTATAATGATATGGGTCAACCAGTCGTTGCGCTATCCCCTTCATGCTGAACGCCAAGCGAGGAAGCTACAACTTCCTCTTTTAAAATCTTAGGTGTGACCCGACTCAGGATTGACCCTGAATCTAACGCTTCCAAAGCAGACACTCTACCAACTGTGCTATCAGGGCCGATGTATATATAAATATATATATATATATATATAATAATAATGTATGGTGCCTGATCATAAGTGTTGTATTGATCTTGAAAGAAGAGTTGAGGTATGTTTGCACAACAGCCAGACTGGATGAAATTTTACAGATATTTCAGAAATCCTTTCAGAACAGATATTTCAGAAATCCTACTTACGTTTCAAGAATCTTACTGATAATGACGTTTCAGAATTGGTACTATACTTTCCGAAATGCTACTCTTTGCCGTTGAGCTGAACTTTAAGGTCAAACATATTACATAGATATAATTATACAAGCCCACCTGGTGACTGCACAGGTATAATGGATAAGTGCATATAGGGTACTACTATACGCCCACAGGGAATCCATTTACGCGCCCACAAACATGTATGCTTATATTATCTATAGAAATCTGAAATGTTTAGTTCTAAAGAAAAGAAAATTGAAGATGGGAATAAAGAGGTATTACTGGAGTATGCAAGCATTCAAACACTTCAGGTGCATGCGTACTCGCGCTCATATGAAAGGGTTCTGGTACAACACACTTGACATGCCTGTTAAGGTCACTCTGTAAAGAGAGATGGAAAATAAGCGAGATTCTGTTCTCAAAGGGATTCCAAGTACTTGTACACCATCAAATCGCTGGTTTTTCAGATTTTTCAGTTATTCTCTCAGCCAAAGTATCTAAGAGGTTTTCAAGCTATTGCTCAAATCAAGACAATATAATAGGTTAATGAATGACAGCCAGTCATGGTAATCTTCCACAAAGTTTAGCGTGGAAGACTACATTCTTCACTATGATTTAAATAGCACATTATATTTCTTGAAAGTATAATAAATTATGATGTAGCATGCTGTATTCTAGAATGTGAAATAAATTATAATGTAATACTACAATAAATTATAATGCATACTACATTCTTGGAAAGTGCAATAAATTATGATGTAGCATACGACATTCTTGGAAAGTGCAATAAATTATGATGTAGCATACGACATTCTTGGAAAGTGCAATAAATTATGATGTAGCACACTACATTCTTGGAAAGTGCAATAAATTATGATGTAGCACACTACGTTCTTGGAAAGTGCAATAAATTATGATGTAGCACATGACATTCTTGGAAAGCGCAATAAATTATGATGTAGCACACTACATTCTTGGAAAGTGCAATAAATTATGATGTAGCACACAACATTCTTGGAAAGTGCAATAAATTATGATGTAGCATACGACATTCTTGGAAAGTGCAATAAATTATGATGTAGCACATGACATTCTTGGAAAGTGCAATAAATTATGATGTAGCACATGACATTTTTGGAAAGTGCAATAAATTATGATGTAGCACACGACATTCTTGGAAAGTGCAATAAATTATGATGTAGCACACTACATTCTTGGAAAGTGCAATACATTATGATGTAGCATACAACATTCTTGCAAAATGCAATAAATAATGATGTAGCATACGACATTCTTGGAAAGTGCAATAAATTATGATGTAGCACACTACATTCTTGGAAAATGCAATAAATTATGATGTAGCATACAACATTCTTGCAAAATGCAATAAATTATGATGTAGCATACGACATTCTTGGAAAGTACAATAAATTATGATGTAGCATACGACATTCTTGGAAAGTGCAATAAATTATGATGCAGCACACTTCATATAAGGAGCAATGATAAAATTATGATCATGATGTGCGTGTAGTGCACTACTTTCTTGAATATTCAATAAAATATGTGCTTCTCATGTAAATATACTTTTCCAGGTACATGTACGCTTACAAATATCTGACAAAGTGACGATGGAATATAAAGCAGGAGCTGGATTTGAACCTGTGACCTCATTGGTCTAGGGCTAGCGGGCCATTAGTTTAAATGTTACATGACCAAATTACGCTAAAATTGCCATGAATGGCTCATTCTTCACACATGCACTCTATTCACTTAAAAAAATCAAACTTGTTAAAACATGAGTTCACAAATGCCATAAATACCGAAATTCACTTAAAGTTTAGCATCTTTCAATTTGTTAAGAGAAAAACTTAAGTGATGGCATCAAAAGTATAATATAAGGTCTTTACATGCTCCTGAAGGTGCATTTTCACATACCAATCTACTGGTGGAAATACATGTAATGTAATCAGAATAAAACTCTCCTCAGATAGGTGAGTACATGAAGGGCTACTTATTCACCTACATGTTTATGTTGATTGATTTACATTCAAATCACAACTACATGCATTCCTTTTTCCCTCAAAAAAAAAAAAGCTGTAAATTTTCTCACAAAAAAAGTATCAAAAACCTTATCAGCGCCACTATACTCTTCAGACGTTAATTTCAGCATTTCTACTGATGCATGCTACAATAAAACAACGAAGCACTGATCTGATATTGTAAATGATCTCAGACAAAAGATGAAAATATCTCCCCCGGAAAATCTGGATAACACCATATAACTGACAGTTGAGGTCGCTTGAAACAATACATGTGAAATCTGCAATGTCACTTTCCTACCTTTGTTTTGCATGACTGTGGTCAGTTAAAGAAATATAATCTCTAAAAAAATTATATATAGGTAACGAACTCGTCCTCAAAATATAACTCATGTGTCAAAAAATGTGGTTTTAATTATTCTGTAAAACAAAAGGTGTTTCATCCCTGCTCATGCTGCTAACACTTTAGCCGAGACACACGCACTGACAAAGGAAAGGGTAGCTACAAAAAGCGTACGAAACTTGCTGGGCGTTTCAAAGGAAATGGAGAGAGATTTACGCAGCACCTCTCCTGACATTGCTTGTGTTTCTTAAGGAAATATCGGCTAGGTTTTAACTCCACCTGCGTTTCAGATGTCAAGTGACGTCCTCAAGAGACTCCTACAAGTTTTGTGCATGCTGATATTCCACTTACATATTTACACTCTCTCTTCCCCTAAGGTACAGAGCTGTTTAATAAACACAAAATATATTATTTCCACAAATACCACAAACCGCATTATTTCCATCCATTTTTAACACTTCCACTGACCTAAAAGGCAGTGTTAAGGAGCTCTACACCTTATTTATAAATTTTTTAAAATGTGTTTCTTGACTACGTGGGAAGGTCTGCTAGCAACCTGTGGATGGTTGAGAGTTTCCTCCCACCATAATGCTGGCCGCCGTCATATACTGTAAGTGAAATATTCTTGAGTACAGCGTAAAACACCAATCAAATAAATAAATAAAATGTGCTTTTGGTTTGTAATCTCTCTACCATAGATTTGCAAAAAGCACTATTACTACATTAATGTGGAATATATTTTTCAAATTACCAAATCTCAAATCATGGTATGCTGAAAGTACTTCTGAAAATAATACAAAGTTTTTTCTTTTTTTTTAAACTAATTCTCAAATACTGCTGTAAGCCAACTCTTATCATTTTAACTATATTTTCATATAAATAATATTTTTCCAACGTAACTTTAATAATCAAGGTGTCATACCAAGGTGTAGTCTAGGTGGCCATCTAATCTGTCATTTCTGTACATATACAAATTATAACCCCCTATCTAAAATGACTCATTTGTTGACTTGGGGCTTAACATGGCCTTTCAACATTATTTCAGCCTTTTCTTCAGCCTTTTCGCATGTATAGGTGTTTATTCAAGCATATTCTGAAGGTATCATTATTCTGTGAAGACTAAGACTAAAAATTATACTCTTTGTAAAGTCTTGATACTGGCCAATTCAACCAGTGTAGTTTTGTCTCAAAAATCCACTTACATGTATAAATGTGCATACAGGTAAATTTCACTGAAAGTTGCTCTTTTATACGCTAAAAGGTTGAGGAAGTAGGGTACATGTCTGTACATTCAACTAATCCTTTGTTCTTGTCTCAGATAATCAGCACAAGATCAATGAGGTCTACGGTTCAAATCCAGCTCCTGCTGGTTAAGTTGCAGTTTTAAATCAGGATGTTTCTCAGATACCTACCAAAGGACAGTGGTTTACTCCATGTACTCTGGCTTCATCCAGCCATGTCTGTATACCAGGCCACTGTTTTACTTTATTTATTTATTTATTTATTTGATTGGTGTTTTATGCCGTACCCTAGAATATTACGCTTATACGACGGCGGCCAGCATTATGGTAGGAGGAAATCGGGTAGGGCCAGGTGGACACCCATGACCATCAGCAGGTTACTGACAGACCCACTGTTTTACAGGTGAAAAATTATCGAGTACCAGTAGAGCATTAATAAACACTAATCAAATAAATCGGTAATTAACAATTAATAATGCACATACAGTCCACACTGTATCATTGAAGTTTCATCTTAAAAAACTGTCAAAACTAAATGCCGTTTTAAAACTGCATCAAAAAAACAACAATTTTAAAGTAAATGTACGAAGAGCTTCATTAACAGTATTCCCAATCAGTGTTGATTCAAAGTCTGACACATGGATGCTACCTCCCAAATACTGACAAAAAAAAGAGGCCTTCCAAAATACCCTGTGGGACCAAAAAAAGGTACTTGCTCCTCAACACTGAGATTAGGGCCAGAAAGTTAAAACATTGGGTGGAACTGAACCAACGTCAGCATACCTACACGTTTAGATACAGCTGTTTTACTCTTTGCTTTACCAGTAAAAGTGTATTCATCAGTAAATGGCGCATAGCAGATACATAGTCATACATTTACAGTAGAGATATTTATTTATTCATTTATTTCATTGGTGTTTTACGCCATACTCAAGAATATTTCACTCATACGATGGCGGCCACCATTACGGTGGGAGAAAACCGGGCACAGCCCTGGGGAAACTCACGCCCATCTGCAGGTTGCTGGCAGACCACAGTAGAGATATGAATACACGCCAGGTACGTGATAAATTTAACTGCACTCAATTGCTCTGTTTTTATGCGAATTAGTGAGTTTACACATTAGAATCATGAATAATTCAACAGTGCGTGACTTAATGAGCGTACCTGTAGACACTTGCCCTAGGGCTTTCATTTCTCCTCATAAATTACTAGCATCTCCTAAAATTCAACTAATTGTCTTGCTATCATAAATGTAACTCACAAGTTACATTAATATAAATGTAATATATGCTAATATATACGCGAGGAACATTATAAACAAAAGTAACAATACGTTCTGATGAACATCATTGTTTACATACATGTAGGTGGCCATGTTAAGCTGATAATGTTGAACACATGTAACCACTGGACCGTCGGTGGTTTACATATTCTTATAGCACTGTTTCTGTTTTTTTGGCGTGTAAGACCCAGTCAAATTTCTCACTGAAATATGAGCAGGTAAGCAGAATGTACTGAAAATGAAAACTGGCACCACCAAATGGGAGAGTTTCTTCTTCAACTGATTAGTTTTATCATATTCATATCTCCATGTGTGTATGTACATGCTGCCCAGCAAAACTTCTTTACAAGTATTTCAAATTTCAGAAAGATTTATAGAAATTTTAACCAACAGATTATGCTTTTCTGTTCAAAACCACCTAGTATAGATGTAATCTAATAATGTGTTCGGTCTGCCAGCAACGTGCGGATGGTCATGGGTTTCCCCTAGGCTGTGCCTGGTTTCCTCCCACCACAATGCTGGCCGCCGTCGTATAAGTGAAATATTCTTGAGTACGGCGTAAAACACCAATCAAATAAATAAATAAATAAATAAATAATGTGTTCTACATTATGACTCTACAGAAAACAGATACAGGTTCAACAAGTGTCTCCAGATTTACGTTAATTTATGTATAATTACACGTAAAACCATGTTCATCCCTGCATTATATTTGTTTGCTTTAGCATATACTGATCCATTATTATATTCATATTTATAGTTAAATTTACTGATATTCTATACATTCTTATGAATAATTATTACATTCTGAAAAAAAAAACTTGTCCTTTTGCTAAAAGAAATGTGAGGTTGACTGTGACATACATGTACTCTTGTTCATAATATACACGTACCAGTCACAAGAAAAAAACACTTTAATGTCAATATTAATTAAGGGATGGCTACAAGCCATACAGAGCAAGAGTGACTCTAATTGCTTGTTTTTAAAACTTTCGCCACGATATGGCTGAAATATTGCCGATGTGGCGTTAAGCCATAATCATTCATTCATCATTCACATCAACTGACTTATAAGATGGAAGAAAAAAATCCTTTCTACACAGATATATACATAACAACTGAAAGTTCATGTACACATATGTTCACATATTTTTACTATAAGGCTTAAAAGTCTTAAGGACCCATCATGGTATGTAAGTTTTTTACTCAAGCCGACAAAATATAAAGCATAAATATCTGTAATAATGATCTCTTATCAAATCCAAACAGTGCAGGGCCCAGTTTCACAAAGCGACATTTTTTTAACGTACATTTGTCGTACGACATTTTGTACATCACTGTTAACGTACCATTGTTCTGTATGTGCGATATCTTACAAGTACAACACCTTTGTGAAAGTGGCCCATTATGACTAAGACTATGGCTAAGAGTCTCCTGTATATATCAATACAAATAAATCCTTGCTAAGTCACTGTCATTGTATTCGAAAAACTGGCACCCCAAAACAAATAAAAATCTAAAGCCAAATTTGAATTCTGTTTACCCAATATTGATACAAGTACACTGTACACGACTTTAAATTGTATATAATGTTCTATAGTTCTTTGTTTCCATTCAAATGCTTTGGTAGTTAGTCGACATGCTTTACTTGAACAAAAAGATCGAATAAAATGTCAAACTGGAAACCTTTGAAGCCCTTTGAAGATTTTCTGATGACAGATACCTTTGAAATTGTCTCTTATAGTTTCTGAACTTTATTATAAGTGTATGGGTTTTTTTCACATTTGATTTCCTTTTTCCTCCTTTGAAAGACTGAAAAATCGTGTTTATGCATGTTTGGGAGGGAGTTTTAACTTTTAAGCATCAAAATCTTTATTCTTTCAGTGCTGAAGGCAAAAGGTTAATTTTATTTGTTTGTTCATTTATTTATTCATTTAACTTGTTTTATGTCATAGTGAAGAATTTCTCACTAAATATGATGGCAGTTTTCACAAACGGGAAAACCGACGTTAAGTACGACATTAAACCCTCAGCATTCATTCATTCATTCATTCACTGCATTAAATTTGTATAATTTTTTACTATACACAGTATTACACAAGAAAGTAAAAAAATTAAAGTCTTGGGATAGAAGATGACTGCTTTCCTAAATACAGCTAGAAGATCTTAATTTTAGGAAAAGAAACTTCAAAACACTTTGCCTGCTAGATGTCGTACAACATAACAATGTATTCATTTGCTTTTGACAAAAAAAAAAGGTCAGCAATAAAATAACAATTGGGAATAACAACTCCATTCAACATAAACAGAATCCAAGCCAGCTCAGTTCACGGTGCAGATTATCTTCAGTCAATCACACGTGCAGATTATCTTCAGTCAATCACACGTGCAGATTATCTTCAGTCAATCACACGTGCAGATTATCTTCAGTCAATCACACGTGCAGATTATCTTCAGTCAATCACACGTGCAGATTATCTTCAGTCAATCACACGTGCAGATTATCTTCAGTCAATCACGGTGCAGATTATCTTCAGTCAATCACACGTGCAGATTATCTTCAGTCAATCACACGTGCAGATTATCTTCAGTCAATCACACAAATTCATGTATTAGGCCATTTTTCAATTGTGTGCACAACATCTCAAGTCCACGGTTTTCCTGTTTTGAGTGTTCACTCTAAATCCTTTCGAGTTTCACAGAGCATAGATCATTTTTGTTGAGTTCAGGCCTATTTATTGACAGAGCTAGCTGTCCTAACTTTCCAGGATTTCAAATTTTATAGATCTCCTTTATTTTGAACTATGAAAATCATCATTTTGAATTTTAGGCACAATTAATGTTTGTGTCACAGTTTCATGTTTAGACTTCAGTGCTGATGTCTTTTCTCTTCAATAACATTTCCCAATTACAGAATCCATCTACCTGAATCATAGCATGTTCTGGTAGCATCGTGTACAAACTGTGTGTTCACAAAGATCTGCACAGCAATGTCTAATATGCATATACATGTCTATAAATCTGACACTACAAAAAAACACATAGAAGAATGCTTTATCAATGCTGGTTTATTTCTACCTGTGTCAAACGACCTTTCCCCAGGTGAAAATCTAGGTAAGCATATAAATATATGTACGTATGTGTGTATGTATATATCTGTGTGAAGTATATGTACATAAGCATGTGATGTGGATCATTCATCAAAGCTGTTTGCACAGTCTCCCCACCCAACATTCCAACCATCCAGTCAGGCCAGGCCATTCACACATTCGCTTAACACATCTGAAGTCAGGCTCTAGATTTTATTTATTTATTTGACTCGTGTTGTACGCTGTACTCCCGGCCGTACGTGGGAAGGTCTGGCAGCAGCCTAAGGATGGTTGTGGGTTTCCCCGGGGGGGCTCTGCTCGGTTTCCTCCCACCATAATGCTGGCCGCTGCTGTATAAGTGAAATATTCTTAAAACAACAATCAAATAAATAAATAAATTTTACACTTAATTATTTTACTTAAACAACGTGACGAGCATTATAGAGTATTATGAAACCAGATAGAGACATGGGAAACCCACTACCATTCGCAAGTTGCTGACTTTCCCACGTACGGCCGGAGAGAAAGCCTGCATGTCACGCTCTATATTAAAACTACAGGGTCCTGAGCTTGGCTGAAACATATAGTGTAAAATCTTCGGTTAACAATTTTTAGCACACAGGAACTTGAGAGCTTCTGTACCAAGGCTTTTTGATGCAAATACTTTCCCAATGCACTATAAACCAAATCCTTGCTGAAGTTTTAACTCCCACACGTACAATCTGATAATGAAATATAACAGATTTGGTTTGAAAGCCACTTTAAAAAATAAACAAAACCACTGGTTTTGAAACACATCTGTAAAGTAACACTGCATGCAGAGTTTGCCTATCCATCATGTCTTTTTTTTCAGTATATAAATGTATCACAATCCTATCCCACAATACAGCAGGAATTATTAAAGGCCAATGCAATGAAACCTTTGCTTAACAATTAGGCAAACTGAAAGTATCAAATATAATGTACACACAGCGGTCTTTACTTTGTAAGCTGAAATACGGTAAGGGCCACTTTCACTTTTTTTCTAAATATAATAAAATATTTTACAATCCTGTCCCAGAATGAAATAAGAAATAAGGCCAAATCCACATTTTCCATACAACACCTGCTTAACAAAAAACTGAAAGTATAAAACATTATTGACAAACATTCTGTTTATCTTTATAAGTTGCCAAAAAAGTAAAAAGGCAAAGGACTTCCATATCAAGTTTTCAAGTTCTCTCATTTTGCCTTTATGCAGTTTAACAATTATTACCTACTAATACCAGCATACAAAGGTCAAACACATTGGCCTAAGCTCCCACTTTAACTCACGCCCATTTTTTATGCCCTGAAATGTCGCCCATGATTAAGCCGCACATTTTGCTTGATTTTTGACAGTTGTATTGTCCTCTGAAAGGTGTTTTGAAATTTGTTGTCCTACTGGCAAATTGTGATTTTCAGCACTATTTTTTAGTTATTTTTAGGTCATTCACAGTCTTTATTCATTTATTTATTTATTTATTTTCACATGCATTATAGACCGAAAAAACTATTTCTAACAATCTTACAAAAATAATTCAAAGGCATTTCCATAAGCATCATGTCATTCGCAACCAATCATAAATCAGCTAGAACAATAACCAGTCAAATATATACATGTATATAAATCAATCAAAGAGAACAATAAACCACAGCACTCTATGTGTAGGACCAAGCAAGCCCTAATCTTAGTAGTACCAATCACAATAAAAAATTGTATTTCCATCTCAAATATTTACAATATATTCATTTAAGCTGGGGCCTCCGTGGCTCAATGTGTAGTTGTGAGTTCAAGTCCAGCTCATGCTGGCTTCCTCTCTGGCTGTAAGCGAAAAGGTCTTTAGCAACCTGCGGATGGTCGTGGGTTTCCCTCGAGGTTTTCTCCCCCATAATGCTGATCACTGTCTTACAAGTGAAATATTCTTGGGTACAGCGTAAAACACCAATCAAATAAATAAATAAATAAATTATCTAAGCATAATCTGGAGTCATTATTCTATGTAGTCTAATAAAAGCACACTTTTTGTAAAGCTCTGAAATTGGCCAACTCAATCAGTCTAGTTTTGTCTCCAAAATCAAATTTGAAATGTGTACAAATGGTGTTTAAGCTGCTTTTTCATATTCGAAAAAGTTGAGGAAATAGGGTATACTGGTGGAGTATTAAGGCACACATAACGGACACCAACTACAAACATGCTGTCTCTATTACCATTATTACCATCTATGTATTCATCTGGTAATAAAGAAGCAGCTGTAATGGTAAAACATGTAACATCCTTCATCACTTTGTCAACAAGCATTTTACCAAGAGATAAATAACTTAAAATTTTATTTTTAGTGGTAAATACATGTTGTAAAATATTATTTTTTTGTTCATAAAACGTAGATTTTTCCAGTAGGATATTATCTTGCCTTTCAAACAAATTTCAAAACACCTTTCGAAAAAACAATAGGATTCTCACTTCTTCGAATCAGTTAAAAATGATCAACTTTGTTATGGACAAAAATTTCGGTCATTTGGGGTATATAAACATGCTGGCTATTGGCAATTGGCATTCTTATATCACATGTACATCTAGGAAGCTTTTCCTGGTATTTCTATCACAGGTCACATGTACAGTGCTCCTGTACAGAGTATGTACAATTATGGTCATGCAGTACTTGAGGGTGTAACATGTCATTGTTTAAAGGCCATAACAATTATAGGCACATCTTGTTTCACACACATATACAAACACAAACTCACATTTAGTTGTACCCTAATTCCATTACTATTATACAGTCACAGAGGCATGGCTAAAAGGCCATTCCAAAACACTCATTTGGCACGCCGAACTAGATCCAGGTTATATTTTAAGGCTGTTCTTTATATATTATCCTTGTTTTATTCATTTATATGGTATCTGATTGTTACAAAATTGAAAAATTATGCACTATAAATGCAACCATGATCAAATCCAGCTTCTGAGAGCCCTTGTCCGTCCCCTAATTTGGGCAAAATGTTAAATCAAAAATTTCCAACATTTCATTGATTTATTGATTCATAAAGTGACATGTACGTTAAAAAATATATATATATATATATATATATATATATATATATATATATATATATATATATATAGATTTGTGGGCGGTGGCATTATGGGTTTGACAAAATGCCTGTATGCGACCATGGCAATTATGGTTGATGTTATGCTGTAGGTCACATGGACGCCAGAGTGTCCAGGGTTTATACGCCCAAACCTGTGGGAAGTTTAATACTTACTAAATTGTTATCTGAGACATGCCGGCCATACTGGTATAAGATAAGTGGTCTTAACAAACATTACTCGTCACCAAAACACCATGAACTGTAAGAGTGGACAAATCTACAAATTTTCTGTCCACAGATAGAATTGAACCCTCCACGCATTGAAACCCACTGATTTCATGAAAGTGCCTGTGGGCTGACATCAGGAAATTTTAATGCAAAACTGCATATTTTAAGAAAAAAGTTCATCAAGTGATTTTTAAGGACTGTGTACTATTACAGTTAACTGGTATAAACCTCGGTCACATCCCCTGAATAAAAACTTATGCCTGTATACTTTAGTTAAACAAATTCAAAGACACAAACCTTCATTTCTCATATTACACCTTACCCTAACTGTTCACACAATACAACACAGGTACAGGTACACATACCTGGGTAATCAGTCTTTAATTGAGACATTTGTGCCTGAAAATTGGGAAACAGATCACTGGGAATGAAGCCAAATATACGCCCCTGGAGCCAAGGTAGATAATTTCCTGCTCACACATAGTACATGCAGGAATCCCACACCTGCTTCACTGAGCTAATGTCCTTCTTTCTCTGACTGTCTCACGCATTTATGTCATCAATAAACTTCATAGCGGGTAGAGCTATAAAAGCAGTTCTAAAAGCACATGTTCATTGCAAGGTTGATACAGGCAACTTTCAAAGGGCACAGCACTTAGGTTCAAGTCTACTTGAACATACATAAATATATCAAATAAAACTGATTTTAAGAGTAGGCTTGTAAACATGGGTACAAGGTCAATATTTTAAAGTGAACCTACTCAAATGTCCAGACCAGCGCCAAATTTGGTATTAATTGCATAAAGAAACCCAATTCTTTATCCAGAAAAAATTTGCATGTGTGACAACAAATGATGAACTTGTATCACTTAGGAAAAGATTCTTGAAACAGCATTAAGTTGTTTCCAAATATGTTTGCAAACTCACTTCATCCAGGTGTAACAGGAGCACAGGTATGTTTTGTAATTACATGTATTTACCTGCCGTAAAATTGAAATTATCAGGGTAGATGTGTTTGTATGCACACATATAAACTATTGTACACTGGAATCAATTTGTCCCACTACCACGCAAGAGTCACATGAAATTAGCACATCTTTTGGCAAAGCTGAAAATAATGACAAACTATCTGGATAACTTCATCTTCAATATTCACTGAAAGATGTTGTCACTTTTTTTCCGAATCACAAAGTCTGCCAAAAACAGGCTGAAATGTCCCACAAATTTGGTGTTGATATAGGCTATCAAAGTTGAAGTCATGTAAGTAAATACCATATAGCTGTCACCCACAGCATTAAGTATTACAGTATTAGTTATCACCAATAACAATGAGGTACCACTCAGCACTAATGCAACCAGTTATCACCACCAACATCTAGGTACCGCCGTGAACAAAGGATATCAAGGTGTATAGCAAAGAACATTTAGCAGCAACCAATGTTGCAACCAATGGTACATGTACCATCAAGGATATCTAGGCACAAAGAGACCATTTAGGAAGAACCAACTGAAGGAGACCAACTGAATCTTGGTACCACAAGAAACATCTCGGTATCACTAATGACATCCAGGAATGTTTAGGTACCACCAATAGTACCTTGGTTCCACAGGGAACATCTAGGAACCACCAATGCTACCTTGTTTCCACAGGGAAAATCTAGGAACCACCAATGCTACCTTGGTTCCACAGGGAACATCTAGGAACCACCAATAGTACCCTGGTTCCGCAGGGAACATCTAGGAACCACCAATGGTGCCTTGGTACCACAGGGAACATGTAGGAAAAACCACTGGTACCTCGGTACTACAGGGAACATCTATGTGCCATCAATGTTAGAGAACATCTTGGTACCAGCAGTATCACGCTGGTACCATCAATAACATATCAGTACCACCACTAACATCTCGGTACTACCAATAGCATCTTGGTAACACAAATAAGGCAAGACGAATAACATCTACTGTAAAGATGGCCACAGTTAACACCTACATGTATTAACAAAACACCAAGAACATTTATGTGCCACCAAAAATTTCTTGGCACCACCAATAACATCCAGGCATCAGCCAAAGTATAAGTTATTTGTAAAAATTCAGGAATTTCTAATTTACAACATTTTCAAAATTGGCCAGCTATCGTACAGAGTGCACCTCTGAAGCTCTGAAGCATTTAGACTAGTACAAATATTTATTTACTTATTTGATTGTTTTTTTCTGCCGTGCTCTAAAATAGTTCACTTCTGCGACAGCCACCAGCATTATAGTGGGAGGGATCTCGGCAGAGCAAGGGGGAAAACCCAACACCATCCGCAGGACTTGTACAAATACATACACTAAATAAACATACATTTTGTACATTGAATCAAATTCTTTGGACTTTCCAGTATGTCAATATATATATATATATGTTTATACATGCATAAATGTACTTAAGACACATTTAATTGCAACTCTGATCAGCCACTTTAAAACATATTGTCTTTTTTCTCGTCACAGTCAACCAATCAATTGACAGGATTTCCCTATAGTACCGACTGTCTATGTCTATATCACTGATTTTTGATCTTTGTTCCTCAAAAAAGACAAAATGTCCTATAAAATGATGAGGACTACAAAATACTGCATCGAGATGAAGCTGAATTGCAACGCTGTGTTGTCCAGCTCAATCATCGTCAAACCTACTAAACGTTTTCAGGTGACAAGCTGGCATTACATGTGCCTTATGGTACTGATTTGAGAACCAAGAATAAGTACAGACGCACTAGAGGTGTAAGCATTCTCACGCTAGAGGAAAAGTGAGAGGTTGACTGAAGGGGAAAAGCATTACCAACTTGGACAATTTGCCAAAATAAAGCCTGAAGTAGACGTGAAAACAGTGTCTCTATATGACGGAAACACACCCTTTTCTGCAATATATATATGCATGTATATGTCCATTCAACAAATGAGAGACTGAATCTTTATGTGAAAAAATAAATTCACAAACAACAGGTAGGGTATGGTCAAGACCACTGACCATCATTTTGTCAATTTCAGTACTTTTATACCTACCTAGTCTAGAATTTGGAAGACATTGAAATAATAAGGATTTGTGCTCACAGAGTACTTTTTAAAGAGTGAACATCAAAATTCCACAGAGCTGTATTGTTAATGCTACAAGTACATCTAATAACATCCTGTGTGGATGCTTTTCTTTTTATAACATACAAAATCAAAATGATGAACTCTAAGAATTTTTAAGTCTGTGATTAAAGGAAATTTGCATGATAAAAAAAAAAACATGTTTTCACTTAGATTACTGGTTAGTTTTAACAAAAAGCCCAAACATCTTTCAGGAACTGAAACGAATCTCGATATTGCGCTGCATTTCCTGAATTCAATATTATTGTTATAATTTATGTCATTATCAGTATTATATTATGTCTGATACCATATTTCGTGAGTTTTGTCTTAGCATTGCAAGGTGTTTATTTCCATCTATAATCCTTGAATACAGTTTTTCACCTAAAGTTTGATAAGTAAAAATAATCTTTCTGAAGTACATGTATATAAAGGCCTTCAAATGATGCCAACACTTGAGTTTTTTCTGATAAGAAACTAATCCAACTTTACAAAAGGACTCTTCAAGTGGCCCTGCAACATGGCTGAACCATTCAAACAAAATGTGTCAACATGCTAAACTTTAGGTGAAATACAGCAGCTATAAATGGTTTGCAGCTGCAGTTAAAAATCTGGTTAAAACAAGAATGTCACAGAAATTATAATAAAAGACTACATGTCGAAAAAGACTGTCAGGTGCAAAGAACTCTTTATGACAGGTACCCTAATAACGATAACCTGTGGTCCACCTATTTGTAGTACATAACCGTAGGTATAAACATATTAATATTAACATTAATATTAATTAATGCTTTCCATATTAACCTGTATGATGTATTTTTGTACATATTTACATAAACATTTATGTAAAAGTCAAGTATAATTGTATGCATTTAAAAGCAGAATCTGAATGTCAAATTGAAAGTTAGAAACCTATACGTATGCACATTATATGTGTACACATATGATTATCACACACACACAAAGCCTGAATAATAAACACAATGAAATAACTAAATAATAATCGTGCACTATTAAAATTCATAATTATTTTCAGACTTTGAACAGACAGACAAGCTCAGAATAAAGATGTACTAACAGTGATTCCAATATAATTAAACTTTAACAGCTTTATGCCATGTAATAGACTGAATGGGAGAAAAAAAAGCTGGGTAAATTTTGTGACATCTATCCTTATTAATATTAAATATAAATTTAAAAATGCATAACTCCCATTTTAATCAAAATGCTAATATACATACATGATATTAATTTTACTTATCTATTCTTGTACTTGTTACAAGACTGGTACCATAATGTCAAACAGGAGATCTCACTGGTCACCAGCTACTAGTACCCATTACACCTGGGGCCAGTTTAACGAAGCTCTCTTAACGTTACAAGCTCACTACTACCAATGCATAGAGTACTGGTTACTGTGGTAGTTAAGAGAACGTAACGTTAAGAGTGTTTCATGAAGCCAGGCCCTGGGATTATTATTTCCTGTCTTAACTATCTTAATCCCAGATTAGACAAACGACACTAATACATGTACCACTTGGCCTGTGAGGGGCCTCTCAGTTAATACATAATTCACTTATCTGAAAACTAGCCTAACGTTCCCTGTACCAAAATCTAAAATTGAACAATTTAAAAATAAAAAGTATTTATTTTCAATAAAATAATTCTTTAAAAATTTCCTGGAATACATGTAGTAAATAATAATTAAGATATATTGATTCATAAATTACACAATTAGTGGTGTTTGAGCTGAAACTATAACATGCTGGCATGAAGTTCTGAGGACATCATAAAGTAAACAATGATAATAATAAAATAAAATGTACGATTTGAAATCATATCCCCACCACCCCCTGAGTATATCAAGTTATATCAGCTATAAAATTCTCCAATAAAAACATATAGTTAACAGTTTGAAATGAACAATACTAATTATTTTTTAATTAATCTAAATTCAAAGACATTCTACACAGCATACTAATAGCATAATATTGTACAATGACCTTCAAAAAAGTAAGGCATAACTTCATGCATGCCCATTATTACTTCATAAAACTGTAACAAAACAAATCATTATTAAATGGTAGCCCCATTTCTGAAATAATAAACAGGTTAATATTATTATTCATGAATATTAACATACATTCTGTAATTTTTTGAAATAATTAAAAAATATATCAATAATTGTAACAATTAAGGTAATGAATGCTTACGTAGACTGTATTGTAGGCCTTGTTAAAGAAGTGGAAAGTTGTGCTTATGTTGATCTGTTTAGAGCCACCATCGTCTTTCTTCTCCGTCGTCTGGTCCGTGGAGGTGTTGAAGGGGTAGAAGTAGTCTATATGCAGTCCTGAGCAGAATGACCAGTGGTCAGCGAAACACAAGAGACTAATCCCGCTGAGGAGCACAACTATACCCGGGCACATCGGCCGATGGCCATTACCAACCATCATAAACTGCGCGACGGGTCGGGGCGTTCGGCGAACAGCGAGTGTCGTCAAGAAGTCCACTAGTACGCCCAAAACTTCTACAACTTTTACTCATGTCGTTTAGTATTTAAAAAAAAAAATTTTTTTTTAAATTTCACATAGCCTTCATCACTCAATTTTAACGAATACGCGAAGTTAAGAGTACAACTCCACGTCCGTCGAGTTACTCATTTTTAAAATTTAATTCCTTGAGTGACGGCACGTGAATTTTCGGCACACATGAAGAAGAAATCACCACGATTGTATATAAATCCTCTGTCTGGCCATATGCCTTCAGCAGCAGCAACAACAACAACATTAACATCGGCCTCTTCATCCGCCTTATCTTTCACAGGCATCATCCCGACACGCATCTGAAATCCCCCTCACTGATGAAAAGTAGCATACGTTCATCAAAATGCTTCATCACATCCCCTTTGACACCTTCCGTATTTTCCGATTGGAAGAAAACATCAGCACATTGGTACTTACATACATCCTATGTACAAGCGATGACTAAATAGCACGGTGTGTGTAAAGTTTCTAAAGTCCCTTTCCCCCGTCTCTCACTTCGTGTAGGCTGTTGCTTTCGTTGAGTTAACTAGCGCTACATACGTTGGCCTCAGAGCTGACGGACTCTCCCCAAAACTGGGTCAACTTTTACATTCTATCTCCGAGGTGTGGTCCTTTTTAACCAGCGTACTCCGCTCACTGTTCATCGTACCTCACTCACATTCCTGTAGCTGCCAGCTTCTCTTGCTTATTTAGCCCAATTTGCAACGGTACGTAACTGCCACGACGAAGATCGTGAAAATCTGCCCTAGTTCACTACCACATGCACACACGGGTGACCGTAACTTTGCTACTACCAGTCCACATGCTTTACTTTCATCGGGGTTATTTAAAAGACTCGCCTGCCGGCATCGTATCCTTAGGCGGCTCCCTACCAAAATTATTTAGAATTTTTTTTAACATCTGTGCTTCCACTGTAAACGGTCAAATCTGCTTTTAGAATGTTTTGAATACGTCGAAATAACTTTCACCCGATGGAATAGAATTAGTGAGTGGAAATTTGCCCGCCCTATCCGACATGCGGGCCCCCCAAATCTGGAGCCTCAATCTTGAACCATCTGTAGCCGTGACGTCATCCGGTAGTTAGGGCGTTACCCTTAAAATCAGTCTAGCTTTAGCCATAGGCTTTATACAGACGTGTTGGTAATGTGTGTAGATATATATATATCAGTAATGTATAGCGCGCGCCTGGCCAAACTATACATGACTTGCCCTTCGTCTATAACCGCATAACTATACAAATGCCGTAGGGAATATATGCATTTTTTTTCCATCTGAAGTTACAAAAAATAAAGATGTCGAGAAGAGAGAAAAGGAAGAAAAGACGGGAAAAACTATAATATAATGGTATACACAAAACTATATATGTAGGCTACCATATATGAAAATGAAGATGTTAAATAAGAAAAGGGCAAGAGTGGAATATATTATATACTGTCTACGGCCGGACATACAGGATGTACACTGGCAAACATATAAAAGAGATTTAACATTATACAGGCTTACAATACATATATGTACAATAAAAAAAGATTATAAAAATGGTATCTTATTTACGGTTGACCTAGAAATTTATTGAATGATATCACTGCAAGCTGATTCATGGACACGGGTGAACTTTACTCATTAGATCTCCGGGATCTAGGTTTGTCATCTGTTATTTTTTTGTTTTGTTTTGTTTTCTTTTTAACTTCAGATTAACTTCAGCTAGATTGATGTGAAATTAGACGGTGTTGCGTAAGCAGCTAAGACTTGATTAAAATTCTGTATGTGTACGATATTAAACAACTTGAGATAGGAATACGTTATCGCGTATGTAATTATCTTAGTTATGAAATTAACGGCGTATTTTGGGAGATTTATTTGGCCACCATCAGAAACACGGATAAGATCTTAAAAGTTTAAAAGTGTAACAGTACAGTATACGATGCAGCCTCTCATCATTACGGGTGTGAGTTCAAATCTAGAAAAACCTTTTATTTCCTGACTCAGCTAGGATATTCTGTTTGGGTTTGCAATAGGTCAGCAACCCTATAATTTCAGTCGCAAGTTGGGTGATTTATTCGGTGTATAGTTGGACGAATATTTGCGGTCTTCCAACCTTGCGAGTTCCAGATCAAATCTCGAACAGTTCTCTTTTCTTTCCAAAAACGTTTGCAATTGGTCAGAATGCCCATTACTTCTGTGGCAAGCCAGACGATTTATTCGGTGTATAGTTCGACGACAAATGTCGTGTAAGCAGTATCTCGTTGTTGCGGGTTCAACTTCAAATCTCGAACATGTAGCCCCCTATTCTTTTCCCGACTCACTCAGAATGTATTCTGTTTGACTTTGCAATAGGTCAGCAGGCCTATAATTTCCCTTGGTAAACCTAGGACCATCCGCAGATTGCTGAAAGACCTTCCCACGTACGACTGGAGAGGAGCCAGCATGAGCTGGACTTGAACTCGCAGCGATTGCATTGGTGAGAGGCTTCTTGGTTGCAGTTAGTGTAGTTTCCATATGGTGGGCAGCAAAGACAAAACAACAATAACATGCTTATAGTTTGTCCGCGCTCACGGCCAATGGCAGGTTATGTGTAGTAACACAAGTACTTTCCACCCCTGCCATATACAAGTGCACGGAGACAAAAAAGGAAGGTATATATAATTGTTTATTTGCTTGTATGTCAAAATACTTACACACAAAAATGACATTTTAACAGAAAGCCTGTTGCCTGAATGATGCCAGAATGTATTGTTATTACAAAGAAACACTGTGTCATATTCAACACATTATCCTGTTATTCTTATGTCATTATGTTGAATAAGTAGCATATTTGTGCTACATTTAACAGAATAATCTGCTACATTTAACAGAATAATCACAGAACAATTACTTTTATAAACTATGTATGGATTGCATCTGATACCTGAACCTCTGAAATTTTCTATTTGCATAAATCCATTGCCAGTCTATATAGAAAGAAGTATCTGATTGGATAACGAGGACAGTCTGTTAAATTCCGACCAGAAGACGTTACCCTAGACATGGAGGTAAACGGAGTGACATAAAAGTGCAACGGCAACTCGGGTCCAAGCCTGACTAGCTATTCTTCTCTTATAACAGGCCTACATGAGTACCACGTATATTACCACGTGCACCGATGCAGTTTTGGCCAGCATTACTTTAAATGGGGAATGTTACCAATTCATAGCCATGCATGGATATGTGTGTGTGGCCGATTTCTTACAGCCTGCCTCTGTATCAAAATAAATGAAAAGTAGAGTTTATTCCTCTTTACTGATTGACCACCCAGGGCTTTACGTCATCATATCTCAATTGCAGTTGTTGTTATCTTGCTAGAGCAGGACAATAACCCAGAAGCTTCTCACCAATGCGGTCGCTGTGAGTTCAAGTCCATCTTATGCTGACTTCCTCTTCGGCCATACGTGACAAGGTCCTTCCTCAACCTGCGGATGGTCGTTGTTTTTCTCCGTGCTCTGCGCGGTTTCCTCCAACCATAATGCTAGCCGCCGTTGTATAAGTGAGATACTCTTCTCACTTCCCACGCCGTGCACTAGAGTTCGGCGTAAAACACCAAACAAATAAATAAATAAAATCAAAAGAACTATGGTCCGACGTATTTTTTGGCTTAATAGTAATATTTTGTCGTAAGATATAGCTGTGTATATGTTTTTCTAGTACATGCATAATTATGCCTTTAGTCCTACTCAAATCTTGTATTGCATCTTGTTTATTTCTGTCAATGAATAATATTATCGAAAATAAGTATATATATTGACATTAATTTTCAGAGTAAATGTTTTTGTCTTCACGCTGAAAACACTATGTAAGATACAATATAAACAAACCGTGCAAAATAATTTCATCACATATACATTGATTTGGTGTGACGTATTTCTCATGCATATGCTGTGCCTACATGCACAGGACTGGCAGATGGTCAAGATGAGACGTTTACTGTGGAATTCGACCGTCTCCAAAACGTTTCATCTTACTACAATGTTTACAAGTCTCAAATTGCTCATACAGAACGGTACACGAGTCCGTGTATATACATCTACACTCAACATCCCTCTCTGTACGCCAGCATGCTTCCTGCCTACGTACGCCGGACTGGACAGAGCGTAAATAAATACACGATATGTGGGTTCCTTCAATAACACGAAAGCCTTGAGAAGTGCTTTCAACGCGGTTCGCGCTGGGCGTTGGCTGAAGGTTGTTAGTTGGACGAGTTAAACAGTCTGTCACTATCACTCTGTTTACCGCAGACTATTTCTCCCGCATCACTGGGAAATCTGTCAGTAGTAGCTGCATGTAGACTCTCTGCTGACGATAGGAATACCGGTGGCTCATTTGTTGTAAAGGGGATAACCAAAAAATAAATAAATAAACATATTTAAGTAAATATACTAAATAGAAAAATGTGTAAAAAAAGAAAGTCCATTTTCTTTTCCATTCGATCTACTTATAAATACTCCAGGGTTAATATATATATATATATATATATATATATATATATATATATATATATATACATATATATATATATATATATATACTGAATTCAGCTGACTTAAACACTATAATGCTTACAAAACCATGCTGTTGTATACATTTCTTCTTATTTAAAACACAAACCATATACTTTTACAACATTTGTCTAATTTTCAATTCTCTTGTTTTTCAAGATTTTGTTCTTTTTTCCTGGATTGTTTTATATATATGAGAAAAGTTTAGGGCAATTTATAGTCCGATAGTAAGTTGTACTATGGTACAATAGGCCAGTATTTATTTATTTATTTGGCTGTTCTTGAAAGCCAGAAGCAAGAATTTTTCATTTATTCAATTGTGACCAGTTGCAGTTATTTATTTATTTATTTATTTATTTATTTATTTATTTGGCTGTTCTTTAACGCCCGACTCAAGAATTTTTCATGCATACGATCGTGGCCATTTTCATGGTTGCAGGATATCTGAGTCCTATAAGAGTAAACCACATACCTTTGGTAAGTTACAAGCAAACTTTTTCTTGCACATGTAACGTGTGTTATATATTAAATAAGTTATACCCGAGATTTAAGCGAAAAATCATACAACGCAAATCCAATCCATTCCCTTCGGCCATAAAGTTCTTAAAATTTAGAATCATTTTAACATTATAAATAGTATACGGGTACAAATTTGGTATTTACATGGAAAGACAAACATTTTAGCTATTCTTAGTAAATGCGGAAACTTTGATTTGATTAACGAGCATGGATTTTTTAATCTTCGTTTTAGTCTCTGCAACTGACGAAAGGCAAGTAATCTCCAAGCAGAGGAATTTTTGAGAATTCCTTGCCCGTTACGGGGATTGAAGCCGCGTATTGGGAGAATGTGAGATTGGACAGCAAACACGTTATAATTAATCCACTCGGCCATGCGCTCTAATACATCCAGTTTGTACAAATGTTTGTGACATTCACTTCAGAATTTTCTTCAATTGTTGCAACCCAAATGAAATTGCCTATATCGCAACTTGACCAAATTCATGAAAACGACTATGTATACTTAATTAGTGCACCCATAATGACGTGTGTATCTGTAACACAGAAACTGTGTACAACTCATCCACAATATCCCTATAGATGTGAAACACAAATTATACAAAGGGGGCCTCTGGAGGCCTCCATTGGCCCCATGCCATGGGTTAGCACGCCAGCGCGGCGCGATGACCCAGGAGCCTCTCACTAATAGGATCGAGTCCAGCTCGTGCTAATCGTGGGTTTTCCCTGAGCTCTGCTCGGTTTCCTCCCACCAGTATGCTACCCACTGTCGTATAAGTGAAATATTCTTGAGTACGACGTCAAACACCATATCAAATAAATAAATAAATAAATAAAATTATACAAAGTTGGGAACTTATGCATGGTGCACAAAATTATTTGATGTTCATTTTTGCCACAATACTGTTTACCACTCTCACAGTACAGCTTGCAAAAAGTATATACAGAGAGACAAAGAAAGAGATCTATTTATGTGGAGAAAAAAGAACCTGTTTCATCATTCGCCAGGCCCTCGTCATGCAAGCCACAAGACAGGCATGTGTCAACTGAGTGTGTACCAAACGGGTTCTGTACAATGTAATATGTACAAACATACACACTGACATTCCTAGATTGTCAACATGATGTACTGTTCACACCCATCGCTAATCCATTTTTTCTAACCCAGAATCTAAAACAAAGCATGGAGGTAACACCCATTTGAGATGAACTGGTTCAAGGGCATTTTTTCCCTCTCGTTTGCACGTGAACAAATGGACATACTTGTCTCGTATGTAAAAGCAGATCAATAGTATTTTTTCAAAGGTGCATGCGTGTACAGGAATTTGATACAACTATGGAAGATTCATCTCTCACTTTTCTTTATAGAAAATTTATAAAGCAGAGTTTAATATACTTTTAGTGTAACCTTTATTCGCATAATTCAAAGTTTTGTAGTTTAAAGTTAGATGGGTTTTAACAAATTGAATTAGCTAAATAAACACGCATTAACCCATATGCATGTGCATGCATTATGCAAAGATAATACAAAGTCATAAAAACGTGATTCGCATGAAATGCTGAGATCAAATACCCTTGTCAATCACAAAGTTTACATGTATTAAAGACGGGTTTAGTCTACAAGTGGGTACAGCATACCTATACATAAAGACAACATCAGGTAAGCCGATATGTTGTTAGCAGAGCTACACCCATCTTCGCAATGTTAAGGTATGTTCTCTATGTCCATTCCTACCTTGACAGCACAAACATTGCATGCACACTCTACGTACATGGGCTTGGCGTTTTGCCAAATGAAAATGCATCTTTGCATGGCTGTGGAATTAGACTCAACCAGTCACAGATATTAGGTTTTCTTCTGTCACCAAGCTAGGTCACCATGCATACTGGTATCGAACTGGTTTCAGATACTCGTACATTTCGTATTGAATGGATTTCAGGCGGTAATAATAAAACTATTACATGATATAAGTCATAAGATTCAAATTAATCCGAGTTGGTTGCTGTTTAACGCCCTATTTATACTATGCTTTTGAGGTCAATTTTATAGGTGGAGGAAATAGCAAATTGCCTGGGATAAACCACCGACCTTTGGCATATCACTTTCCTGTATGTAACGTATAGATACTCACACCGTGTGAAAAAAGCCTGCTTGGACGTACTTTTCCTGTCATTTTATTGCGACCATCACGCGGGGTTATTGATGTTGATAATTCCCAAGCGGTCTCCTTCATAAATATGTTCGTGACAGAGCACAGGAGTCGCAGGTTCAATCCCCGTTCTAAACAGAGAATTCGTAGCTTGATCCATTTTGGCTACAAAAAGCGGTCGACGAAGCTCGTGTGGCCGTTAGCGCAGTTTGATGGTCATTGAAGATCCCTGGTCCTCAGTATGGCGTGTATATCTGTACGCCACACGTGAGGAGCCAAAAGTGGTTTGCTTATGGCACTCTTTCACTTCAGGGCTGGCTAACAATATCAATATGGTTATTCGCTATGAGATTCCTCACGCATGAAACTTGTGGCAGCGTCATATGGAAATTAGCCATGCGTTGAAATAGAAATTCGTATTCCAGGCGTCCACCAAATTGGACATTCCGGGTCAATAAACGCAAGGCCATTTTCCAAACGACCTATAACAGAAACCACCAAAGAAAGTAGATAAAGAACGAAATAAGGACGGAATAAGGATGGAACTGTCCAGCGTGGCGATCTAATTCAACAAACCGAATACAATACCTTTATCCCCAGGTTAAGCAGAACTAGACACAATCATGAAGCAGAGCGCCAGAGATTACCAACGCTCTGTATATACTTACAAGAGCATTATACTTATTGTAAAACTTCAGAAACTTATATACCCCTCAAATTGTGAGACTTGTGATGTAGGCTACAAATTACGCTAGACTAAATTTCGATTTGCACCGCTTTCCCCCACATGACATTTTAGAGTTTTATTTTAATACGGAAATTTCTCTTAGATTTGCGTAACAAAATTGAAAATTTGTGATTATGTTTAAATTTGCCTGATACTGCAGAGTCAGACATAAATATTATGTGTTGTTTCGACGTAGCTGTTATCTGTCGCTTCAACTTAACTGTTCACTGCGGTTTGGAGGTAACTTTTACATGTCGTTTTGACGTAACTGGTATGTGTTGCGTCCACGTAACTGTTATTTGTCGTTTCGACATTCGTCGTTTTGACGTATAACTGTTATCTGTCGCTTCAACTTAACTGTTCACTGCGGTTTGGAGGCAACTTTTACATGTCGTTTTGACGTAACTGGTATGTGTTGCGTCCACGTAACTGTTATTTGTCGTTTCGACATTCGTCGTTTTGACGTATAACTGTTATCTGTCGCTTCAACTTAACTGTTCACTGCGGTTTGGAGGCAACTTTTACATGTCGTTTTGACGTAACTGGTATGTGTTGCGTCCACGTAACTGTTATTTGTCGTTTCGACATTCGTCGTTTTGACGTATAACTGTTATCTGCCGCTTCGACTGAACTGTTCACTACGGTTTGGAGGTAACTTTTACATGTCGTTTTGACGTAACTGGTATGTGTTGCGTCCACGTAACTGTTATTTGTCGTTTCGACATTCGTCGTTTTGACGTATAACTGTTCTATCTGCCGCTTCGACTGAACTGTTCACTACGGTTTGGAGGCAACTTTTACATGTCGTTTTGACGTAACTGGTATGTGGGTCGACACTGTTATCTCGTTTGGACGTACCTGTACCTTTGTTTTCGTCGAAGCAGAACGCCGGCAAAACTGCTTATCACCTTAGCTGCTAATCCCCCAAAACACACACTTAATTACATCCTTACCAGAAATGTCACACGTCAAATTAGATGTAGCATTAGGCATTATTATATTAATTATCATGATGCATAATGAGGAAAATCTGATTATCTGATATGCTCTATGGTAATTATATACGTATAAATATGTGCTGTAATACTGATGGGAGCTATGAGTATTCATCTGTAGATAAAGTGTTATTGTAAACACCATGAGCGCAACCCACATACCTGCAGTGGCACAGATGTACAACTAGTCCGTGAGCGTGCATTGTGTCAAGCAAAGGTTCAAATCCCAAGATGGTAGCTGATCAGATTCATTTCGATTCACAGCGTTCCGCTGAGTTTAGTTTTGATCCTAAGTGTATGGACCCAGCCTACAATATGTGATATCATATTTGCTATGAAGCCGTCATGATGATATGACGTATTGTTCAGCGCTTTGACTGCCTAAGCCAGCGAAATACTGGCAAACAGTAAGGTACTGGCATTAAAGGATTTTGTTAGGGTTCTGTATGTATTTACATTGATGGTTACTTCATGTGATATCAAAAGTTGAATGTCATGCGCGCTTTGGATTTGTACACCTGACATTTTATTTATCATTTTATACCCTATTTATACCAGGAAACGGATTTCATGATGAGCATTGTAAGTGTTTTTTTACATGATCACCTCGGTACATGTATTCTTCCTTTCGGATGATATGCCGTTTTCAAAAATACACACAACACAATGATATTCATACAAAGACCATGGGACTTCCTGTGAGGCGGCAAACAGAAACAAGGTAATTTTGTGTTGTTTATATTTAGAAACATCAGTCCATATATACTGTTTTCCTTTTAAAAACCCGGATAAACAAACGCGCCTCTGGCGACGGGACCCTCCATAATGTTGCAACTTTGTTTTCTTACAACTTATCACGTCACTTCCTGTCATGATCGACAAAAATAACCAGACAATGTCAGACGCCAATGTCACGTGACTATTACCTTGGCCACATTCTCACGTAAGTACCTTAAGGCAAATTTATTCCGCGTCTGTCAATGTCAGCGAAACGGAAAGAATTCAGTCGGGGAAGACTGTCAGAACTGGCACCGCCCTGTACTGTTTTCTTAACAACACAATCGACGTCCCCTTTGAATGGTGTTACCACCAGTGTTGATATAAAACCAGTAATGAAGTAGCTCACCAAAAATAAGCAGGGCACAACAACATACATCTACTATCGTTTGGTTTTCTATCTTCCACTGTAAGAGACATTTTTTCGACATTGTTCGTCCATCATCAGTTTTGCTTTGATTCCCACGTAATTACTATCATATAAATTTGTTTATTTATTTGATTGGTGTTTTACGCCGTACTCAAGAATATTTCACTTATACGACGGCGGCCAGCATTATGGTGGGTGGAAGCCGGGCACAGCCCGGGGGAAACCCACGACCATCCGCAGGTTGCTAACAGACCTTCCCACTTACGGCCCGAGAGGAAGCCAACATGAGCTGGACTTGAACTCACAGCGACCGCATTGGTGGGAGGCTCCTGGGTCATTACGCTGCGCTAGCGCCCTAACCGACTGAGCCACGGAGGCCCCTACTATCATATAAAGGCCAATATATATTACACGTTTTATATACATTTATAACGTACAGTATATGGAACTACTCAGGCTAAATTAAGTATAACTTATCATTCCTTGCAAATCTTTTATTCTGGTATTGCCAAGTTTATCGACAACGTGAAGCTAAAAGCTCGGGAAGTCATTTTTCTGCCCAGTGGAGTCCTCACAATGACAGCGTTAGCCAACAACCGCTTCAAGGTGCCGATCTAAACAAACGTTTACTGCTCGTCATCACAACTTTGTCCTAAACCCCAAAGTCGTTGATAACACCTTTTCCAGGCGCTGTGTGTAGTATAAACATTTATATTTTTTCTGGAACATACAATACTATTTATTTTAGTGTGCAAATGTAATTTTGGATTATTACAGAAAAAGATAATCTACGTTGTGTCGTTAAGGTAAATAGTTTTCACTATTGGAAGACATGCTTAGGAAGATGATCATGTATACATGAAAGTATTGATTGTTTTAATTGTTTTTTAATTATAGGTTGACTATACTTTATGTTGATAAGATGATCATGTACAAATAAACTAATACTGTTACAGAAAAAAAAACAAATACTATATTCTGTACTAGTATTTTTGTAATTGCCTTCTAATTAGAGCTAGAAACAGAAAAAAAACTTGTGTTCGAAGTTACTTACATTTCTTGTTCATTACAAGGACCAGGTCATACATTACTCAACTTGTTAAAACACCCTCTCCCAACTCCTCATATTTTGTCACCAGTGCATGTACTTCATGACTGGTTTCCTCCAGATCATATTATATAATACAAACAGCGAAAATGAAACACGATTTATGAAAACAGCTCAATTCGAATTAGACACTAAACATATTAAGCTGTGTTTTTGACGTGAAAATAGCGTTTCATTATTTCTCAACTTCTTTAATTGCTGACTATAGGCCGATAGTACGTGTAAATCGCACAGCAATTTCGCAGTTCGGACGTTGCCCGTCACTCGGAAGTCACTCTGGTCACATTGAGTTCTCAGCAATCACCGTGTTACTGATACACTGCAGAAACAGCGGAAAGTGAAATGTGTTATACCTTCGGCAATGTTGAAATATCTTTCGAAACTTTGTAGCATTTATTACCAGTTCCTGAGATTAAAATACAGGGACAAGAATCGAATAATACACAAAATCGCTTACACAAAACTTTTTATCGGACTTAACCGACCACTCCTTACAAAGACCGCATTCACCGAAAGAGGAACACACAATATACACGTGTGCGAGAGCAGATGCGCGGAATATCTTGTGAAATCTTGACATCTCGTAAAATCGTAAAAAGTCTCGTAAAAAGTCTCTTAAAACTTCATGAATTCCTGTGAAATCTCGTGAAATTTTATGCAATCTCCTTCTACGGGTGTGCACGAGTGTTGAACGCGGACGTTAACGCCTATAACTTTTTGAACTTTTCGTTTCACTGGAAATGGAAAATTCACTTTGTAAAATACACGGTGCGATAGAATCGTCTCCCCGTTAAAGGAGAATCCAGTAGTGAAATAAAAAACCAGCAAAATCAGCCAGTAATGAAAAAAATCTCTTTTTATGTCACCACTGGTTGTTTTTTTCTTCAGGACTGGCATTTCATAACTGGTTAATTTTTATTTCATTAATGGTTTATTTCATTACTAAGTGTTTTTTTATTTCCTACGGGTTGTTTTTTTGTGAGTTATTTTCATTACTGGAGTTTTGTATCACCACTGTTGTAACAAATGGTAACCTGTTACATATAACAAATATGTGTCCAATTTTCGACAATGTGGCGCAGTCACGTCCTCCGGTTTTGATATCACATTTATTCTGATTTTGTCAGATCTGTACTATTTTTTTACCTTGATTAATAAGCTAATGCAGTTATGAGACTAATTGCATACTTACACGTTGGAATATCACTGTGATGATTATTTTTTATGCCTCGAAAGTCACTCGTGTGTCTCAAATAGCATGTCCCAGCATACACTTCGAAAAGCTCGGCCACTGATATACATGTAATTCTGATTATGCTCATTTCATTACAAAAAATCTGCTTGTAGGACTGAACTATGATAAAAACTTTATTTCTACACGAAAAAAGACCAATGATATTTATGCCTTTCACTAATTCTACCTTTTGTTTTAAGAATTTGGTGGTCGTAAATTTTCGGTCATCTCCGTCATGGATGTCGGCTTTGCTCACGGGGCTCTCAACAGTTAACAGAAGCTCTGTATATTTTAAACCAACTGGAAAGTCAAAGGTTCTCCATAGTTTGTCATAAGGATTTCTACTTCTCTACCCAGATATAGGTTTTTTTTCATATTTATTTTGTCATCTACGAATGCCCAGAGGTATGAAATTATAAAATGCTGATTCCAACATTTTGACTGCTATATGCATATACAACACTGTATATTAAATTCACACTATGCATAAAATTTTCGGAAACAATCGATCAGTGAAAATCTTATTGTTAATTATAACTTTCAATTAAAATATCGGTAGTCCAAATCATTACCTTGGACAAATGTCAACCTCATCTTTACACATGTTACCGTTCAAAGTGGTAATATTTAAGTGCCTAATATTTATAAAGCGTGTGATTGTTAACTTTTTCAAATTTAAAGTGAAGAAGAATGTGCTGTATTGTCTTGGATGAAATGAATTGTCTCCTGACTCCAGTGAGAGTCCTATAATAGTGAACCTATTATACTGAAACCTAATCTCTCTAAATTGGAGGAGTGCAGTGATTCGTGTTAGGCATGTTTGTCTTCCGAAGAAAGGAATTCTCACATTTCTGTGAAAAAAAAAAATGAGTCGGCCCGAATTTAGCGACTTAAGTCCCCATAGGGCACCACAAACACTTTTTAAAATTATGGCCTGTCGAATCACTAGAAATGCGACTATTTTGTATAATGCATACGACCAAAGAGTGCGAACAGACAACGCTAAAATTATATTGCCAACAAAAAAAAAAAAAAAAAATGAACAACAAAAGTTGAACGTTATCTTATGAACTAAGAGTGTGCTCTATGTGGGTTTACACACCGAAATAGAAGAAAACCTTCCGGGTGCCAAAACACAGTACAACAGCACACTGGAATTACATTCGGTAAATCGCTGACCATTTTCCACCACTTCAGAAATGACCTCATATGATCTCCTTTGCTTTCAGACCCAAAAACTAAATCCCCCGCCCCCCTCCAAAAAAAAAAAACCGTAACGGATTTCTTCTTTCTTACCCCATCTTTGAACTCAAAGGCCCTATTGGTTGCGAGAGCACATCTACGGCCTTTCATATGACATGCTAATTTTATTCTCTAATAACAGCGATATATACCCATGTGTCATTTGTTGAGGTTTCACATATAGTTAAGATCCACGTACATCTGTACGTGAAATACATACCACCGTCGTTGTTGCTACTTAATTTAATTCCAAAGCATTAAGTCAGTTCAAATAACTACTGAGACTTTTGTTATTAACTTTTATCTACACCACAGATTGTCACCTGCGTCACGCGACAGGTTTTCCTTGATATAATAACTATGTCTGCAAATAAGGCAACATCTAATCTTTTATAGATGGACGAGTCAACAAGATTTTGAAAATTAAACATAAGGTTGATCTTTGCACATTTCTGGAGGTGTGGATTATTTAGAGCTTGTCATTTTGCAGTAGAAGTTATCGCTGAAGTTTTACTTTTGACCACATTTGATGTTCAAGGTTTCACTTCGAAACTAAAGATGCAACTGTAAAGATGTCTAAAACATAGAGCAAACATGTTGGATTTCAGACGACCACAATGTGTGTATCCATATCGTGACGGAGATGACATTTTATGCTAATTAGTAGCGCTATAGGTGGACAAACTAATTAAAATTATGTATGTAATTGTGTACACTATTAAAATTATGTAGTTGAATGCAATACATACTGCCACCAGACATCACAGGTCGACCTAGTCACGGCAAACTGCCACCAGACATCATAGGCCGACCTAGTCACGATATACTGCCACCAGACATTACAGGTCGACCTAGTCACCGTATATGCCACCAGACATCACAGGTCGATCTAGTCACGGTATACTGCCACCAGGCATCACAGGTCGACCTAGTCACGGTATACAGCCACCAGACATCACAGAGCGACCTAGTCACGGTGCACTGCCACCAGACATCACAGGTCGACCAAGTCACGGTATACTGCCACCAGGCATCACAGATCGACCTAGTCACGGTGTACTGCCACCAGACATCACAGGTCGACCTAGTCACGGTAAACTGCCACCAGACATTACAGGTCGACCTAGTCACGGTATACTGCCACCAGACATCACAGGTCGATCTAGTCACGGTGTACTGCCACCAGGCATCACAGGTCGACCAAGTCACGGTGTACTGCCACCAGACATCACAGGTCAGCCTAGTCACGGTATACCGCCACCAGACATCACAGGTCGATCTAGTCACGGTGTACTGCCACCAGGCATCACAGGTCGACCTAGTCACGGTGTACTGCCACCTAGACATTTTAGGTCGACCTAGTCACTGTATACTGCCACCAGACATCACAGGTCGATCTAGTCACTGTATACAGCCACCAGACATCACAGGTCGACCAAGTCACGGTATACTGCTACCAGACATCACAGGTCGACGTAGTTACGGTATACTGCCACCAGACATCACAGGTCGACCTAGTCACGGTATACTGCCACCAGACATCACAGGTCGATCTAGTCACTGTATACTGCCACCAGACATCACAGGTCGACCTAGTCACGGCAAACTGCCACCAGACATTACAGGTCGACCTAGTCACTGTATACTGCCACCAGACATCACAGGTCGACCTAGTCACGGTGTACTGCCACCAGGCATCACAGGTCGACCAAGTCACGGTGTACTGCCACCAGACATCACAGGTCGATCTAGTCACGGTATACCGCCACCAGACATCACAGGTCGATCTAGTCACGGTGTACTGCCACCAGGCATCACAGGTCGACCTAGTCACGGTGTACTGCCACCAGACATTACAGGTCGACCTAGTCACTGTATACTGCCACCAGACATCACAGGTCGATCTAGTCACGGTATACTGCCACCAGACATCACAGGTCGACCTAGTCACGGCAAACTGCCACCAGACATCATAGGTCGACGTAGTTACGCTATACTGCCACCAGATATCACAGGTCGACCTAGTCACGGTATACTGCCACAAGACATTACAGGTCCACCTAGTAACGGTATACTGCCACCAGACATCACAGGTCGACCTAGTCATGGTATACTGTCACTAGGCATCACAGGTCGATCTAGTCACGGTATACTGCCACCAGACATCACAGGTCGACCTAGTCACGGTGTACTGCCACCAGACATTACAGGTCGACCTAGTCACTGTATACTGCCACCAGACATCACAGGTCGATCTAGTCACGGTGTACTGCCACCAGACATCACAGGTCGATCTAGTCACGGTATACTGCCACCAGACATCACAGGTCGACGTAGTTACGCTATACTGCCACCAGATATCACAGGTCGACCTAGTCACGGTATACTGCCACAAGACATTACAGGTCAACCTAGTAACGGTATACTGCCACCAGACATCACAGGTCGACCTAGTCATGGTATACTGTCACTAGGCATCACAGGTCGATCTAGTCACGGTATACTGCCACCAGACATCACAGGTCGATCTAGTCACGGTATACTGTTACCAGACATCACAGATCGACCTAGTCACTGTATACTGCCACCAGACATCACAGGTCGACCTAGTCACGGTAAACTGCCACCAGATATCACAGGTCGACCAAGTCACGGTGTACTGCCACCAGACATCACAGGTCGACCTAGTCACAGTATGATGAGGTTTTATGCAGCTATTTGTGCCTCCATGATAAAGTTACATGATTTAAACCCAGCACTTACGTTTCATAAATTATATAAATCTATAACCATGAACGCCGTTGAAATATTGTTAAGCTGGTACCACCTTAAAGAACACAGTTAAGTTAAATGAATAAAATCTTGAATATTTGTTTTAATTGATGGTATAGTATTGAAAATGAATACTCCTTTGATTATGCTCGCAAAGATTTATTTTTTGTTCTGGGTCTGACAGCAACCTGCGGATGGTCGTGGGTTTCTCCCTGGCTCTGCCCGGTTTCCACCCACCATAATGCTGGCCGCCGTCGTATAAGTGAAATATTCTTGAGTACGGCGTAAAACACCAATTAAATAAATAAATAAATAAACAAATAAATCAAATTTTGTGTTCCTTGAAAAACCTCATGCAAGATTACATTGGCATCAAGTTCGTGAGGCATGTTCTTGGGGATTGCATAGAGGGCATTTTTGGGAAATTTTTAAACGCCAATTGAGACATGTAATATTCATCCAGTCGACTAGCTCTACAAGGTATATGACAACACAAAATTTTGAATAATTCAAAATTCCGCCTAAACCGTGATGCTCGGGGGCGTGTAATTTTCCACTATGCATTTACATTAACAGTTAAAATAAAACCCTATCATCGCAGCTTTGCTTTTACTCCCTGTGCTGTAGGTCTTTTGCTACATGAAAGTCTGAAACGGCATCTTTTGGTTTTTGAAAAAAAACAAACGGTGCCGTATCAGATTTTCAAATACAAAATTTCCTTCCATATTTTTAAGTGTCTGTTTGTGTCAGACATAGGAGATAATATTGATTTATTTACTTATTTGATTGAAGTGTTACGCCGTACTCAAGAACATTAAACTCATAGGACGGCGGTCATCATTGTGGAGGGAGGAAAACGAACAGAGGCCGGAGCAAGCCACGACCATCCACAGGCCTTCAAATGTTGGGCAGCAGAGGAAGCCAGCAACGGCTGGACTCACGGCGACCGCATTTGTCAGAGGCTTCTGGGTCATTGCTCCGTGCCGGCACGCTAGCCACCTCGGCCTGAAAATACTGGAACAGATCTCCTGAAATTGTTTGTCGTCTTCGCACATTCATGCTTAGAAGCCTTCAATACAAGGGAATGGGCCAAATATTTGACAGTTTTCATAATATCACTATAATGTGAATGTGCGGTGTCACATCTAGTGTCAGAACGCTGTAAACGGGTGGGTTGTACTGCCTGGTGTCTTAAGCATAGTGTTCCAGTGAGGTAGCATAATAACATAACGGCATTCGGACATACCTTTTACAAGGAGACACCGTCGTGACGTGATTAAAATACTGTGAATGGGTGCGGTAAATCACTGACACACAAATAAAACAAGTTAGTAAGATTTATTTATTTGTCATTCATGATAAGTGTTCAACATTCCTATCAAGAATTTATCACTATCAAGACAGATGTCAGTTGCATGGGCGGAGGAAACCGCATTGTTGACTGAGAGTAAATTATAGAAGCTGTATAGACCCTGAAATAATTGAAGAATGTTCTGTTTTCAAGTTACAACCAAAACTGACGTCCTTTCAACCTGGGCTCTCAAAAACCTCTAATGTCCTGAATGCATCCACCGATATAAAGCCTGTACATAAACGTTTTCAGAGGTGAGTTCCTTCAACAAAAACGGATCTTAGAATTTCTAGAACAAATGAGTCGTATATGTTAATTTGTTGAAATGGAGGGGTCAGTGTACAAATACAATACTTTTGACACCCCCACCCACATTCTACCCCCGATACTTATAAGAAAAGATGAAGCATTTTTCTATCTGAACCTGAATATATGTGGGATTTATTCTGTTGAAGATGTATTTATGACTCTACACGCATTGCAGATTTCATATTTTTCCACTGTAACAGTTTTCGCGGGTTGCGGGATCGAATCCAGCTCTCGCTGGTTCGATTGCGGAGCTGGTTCGGAGACATTATAAGCATAGGGCTGTTGATAAATTTGACAGTTTCGATTTCCTCCACCCATAAACCTGTAAAATAAATATAACATAATTGAGGTCGCAGCAATTATCAAAGATCCTTGGTCTGGCTTCAACCTGCGGGTGGTTGTGGGTTTCCCCGGGCTCTGCCCGGTTTCCACCTACCATAATGCCGTCGTATATGTGAAATATAAATATTCTTGAGTACGGCGTAAAACACCAGCCAAGTAAATAAAATAATAAGTCAAAGATACTTCAATAAAAAAAATAATGTACGCAGACATAGGGAGACTTCATGATATATGGTGCACATACATATTTACTGTGAAATTCGGGGTGCGCACTCCAGACAACCCATAAATGGCGCTGCTTCGTTTCCAAAACTCATGGAGTATGTATATAGGAAGTGTGGTCTGTGTGAACATTTGGCTTCTTAACATCGCTTAGTCCTTGTAAACCTTCCAGTTACCTCTGTGTCCTACTACCCTACAGAGCGGGCCAAGTGGCGAGTAAAAATAGGCCTAGACTGTAGGTGTGTGCCTGGAAAACAGCCAAACCGCAAACCCTGCACGAGTTGTTGATAAATGTAAGCCAACCTCACACAGTCTCCGAGCAGAATTCACTACCTGATGTCATCATCGTTCCCTGTTAACTCTCACTCACCTCCAGGCAATGTTGTGTTTTATACAAAAGACAGCTGACGTGCGCTTCAACTGATGGCCCCAAATAGCAGCACCAGACGATTGATATAGACTATATTCCCAAGTTGGCCATATGACGTAATAGGCGAATAGTTCTGCAATCTTGTTGATAGCTATAACTATTTGAGTGGAATGTTCTGACGTCACAGAATGGTCTTTTTCGTTTTATCTAGCTCGGGCCGGGATCGGGGCGAAGAACAAACAAAAACACAGACCATTTGAGGCGGTAAAGCCCAGCATGCAATCATTGGTTGCTTCTACGCATGAGCGTGCTCGTGGATGCTGCCTGTTTGTCTTTGAGAAAGCTGGGATTGTTTGTAAGTGTAGGTCACGTGTTCAAAACAGTAGTAAAGACTACATCGTAAGTCTGGCAACATATTATGAATCTCTTCATCGTACACCATTAATATAATTAGGCGTACAGCATAGTGAGCAAAACCAGACGAGCGACTATCGTGTCATAGACGTACAGCATGAGAGTAAAACCAGACCAGCGACTACCGTGTCATAGACGTACAGCATGAGAGTAAAACCAGAGCTGCGGCGACAGTGTGATAGACGTACAGCATAGAGAGTAAAACCAGAGCTGCGGCGACAGTGTGATAGACGTACAGCATAGAGAGTAAAACCAGAGCTGCGGTGACAGTGTGACAGACGTACAGCATAGAGAGTGAAACCAGAGCTGCGGCGACAGTGTGATAGACGTATAGCATAGAGAGTAAAACCAGAGCTGCGGCGACAGTGTGATAGACGTACAGCATAGAGAGTAAAACCAGAGCTGCGGCGACAGTGTGATAGACGTACAGCATAGAGAGTAAAACCAGAGCTGCGGTGACAGTGTGACAGACGTACAGCATAGAGAGTGAAACCAGAGCTGCGGCGACAGTGTGATAGACGTACAACATAGAGAGTAAAACCAGAGCTGCGGCGACAGTGTGATAGACGTACAGCATAGAGAGCAAAACCAGAGCTGCGGTGACAGTGTGATAGACTTACAGCACAGAGAGTAAAACCAGAGCTGCGGCGACAGTGTGATAGACGTACAGCATAGAGAGTAAAACCAGAGCTGCGGCGACAGTGTGATAGACGTACAGCATAGAGAGCAAAACCAGAGCTGCGGCGACAGTGTGATAGACTTACAGCATAGAGAGTAAAACCAGACCAGCCACGACAGTGTGATAGACGTACAGCATAGAGAATAAAACCAGAGCTGCGGCGACAGTGTGATGGACGTACAGCATAGAGAGTAAAACCAGAGCTGCGGCGACAGTGTGATAGACGTACAGCATAGAGAGTGAAACCAGAGCTGCGGCGACAGAGTGATAGTTGGCATGGTCCGGTGAAATACGGTCTCTTGTCAGTTTACCTTAGTCAGGGTTTTATTCTAACTGCTCATGTAAATGCATAAAGTGATATAACTTCATGTTATAAATAATGCATCCATCGCATTAAAGGAATGCTCGTTGTTGCAAAACACCTTTAGGACTACCATAAACGCACCTGTTGTTGGACTCAGGTACGTTGCAATACACGTACATGCACTTCTTCTTTTTACAATTAGACGTGTACCATACACGCACCTGTTGTATGGTACACGTCTTCTGTTGCAATACACATGTGCCATACACGTGCCTGTTGTTCTTCTCTTGTAATACATATACACTTAAAACGTATATGGTATTGTTGTTTTAAGGGATACACCTGTACCACATAAGTACAATTGGTCCGCACAACTGGCGATAGACGAACGATGTAGGGCCTACCTATAGCATATATTATATAACTACCTGCATTTGTTCTCTTGCAATACACTTATATTGTACACTTAGTAGTAAGAGTTCTCTAGTAGTGCATCTATATTAAACCCATACTTGGAAAAAATGAATAAGCTTAGAATTTTTTGGATCCTTGGTGATAATAAATGTTTCTTTTTGTGTGGTCTTGCATAAAGTCCACTTAGGAGAGGTCGTCAGTAGCTCACCAAAGGTTGAGGGTTTACTTCTTCTACCCATGATACTAACTACCATCGTATAAGAAAAATATTTTCAAGTATGGTGATAAAATAAATCAAATGAAAAACAATACTCTAACACGTTGACCGGGAGAAAGCGGTCGTCCAAAACGTGACCAGCTGAAGGAACTATCAGAGAATGTCAGATCACCACAACTCCGTGTTCATTTAGTTTGAAATCATTCCCCATTTGGTAGCCTTCTATAATAGGGAACATAAACACCTTTACCTTACGCCGCCCGCTCCGCCCCCGCCCACGCATTCGGACTATGACGGACGTTCAGAAGCTACGCTTCTCGACGACAGTAAGCCACAAATACATTGATGCTTGGCAACAATTACAGATGGCAACAAATACATATGGTAACAATATTTTTGACTTGTTTTCAGTGCTTGCCATCGTGTGGTTTTAGACATGCATGTCGACATTGCGCAGTGCGGAGAAACCTTTTAAAAAACTTTTCAGTGCGGAGAAAACCTTTCCAGTGGAGAGAAAAGCTTTCCAGGGCGCAGAAAAATTGTCCAGGGCGAAAAGAACACTTGACATTGCGGACAACAATTCCCATGCATAGCTGGAGAGTTTTACTTTTGATTGTGCATGTCATATGATCAAATGATATAAACGCTTTATTTGTTTCCATATGTCATTGTAAATTTCCCTCTAATACATGATAAACGTCACATGATACATGATAAAAGTTTTTTCTGCAAAAGCTGGCGTGTCAAGGCTATTTCGTCTAAGTTTCACAATGAGTATAATTCTTTTTTAAGTAAATATGGACAGAGCGTCCAGAATCTCTGGCATTGTGCTTCATACCTGTGTCTAATCCCGCTTTAACCTGTTGAAATAGCCTTAAAACGCTAGTTTTGGAGCAGGAACTTGTGACGTTCATTGAAATCGTTGAAATCACAACAAACAAGATCTACCAAATGCTACAAGGTGTCATATGTATATCCCATGATCATTTGTTACTATACATATCCCCTGCACCGTATCGGTATATGCTATACATGGCTAAAAGAAATATAAGCATTCCATGGCCCGTGAGAAGGGAAACAGGTGTGTTTTCGGGATATAGGGAATATATATATACGGAATAACTTGGGCCTGTTCGATTAAAATTGGGAATCCTCAAGCCTAAGCTAATAACATGGAGGTGTTGGCGATTTGCTTATGTTGTACTGCGATATCTCCGTTATACAAGACAAAAACTAAATACTTTTAGACTTTGCGTTTTAGACTTTGGGTGGAATATTTTATCAGCCTATGTATACAGTAGTTTCGTGACCCAAACGATCGATGGCCGATAAGCATTAGTGATTACCTTGTTCAAACTCTGATCTATTTATTTAATAGTTTTGGTGTTTTATTTCACTTGTACGACAGCGGCCAGCATTATAGCGGGAGGAAACCGGAGAAGCTCAAGATCCACTGATTCCTTCAGTCTCATGTACAACCTTCTGACGGAGGGAAAGCTAGCATGAGCTGAACTCAAAGCGATCACACTGGTAAGAGACACCTGGGTCATTGTGCTGCATCAGACAAAACTCTGCGGATGCATGTATAAAAACGCCAAAAAAAGAGCAATTACCGTGCACAAGTCAGTGAGTATACAAAGCAAAACAAGAGAAACCCCGAAGATTGCAGTCAACATATTTCTCCGACTGTACGGGGGAAGGTCTGCCAGCAACCTGCGGATGGCCATGGGTTTCCCCCGGGCTCTGCCCTGTTTCCTCCCACCATTATGCTGGACGCCGTCGTAAAAAGTGAAATGTTCTTGGGTACCGCGTAAAACTCCAATCACATAAATAAATAAATAAATATTTATTTGAATGGAGGTTTACGCCGTACCCAAGAATATTTCACTTATACGACGGTGACCAGCATTATGGTGGGGGGAAACCAATCTGAGGCCGTTGGAAATTCACGACCATGCGCAATTTGCTAGACCACAAAGTCGTATACCAGCCGTCAACCAGTAAGGATGTTCCAAGTTAATAACTGCAAGGCCAATTCCCAAAAACGGCGTATAACGCAAACCTCCAAAGAACTAAGAAAGTAAATAAAATACGAAAATAGGACGGAATCATGCAAAGAGAAGCAGTCAAGGGTTTCAATGATGCTGGAAAGACGCAAGGTATGTTCTAGGCTACTGAGTGAAGTCCGTATTGAAATATGTATCTCAGTTGTGCTTGTCGCCGTCGTATTATAGAAATATTCTTGAGTACAGTATAAAATACCAATCAAATAAATAAATTAATAAATTATTTTCCCGGTATCTCTAATAAGGCGTATGCCATAGTCCATTATGGCTGTAAACGTTAAGATCTGTTGCTACCCGTCTTTGGAAAAGACTCCCGTTCTCGTCAATTCTTTTTTTTATGGGAAATTAATCGGGACGTGAGGCCCAGTAGTTCGAAATGAACCTGAATATGTATACAGTCAGTGGTCAGAAATGCAGCTTGGACCGAAGTCTCCATTTGGCGGGAAAAGGTCAGGGATAATGACATGAACGCACTCGCCATGCAGTAGTTTACAAGCTGAAACCGCTATCGATATGGCCTCGTTTGCATGACATTTAGTATTGCTTGTATTTGTCTTATCAGCCCTTCATCTGTGTTATTGCAAATTACCAACGGTGGGTATAACAGGTGGGTTTGATATGCGACCGATGCTGGGGGGCTGATTGCTGGTCTTTAACGGAACTCTCTTGGATGCCGGAGTTTCTATCCAGGGGCGATAACTCTGGTATAGCTATGTGGAGATCGCTTTGTTCCTCCCGTTAGTTGCATAGTTCTCGCGCAGGACGATCTCCGCCTGGCGTCTAGGTGCTACTGCATCGAACCCCTCCCAAACACCTCGCCGTCTCTCACAGTCGTCCCTCCGTATTAATCCATTTAACCGTCACACAGTTGTTTGTTTATTTAAATCTGTAGGTCACATTGTCAGCGTATCGAGTTAAACACTGGTATATATATATGTATAAACCCATTCCACAGGTTTTATGTGTCCATACAATCAGTGACTTTTCCCGTAACAATCTTCTGCGGATGTGGTACACACAGACACACAGATACAAGAGAATGAGATTAGCTTTCAAATGGGGCAGTATAAAGATCGGACACAACCCGGAAGAAATCTTCATTGAAAAAAACAAGCTTTTTTTATCTTATCTGGACCTATATTTGTACAAACACCAGAACAGTTTCCTCTCAATATACCGGAGGGTCCTGCACAGGTCGAGTACGTATGTCGTCTTGTAGCATTTGTTAGATCCTGCGTGTTCTGTGACGATTTTAACCAAGTTATTACTGCAAAAACTGGTGTGTCAAGGTTATTCCATCAAATGCCTTCACTCTGAGCTTCTTAAGTTTTACAGTGAGAATAATCTCTAGCGCTCTGCTTCATGGTTGTATCTAATTTCGCCTAATCCTGGGCGAGGGAAACTATATTCATCGTCTTGAATTAGATCGCCACGATCGAACAGTTGCAATCAAAGCGCAACTGAGAGACATATTTTGTTATCGACAACTTATATTCACGGTACACAATTTGAATACTGACTTCACTTATTCGCCTAGAACATACCTAACGTCTTTCCAACATCTTTGAAAACTGTTAACTGCTTCTCTTTGCATGATCCCGTCCTAATTTCGTACTTTATAACCTTTGTGTTATACGTCGTTTTGGGGAATTGGCCTTGCGATTATTGACCTGGAACGTCATATATTTTCTTTGCGGCTGGTGTATGAAAGTCTGTTTCGACGCACATTTACATATCGATGTTTGCTACATATCTAATGAAATGTGCGATAAAATATAACACAAAAAAAATAAGTACGGCACAGAGAGAAACACCACAGCAGCGAAGATAGTGTGATAGCTGACACATGGTCAAACGTATTACCGTATAACGTATTATTTCCTACACGTTTAATAAGTAACAGCGCATGTGCACCCTTGTCATCCGCCATGGCTTGAGCAGAATTAGGTAAAGAAAAAATGCAATTATATTGCTTACCGTTTATTAGACGTCACTGCTTTAGAATGACACTAGAATAACATCACTGCATTTTTTAAAAAACCTTGTTCTGTTTAAGCCATGGTGCTAGGGGGCGAGCAAATTGCTACTGTTAATGCATTTATACGAACAGTTATAATAAAACCCTGACTGACGTAATCTGACAAGAGGTTGTATTTCACCGGTTACGTGTGACCATTTGCCAACTATCACACTGTCGTCGCTGCTCTGGATTTACTCTCTACGCTGTATTCCTTTAATGATATTGTATTCCTGCATAAACCAGGATTATGCTGGTGGACTAAGCATCCCCGAGGCCAGGTCCCTTAGCATTGTTTCAATGTGATTGTATGTTAAATGTGATTACAACCCAGCATTTTGAGCAATTTTAGACCAGTGAAGTCTCATATACTGCAATTAAGATTACTGCATTTTATTTTCTACCTAGTCCTGCGTAAGCCATGGTGCTAGGGGACGTGTAAATTGATACTATTTATGCATTTACACGAACAGTTAGAACAAAACCCTGACTGAGGTAAATTGACAAGAGGCCGTATTTCACCGGTTACGTGTGACCATTTGCCAGCTATCAGTTTGTCGTCGCTGCTCTAGTTTTACTCTCTGTACTTCTTTAATTGTGTCTAGCTTTAACTTTAAACTTTTGTATTGAGTATGACATCGATACTGATTTAATTTATCTTTTCCAACCGTTCTTCCGGCATCACTGAAGACTGCTGACTAATTCTTTTAACATAACTCTATTCTACTTTCTTAGTCCCATTTATACTTTTTAATTCATTTGTGGTTTGTACTGAACATTGTTTTGGAAAATGGTGCCTATTGTATACAAAATTATTATATACAGTAAAACCAGGGCAACAAAAATAGTGTGATAATTGGCAAATGGTCACACATGGATTCGATGTTCCAACCGGTTTGACCCTGGGTGTTTTGACTTTGAGGTAAACGATTCACTCCTCTCCTTCCAAGAATTTTGTCCGATTAACGAAACAGAATAGAAACAGAATACCCCGCTTGGCTACGGTCTGATGATTATTCCGTTGCTAAGAGGGGTCTCAAAGTCTGCCCCGCAAGTTTCCATCAAAGGAGGGTGTTCCCGCAACTGTCAAAAGCTATCAATCACATTGCGTAATGCACGAGGAGTTGCCACTAATAGTTTGCCCTTCAGGTACAGTAAGGTAAGCCGTATAATTAAACATTTCAGACGAACAAGCAATATTTTAAAGGCATTTACCGCAAAAATTATCAGTGAGCATGATCTGAATAGTTAATAAATTGCTTCTATAATCGGCACATTTGATGCCGTAATCAAAAATATTTAGTTTATGAGAATAGATTTCCCTTGAGGTGGTATAAAAACCGGATTAATCCAGGAAAACTGCCGGCGACTTTAATATTTCAAGGCACAGTAACGAGCCTTTTGATTTGTAAACCTTATAGAGATAAATGGTTTGCACGACGATCTACTACATCCGGCAGTCAGATATCCTTGCTACATATACTACATCCGGCAGTCAGATATCCATGCTACATCTACTACATCCGGCAGTCAGATATCCATGCTTGCTACGTATCTTGCGAATTAAGGGATAAAATAATATAATATAAGGAGTTACGGCAAATACAGCGTAAAACTACTGCAGCGACGACAGTGTGATACCTGGCAAATGATCGCATGCGTTACCGGTGAGATCTGTCTTCATGCATGTCTATTTATCTCAGGAAGGGTTTTATTCTAGCTGTTCATATAGCAACTCACGCGTCCCCTAGCTCACGGATTAAACAGAATTAGGCAAAGGAAATAATTTATTAAACGCCTCTGGTCTAGAGTTACTCAAAATGTTGCTATAATGAAATATAATGCTCAATAATTTGAGTGTGTGTATATGTACGTATGTATGTATGTATGTATGTATGACTTGTATGTGTGAATTGTATGTATGCGTGTGTGTATGTTAGCCACGTCTCTGACGGGTACTGAGCTAACATACGTACCATGGTTGCAAATGCTACCCGCTTCAAAGGGAAAGTTCGTCCCCGCACCGTACAGTTTAGGCCAGGCATCGCCACAAGTACGCTGTGTGTGAAGCAGAAACACGGGTGTTGTAAATACTAGGGTTATATTTACGTGTAACTTTCTACGTCACTACTTACGTCAATACATTCATGCTTCGTTGAATGAGGTCAATTGAGGCCAAATATGGACGGAACCCTTTTGAGATGTAGTTCACTTGACAAAAGCATGTGACACACGCACGTGCGCGTTCAACCCTTACCATGTTCATCTGTCTTAAAGACGTCTAAAAACCACATTCTAGCATAACAACTCGAGTGATGTAGTAGTAAAAGCAATCGCCTACGGACTCACATAATGTCTGATGGAAGTTCGAATCCAGCGCATTTCACAACTAGTTAAGTACATCCTTTCAACGAAAAAGTCTAAATCGCGGATTATTGTCATATAAATGAGAGAGACACAGGACAGAAATTATAATGATAATTTACGCTGTTTTTCTTTTTATGTAAATTGAACATCCCCGTATTCAATTTTAACCAATGGAAAACCAGTAAAAACACGTGGCCGTGGAAAAAAATATGACCCCAGAATGCACGTCCGGTAGACGTGATAGTACGTACATCAACACGTAAATATAACCCTAGTCCTTACAACTCCTCAGGAACACCGGGAAAGCCCGCCACTTAATCATATTTTCCCGCACATCGTTGTTGTATCTAACCAGAAACGAAATTCCTCCCACTCGCTCACCTGAACAGGGCACCTGCCACCATGTTGTCATCATCATGATGTGGTTGTTGACGTCTACCTTGTCGCTTTTGCAGTTAGTGCATCGTGTAACGTGAAAGGAAGTTGATTTGTGTAAGTGACAACATGGTGGCCGGTGCCCTGTCCAGGTGAGTGAGTGGGTGGTATTTCGTTTCTACTGGGGTATAGTGGCGATGTCGGGGAAATATGATTAAGTGGTAGGCTTCTTCAGTGTTCCTGCTTCATGCAGCGCGAAGTTGTTGCGACGCCTGGCTTACATTGAACGGTGCGAGGACCAACTTTCCGCTTTGAATCCGGTAGATGTGATAGTGCGTACATTAGTCCGGTAACCTTTGGAGAAGTTGTGTATGTGTGTTTGTGTTTTTACGCCGAACTTAACAATTTTTCAGTCATATGACGACAAGAAGGTGTGTGTACATATATTGTCTTCTTGTGATAGGGCGAGTCCATTCCACCAACATCCTGTCGACAGCGGAGTATCATGCCAAAGCCACCAGGCATGACACCCAGTCACATTATATACTGATACCAGGCCAGTCAGTCCTGTTTCCTTGTCCTAAGCTCTATATGCAAAGCTAAACATATTGTATGTAAAAGAATATTTGTATTATATATATTCCTGTATCATTAATATCAACAAAACAATTGCGTTCTTCAAGAATTAAGTGTTGACATTCTGGTCGTGTAAAGTTCTGTTAATCAATCTGAAGAAGGCTTCTGGCAGTGGAAGTTGGTGGATAATTCCAGGTTACATGTGTGGCTCTTACGAGAACTGAGTGACGTAACAGCTAGTGAACCAAACAGCTGGTAAAGATTCTGCCGGTCTATCCCGATTGTTTGGAAGGCCTGGGAAGGGAGGGGTCTCTAAACGCTGTGCGGTTTGCTCCCATTCCGGAATGTTTTGGCAAACGTCTGAGAGTTTTTGGCCGATATTTGCAAAACATTTATAAAGAGGCTGACTCTAAGGTGAAGTTGCTTGATCCGAGATAATGTCTGCCATGTTGCAAAACGGAGACATGGTCTGACAGCAGACAGCAATGTGGGGGGGGGGGGGGGGGGGTAGCCTTAAGGATGTTCAGGGTTGATAATCGCAAGACCAATTCCCGAGATCAAAAAAGATCCAAGATCAAAACTACGTTTAACACAAACTACCAAAGAACTAAGAAAGTACATAAAGTAAGTAAATATGACGGTATCATACAAAGAGAAGCAGTCAACAGTTTACAATGATGTACGAAAGACGCAAGGTATGTTCTAGGTGACTGAGTGAAATCAGTATTCAAAATGGACTCATTTTCTGGCTCACCGTATCTGACATTTGAATTTACACGCGCTGCGACATTGCGTACAAAATCAATGTCGTCTTACATATAGTTCCCACGTTAAATTAATGGATCATGTTAGACGATATTGGGTCAAATCCTTTACCGATCAGACGATGTTAAAGATTATAGGTCAAATTCATAAAGGCGTTTTTAGGTGCGTGTAATTAAAACGTGCTTATTTTTTACACGGGTGGGTTAAAACACTGTCGTTCGCGGACAGCTTAACAACTGTCTAATCGGTAAATCAGGAGCTCAGGGCCCGGGAGCACGAAAAAATCTTAGACATATGTCAAAACTTCAACCATTAAATTTTGTACGTTCCTTTCCGTTACATAAGCTCAATTTTTTTTATGCAATAACTTACCCATAATTTACGTTGCCCAGCAATATTTTGATCTTGTTACATCAGAAATAACAATTTTATGGGGATTGGAATTTTGACTTAAGTCTAAGATCTCTTCTTGATCCCGGGGTTTGATGACCAGTCGTTTAGCTGTGCGCGGATTGCTAACCCCGTTTAGGAGAAACGCCAGCCTTGTCCTTTGTTTGGTCCTATATTATGACGTAATAAGTCCAAAGTAAGTATAATACAAATTGACTAACAGCGTATCGAAAGATAGTCAAGCATGCAGCGACAACACTTATATTTCTAAAACATGGGGTTAGCAATTCATGTGAAGCGAAATCCTGTTTCAACGCGATTAACTATTAAGTCAAATGGAAAATCAGGTGACATTGTGTGTATTTCAACTCCAGAACTGCCAGGTCATTCATCTCGGCATCGTCGTTTTTTTTTTTTTTACTGAAATGACAGGAGCACTCTGACAGCGATTCTCCAAGTAAAGAACTTAGTCGGATATATTTTATTGATTTATTTGAACATTTATTTATTTATTTATCTTATTTATTTATTTGATTTGTCGTCTCACGCTGCACTCACGAATATTTCACTCGCGGCGGCCAGCATTACGGTGAGAGGAAACCGGGCAAGGCCCGTGGGAAGCCCACGACCATCCGCAGGTTGCCGAAGGACTCTCCACCTACGGTCGAAGAGGAAGCCAACATGAGCTGGACTTGAACTAACACCGACCGCATTAGTGGGAGGCTTCATGGTCATTGAATGCGCCGTACTGGCACGACATAAACCGTACGTGGCTGTACGTCTATCTATACATGCAAATCTGGGTAGATAAACCCTACGTAACTGTAAGAAAATCTGAACTATCTTAACCATATATAAAAAGTACACAAATCTGGATAGATAAAACATATTTAGGGTTGTATGTAAATTCGGACAGATTTACGGTAAAAGTTTATGCAAACCCAGCACACAACACCGGAGCAGATAAACAGAGCTTATATCACATCCTATATAGCACATATATGCCCCTGAACTCCACCCTTGCACTGACAATGTCACACTCGGCCAGTGTTAATGCTCCACCAAAGTGACAGATAAATGACAGACATATGTTGACATTTTGGGCGTGGTTACATATCAGTCTACAAGGAGCCTCGATGTCGTTCTTATAACGTCCTGTGACTGTAAATAGCCGCCATATGCTGTCCATTATTAAATACACAAAGTACGTTGAGATGTCGCCAACTACACAATCAGACACTTGTGAGAATTCCGCACTGTTGCAATGAGCGATCGTGTTGACATATTTGCCATTTTGCACACGAACCTTTTGTTTTGTTGGTAAAATCGTTTCAATGCGTGGTTAAGGATCTCCTCACCTGCCTTAAAGGCAATAATACTAATAGCGCGTGTGTGAAATTGACATACATCTATAAATATCACGCCAAAAACGGTGGAATATTGCACATGAAAATGTATAGAAAAGTTGCAATACTTTCTCCTAAAACAAATTCGATTCCTCCTATCCAGATCGTTTGGGATTCAGACAGTCATCATACACAAACCACCTGATCAAACCTAGTTCTCACTAAATGCCTGCCTCACTTGAAGCCTAACGTCAGGAATTTTGCCATGTACCTGTCGAAATGCGGTGGTCTCCACCGGCACGGGTTTAGCCACCCATATACCTGACCGCTTTATAGTATGTTGAGTGAAAACTCTGGAATATACAATAAATAAATATTGATTTAGTGTATTTATACTTCGATCTACTGCGATCTAATGTTAGCTCCCATCTCCCGGATCGATATTCACCAGTACATTCGCCCTCTAACGTCGGGGCATTAGCTTCGGCATGTCCTGAAAACGTACATCTACTAAGTTTGGTATCTCTAGACGCAATAATAAGAGAGAAAATTAACCATAAATATTTGAATTTAGATCCAACTTCCCAGTTCGATATATATATATATATATATATATATATATATATATATATATACATATCCAACACGATGATGGCCATGCGAATGACTGCACCTTCAAAACACTGCAAAAATTAATGTGATAATTTTAACACAAAGTTTGCTGTCTGAGTGATGTTAGAATGTATTGTGCTACAATACATTATAACATTATTGTGCTACAATACATTACAACATTATTGTGCTACAATACAATATATATATATATATATATATATATATATATATATATATATATATATATATATATATATATATATATATATCACACGATGATGGCCATGCGAATGACTGCACCTTCAAAACACTGCAAAAATTAATGTGATAATTTTAACACAAAGTTTGCTGTCTGAGTGATGTTAGAATGTATTGTGCCACAATACAACATTATTGTGCTACAATACTTTACAACGTTATTGTGCTACAATACTTTACAACAGATTATTCTGTTAAATGCAACACACATAGTCTATTAATTCGACGTGAAGATTCTATTAGACAAACAGGATGTCGTATTGAACATGACAAAATATTCTGTTATAATAACAGAAAACATTCTAACGGCACTCAGAAAACAGATTTTCTGTAAAAATGAACAGATTAAGTTTTTGAGCGTAAATGATAACCCTGCACAAATTTATAACTTCTAAGTCAATAAGCATAATTCCTTCCTTTCCTGCTTCTAACACCACCCTTTAAAGTCGAAATTTGTAACAGGCATACAGAATGTGGTCACGTGACAAGTAGGTCTGCAGACGTTTGGCAGGTTGTGTGTCTGGTGTCGATTAAGACGCAAATGTAGGTCACATATTTTCCCAGGCACTCGATACTTTATTTATTTAACACAATTCCTTCCAATAATTTTAAACGTTAGGTCAGGTCACTTTACTCATCAGGAGAAGAGGCCAGAAAGCACAAGGCTAGGTCAACGTCGCGTGATAACGTCACACGTGATAAAATTTAAGGCAGGACTAAAGGCGGATGGTGGACAATACTGCCACACAGATATTGTGGATTTGACTGCTTTTATTTTGTACATTGTTAAAATATGTCTGAATATTCTCTCTTTTTAAAAATAACTAAGGAAGACATTTTGTCCAGGTTTACAATCCACCCCCAGAAGGTAATTGGTGACAAAATCGAAAAGTCCTGTCGCAATAATTAAAAAAAAAAAAAAAAATCCTGGTCATGTTATGACAAACTCTCTTAATTAGTTCGTTTTCGATCCATCTAATCTTAACTTTGATGGTTTTAGCGGTATAAAATCTTGCCGGCAATTGTGAAATCATTGCTTTGATCAATCAAGAGTGCTCAATTGTTGAAACGTTGCTGAAACATCTTCGTCTGGAAAGTTTAAGTAACTAGTGCAGTGCCTTTTAAAAATAATTCTCCTGGCATAAAAGGTGGAAATGGTATTCACTTCACAACTAAGATAGCATGTAGATTTAATGTACAAACCCAACATGTCGAAGGCATTGCCCGACCAAACGGGTTGGGAAGTCATCATTGCCTAATGTACAAACCCAACATGTCGAAGGCATTGCCCGACCAAACGGGTTGGGAAGTCATCATTGCCGAATGTACAAACCCAACATGTCGAAGGCATTGCCCGACCAAACGGGTTGGGAAGTCATCATTGCCTAATGTACAAACCCAACATGTCGAAGGCATTGCCCAACCAAACGGGTTGGGAAGTCATCATTGCCTAATGTACAAACCCAACATGTCGAAGGCATTGCCCGACCAAACGGGTTGGGAAGTCATCATTGCCTAATGTACAAACCCAACATGTCGAAGGCATTGCCCGACCAAACGAGTTGGGAAGTCTTCATTGCCGAATGTACAAACCCAACATGTCGAAAAGCAGTACCTGACCAAACGGGTTGGGAAGTCTTCATTGCCTAATGTACAAACCCAACATGTCGAAAAGCAGTACCTGACCAAACGGGTTGGGAAGTCATCATTGCCTAATGTACAAACCCAACATGTCGAAAAGCAGTACCTGACCAAACGGGTTGGGAAGTCACCATTGCCTAATGTACAAACCCAACATGTCGAAAAGCAGTACCTGACCAAACGGGTTGGGAAGTCATCATTGCCTAATGTACAAACCCAACATGTCGAAAAGCAGTACCTGACCAAACGGGTTGGGAAGTCATCATTGCCTAATGTACAAACCCAACATGTCGAAAAGCAGTACCTGACCAAACGGGTTGGGAAGTCACCATTGCCTAATGTACAACCCAACATGTCGAAAAGCAGTACCTGACCAAACGGGTTGGGAAGTCATCATTGCCTAATGTACAAACCCAACATGTCGAAAAGCAGTACCTGACCAAACGGGTTGGGAAGTCACCATTGCCTAATGTACAACCCAACATGTCGAAAAGCAGTACCTGACCAAACGGGTTGGGAAGTCATCATTGCCTAATGTACAAACCCAACATGTCGAAAAGCAGTACCTGACCAAACGAGTTGGGAAGTCTTCATTGCCTAATGTACAAACCCAACATGTCGAAAAGCAGTACCTGACCAAACGAGTTGGGAAGTCATCATTGCCTAATTTACATACACAATATTCGATCCTCAGCCTCAGCTATAAACCCGGCAAGTACAAACTAATGTTTTCTTAACATTCTTTAAATGTAATGTGAATTTACGCATGGAGGTCCCCAAGATATATACGGTCCTGTTTGGAATTAATCGAAAATGTTTGGGAAATACAACGCGACGTTACTACTAAGCTTTGGTTTGCAAGTTTCTGGTTGACGAAAATATTGGTCCACAGACTGGTTAAATATGATTGTAAGAAGTACTTGTTAGTTTAGATGTCTGCAGTGAATTATTTATACCCACCGAAACACATGACCTAATACGACGTCACAAGATATCGACACAAATTTCATTAATTTTTAAATTAAAATTTGAAAAAACAATACATTTTGAAACAAAACAACAAAATCGGTTGTTAATGTGACTTGAGGAGAAATTCCTTTAGTATTTTTTTTATTATTTGCTTGTTTGTAATTGTTTATTTGTTTCATAATTTTGGATTTTTTGCAAGCACAGAAATTGCCGCGTCTTTTAGAAAAGACTATAATAGAGAGCTTACCGCGTGGACCGACTTGTGTTAGGCGGTGTGGTTACGTTCACCAATCCAGTCTGCTTATATCAGGCTGAGTATTTATTCAAAAAATACAAATAAGCTTACAATAAGTGAACGAGTAAAGCGTAAAGTAAAGTATTTCATCTGGCGGCTGAGTGGCTTCTCTGCAAATTTAGTGCACCGTATAGTGTGTAGATCTTGTTAGACTGTCAGTGAGGCGTAAATCCACCCAGAAAGAAAACAAACCGGGAATACGTATGTATGTTTTAGCATATGTTAAAAAGCGAGAATGCGTGGAGATTTTGTAAGCAGGTGCTCGCTGTTCTATTAGCCGACAGATGGCACTGCTCTTTACACGTAATTAACGCTCGGTCTTTATTCGTGATGGAAAGGCCAGGCCATTGCTGTGTTTGTGGGTAGGTTTTAAAAAGTTTCTCTAACCAGTGCGGTCGCTGTGAGTTCAAGTCCAGCTCATGCTGCATTCATCTCCGGTCGAACGTGGGAAGATCTGCCAGCAACCTGCGCCTGGTAGTGTTTTTCTCCCGGGCTCTTCCCAGTTCCCTTCCACCATAATGCTCTCTGCAATCGCATAGGTGAGGTATTCTTGAGTACGGCGTAAAACACTAGTCAAATAAATAAATAAATACATATATTAAAAAGTTTTACCATAGGCAAACGCGTTGACGCTATTAATACATTTAAAAAGGCTATACTGGAGACTTTTGGTCAGCACATATCAAATAAAATTTTTTGTTAGTATTTTAAGCCTAAATAATTCCCTTACACCAAATTATGGGCTCGTTTGTGCACATGTTACCGTTCAAGATGGGTAATAACGTTTCTTATATTTATAAAACGGCATTATAACTTTGTCAAACATTAGAATCATTCTAACACCACAAACAGTACAAAATATGAGTGTAATATTAACTGAAAGGTAATTTGAGCTAATCTTGGTAAATTCAGAAAATGAGAGTTAGTTAGCGAATGTATATTTATAAAATTTTCTTCACTTCATCTGAGAACTTTTCTTGACCATGCGCGATGCGCGTTAAACGTGTTGTAAATATGTTATAATGATGAGAGCAATCATGATGCAGCAAGAATGAAATATATTATCATAATAGCAAGCTGGTTCGGAACATCCGCCTTGGTTCTAGGGGGCATTTAATTTGCTACTATTTAAATATATTCGTGAATAGTTGGAATAAAATCCTATCCGAGGTAAACTGACAAGAGACCGTATTTCACCGGTTACGTGTGACCATTTGCCACCTATCACACTGTCGTCGCTGCTCTGGTTTAACTCACTGTGCTGTTGGTCTTTCAGTTTCCTGTTGACGATCCCGCCAGGAAGACATCCAAGTATTGTACTCCTTTGTTCTTTTCAGTAATACGTCTAACTGTTCATGTAAATGCATATATAGTAGCAATTTACACGGCCCTAGCACATGGCTTAAACAGAATTAGGTAAAAAAATTGCATTTTATTAGACTTCACTGGTCTAGAATTACTTAAAATACTGTGTTGTCATCACATTTAACATAGGCCTACGTTGCCAGTGTCTCACACAGCGGCATCGAAAGTGCAGAAATCATGAACAGACTACATAGCACGGGTTAGTTTAGGTAGGAAAGGAACTCCATCTTGTTTGTGCTGTTCACACAGGTGCAGGTCACCCTTTATTAGAATGCAAGAGCTTAGCGAGATTGCCTGACATTCAGACCACACCCCTTCATTTGCATACTCACCTTTAGCTAACACACCTGTCCTATTTTCCCGCGGCCTAATTAAGGGCGTTCCTCTCACCTGGCATTCCAAATGTCAAGGTCAACTTTACTCGCGCTCAAGGCCATGTAGATCGTGTCTTGACTTACGCTTTACGTATAACATTCTGGCAAATGAGTGAACTACAGTTTAATCCGTATCAGTGTACATGGCAGCTCGTTGCTTAGAAACTTAAAATAAATAGATTCGTAACAACATTGACTAATGCTGACGTAGTACTGCATGCAACACTCAAAAATTAATCTGTTAATTTTAACATAAAGCCTATTGTCTGAGTGATGCTAGAATGTATTCTGTTTTTATAACACAATATTCTGTCATATTCAATACAACATTCTGTTATTCCAACAGAACCTTTATGTTGAATTAACAGAATATGTGTGTTGTATTTAACAGGAGAAACTGTTAAAAATTAACAGATTAATCTTTTGAGTGAAGGTTTTTAGCAACGCAGCTGAACATCAGTGCAGTACATTGGGTAAACTTGCACTTCTTTTAAATGTTGTCTTTACATTTAAACTTAGAACTAAATCCCCTTGATGTGCCCCTTTATGGACTAACCATTTGCCCCTCTGTATTGTCTTCATGTGATATTTGTCACCTCTCATGACTTCACAACGTTTTGAGTGATTCTAGACGAATGACGTCTATTAATTGCTAACAACATGGGTGTAATTTGTTGACCTTCTTCTCTTCCTGTCATGATTTTATGGAGCGTATAATTTGCTACTATTTAAGCATTTACATGAACAATCCGAACAAAACGCTATCTGAGGTAAATTGACAAAAAACGGATTTATCCGGTTACGTGTAACCATTTGCCAACTATCACACTGTCGTCGCTGCTCTGGTTTTACTCTCTATGCTGTAATCTTCTATATTATGCATATAACACCTTTAGTATCCAAAATAAGTAACAGCACGCTTAAAATTATGTTTATCTTTTACTCAGACACAAGGCTGGCATCTACACCTTCCACATAGACTTCAATTCGCTGGCAGATAGAAATCTATTTATTTATTCATTTGATTGATGTTTATAGGTATGCTGTATACTCAAAAATATTTCACATATACGACGGCGGCGAAATCTATTCCTCAAGAGTAAGATAGTTCGTTAATGGCATCTTAGTGACCGGTGGTTAACTCAGAATGAGTGAAATATTCCTGATTGCGACAGTAGGTGCGAATTTTACAAATCAAATCACTGTCTGTAACACAAATTCCAGGTTTTGAACACCAGGCGATATTGGATGTAGGGGAGACAACTTTTCAGTGCTATGCCCACCCCATCTTGGATTCATTTGAATCTAAGTATTGTCAACCACAATCTACGTTCCGGATCGATAATCTCAAACCCAATTTCCAATCTAACGTTCAACACAAACCACCAAATATAAAATGCTACAGACAGAGCGTAAAACCAGAACAATGATCACAGTGGGATAATTAGCAAATGGCCACACGTAACTGGTGAAATACAGCCTTTGTCAATTTACCTCAATTAGGCTTTCATTCCAACTGTTCATTTACATGCCTAAAAAGTGGCAACTGTTACCAAGACAATTTAACTGAACACAGCGATTATACGGCCTTAGCCGCGGGGTAAGCGTAAATAGACTCGGGTATGATTTATTTATTTATTTGATTGGTGTTTTACTCCGTACTCAAGAATATTTCACTTATACGACGGCGGCCAGCATTATGGCGGGAGGTAACCGGGCAGAGCCCGGGGAAAACCCCACGACTATCCGCAGGCTGGCTCGGTATGAAACACAGTGCCAGCGATACTGAACTCCGTATTTACTGACAAGTATTGAAATGCATTTTTTTCTTTCCTAATTCTGCTTTAAGCCATGGTGCTAGAGGGCATTTTTGCTGCTGCTTTTTAAGCATTTACGTGAAGAGTTAGAATAAAACCCTGACTGAGGAAAATTGACAAGAGGCCGTATTTCATCGTTTACGTGTGACCATTTGCCAACTATTACACTGTTGTCGCTGGTCTGGTTTCGTTCTCTAGATTAGTGTTACACACATCATTATAGTGTTATTGGTGACATCAGTGATACATAATGATTAATAATCGGTTATCAGAAAAAAATCATAAAATCGCAATTGTTATTACGTTATGTAATCCGTGGAGAAATTAGACGCATGTCTGCAATCTGAGTTCTTTGAACTGCTAGGATATTTACGCAGTCTGATGGTTCAGTTCCGTTCTCCATTTGGGCAGGCTTGCGGTGGTTAAAAACTACGTGTATTCCACCAATATACGGCGTGAAAGTATGTAGGCCAGACGTGGACAAGTTCGTCAATATCTTGTCTAAATGTAGTGGTTTATTTAGTCATCATGGTATAATAGACCAATTCTTGAGTATAACTTGAAACTAACAATCAAATAAACAAGAAATAAATCAGACATGTCGTGTATTTCATGGATATATGCATTTATTCGCCGGGAATCTTTGCGTCGAAACAGACAATGGGCCAATATGGATGCTTTAGGTAAATAATCGCAAGGCCAGTTCCCAAAACCACCTATAGCACAAACCACCAAAGAATTAAGGAAGTGTGTAAAGTATGACATTAGGACGGAAACATGCAAAGAGAAGTACTTTTCATGGCTGAAAGGCGCAAGGCATGTTCTGGGCGAAAGAATGAAATCAATACTCAGATCGTATACCATGCCAGAATATAAGCTCTCTATCATTAAACATGTATATTTACGCTTTGATTGCAGCTGCGATGATTTAAACCAACACGATGAATATACAGCCACTAGCACCCCTGGGAAACACACTATATTGAATGAATTCCCGGTTCAAACAGGAAAACCTTGAGGAGCTTTAATAGAGGAGTTTCGAGCTCGAACTCTGTTGTCACAAAAGGTAAAATTAGTGTTGCATCATGTGACTTGTCTAAAATATTAGGCAACTTTTGCTGACATCGCCGATCATCTGTTTTACCCTGTTCTGCATACACAAATGACACCGCTTTCTTTGAGCACCTCATTTCCCCCCATCGTTCGTCTATTCTAAATAACTTCTTGTGAACCTTCTCACAAAGGCCCATGTTATAGTAAATGTAATCAAGCATAGTTGCCCAACCTATCTAACAGGTCACATGGTACAGTAGGATATATTTTACATTCAGCTGCAAAAGAGTGTGGACTCAAAACTCCTCTAGTGGTGGAAATAAGTGGTCAACAGCGCTCGTGGAATTATTTAAGTGCTGCATTGTTTGAATGTTATTATATGTTAAATGTGATGACAACACAGCATTTTGAGTAATTCTAGACCAGTGACGTCTAACAAATTGCAATTAACATCACCGGAATTTTTTTTTACCTAATCCTGCTTAAACCATGGTGATAGGGGGCGTGTAATTTGCTACTGTTTATACATTTTCATAAATAGTTAGAATAAAACCCTAACTGAAATAAAATGACAAGAAAACGTATTTCACCGGTTAAATGTAACCCTTTGACAGCTATCACACTGTCGTCGCCGCTCTGGTTTTACTCTCTGTGTTGTACGTCTTTAATTATTTTACATGAAGGTCGCCAGAGACGAAAGTGAAGGTGAAGAGCTGTGCGTTACATGCGACTCAGGATAATTGTTCTCGGGCATACCATATTAATGTTGCTAATGAACAGGTATCAAGTTGCAACAGATATAGAAATTGTATACCACTCCACAAATGAGGGACGGACTATAGGTGATCGATATATTCAGTCTTTAATAGCAGCCACCTGTTACATAATAGCTGGAAATAGTTATAATGACAACGATGGCGCTAAAAATACATTCTTCACTATGAAATCAAATGTATCATAATTTCAAATGTAAATATCACCTCTAAAGTTGACCTGGCCCAGTCATAAAGGCAGTTTGTAATTTTTTTTTTAAATTTGCCTAGCAATTATTGACCTGCATAGCCCATTGTGGTTGGTACTGAATGTCCTTTTCGACACATACATCCACTTTACATTTCTTAAATTTTCTTAAATGACTACAGTTCTCTTCTGGGTATATGTAAACTTACTGTCTTATCCAGAATTAGGGTCCGTATATGCATCGTGTGGAATAACTTCCCTGCGATGGGTTGTACTTCAGTCTACGCGAAAAGAACCAGCTAATGTAAGCAGTGCGACGGGGTGAACCAGGGGTGTCTAATCTCATAATTGTAACTGGCGCTTCCACATTGGATATATGAACATTATCACCACACCTCAGATACATATTTTGACTGATGCAAGCTTTAACATGTACTAGCACGGCACGCAGTTTGGAAACTGACCAAATATATATGCTTAAAGTATGCCTTGTATTCTTTCACACTGTGAAAGACACTGTTTAAAACTGCTTCTTGTAACGTGAATCCGTCCATATTTCTTACTTCATATCCTTTCCTAAATCTAGACCCCTGACTTCTAATATTGACCCCTTTACTGCGCTATACCCCATAAATTAATTCCATCATGAACACTCAATTCAAATTTTAGATGGAAGTAATTTTAAAGGCTTCATTCAACTGTCTGAAGTGAACATAGTCTTGTACACATGATAGCAGAGCTTAACGATCGACCCACGGCTTAATTGTCTTAGCGGTGATAACAAGTCTTAATGGTCCATGAATTCCAAAACTTGTCGTCTGGAATAATGATCATGGATCTTCATGATAGAGGTAGACGACTCACAGTGTGAACGTGACACAGTGAAATACGGCCTCTTGTTACTTTACCTCAGTTAGCGGTTCTTGTAAATGATTGAATATTAGCAAATCCCAGCACACAGACATTTTCGTTCACAGCTGGTATAGGAATCTCTGATTGACGCATAGTTTGTGCTTCTGTCTGTATTCTCGTTGGTGCTTCTGTTTGTATTCAGGTTGGTGCTTCTGTCTGTATTCTGGCTGGCGCTTCTGTTTGTCCTCTGGTTGGTGCTGCTGTCTCTACTGTGGTTGGTGCTGCTGTCTGTATTCTGGCTGGGGCTGCTGTTTGTACTCTGGTTGGTGCTTCTGTCTGTATTCTGGTTGGTGCTTCTGTTTGTACTCTGGTTGGTGCTTCTGTTTGTACTCTGTTTGGTGCTTCTGTTTGTACTCTGGTTGGTGCTTCTATCTGCATTCTGGTTGGTGCTGCTGTCTGTATTCTGGCTGGCGCTTCTGTTTGTATTCTGGTTGGTGCTGCTGTCTGTATTCTAGTTGGTGCTACTGTCTGTATTCTGGCTGGGGCTTCTGCTTGTGCTCTGGTTGATGCTGGTGTCTGTGTTTTAGTTGGTGCTTCTGTTTGTATTCTGGTTGGTGCTTCTGTCTTAATTCTGGTTGGTGCTTCTGTTTGCCATCTGGTTGGTGCTTCTGTCAGTATTCTGGTTGGTGGTGGTGTCTGTATTCTGGTTGGTGGTGGTGTCTGTATTCTCGTTGGTGCTGCTGTCTGTATTCTGGTTGGTGCTGGTGTCTGTATTCTGGATGGTGCTTCTTTTTGTATTCTGGTTGGTGCTTCTGTCTGTATTCTGGTTGGTGATTCTGTCTATTCTGGTCGGTGCTTCTGTCTATTTTGTGGTCAGTGATGCTGTTTGCATTGTAGTTGGTGTTGCTGTCTGTACTCTGATTGGTGCTTCTGTCTGTATTCTGGTTGGCGCTGATGTTTGTATTCTGGTTGGTGGTGCTGTCTGTATTCTGGCTGGGGCTTCTGGTTGTACTCTGGTTGGTGCTTCTGTTTGTACTCTGGTTGGTGCTTCTGTCTGTATTCTGGTTGGCAATTCTGTCTGTATTCTGGTTGGTGCTGCTGTCTGTATTCTGGTTGGTGCTTCTGTCTGTATTCTGGCTGGGGCTTCTGTTTGTATTCTGGTTGGTGCTTCTGTCTGTATTCTGGCTGGCGCTTCTGTCTGTACTGTGGTTAGTGAAGCTATTTGTATTCTGGTTGGTGCTGCTGTTTGTACTCTGGTTGGGGCTTCTGTCTGTATTCTGGTAGGTGTTATTGTCTGTATTCTGGTTGGTGCTGCTGTCTGTATTCTGGTTGGCACTTCTGTCTATATTCTGCTTGGTGCTGCTGTCTGTTTTCTGGCTGGCGCTTCTGTTTGTACTCTGGTTGGTGCTTCTGTTTGTACTCTGGCTGGTACTTCTGCCTGTATTCTTGCTGGTGCTGGTGTCTGTATTTTGATTGGTGCATCTGTCTCTATTCTGCTTGGTGCTGCTGCTTGTATTCTGGTTGGTGCTTCTGTCCGTAATCTGGTTGGTGTTTTTGTCTGTATTCTGGTTGGCACTTCTGCCTGTGTTCTGATTGCTGCTTCTATCTGTTTTTGGCTGGTGCTTCTGTCTGTATTCTGGTTGGTGCTTCTATCTGTGTTCTGGTTGGCGCTTCTGCCTGTGTTCTGATTGGTGCTTCTGTCTACTTTTGGACGAAGCCAGATATTGTAATGAGCTTCAATGAAACAACGACTGCAAGGTTTTGTGGATATTTGGAATCTTAAAATGTCAACTAACCAGGCTAGACTGAAACCGCTTCATTCCACAAACAACTAAAATTCCTTTCTGAAGTTGAAGATAAATTTTTCACTCTTTTCGAATGACTTTTCGTCTCTTCTATCTCACATTCTATGCGTCTCAGACCGCCTCTATCCCTTTGAGCAAAGTGTCACGAGAGGACTTTATTTAGGTTAAAGTAAACCATACTTTTGACAGAACATTTCTTCGAATTGTTTGAATAGTTCACCTTGTTTTGAACCTGACTGTCATTTATTGTTCACTCATTTAAGTCTAGTGTATTATTGCTCAGTTGGCAGTTTCTTTGCATATTCTTTTGGAAGCTGATTTGCACTTTGGTTCATGCTGACTTCCTCTCCGGCCGTACCTGGAAACGTCTTCCAGCAATCTGCGGATGATCACGGGTTTCCGCCCACCATAATGCTAGCCGCTGTGGTATAAGTGAAATATTCTTGAGTACGGCGTAAACAACCAATGAAATAAATAAATAAATGTTTACGTTGGTTTTGGAAATTAGCCTTGCGATTATTGACCTATAACGCCCTTTTAGGGATTTACAGCGTTGTTGTGATGTACAAATGCCTGACTTCACCCTTAACCTGCTTGTCAAGATTTCCTCTCCCGTGGCAACTGTCATCTTCTCGTGTGTTTCATCTTGAAACATGGAACGTCCGTTTGACGGCGGGCTACAAATGCCTGTTTCGACGCACACATTGTAAAGACAAGCTCAACAACAACTCCTTTATGTGATTTAACCATCGTAGATCTGGATTTTAGACAGCCGGTGTTGGATGGTTTTGTGTAATTGGATTGATCGAAGTTCATGTCCTTGTGTGAATTAGCAATCATTTTCCTGGATTCTGTAACTATAAGTGCTAATATGTTCGACAGCTAGTTACTATTTCTGCTCGAACCAGTGGTAGTGTGAATCTCTCATTGTGAAGGTTTGTGTATGCAGATAAAACGCAATAACCTTTTATTTGGTAGATCGACAATTACATGAAAAGCAAAAGATGTATTACGCATTGATGGGAACCACAAAAATGTTTCATGTGCTTGTGACAGCTAATAAATTGCACTTAACACCACTGCATTTTGTTTACCTTATTCTATTTCAGCAATGGTAATAGTGGGCCTGTAAAATGTAACTATTTATGCATTAATATGAACAGAATTAATTCTGACAGAGGTGCATTTACTAGAGGCCATATTTAACCGATTACGTGTGATCATTTGCCAACTATCACAATGTCGTCGCTGCTTAGGTTTTACTTTCTATGTCTTTAATCATATTATACCGGATTCTGGGGCCTGGGTGGACCAGTTGTTATAGCATGCTGGTGCAGCACAATGACTCGGGGGTCTTTCTCTAATGTTGTCGCTGTGAGTTCAAGTCCAACTTTAATGGTCGTACGTGATTTTATTTATTTATTTGATTGGTGTTTTACGCCGTACTCAAGAATATTTCACTTATACGACGGCGGCCAGCATTATTGTGGGAGGAAACCGGGCACAGCCCGGGGGAAACCCACGGCCATCCGCAGGTTGCTGGTAGACATTCCCCCGTACAGCCGGAGAGGAAGCCAGCATGAGCTGGACTTGAACTCACAACGACCGCATTTGTGAGAGACTCCTGGGTTATTACGCTGCGCTAGCGCGCTAATCAACTGAGCCAGGGAGGCCCCCGGTCGTACGTGATGGGGTCAGCCAGCAACCTATGGGCTCCATTGTATAAGTGAAATATTACTGAGCACCAATCAGATAAATATACAAACAGACAAATCTAGTAGCTTTTAACATTGTTTCCGACCAGCAATCTTTTCATGTTTTTATGTATTCAGGTCCTACCAGTGTCTATATTTTCATGTTTACATATGTTGTGTTTTACACAATCTTTTCTTGGAACAGAATAATTCAAACAGTTCAGATTATAAAAGTGGGCTAAACTTCCTTCGTTCGAAACTGAAGCCAAGCTAACCCTGAACACGCTGGTGTACCGGTCGGGAAAATGTTAACTACCATTAGTTTGGAACCACCATTACCAAAGACAAAGCATTTTAATGCAGCGCTAATAGTTATTATTTTTTTGTTTCTTCCGACGCTCTCTCATACAAGCATAATTTTGCTGTCAGTATTTAATTATGTGTAGTTTGTATTACAGCCCGGTTTTCTCCAGCCATATAATGCTAGCCACCTTCTTACAAATAATTTTTTCTTAGAAAAATTCCATTTTCTTAAAAAAACTGTTTTGTATGCAAATGGCTCCTTTATATACTGACTTAATAAAGAAACTGACCATAAATGTCAACGTAGTTTTTTTTATTACATTTACATGCATTTATTCTATTTTTCTCTCTACAATCAACGTATATTAAAAAGATCACAAATGGCTATTGATGTCGCCTCTTTGAAATGTTTTACTGGAAAATAAGGTCCTGTTTCAAGCAAAATTAAACTCATTGTAATGTATTCACTCTAAAGCCTCGTCCACAAACTTACTGCACGAAAACCAACATATCAAATCCAAGGTGACCAGGGATCACATGTGTGCTCGCTGCCCGAGTGGCCTAACGCGGCCCGACGCATGAAAATGAATCCCAAGACAAAAAACAAGAACGCCATCTCAGACTTTAATCATCATCAACAACAACGTCCCCCTAAATAGAGAAGCTCGTCTCACCTAAACCATTGAGACAGATGTAGAACAGAAAACTGCACATATTCAGTTTGGCAAGAGGTATACGCATCCCAAAATACATACAAGTATATAAATCTTCCAAATACAAACAGAATGAACTTCAATTAGAACTTCAGTTGCTATTCACGAAGGCCATATATCCCGATTCAATCACTGTTGACTGAAAATATGCTGTGCAAATAAACAACTAGGCCTACTAACAGAAAATCTTGATTCTGAATACATAAAACTGGTGTTCAATATTTTATGATCAAAATCGTTTATGGGCAAATTTGCGTAAACTGAAGTTCTCTACAACATATGTCGTCATGCTAGTTAAGGGCAAACTTAGCTAAGTTAGCTTTATGAAACCGGCCCCAGAAGTAGTACATGTCAAAATAGTGTCATTTTAAAATTTTTTACACTTGAAAATTGTCTACACCTAGAAACACTCCACAGAAAGGCGTGAAACTTAGACCCGGAGATGCGTTGAGTCACGTGACCTGGTGGCCATATAGGATTGATATGAAAATATTTGAGAGTCTTTTTCTTCAGAACTGCATATCCAATAGGCTTCAAAATTAGCATACGTAACAAAAGTTCTCTGGAAAGCGAAAAAACATTTTTTGAATATCAATGATCAAAATATGCCACCTGGCGTAGTACAACGTACTGATCACGCATCTGGTCTTATATCTTTTCTGCTATGCGTACTTTTACCGCAAATTCCGCTCAAAGTGCGAATTAGCAAAATTTCTCGAATATGTACACGTCACATGAACAAAAACTGTTACAAGTGTAAAGCTAAAAAACTCAAAGTGAAAAGGAATGCATATGTACTGTATGAGTGAAGTGTGTTAAAAAGTACAGAACTTCAAATGTAACAAATACCTTATAGAATCTATGCGTGGAAACAAACATTCGTATATCAGCCGTCAACCAGTACGTTCCAGGCAAATTCCTAAAACGGCGTATAACACAAACCACTTTAGAACTAAGAAAGTACGAAAATAGGACGGAATCATGCAAAGAGAGGCAGCAAGCTGTTTTCATTGATGATGGAAAGGAGCAAGGTATGTTGTAGACGAATGAGTGAAGTCAGTATTCAAATCGTGTACCATCGATAACAAAGTATGTACCTCAGGTGCGCTTATTTTGTACATAAACTCTTCCGTCGTCATATGACTAAAAAATTAATATAATTATAGGCGCACATCATTGAGAGTAAAACCACAGCTGCGGCGACAACGTGGTAGATGGCAAATGGTCACACGTACAACCGATGAAATATCCCTTCTTGTCCATTTATCTGTCAGGGTTTTATCCTAACTGTACACGTAAATGCATAAATAGTAGCAACTTACAAGCCCAATGGCACCATGGCTTAAGCAGAACTCAGTACAAAAAATGCAGAGATGTTAAGTGCAATATATTAGCATCACTGATCTAGAAAATGCTGGGTTGTCATAGCATTTAACATATGATAGCATTAAAACAATGCAAAGAGACCAGTAGTACGTTAAACCCTGAGCACTTACTCACTACTAATGGCGTTTGGGCCATATCTCGAAATCACATGACTACGCAGGCCACGCTGCACATAGATTTTTTGGAATGTATTGGAATATAAGCGTCATGTCCGACATTCATATACCATTCGTAGTCCGTAAAGGGCGTTCCAAGTCGATAATCGCAAGATCCATTTCCAACACAACGTTTAACACTAGCTCCCAAAGACAAAGGTATGTAAGAAATTATACAAATAAGAAATAAAGCCGGTAACACACAAGAGAGAAGCGCTCAGCAGTTTTCAATGATGCCTGGTAGACAGTGAAATTTTCAGGCATGAATTCCATTCAAAGTTTAAATTCGTAGTCCATGAATGAGTTCCAGGTCAAATGACAACTAAACAAGGTATCTCAGTCGTGCTTTGATTGCAGTTGTTCATAAAGCCATCATGTACATGTAATAAACACGGCTGCCTTTATCCCCCTAGCCCCAGGTTAAGCGGTATTAGATACGGTTTGTAAATGACGAGCGTTACAGACCTTAAGCGAACAGATTGTGATTCAAAAGTAACGGACGATTACGTCTTTCCCGTTAATATCTAAGGACCTCATACTACAAGAGGCGCCATCTATGATCTTACACATGACATATTGGTCTGTATAAAAGCTGTCTACAAGATAGACGGTTACACTCGGCAAGCAGCGCCATCATATATATGGATGTTGTTGTAGATGTACATAGCTCTTGAACAAGAATTGGATAATAATAATTCTTGCAAATAAAGATGATATTATTAGGAGCCTTGTCTGCTACAGTGATGACAAATTTACTATGAAGGTCAGCCAGTGTTTCTTGCACAGTGGGATCCTTCAGAACCTGTTTAACTTTATGAAGAGCATCAATGTCTATACGGTGTATAGCTAAACTAACCTTCTTTTTGACAATCTTAAACCAATTGGTAAGTACCGAAGAATCCACTTTCTCCCGTTTTGACCATTTTTTAACTTATTTCTCAAGCGCCGAGATGATATTTTTTTTATGTTAGATCTAATGTTGACATTTCTCTTTTCTCTCTGTACTTAGAAACTCTCACAAAGAGATTCCTTAGATCATGATTCTTAATAATATCAAGGTCACCAGTCAGGACATGTTTACATTTGTCGTAGGTAAAAACTGAGGATTCACAATCACAGTTATAGCCACCAGAAGTATACGTCGCCAAATCGAAATCCTTGATGGCCTGGGAATGACTGAAAATTTTGGAAGCGATAGGGTTATAGGATATACAAGGTGGCTCTTGGATATTAAAATAATTAGGCACAGCACTACGAACATCAGGTTCATTAAAGATGCGTGGTAGGTTAATTAAATCAAGGCCACCGTCTAAATACTTTATCTTTCGGAAGAGTCGACCTTGTTGAGTAACAATTGTAGTTACAGGGCAATACAATCGAAAATACGATATGTCTTGACACAGACGTACAAGGTGAGGTGGAACATTAAAATTGTGTATGTTATTGGATACGTCTTGAACTACCCGATTTGGCAAGTTCAATGGCAGTGCATATAATACTATGCGTAGAGCATGCATGCTATTGGTGTCGTTCGACAATCCTACTAAATATCTATCTGTAACGTGTTTGTGAATCATGTTTCTGTTGAACTTCCTCCTACCATGACTGCGAGGTCTACGTTTATGGTATTTGAATAAATTTGTTACGATGGAGTCATATGGTTGGCTAGATGTTACATTGCCGATCCCCATAACGTTATCATTCAACCCATACGGGAAGACTGAACCAATCTCTAGCATCCAGAAAAGCTCACGGTCACGGATTTTACGTTTAAATTCCACATCGTTCTCATCTGTTGATGGATAAGCCGATTCTATTATTTGAATGCTGAAATGGTCCCAGTCATGGTCGGAGGCAGTTAAATGCTTGCCTATTAGCAATTGTTTCTTGCGCACGGACAGATGTAGTTTCTGGGTAGTCTTCTTAACATACTGCTGACCACACTTCTTGCATGTTACCAAGTAAATACAGCAATACAACTTAAGTTAACGTAGGAATTAACAGAATAACATTTACCAGTCAGTGAAGAAATAAAAGTGGCGCATATATCAAATGTTTGACATGTGAGACAATTGGTATGTCCACATTTGGAAAAAGTTAAATGTTTGCTTTGGGAATTCAGTGTCAAACAATCGTTCAGTTGGATAGAACACGGTTTGGTGGAAATACCATGTTTCATGTTCTCAAATATATCCGGTATTTGGATGGAAGTGGGTCTTAGTGCAAATGAATCATTCATTGACTCGCCCTGGGAACATGCACCACTACACCCCTTTTGAGACATTCGTATACCTGCCGTCAATCAGAATGTGATGTTTTTGCAAAGAGCCACTTACCATGTTTGTCAAGATCACACACATACGCAGGCCATGCTATATACAGATTTATTAGGAATGAAGCGGAATGGTTTATACAAGCGAAGAACTACTACAATAACGATTATGAAGTTGTCTAATGAACGAATGTGAAAAAAAATTCCAAATGTTTATTTTGCTGAATTGACAGTAAGTACATACCCAAAGATAGTGGTGTTTGTCCGATCTGCGTGGAAAGCCGTTGAAATTGGTTACAAATTGCCAAGAAAAGTAAATCCTGCGAGTCAAGATACCGAGATCTACTTGTTTCTCTGCATCCAGGAATGCAAAAGAATTACTTTACATTTGTCGTAGGTAAAAACTGAGGATTTTACATTACCATTACAATGTAACTTTATGTTCATTATGTTCACACTGTAACCCTAGCACAAAATAAAAGTGTTTAAAAAGCAAACATTTGAATGCCAACACATTCCTTGCAGTGTAACAGTAAATGCACACCCGCTTTAACATATCCTAGCATATTATGGCGCCAAGCATCAGTATACCAACAAATTATTACAGGACTGTAATATAATATATGTAATATTATATATTTTATTATCATGAAATGCGTTAATATAAAAGTACATACTGACGTTACACCTAGTGACGTTAAATCCGTTAAATTAAAAAATGTTGTATGTACAGGTTATCGCTTACTCACTCAACTAGTATAGCACGTACGGATCTAATAAACTTTCTAATTAGCATTCTCACATTTGCTGTTTATCTTACACAGCGAATAATACAACGTATAAACTACGTTTTGCATGATTGTGTGTTCATACTTTGCGGCTTAGCCACGTGCTGAGACTTGTTCTCGGAATATCTATAAACGTACTCAGTTAACTTATTCAGAAATCTATGTACATGATTCCACCATCTCAAAGGTGACTTTGTACCACATTAGTTGTAAATATTACATAGATTTAATGAGCAAAAATGGGATTACCTCACCACACGGCGAAGACGCTAACAAAACGTGTCTAGCGGTCACATCTTCCGCTAATAAAAGGGGACTAACTCTGGGATGCACATAAACATTGCATAATTGTGTGGTAACTACTGACGTCCCGTCACATAAGTCTCATAAGTTCGTCAGTAACTCACAGTCCGCGATTGCTTCCATCCATAAAACATGAACATTCTTTACTTACAGTGGTGTTACACAGTACCAGATAAATCAAATAATATTACCCGGTTATTCTAGGGACTTTTTCACCAAATAAAATCGATATGATGTTAATATATGTTGGAGTTTGTAAGTTACCTGTTTCGGATAAAACGTTTAGAATCTTTGATATATGAACAGCATAAACTGGAAATATGAATATTTTTAGTAACTTTAGTAGTATTTTTATTGTCCTCGCACAATAAAAGTGTGGCTGTTATATCTGTCGTGTGTTCAGAAGCAGATATTTCGTCTAGACAACGCTGTCTCTGTTCAGTGTATAAATTATTCATTGCTTGTCACACATAAGCATTTTGGATTGTCTGTTAGACGGTTGTTGAGAAGATCTCATTGAGTACACTGCAGTCGTTCCTCATGCGACAGAGTTCAATATTTTCAAGTCTATTACCATAGTAAAAGCACGGAGGCGGTTTGTGTATTTTAAAGGTGATTATCTTCCTGTTGAACGACTCTGCGTTATGTATAATTCTTATAATGAGTCGTAGGGAAGAATTTTTTGGAAAGAATTCAGTTCTACCTAGAAAAGGTGTTAAGTTGTGAGAAAAACTTTCCAGATACGGGTGTCTGTCAGCTGTCACTTGGGGCAAACGATAGAGCAGTCTGCGAGTACTTTATGTCCCAATTCTGATTTTATTAGTCCAGTCTCTAAATACAATAGGTCAGACGAAGCCCTTCCCATAACACCTGATATTGTCCTAAGAAAATATTTATGGATATGTTCGAGTCTGGTGGCTCGAGTTTCTGTCAAATCGCCAAAAAAAAAAACATCTACGGGCTGCATTTCATTTCATTTGTTCATTTCACTAAAATATATTATTGATATGATTTAGATGCATTCTTTATATTTGTCTGATAATTCTAACTGCACGTTCTGAGGGATATGAAGGGGAGCAAGATGTGAAACATATGCGTTACCCCGTACGATGTTGCAATATGACAGGTATGGGAATATAAGAGAATAATATAAAACAATCATTGTTTTTTTTTATTCAGACAAGATTTAATATCTTTGATGACGCCAAGCTTTCCAGCTATTTTCTTAGACAATTCATTTAGTAAGCTAAACTGTGAGATTTCCAGTGTAGCTTACTATTACAATAAACACATTGAAAGCTATAGTTGTCAACTTTGTCAACATTAACGCCATTAATCTTATAAATGTTAGGTCTTAATAATTGATTTATACATAGTTTCTAAACTTTTACAATCTAATTTGTATTTTAGAACATAAAATATTGCTGTTTTTGTAGCGGGTGTAGTTATAATACTTGTTGGCATTCTAAGAGCGATCATTAGAAACGACAACACCCAAATGCTGATGTGAAGCCAGGATATTTACTGGGGTAGATCTAAAGTCAGCAGAATATTAGAAGATTTCAGCTTCTAAGTAGAGCTTTTTTCTTATCAGGGTTGAAATCGACAAGCAACCTCTTCGACCATTCTTCAGTAAGACGTAAATCATTTTCAAGATTTATCTGAGTGTAACAGTATCGGCTACCATCATATGTGTTGCATAACTGATTGAATATCACGTAAAGACATTCATGTTATTGATAACACCACTAGCCAGGTCATTAATATACAGTAAAAATAACAGGGGCCGATGACTGAAGCCTGTGGCACACCACCATGTAACTCACGCAACTCGGATTGTCGGACAGAAAGTGTTCAAACCAATCAAACAGATTATCACTTATTCCAAAGGACCGTAACTTTGACAATAAGCTACAGAGAGTTTTTTTTATTTAACAATCGTCTTGTCAGTATCCATGGGAACGACATATATGTACATAATGTATAAAAAAAACCGTACAAATAAATAAATAAGTCTCAAAACTGGACGCTCTTTTAATTATAGATAATAGCATGACGGGTGTTATTAAATTTGAGCTTTGCAACAACTGTAGGTGGATTCTTAAAAACTGCAAAACTAGACGCTCAAATCCACGCGCCGCTCAAACACATAGGACATCTCCACTTGGGATTTCTTTACTCTCTATATTACAATTCCTCACAAAACTTCAGTTGATATATATCCATCACTAATTGTATCGGTGTTTAATAAAACTGGTCACCGCTACATTAACGTCAAAGACAACAAGCCTTTTTCAGTTTCACTCCATACAAGGGTTGCCATTCACAGGATATTTCATTATTCATCGAGTTACTTGAATTTCTCATTAAAAACATCTATGTGCGAAATATATATTTTCTTGAGCATACTTTCAAGCTTTGATATCAGGAGGACGGTGAGTACGTGTGACCATTTGTCAGCTATCACAAGGTCATTACTGTTCTGGTTTTACACTGTATGCTGTACGTCTATCACACTGTCGTCGCTACTCTGGTTTTACTCTCTATGCTGTACGTCTATCACACTGTCGCCGCAGCTCTGGTTTTACTCTGTATGCTGTACATCTATCACACTGTAGTCGCTGCTCTGGTTTTACTCTATATGCTGTGCGTCTTTAATTACATTGCTTTGAGTAATTCTGGACCAGTGATGTTTAATAAATTGCAGTTAACATCACTACATACTTTTTTACCTTGCTCGTGAAATGTGTACTCATGGAGTATACTAGTGTAATGCATACTCGTGAAGTCTAGTGGTGTAACGTGTACACGTAAAGTATACTTTTGGTTTTCCCTGTGGAGAAAATTCGCTTGAAGAATGCTAGTGTAATGTGTACTCGTGGAGTATACCTTTGTTTTCCCATCGTGTGTGTGAGTGAGTGCTTGAGGTTTAAGGTCGTTCTTACCAATTTTTCAGCCAAATGACGACGAAGGAATACTTAGAGTGCATGTAATGTGCCTCCTTGTTGCAGGACAGATTTCCACCGCTCTTTTATCTAGTGCTGCTTCACTGAGACGACTTACCGAGCCAAAATACTGATAGGGGTCAACCAGTCGTTTCACTATCCTCTTAATGCTGAACTCCAAGCGAGGAAGTAAAAATTTCCTTTTTTAAGGTCTTAGGTGTGACCCGACCCTGGATTGACCCTAGATCTGCCCTCGCCCGAAGCCGACACTCTATCAAGTGTGCTATCTGGACAGGCAAAAAAATCGCGTGAAGAATGCTAGTGTAATGCGTACTCGGGAGGTATACTACTGTAATGCGTACACGGGAGGTATACTAGTGTAATAGTGCGCGGGAGGTATACTTTTGTAATGCGTACGCGGGAGATATAATGGTGTAATGCATACATGGGAGGTATAATGGTGTAATGCGTACGCGGGAGGTATACTGGTGTAATGCATATGCGGAAAGTATACTAGTGTAAAGTGTAAACGTGGAGTATACTAGTGTGTTGTGACCAATCAGCGTCGCCGGGAAAGTCATGTATGTATGGGGAAAACGGCCATCATCTGGCCAACGAGACGCTCTCCTGCATGTTCGCGTGACCTTGAATATATCATGTGACATTGTTTTGCTGCTGGATTCTTAAAACCGAGCAACACACGTGCAGGTAGCTAATAATCCTGATCAGCAGACATCCATACTGCTCACAGCGCATGTGACACTTTCTACGCTCGCTTTACATGTAAGCTGTTTGGCGGGACACCAGGATGTGAAATTTCTGTTTTCAATATTGTCCTGTGTGTACTTGGCTTTAGCAACAAGTTTACAAATTTCAAAATAATTCAACATTTTTTGTAGACAAAACACAAATTTTAGTTCTAAAACAATTTTTCCAGCGAAACGAAAGACAAGAGGTGTTTGATGGCCATTGGACAACATGAGGACAAAAAATTGTCCTCATTGCTAACAGAATGTACGTCAACCCATCTGCAGAAAAAATATATTGCACATATGGTTTCTGTTTCAAAGTGGATGGATGTGTGTTGGATTGTTAAAAAGGAGATTAATATAAAGACGGTCATAAATGTATATGCAAGACTTCAGCACAGAGCCTAAAACCAAAGCAGCGACGACAGTGTCATAATTTGCAAATGGCCACTGGTGTAACTGGTGAAACACGGCCTCTTTTTCGGTTTACCTCAGTTAACAGTTTCATTCTAACTTCATGTTACTTACTTAGATATCAGCAATTTAGACGTCTCTCTTTCACCAATATGGCTTTCATTGATCCTTGAATGTAAATACTGAAAATCTACCCAATACTAGACATGGGTAACTGTCAGTATTTATGTTATTATTAAGGTAAATGACCATTGAGCATTATTAGGTAAACGAATACATTGTAGTGATGTTAACAGCGTTCACTAAACGTAAATGGTGTAGAATTACTCGTAGCGCAGTGTTGTCATGAATAAACATTGCAAAAGAATTTGTCCTACATTTTCTTTGAAGTGTATTTGCATATCCTTGCGCACGATGACAATAAAACTATGTATGACTTTAAGTACTCTGGGTGTAAAGGAATTGAGGGATACTTTTACTTTAGCTATTAAATTAGGCACAGTAAGCTAATTTGTGTCAGTCTGACATCGATCTTTTTTATGTCCAGTCCAAAATTGAGCCATCCTGAGGAGTTGATTGGTCTAAAACGTGACATATCCGATCCCTGTTCACTCGGACCCAATCCTCAAACTGCCGCAGACCAGAGTTAATTTCCTTGGTAGAGTTGACGTTGTATCTTTGGTCCACTCTGCAGAAGAAGTCAAACATAACGGCGAAGTCTCGGCACCATGGTAAGCCCAGGTACTGGTACTCGTTGATAGTGATCTGAAACGAAGTGAAACAGCGTTAAAATTATGGCAGTGCCAAACTTTAAGGAGAGTTCTAGATAACAAGATTAAAAAACGTTACTTAAAAACTTTATATATTAAGAAGGACAAAGGTAAAAGGTTCGAATTTTTGACACAAGATAGAGCTGATCAAAATTTTTGAATGGTGACTGATATTATGCGGTCACAACTGATATCGAGGCATACACTATGCAAAGTTCAAAAAGATTTTTCAGTATTTTGGACTCTATATAGGCTAGGGGGCGTTTAAGTTGCTACTATTTATGCATTTGTATGAATAGTCAGAGCACAACTCCGATTAAGTAAAAACTGACAAGAGCTCGTACTTTACCGGTTACGTATGACCATTTCCTGCATGGCAGAATTTACGACAAGAGGGATGGTTTCAATTTTCACATTGTAAATTATCGTTACTTGGACAGCAATGTAGCGAATGGTTCTGCATATGGTGTGCACAAATTTTGCCTTGTAGCAGTTGTTAGATCCGATGTGTTTTGTGACGATTTCAATCAACATGACATTTTATTACTGCCCAAACTAGTGTGTCAAGGTTATTCCATAAAATGTCTTCACTCCAAATTTCTTAAGTTTTCCAATGGGTTACTTTCTCTTGAAAGTAAATATGGACGGAGCGTTCAGAATCTCTGGCGCCTTGCTTCGTGATTGTGTCTAAATCTACTTAGGTTGAATAGGCTGGCCACGTTAGATACACGAACAGTTGCAATGGAAGCGCAACTGAAATACACATTTTGTTATCCACAACTTATATTCTAGCGTGGAACTCGATTTGAATACTGATTTCACTCAGTTTCCAACATAATCGAAAACTGTTGACTGCTTCTCTTTGTATCATTCCATCCTATTTTCGTACTTTATAAACTTCTTTAGTTCTTTGATGGTTTGTGTTATATGTCGTTTTTGGCAATTGGCCTTGCAATTATAGACCTGGAATGTCGTTATTGGTTGACGGCTGGTATACTAATGTCTCTTTAGACGTATAGAATCGCACTGTCGTCGCTACTCTGGCTGTACTCTCGTAAGTACGTCTTTAATTATATTGAGAGGGCTTCAAATGTCGTTTTCTTCTGATATGCAAGTGATTTGTACGTAGAAGCTGTGTCTGAAAGGAAATATTTTTGTATTTTTTAAATATTTTTAAACTTCTATACTAGAGGTCTCCATTAAGTCAAGTGTTCCTTGGTTTTAAACAAACAACAGGATGCCATCCATGGTAATGTCATACAAAAGAGTGAAATGAAAATCTCTCTTTTTTACACCTGTGTTTTGCATATAACCGTTTATAAAACAGTTTATACACCTTCGCTTCTCATACAGATTTGTTGTGTTATGCCATATGTGTTGCAAAAATTCCTCTGAATATTTGTTCGAGGTCCGCAGATTGGTTTAATTCGGTCATGAGGTTAGTGCGTGTACAGTCACGATTGCAGATCTCTGCAGAAATTTTGGTCAATCGGGATTTAGCTTTTACTCTGCTGCACTGTCAAAGAAAATGGCAGTTCATGTTACAGGTATGTGATGGGCCGAATACAGTAACTGTTGTGGTTTTATTTTCTTTTGATCAACCATGGAGTAAAAATCGTGTTCACAGAGTTGTTAGAGAGTTTTACAGAGGAAACAATACTTTGTATCTAACAGGCGCGATCGGGAATGAGGAGCTAAGGCTGTAGTAACTATTAAGGAATGCTGTTGACGTCAAAATTGTTTCCTTAATACAAAACTATCAATCTGTTTTGATTTCCAGGACATTTCCTGTTGCAAAAAATTGAACTGTTAGAATAAAACTCTAACTGAGGTAAACTGCATGACAAGAGGCTGTATTTCACCGGTTACATGTGACCCATTTGAAACAATCACAGTTGCTTCTCTGGTTTTACTCTCTAGCTTGTAGTCTTTTACATTGCTTGGATTTTCATCAACACTCACGATACGGACAAATACTGTTTTGCTACAAGTACTGTAATGCAACAAATGAGAATTTCAGTGGTTTTCCCTGGTATAATTTTAAAGAGCATTAAAGGCGACGTAATAAATTACCTGCTTGTCCTTAAACTTTCTCGGTGCTAGTTGTCGAGTCAAAATGTCTGCGATCTCCTTGATGGTCAGTTTATCCCCGGCAAGACTCAGTGTCTTGTTTAGATATTGAGTCTTGTTGTTGAAAACATGGCGGACAACTTCTCCTACGTCATCCACACTGATGATATCCCACACGTGCGTTCCCATGGGAACAGCTGTAATAAAAACCTAGCTGTGGTGAGGTTTGGAAAGATCTTATGAAACATGCAGTGGAAATGACATTTGCGAGAAAAACATTGTCATATATTTGAAGCGATATGAGCCATGGATCAGACCAGCAAAGGCAGCAAGGAGGACTGTTATCTTGTTTACAGACGTACAGAATCGCTAAATTGATAAACTAGGGCACATTCTCGTTCATGTCTATGGTACAACATTACAGACTTAGACAAAAGCCAAATGTTCAGCCCTGGTCGAATTTGTATGTGTATTTTTGTCTGATTTTGACTTAAACTATGTTTTGGCCCATCTAAAGTGTTTGTTGTTGCAGAGATTCGCATAAAATGCACGAAACATGCTAAAATGTGTGGCTGACGAGCGTTATGATGCTTTAACCTGGGATGAAGACAGACGTTCAAGGAACCTAACACTGCGTTAACTGTTACACGAGCGTTGTTGCTCGGTATTTGTCACAAAGGCGATTTTGTGTGGCTGACGTAATTACATGGATAAGCTGAAAGCGATGGCAGCTGCTGCTCTGTGAACGACGTGTCGAATTATATTACTATACCTATTTCGTAGTCGGACGGCCCGGTCTTGTATGGCTTGAAGACATCCAGGAAATGTTCATAGTAACACGGTATAATTAGCCCGGTAACAGGGAGACAGATTTCACGCATGTACTCTTCCACCATTGCTTTAGCCACCATATTGCGCGCCACGATGCCGAGCGCGCGCTCTGTGTTCAGCTGCGTGCTCACTACCACGTGACTCACTTTGTGGAGGGCGCATGCGTCGGCGATGTTCTTGCCTTCCCGGATTTCCTTCTCCGTCGCGTCTGGCCGGCTTACCTCCGTCCTTGTAAGAACAAAACAGCCATACGACCCACAGACAGCTTGTTGAACGGCGTCTTTGTCGCCTAAATCACATCGTGTGATTTCCACTCTTCCTATTGCCAAGGCGTTTCTGTTGTTGTTACTGAGCACTGCTCGCACAGAGAATTTTCCATCATTGACCAATCTGTGAACTACGGACTGGCCCTGTCGCCCGTCAGCCCCGAATACAGTAATCAACATGGACATCCTCAAGAAGCCCTGAAATCACACACAAGATGTTGAACTCATTTATGGTAAACTCATAAATAAATTTAATTAAATAGATGAAATGCGGATTTTTGCCAATTTCAAAAGTTTTACATTTATTTATTTACTATTGGTTTTTTGTGTTGTGTATTCAGGAATAGTTCACTTATACACTTATTTCACTCGCATAGCCCGAGGGAAACCCACAACTAGTCGCAGGTTGTTGGCAGACCTTCCCACGTACGACAGGAGAGGAAGTCTGCATGAGCTGGACTTTGAACTCACAGTGACCGCCTTGCAAAAATATTGTATTCAAGTGGCACTGAAACTATCATATTTGAAGAGCAGATACATTCTGGTTACTTATTCAGAAAAACAGATTCTGACCTAACATTTTTAATTGTCATTTTTGATGGTAAAATCTTATCCGCCACGGATGACACAAGCGCTAGTAAGCCTGCCAGTGTGTTTTTAGCGGCTGTAGTGTTGATAGATGTTGGATTAGATGGCAATGTTGGATAGATGAACAGTGACAACCAAAGCGCAACTGAGATACATATCTTCATTGCCGACAACTTATAAACCGGCATGTTACACGTTTTGGATACTGATTTCATTCATTCGTCTTTAGCATTCTCTGCGTCTTTCCAAAACTGCTGACTGCTTCTCTTTTCCTGGATGTCATAATTTTTTACTTTCTTGGTTTTTTGTTTATGTTGAACGGTTTTTTTTTGGAATTGGCTTTGTGATTATTGAACTGCGTGAAACGTACCTTTTCGTTGAAGGCTATATATATATATATATATATATATATATATATATATATATATATATATATATATATACACTCACACACACACACACACAATGGTGTCGTCGATATCCAAGTACATAACGGATTCTTGGCTAGCTTCGTGTAATCAATGACATCAGCGGGAGTGGGGGTGGTGAGGATTGCATTAGGCCTATTCGTCTTCGCGTTGGTCTTGTACATCGGCAGGCGACCCACCAAAGATATGGGTAAATAACTGTTGTGGGTAAATAACTGCTGCCAGTAAAGGCAGAGTCAGTGTTATTGGGGAGAGATAAAGGCATACAGTGTTAACCACTGCATGGAACATGATACCTTAAGTATAATGGTGCATTTTCACTCTGCCCAGTTAACCTTTTCCTGCAGATAGTTATTAACTTGAAAGCGGTATTACTATGCAATACCCCATTAGGGGCCTCCGTGGCTCAGTTGGTTAGCGCGCTAGCGCAGCGTAATGACCCAGGAGTCTCTCACCAATGCGGTCCCTGTGAGTTCAAATCCAGCTCATGCTGGCTTCCTCTTCGGCCGTATGTGAGAAGGTCTGTCAGCAACCTGCGGATGGTCGTGGGTTTCCCCCGGGCTCTGCCCGGTTTCCGCCCACCATAATGCTGGCCGCCGTCGTATAAATGAAATATTCTTGAGTACGGCGTAAAACACCAATCAAAAAAAAAAAAAAAAAAAATTACCCCATTAAGTATAGCACCAAAAGCATAAGATAACACATATCCCGTCATCTCAGGTTCGATCCTCTCATACAACTTACATGCCAATGTGCATGTAAACGTATACACCTTTTTGCAAGATCGTTGCCGGTTTTGGGCAGGAATGAAAGAACGAAGCGTTACATAACTTGGACCCGAAATCTCGTTCTTCAGGTCTTCCAAATGTATATACATATGTAATACACTGGCAAATTTAGCTTGAAATGGTTAAAGTATGCTGAAACATCTCACTGAGCACAGGCATGTTTATTCAAAGAAGACAAATCCCCTCCCGTGAGTTAATCGCCCTAATCAACACGAAAGCACGACTGTGGTGTACGTGTATAGGGTGTTTACAATTCGATTTTGATTTTCATCTTTCAGTGAAAGGAAAGATAAGAAAATGGAGAATCAAAATGTGAAATAAAAAAATGGCCCAATTTCACTTGAGGGTTTTAGTATCCTTACAAGCTGAAATATATGGGCCCAACACAGGTATAGAGGTACTTCGCCTCATTTGGGAATACACAAAAAGCAAAGGCAACTGGAAAAGGTAAAGCGGTACTGTACAAGACAATATGAAACAAACGTTGGAAAATGTTCATATACGTTATATGCTGCGATAACAGTGTATATTTCTCGTGTTTGATAAAGCTGGATCAATAATCTAGATGGTTCGATGTGCATAGATTGTCACATATTCCTGATCTTGAGTGAATGAGCATGGCTTAACACCATATCGACAGTATTTCAGCCATATCGTGGTGAACCAATTCTTTAAGTGAATTAGTCTGTTGCATTCAAGGTGATAGCCCTCATTCCATATCAGGTGTAAAGTTTGTTGTACGTCTTCAGGTACACGAAACCTTATATGTACATAAATTTCCGGCATGGTCAGGTACATACACTGCTCCATGTACGAACGCTAACATTACACCGCACGACCCGGCAAACAGCAGACCACTGGGGGGCGCCAGAACATAAATAAAGACTTATCGGCGACCGGCTTAGGTTTGTGTTTGCGATTTGTATGTATGTACAGATCGCACGAAGAACCCTTCAAGATGGATTAGGTACACTTTATTAACGTGACTGTGTTGCTGTGAGGGTAGATGACTAACAAAACCTGTAATTGTAAGTCGTTTCATAAAACGCTCATAGGTTATCCTTTCTTACTGATCTAATTGATCAGTTATTACATAATAGTGACAAATATCAGATATTAATTAGCACTTACAGTCTGTCCAGTATTATTAGTCCACGTAAAATCACCAGGAATTGATTTTGGTGATGAAATACTGACCACCTGCTATGTAAAGGGATAATCAGAAGATTGTCCGTTTGTACGGGTTTATTTGCTCAGCCAATTTACACTCATCGGTGATAGACGCCGGCATGTATCGTCTCGAAGAATTGCAACTAGAGTTCTATACTCTGACTTCATCTTCTTTGTATCATGAACGGTTATACTCCCGGATGTGTACATCTTACAAGACTATATGTAGTTTCTGCTCTAGATGTGTGTACCACAATTTTTGTCCACTATCTTTGCTGTAAAAAATACAGACGTCCAACTTTGTTGCTTATTTAATTATCATATTAGCGTTTTTACCGTAGTAAAGAATATTCCCGTCATATAATGGCGATCAGACCTATGCAGTGGTGGACGAGCCACCTCATATCATCAATTATTATACACCTAAGTGTCCAGCGCCTACTGTATTATGCAGTAAATACAACTGTCCAATATTTTTAATACATTGGACAGTTGTAACTGTGACGTCACAGGCACGGACTACTTTTCGTTTGTCAACAAGCAGACGACACAAGCACGGCTGCCGATCAATCAGATTCTGACACTTTTGATCTCACCGACGCTGAAATTTGTATGTCCAGAAAAATCTGTGTCTCCGGACAGTCCGTTCTACCTCACACCAATTCCCGAATGTCGCTTCAAACCTGATGCAGCTGTGTGGTATTACTCCACTCCAATGGGAGAGCATCGTTTGGGAGAGCTAATGAAGAGGGCAGCCGAGGCTGTTGGACTGAAAGGCCGGAAAACTAATCACTCGGTCCGAAAAACAACCGTCCAAACCCACATAAAATTATGCAGGTCACCGGACACAAATCCCTTGCTAGCATCCAGGAGTATGATTCTAAATTAGATCACGTAGAGCAGAAGCATATGTTGAGTTCAAGTGCACATAAACGAAGTTTTCACGACTCCGATGCCATCAACTTCCGCACAGAATCCCAAGGATAATCAGCTAACTTTGTCAGCAAACTCTACTTCTCTTTCGTCCTCATCCTGCAAAGATTACACTAGTCTGTTCGGTGGCGCAGTTTTCAATAACTGCACTTTTAATTTGCACTGAAACGTCGGCATTTCTTTTCTCTACTCTTCTGTTTGTATAATACCGCTTCGGCCAGGTGCGCCTGATCCAGTTTTCTGTCAGCCAATGAAAGTACTCCATTCAGTATTCCATATTCATCCGCAACCGCCTATCCGCTATTGTTACGCGATATGAAATAATTAGCACGGTTTTACCCAGTTTGTTCAGCGTTCGAGTTTATTTACTTGCGTTTTTGACAAGTGAGTGTATAATAAATAAGTTATTGGATTGTATGGTCCTGCATGGACGAGTCCTGGGCGCCCAGGACTCGTCCATACAGGACCATACAATCCAATAACCTATAAGTACCTGACGAGCCACCTCATATCATCAAGTACCTTAAAAATCTCCTGACATAATGCCGCTTCCGAACCAACCTGTGCTGGAATAGAGCACGCGGCCTTATACACAAACCTAGCGATCTCCAACAGAGCCCATCAGGTCACGCAGCCAGCAATTAATGCTTTTGAACTTTGTTATTATCATAAATAAACAGGGGGGAAATTCTTTCGAAATTGGTTGTTGAGACACCGGGTATGACATCTCGTTTGGACAGTTATGGTTTACTGACACCGGAGATGGCACCAGGATTTCACTGTTACAGTGTACTGACACTGGACATGGCATCACGATTTCACTGGTACATTGTACTGACACCAGACATGGCACCACGATTTCACTGTTACAGTGTACTGACACCGGATATGGCACCACGATTTCACTGGTACATTGTACTGACACCGGACATGGCACCACGATTTCACCGTTACAGTGTACTGACACCGGACATGGCACCAGGATTTCACTGCTGACACCGGACCAACCACGCAATCGACAAGATGCACATAACATAAAGCGAATACGTATTACAAGTAACTTGTCTAACGTTGGTGATAAGATATTGCATATCATTTTACTTACAATGTTACCTTCTGATCCCACGTCCACAGCGATCTGTTCTATAGCCAAGACAAAAATACTAATTTGTCCAAAATGCAATTTCCAAACACGTTTCGTCAAAGTTCAATCGAACTGATGAATATTGTGAATTATGATCGTGAAATAAAAATATAAGTATGCTGTCCCCAGTGTAGAGTTCTGGATGCATGAGCCGGCATTGCCTTCCAAATACACGCTTCCTACTGCATAGCTATATTACCTACTGCATTAGCCTACTTACACGACCGTCTTCATTTATTGTACTTCTATTCGCTCACTGTTTAGGTTAGCAACGCGACCAAAATACATAGTTTTACGGGTGAGTTGTTCGATCAGCTCTAACCTGACATCTCAGATTGTTATAAGATATCGCAGGCGAGTTCATATTCGAACAGGTTGATTGTATTCTGTCAATAGCGCAGTGCTTTATAAACTCCCTTTAGGCTTTTTAACAGGGCGCTGGGGCACCTTGATTTGTCCTTGTCGTTAGCCGAACTGGCAGGTCGTGTACATAGTATGACGTTGTGATAACTGACATTCGTGTTGGTGGTATATGTTGTTTGTGCACACTGATTTCCCCTTTCCTCTATATGTCTTAAACAGACATTCGTTAACCAGCCGTCAAGCAATATGGACGTTCCCGGTCAATAATCGCTAGGCCAATTCCAGAAACGATGTTTAACACAAACTACCAAATATAATTAAGGATATAATACAGGATAGAGAGAAAAACCAGAGCAACGACGATAGTGTGATAGTTGGGAAATGGTCACATGTAACTGGTGAAATACGGCCCCTTGTCAGATTACCTCAGTTGTTTTTTTGTCTAACTGTTCATGTAACTCCATAAATAGAAATAAGTTACACGTCCACCACGGCTTGAGTAGAATTAGGTAAAAAAATGCAGTGATGTGAACTAAGAAAGTATATAAAGTAAGAAATCAGGAAGGTGTTATGCAAAGAGAAATAGTCAAGAGTTTTCACTGATGTTGGACAGGCGCCAGGTATATTCTCGGCGACTGAGTGAGATCAGTATTAAATCGTGTACCATGCTAGAATATCACATGACGATAATAAAATATATATCTCAGTTCGCTTTGATTGCAACTGTTCATATGTCCAACGTGCCGAATAAATTCAACCCAAGTGGGTTCAGTCAGACTCATGAAGCAGAGTGACCGAGATTCTGGACGCTCTGACCATATTTACTTGCAAAAGAATTATACTCATTGTAAAACTTAAGAAACGTGGAGTGTAGGCTTTTTGATGGAATAACCTTGACCTACTAGATTTTTGCAGTAATAAGTCGTGACGTTGATTGAAATCTTCACACAGGATCTAACGAATACTATAAGGTGAGACGTGTAGACGCCATATGCAGGACTCTTCGGTATATTGAAGAAAATCTACGCCAGTGATTCCACTTTGTCCACTCCAACGAATGTCGGCGATCGAGACGACTGAGTGGACCATTCTAACAGCATGAAATGTTAATTACCACCTCGCCAACCACCTCCACCTCCTCTCCCCCGAGAATGAGTGTATTTGAAAGATCAGCCTCGGACTCTAGCTAGTCTTGGATCCAGAGACGGCGCCAGCCCCTCCCCCCCCCCCCCCCCCCCCACCTCCACCAGACCCCTAACCCATCCACCCAAATACAACCCTCATTAAAGACACGACAAAAGACTCCCCCATGCAGTGAGACAAAAATGAACAAATCATTTTCTTTCGCAGCCAGTTGATTTATGTCTTGGAGACCTTTTGATGTCGATCCATACCTCAGAGCAAATGTATAGTTGACAGCTGCATCGAACGATGCACAAGTCAAACTCCATGTTACGGATTCCACTTTGTTCAGCCTTCCATTCAATTCATGACCTTTAAATCCATGTTGGGCAAACTGAAATGAATATTGAACACAATATATATCAATATAATTAGCACGTGCAATCGGTATTTTATGCATAAGGTGTTAACAAGAAGCATAAATTCTACAGCGAATGGAATTCAGGGATAACTAAGGATCGATAGAGATTAACAAGTCATGATTTGTCAGGGGTAAAATATTCGTTAGTCCACCATTTATCCTTTCCTTGTCGTCTGTAATTTTCATCGTATGATATGTTGCGGAGAGATGGGCAACGTCGAACAGACAACAAATATCGATCACGTGACAGGAGTGGACACTTTCACTGGTCAGCCTCTGACTTTATCCAGAGCTCTACCTTCGACTAGCCCTCCCCCACCCCCACCCCCGCGCGATAACAAACAGTGAATATTTTTCAACTTACTTTCTCTGCTTTCACGGGCGCAGAGGGACCAGTACCTACAGTATCTGCCTCTTGGTTGATTCGGAGATTTTGGTTCATCCACCAATCCAACAAACCGGCTTTACAGGTTGTAGAAAAGTCCGTTTATTTTGGGTAAGTCCTTATTTTCATTTGGGTATTGTACATATATTTGCATATAACAATCACATCTTTACTATGGCTGTGACATCCGGCGAACTGGTATATGTCGACTTCCATTGAGACCCACGCTCATTAAAAGCCAACGTGTACGCTGAACGCCAAGCGATGCAGCAGAAAGTACCATTTTTACTGTGTTGGTATGACCCAACCCGGGTTTGATCCTGGGCTCTCCCGACTTTGAGGTGGGCGCTCAGATCATTAGATCATCGAAGCGCTCAGTAAATGACCCGTGCTAAAAGATCGGGGGTCATGGTAAAATAAATATATTCATTTGATTAGTGCTTAACATTTCCAGTGATACTGTAACGGCCAGAATTTTAGATGGAACATAGCGGATAGAGTGTCTAGGGTATACCCCCTACCTTTGGTAGATTGATGGCGCAATTCCCCATATGTGACCTACGTATGTAACTAATTTCCAAAAAGTTGCTTTGAATCCGTCTTAATTTTCATACGCCCTCTCCATTAAGCTTATTATGTTATAACGATTTTGTCCGTCTTTCCGTCCATCCGTATTCTTGTCTATAACTCCAACAGTTATCTGCATTGAGTTTTAATTTTTGGTGGAATACACACATACACATATGACGATGTGTCGCGACTCACTTTCTGTGTTTGTTACGAACTTATTTACAGCAAATTCACCCTATCTTCATCTACTGACGAGTATGTTTTCCTGTTCAACAATATCTCGCATTATTAGAGTCTATAGCACTGGTGTTTGTGGCTTCTGGTGAGGATTATTGTGCACACATACACCGCGCACATATTAATTCAGTGTAGATTTTAAACCTACACGTATGTACAGATTGGGAATATAATGATGCAGCGACGTCATGAGATTCAGTAAATAATCTGCAGACATCTGAATAGTTGCATTCTTGTAGAGTTTTCACGTTGACTCGCCTCAAGAACATACACATGTACCAGTTACGTTGATGTAGTAAATCATGCTGAGATCGTCCGGCCACGATGGTACCATGATACGCGCATCCTAATCGGATTGTACGCCCATTATACACGCACAATGTAACATAATCCGACCATGGCCCACCATACGCCTACCGTGGAGCCATGATAGCCGTAGGACATTCCACTATAATGAGGCTGTACTGTATAGTGCCATTATTGCAAGTTGTAATGAATAACTGGTATGGTTGGCAAAGTTGAGGAAACTTTGAACAGGAATACATCATAGAGAGGTTTGAGTGATTCTAGACCTGTGACGTCTCATAAATTGCAATTAACAGCACTGCATTTTTTTTTACCTAATTCTGCTTTAGACATGTTGCCAGGGAGCATGTAAATTGCTACTATTTTTGCATTTACATGAACAGTTAGAATAAAACCCTGACGAAGGTAAATTGACAAGAGGCCGTATTCCACCGGTTACGTGTGACCATTTGCCAGCTTATCACACTATCGTCGCTGCTCTGGTTTTACTCTCAAAGCTGTACCGCTTTAATTATATTGAAATCGTCCATGATAGGAGACGCTGTACAATGGGCAACAATGGGCGAGATATGTATACACCTTATGTATGGAATTATAATGTACTGTCCTCCATAAATGGATGGCTAAAAATATCAAAATTAAAGCCACCTCTCTTATTATACAATGGACGTGAGAGGTACCACTGGCGTTTTTTATAAATTAACGGTGATGTATATTTTGTCTAAAGGGGCTTAATGCATGGTACTATAGCGGGTTTGTAAGTAGGCACTTTTTTATGCATTTACACGGACAGTTAGGACAAAACCATGACAGATAAACTGACAAGAGGCCGTGCGTCACCCGTTACATGTGACCATTTGCCAGCTATCAAACTGTTCAGTTGTAGTAAAATCCAGGTTTATCTAGGCATGTGGAAAATACCCCTTCTCTAGAATCAGTGAACAAAATTTTGTTTTAATATAAAAAATTTACAAGAAGTTAGGATACAATTATGTAATTATTTTCAATAATACATAAAAAGAAATCCTTTAGTTGCCTTAAGCATTGGATATATATATAAATATATATATATATATATATATATATATATATATATATATATATATATATATATATATATATATACGAGTAGATAAGTGTACTGCAAAACCATTATCCAACCATGTTAGATCATCTGCTAATTTTCTCTGTTTCCAGGGTGCATAGCGTGAAGACGAACGAGAGCTTGGACACACCGCGCTCAGAACATTCCGTCCATCCGTTTGTCAAAATGGCAAACCTTACCGGTACTCACAACCTCAGAGATACAGACCCTTCTTCTGATGATGCCCCCACCGCTTTAACTTTTGTCAAGGTTACGTATTACACGATTGCCTCAGTCGTAGCCATGATTGGCAACGGATTGCTGATAACCACAGTTGTCCGACGTTACACACTTCGCAAAGTGTCCTACTTTCTTGTGGCTAATTTAGCCTTTAAAGATTTCGCCTTCGCCTTGGTGTCCACGGTGTTTACCATGCCCAGTGTCTTCAAAGACCGCTGGATGTTTGGACACCATTTGTGTGTCATGTTCGGATTTATCAGCACGTGGTTGGCGTATGTGGAACTGTTGACCCTGGTTTGCCTTGCCAGTGACCGTTATGTGGCCGTTACAAGGCCATTACGATATCACCAAATTCTGAGCAGGAACAAGTTCCGAGGGGCCGTAGCCTTTTGCTGGTCATACTCGTTCCTCTGGGCCGCCCTGCCGTTAGTGGGGTTTGGAGAATACGTTTACTACGACAATCTGAAAATTTGTCAGCTAAACTGGTCTCCTGGGCTGATTCGGCAGATTTATGTGTACGGTGTGGGGTCACTTCTCTTTTTCCCTGGGACAGGTATGATCATTTACTGTTACATCAACGTCTACAGAAGAGCTAAGAGCATCATTGATGTTCCCGTGTTTACGGTACAAACACAGGCCAACGGGAACAAAAGTAAAAGAACAGGGTCAAGAGGAACAAAAGCGACCTTTACAATTGCACTCATCACCGGGATATATTTCTTCTGTTGGTTCCCTTTTGTCGGGGTACGGCTCACTGAAATTTATTACCCCGGGTATAAAGATGATATTACCCTGCAGGCGTTAGAGAATTTCACAATCTACTCGTTTACCATCGCGAATTTTATCAACCCCATTATATACGGGATTTACAACAAAGAGTTCCGGCACGAACTCTTCAAGTTAATCAGAAGATGAATTTGGGATCCACCAACAGGAGACCGTCATATTACTCAGGAGTTGGTTAACATGCTAGCGCAGCGTAATGACCCAGGAGCCTCTCGCCAATGCGATCGCTGTGAGTTTAAGTCCAGTCCATGCTGGCTTCCTCTCCGGCCGTACGTGGGAAGGTCTGTCAGCAACCTGCAGATGGCTGCCCGGTTTCCTCCCACCATTATACTGGTTGCCGTCGTATAAGTGAAATATTCTTGAGTACGGCGTAAAACACCAATCACCCAAGACACCGTTTCACTTCTAATTTTGTTATTTAAATTTAGTGAAAAACTATATAAGTACCTGCACATTGGAAGTATGTGTTAAAGGAACTGTGCGGAAAAAATAAAGGTTTCAGTGTTTGGACATCTTACGTTCTATTCTTCAGTAAAAACGAATCTCAGACAGTGTTTGCTAGCAAATAGTCGACTTGGAGGGTACGGATTGGACTGCATATGTAAGAGGAGTGTAATCCAGGACAGACCGACTCAACCAACTGTCATTGGTTTCTACTGGACTTTATTAGTAATCACACACAATGTAGATATTACCTTGTGACCAGACATTCACAGATACCACATTGTGACATTGCAGTAAATGTACACACCAATACAGGAAACAGTATACACTTGTTGTTCATGTGAATGAATATTACTTCAAATTTCACGTGCCATTATAAGCATGTTATGAATATGTCTCCAAAATTACATGTATTATTATAAGCCTATATTATGTCATAGTGACCCTGTTAACAATATCCAGGTTGCAGGGCTCCCCAAGAGAACCATCCATATGAAGTAACTATGGCAACATATGAACTGAGAGTAAAGCAATAAACTGGATGTAAACCATGGATATTGTGCATGTTATGCGTAAAAGCTAACTAACCACGACTAACAATCTTATCTCAGAATGTATGCAGCATCTATGCGTCGAAAAAGACATTCGTATACCCGCCGTCAACCAGTAAGGACGTTCCAGGTAAATAATGGCAAGGTCAATTCCCAAAACGACGTATAACACAAACCACCAAGAACTAAGGATGTATATAAAGTACGAAAATAGGACGGAATCGAGCAAAGAGAAGCAGTCAACAGTTTTCAGTTATTTTGGAAAGACACATTGTATGTTCTAGGCGAATGAATGAATGAATGAATGATTATGGCTTAATGCCACGTCGGCAATATTCCAGCCACATCGTGGCGAGAACAAATGTCAGAAAATGCTTTACAAAAGGCTCATAACACCAAAATGAAACATAAATAGACGAACACGTTTAAAAATGGTTAAAACGAACCAAACCTGAGTTAAAACTCGAAAACCACAATATACGTATAACAATGTAGAAAATCGTATGCATATATGATTTATTTATTTATTTGACTGATGTTTTACGCCGTACTCAAGAATATTTCACTCATACAACGGTCAAAAATATTACCCCTCTATTGCGAAGGCGGGTAAATATCTTTGACAGCCTTTGCTTTGTATGGATTGTTTAAAGCCAGCAAATCAACATTATACCGTTTAATTAATGAGAAGGATCGGGCTTGGTGAGGATGACTCCTTAATAGTTTCGGCATATGCTCGTATTCATACGGTCAACCAGAGGGGGTGTCGGGGTACAATTTGTACCCAGCGGATTACCTATACACTGTTGATTTATGGTTTACCCGAATTTCACATAGATGTTATTAACATCTCGTGCATTACGTCACCTGATTTGAGATGATGATGTCGCTTTCGCCTTAAACAACTTCACGCGATGGCAAACGCACCGAACTGTTGAGCAGTGCGCTATTTACAGCCTTTCGTGGGTATTACTATCATCTCCGTCCGTGCTCAAGCCGAACCATAGCAATTTAAATATATTTACACACTTACCACTTGATTTTGTAAAACAGCATTCAGAAGGGTATACAACAATAGTTATCGTGGGTTCGTCAATGTTCTCGACGTTGGATGTCCCAAGGCATAAGCTGATATACAAGGCTTTTACCTTACCCAATCCTCGTTCGAGTTAAGACTTCAAAAGGGACTGTTGCAGCTTCCTCGCTTGGCGTTCAGCATGAAGGCAATGCAATTACTGGTTGACCAGTATCAGTATAGCTGCTCGGGCGGGGTGACTTACTTGCCTTCGTAAGGCGTCTTAGTAAAGCAGCGCTAAATCGGTGGAAATCCGTCCTGCAGCAAGGGGGCAAATTAATGCATTCTAAGGATTCCTTGGTCGTCATATAACTAAATTGTTAAGTACGACGTTAAACCCCAAGCACTCACTTACTCATTCCTTTCATGCTGTCTTTCGTGGGAGCCGCCATGTTGAATAACTTAATATTCATTAGCTAATACGTGAGTAAGTAGTTCATTTTTATTTTGGATGTTTTTGAATTATTCAGATACAGCTAGGTGCTTGATTTTTGTACAATTTGTAGAGATTTATGTTTAAGGAATCTGAAATACTGTATTTGATACTCTTCTGTCGATAATTATCCCCAAATCTGTGGCGTAATCACGAGCCTTGTCGCGATACCGTAGGATCACGTAGAAAGGCGCGTGACCTCGCATGGCTGAAATATGTCCTTTGGCTGTTTAAATGCTACTGTTGAGGTAAATTAAAAGAAATCTGATTTCACGGCCGACGTGTGGACCATTTGCCAACTATCACATGTCGTCGTAGTTCTGGTTCTACTCTCAACGCTATAAGTCTTTTATATATTACTGTTTAGGTAAACTGAAAGAGACCGGATTTCACTGGTTACGCGTGACCATTTGCCAAGTATCGCAATGTCATCGCAGTTCTGGTTTTGTTGTCTATGCTGTCAGTCTGTTGTATGTATGATGTGGCACATCTGAGATAAACTGAAAAGTGTCTCGATTTCACCAGTGGCGTATGACCAGTTGCTAACTATGACACTGGTTAACGTTTCACTCTCCATGCTTGTGTTGTTCTTGCCAGTTTGGTTGAAGATTACATGTAACCACAAGTCCACAGAGTGACTGTTCAGTGAATTTGTAGCCGGTGTGGATTCTGTGAGTCATGTAGACGGTTTGGATTCTGTGAGTCATGTAGACGGTTTGGATTGTATGGGTCGTGCAGACGTTTTGGATTCTATGGGTCGTGCAGACATTTTGGATTCTACATGAAAAGCCAATTCCAGAGGACGCGAGGACAGTTTTGGAACTCATCAGCCATCACTACTAAAGCAATTAGGCAGAGGACATCCCGATACTGTGCTTTCATGAGTGCAATACACCTGGTCAACTTGATAGCCTCAGCCAGCTTCTCAAGACATTCAACCGTACTTCATTCTAACATTTCAATTCGTTGCTCAAGATGGAGTTATTCTCACTAATGAAACAAAAATGTACAAAAACTAGATTAAACGAATCTATGCGTCGAAACGGACATTCTTATACCAGCCGTCAACCAATAAGGACGTTCCAGATCAATAATTGCAAGGCCAATTCCCCAAAACGACTTATAACACAAACCACCAAAGAACTAAGAAAGTATGTAAAGTATGAAAATAGGACGAAATCATGCAAAGAGAAGCAGTCAAGAAAAACGAGTGCTACATCATCAGAATTCGCCAAAATGACTCTCAGCTGGTAACCTGAAAGACTAGAGCTTCCGGGGCCCCAGATCCTCACCTTTGTCGTGGAATTGTACGTCAATTTACTCACTCAGTATACATTATAAATCGTAACGGCTAAAACACATAAAGAATTAATACAACAATATGTAGCTTATCCCACCTTCCTATCAAAGTTTTGGTTACCGTATAGTTGTTTTAAACGCGTCCCCGGCCATCGAGTATTCAAGAAATGTTCTAAAAACATTTAAAACATTAATTATACAGCTCTTATTAACAATTTAAGTAGCAAATAATCGTCAGTACCTACCCACTCATTTGGTGACGCCATTTGGCCAGGTTATAGCTATCTAGAATGACGTCACAAAACATAGCTCTCCCGTACCATGGGTATTAAGGAATGTGACGATAAGAAAATACAAACAAAAAACGCCAAATACCCAACCAAAGAGTATCAGCTCTGTTCCGTCCTCAAAGGGCCGACGTTTCTTTTAGTTTGGCGCTCGGTCAGGGCGATGTTCGTGGACACAAGCATCGTGTTTTAACAACGGTCCTGCTCGTCCTCGTCCTGCGTTGGTGTAAGCATTTGGCCTAGCTGGATGTATCGACATCAGGGAATTTATCGAGCATAGCAGGGCCTTCTGATTGATAACAGACCCTTTCGTTCATACTTTGAGAAAATATTTACGTAATAAATATGACTTTGCTGAGGAAAAATAATTTCACAATATTTTTCTTCAAGCAAATTGCAAATTAATTGCATCGATATTTGTCTATCCACTATAAGAAACCACACCGACAATCGAGTGAGTGAGTGCTTGAGGTTTAACATCGTACTTAACAATTTTTCAGTCATGTGGCGACGAAGGAATTCTTAGAGTGCATGTAATGTGCCTTCACCGCTCTTTTATCTAGTGCTGCTTCACCTACTTAAGGCAAGTAAACCGTTCCGCCTGAGCCATCATACTGACACGGATCAAGCAGTCGTCTCATTGTCCTCTTCATGCTGAACGCCAAGCCAGGAAGTTACAACTTTCTCTTTTAAGGTATTAGGTGTGACTCGACTCAGGATTGACCCTGGATATACCGCTCCCGAAGCGGACGCTCTACCACCAACAATCTAATAGGTTTTTTGACGTGACAGCCAATTATCACGTGACGCCTTCAGCGCTTGTGATTGGCCAAGTTCATAAGGGATTCTATAACATGGCTACTCAGAGTGACATGTCCGTCAGTGCCATATCCCCAATGCTGAACTTCATCTTTTCGGCTTTCAAACCTTTATAGAGTTTTTTTTACATATTTTTATGTGATAACCGTGTCCTATATCATTGTTTCTATGTATAGTGGCAGACTTCCTGTTCACTTTAACACCGCCTCATTCCAAATAATATACGACACCTTCTGGACCCTTCGACTGTTGTACTAGGATTGTGAACCCTCTCGAGAGGATCCACGGCAACGTCCATGAGTCAATGGGGGTAGCAGAGACATAGGTCCAGCACAAGGCGGAAACATCGTCTACATCTATTACATGAATCTAGGCGTCAGACAGGCACACAGATACAAAATTGTTGGTGTTCCAGTCATTAGAATAATTCACGCCAAAACAAGACTATAGCATGGGTGAGAACACAAAAAAACAGCTGATAGACAAACATACGTGTATAACAGGTAGCCTAAAACATGCCCAGACTACAGGTTATCCAAAGTAGCAAAACAGTAAAAGGGCTCCAAGCCAAAAAAACGGGCAACATAGAAACATGTAGGGGATGGTTCAGGCCATACAAGGCAGCAAAGCACAACACAAGGCTAATAACATTACGAGGCGCACAGCATAGAGAGTAAAACCAGAGCACCGACGGCAGTGTGGGCGCACGTAACCTGTGAAATACGGCCTCTTTTCAATTCGCCTGAGTCAGGGTTTTGTTCTAACTGTTCATGTAAATACATAAATAGTATCGCCACCTTGCACCATTTAAACGCACACCTTGCACCCTGGTTTAAGCAGAAGTAGGTAAAGAAAATGCAGTGATGTCGAATTCAATTTATTACCGCCGTGTTCACAATATAAACCCCAATGCATAAACATTCATTATTATGCAATTAAAAGGAAACGTTACACGGATGACATTCTGAAGAAAACACATGCAGGATAAAACCAAAACCTATGGCAACAAAGAATGTAATTTCCAACAGCTTGAGACACTTCTTAGATATTTCTCACCGGTTTCAGTACAGCTTCTATATAAGATCTGCGTACCCTTGCACAAGTAAGATAAATAAAAAATTAAGCTATTTTAGATGCATAACTAGCGCATTTAAACAGAAAATGCTAAATAGTTTCTTCGACAAGACAACTTTCACAAAGATTTGAATCACGTAATTCGAATCGGTATAGATAAGAATTTAGTGGGGTATACTCAGTCTTCATTCTGTGAAACATAACTTCAGCTCTACGTGACGGGAACGTAAAATCTAGGCGTCAAAACATACATTCGCATACCAAAATTGACGATCAAGATCAGTACTATAAAAGCGAGTGAAGAGTCGTACCCCAGCATTGTTGGTATAAGTTGGTATCATTTACCAAGAGTTATGTTATTTGGCTTTATTTTCCCACCTATAGTGTACTGAAAATGGACATGAAACTACATTTTTCAAGTTTACAATGTGCCGACACGGTGTTGACCATGCAGTATTCGCACTATCAACAAAACGCGAGACGTCAACAAGTACATGTACAAGTGATATTTCTAATGTGTACTTATTTATTTATTGATTTCATTTGATTGGAGTTTTTCGCTATACAAACCGGGCAAAGCTTCGTGTAAACCCACGATCATCCGCAGATTACTGATAGATCTAATTTCTAATAACGGTAGCAAGATCCTACATATAATTTCCAATGCCGTCTGATATATATAGCGTTAATACCAGTCTTTCTTGATGAACATTGCACACTTGAAATGATATATAGCTTTAATACGTCTTTCCTGATAAACCTTGCATACCCTTGAAATGATATATAGCGTTAATACCAGTCTTTCCTGATGAACATTGCACACCCTTGAAATGATATATAGCGTTAATACCAGTCTTTCCTGATGAACATTGTGTTAATACCAGTCTTTCCTGATGAACACTGCATACCCTTGAAATGATATATAGCGTTAATACCAGTCTTCCCTGATGAACATTGCATACCCTTGAAATGATATTTCCTGATGAACATTGCACACTTCTTGAAATGATATATAGCGTTAATACCAGTTTTTCCTGAATGAACATTGCACACCCTTGAAATGATATATAGCGTTAATACCAGTCTTATCCTGATGAACATTGCACACCCTTGAATGATATATAGCGTTAATACCAGTCTTTCCTGATGAACACTGCACACCCCTTGAAATGAATATATAGCGTTAATACCAGTCTTTCCTGATGAACATTGCACACCTTTGAAATGATATATAGCATTAATACCACATGTATAAACCTGATGGGATAGCCTACTTACAGAGTTAATATTTATTGTACTACTATTCTCCTGTTGTAAAGGCGAGTTCTTCGATCAACTATACGAACCATGTTTGTGTTATTTCTACAAACTATATGTGTGCACTGATTTTCCTTACTATTTTATGTATTTAGTTTGTCAACGCCACCCTCCAAAACATACCTGACTGACTTTTTGTGTGGTATGATACAGCACACCTATATATGCATCCAGCCGTTTTTGCTGGAAGTGAAGTTACAGTATTTTGTCACCCCTTAAACTGGGGTTTAAAGTAAAAACCCAGATCAAAATGTTTTAGTTTCACCCAAATCAGAAAAAATTTTGGTTTATTTCAACTCGATGCAAAATAATACGTGTAAAGCGAAATTTATCAACAATCTATAATGGCCCCTCAATTTGGAGGCAAATCTTAGAATAGATTCAAGAATTTCACATATGTATGCTGAACGTAGATTAGGCGTGAGTGCCAGTGGTTTACTGAGAAAGTTCCCTGCTCTAGTTAAGCAGTAGCTTTTCCTAACATGTGGAGAGCTGTGTACGGCAATATCAAATATCCAACCCGGGGCGGGCCATACCATTTCAAAATGGTATTTGTTGCTGCCTCGATTGGCACTCAGCAAGTGTGGTGTTAGAGCAAGGGAATAGTTGGCCCAGTGTCGTTATAATGCGACAGGGTGTGTTGTCGTGTCTGGTGTCTTCGGCATGATACTTCAGTGTCGGCAACACTTGGCGGGAAGGACTCGCCCTTCCACAGAAAAAGTATTCACACACACCGAATGACATAAAAGGGTTATGTACGACGTAAAGACCCAAGCCGATACACTAACAAGTATTTTTATATACTGTACACATATCTGGCTTTATTTGTTACGTCAGGCCGCTTAGCTCACTGTCAAAGGACGCTTTACCGCTACACTCTTAAAATCTATAGTGTTCCATTACAGTAAAGATTTATTTATTTATTTATTAGATTGGTGTTTTACGCCGTACTCAAGAATATTTCACTTATACGACGGCGGCCAGCATTATGGTGGGTGGAAACCGGGCAGAGCCCGGGGGAAACCCACGACCATCCGCAGGTTGCTGACAGACCTTCTCACGTACGGCCGGAGAGGAAGCCAACATGAGCTGGACTTCTCAGTAAAGATGACGAGGAGTGACTGCACTCTTATTAAGTGTTCGTATTGTAACAGTCGCCAAAAGGTGTTAACATTCAAACTTCATTAAAAGTTGGTTGAAATCAATTTCTTAAACCAATACTTAAAAAAAATAAGGAGTTGGAATATGAATAGTTTTGAAATATTAATACCTAATAAAACCTGGTTAGATACATGTAACTCCTGCAAGTACATTCACTCCTCGTGATCCTTAGTGTTAAAGGTATCACTTCAGTTTAAGAGAGTAGAATTAACATCATACTGCGCGTTTATGCCAGTCATTATATTGACATGTGCAGCTTTATTTCTCTCATTTTAGTTTTTCTTCTAGTAATTTGTGATCAGGATTACTCAGTCTGAAATAAAGAATTTATTATTAGACTTTGGTGGCTATTTTAACTGATGAGATTTTACGCACGCTATCTAACGGCCGTCATCTAAGAATTTTCAAGCACTTATAATAAATATGCACAAGTAGATTTCTTTTTTTTTCATGAAGTCACAAAATTCACAAAAACAGAAATAAAATTGGTTTGTGCATATTCTAGAAAGAGGGGACCTCTGAGGCTCAGTCGGTTAGCGCGCTAGCGCAGCGTAATGACCAGGAGTGTCTCACCAATGCGGTCGCTGTGAGTTCAAGTCCAGCTCATACTGGCCTCCTCTCCGGCCGTACGTGCGAAGGTCTGTCAGCAAAACCTGTGGATGGTCATGGGTTTTCCCCGGGCTCTGCCCGGTTCCCCCCCACCGTAATGCTGGCCCCGTCGTATAAGTGAAATACTTTTGAGCACGGCGTAAAATATCAATCAAATAAATAAATAAATATTCTAGAAAGAGAGAAATCCAAATTCTATAATATAAAATAGTGCGTGAATTTCAACGGATAAGCTGCCGTTACGACGGAAGATTCAAATAGTTACCGTATAGTTTGTTTTAAACGCATCCCCGGCCATCGAGTATTCAAGAAATGTTCTAAAAACATTTAAAACATTATACAGCTCTTATTAACAATTTAAATAGCAAATAATCGTCAGTACCTAGCCACTCATTTGGTGACGCCATTAGGCCAGGTTATAGCTATCTAGAATGACGTCACAAAACATAGCTCTCCCGTACCATGGGTATTAAGGAATGTGACGATAAGAAAATACAAACAAAAAACGCCAAATACCCAACCAAAGAGTATCAGCTCTGTTCCGTCCTCGAAGGGCCTGGACGTTTCTTTTAGTTTGGCGCTCGGTCAGGGCGATGTTCGTGGACACAAACGTCGTGTTTTAACAACGGTCCTGCTCGTCCTCGTCCTGCGTTGGTGTAAGCATTTGGCCTAGCTGGATGTACCGACATCAGGGGAATTTATCGAGCATAGCAGGGCCTTCTGACTGATAACAGACCCTTTCGTTCATACTTTGAGAAAATATTTTACGTAATAAATATGACTTTGCTGAGGAAAAATAATTTTACAATATGTTTCTTCAAGCAAATTGCAAATTAATTGTATCGATATTTGTCTATCCACTATAAGAAAACCACACCGACAATCGAGTGAGTGAGTGCTTGAGGTTAAACATCGTACTTAACAATTTTTCAGTCATGTGACGACGAAGGAATTCTTAGAGTGCATGTAATGTGCCTTCACCGCTCTTTTATCTAGTGCTGCTTCACCTACTTAAGGCAAGTAAACCGTTCCGCCTGAGCCATTATACTGACACGGATCAAGCAGTCGTTGCACTGTCCTCTCATGCTGAACGCCAAGCCAGGAAGTTACAACTTTCTTTTTTAAGGTATTAGGTGTGACTCGACCAGGATTGACCCTGGATATACCGCCTCCCGAAGCGGACGCTCTACCACCAACAATCTAATAGGTTTTTTGACGTGACAGCCGATTATCACGTGACGCCTTCAGCGCTTGTGATTGGCCAGGTTCATAAGGGATTCTATAACATGGCTACTCAGAGTGACATGTCCGTCAGTGCCATATCCCAATGCTGAACTTCATCTTTTCGGCTTTCAAACCTTTATAGAGTTTTTTTTTACATATTTTTATGTGATAACCGTGTCCTATATTATTTTTTCTATGTATAGTGGCAGACTTCCTGTTCACTTTAACCACCGCCTCATTCCAAATAATATACGACACTTTCTGGACCCTTCGACTGTTGTACTAGGATTGTGAACCCTCTCGAGAGGATCCACGGCAACGTCCATGAGCCAATGGGGGTAGTAGAGACATAGGTCCAGCACAAGGCGGAAACATCGTCTACATCTATTACATGAATCTAGGCGTCAGACAGGCACACAGATACAAAATTGTTGGTGTTCCAGTCATTTGAAAAATTCACGCCAAAAACAAGACAATAGCATGGGTGAGAACACAAAAAACAGCTGATAGACAAACATACGTGTATAACAGGTAGCCTAAAACATGCCCAGACTACAGGTTATCCAAAGTAGCAAAACAGTAAAAAGGGCTCCCAGCCAAAAAAACGGGCAACATAGAAACATGTAGGGGATGGTTCAGGCCATACAAGCAGCAAAGCACAACACAAGGCTAATAACATTACGAGGCGCACAGCATAGAGAGTAAAACCAGAGCACCGACGGCAGTGTGGTTGACACGTAACCTGTGAAATACGGCCTCTTTTCAATTCGCCTGAGTCAGGGTTTTGTTCTAACTGTTCATGTAAATACATAAATAGTATCACCACCTTGCACCATTTAAAACGCCACCTTGCACCCTGGTTTAAGCAGAAGTAGGTAAAGAAAATGCAGTGATGTCGAATTCAATTTATTACCGCCGTGTTCACAATATAAACCCCAATGCATAAACATTCAGTATTATGCAAATTAAAAGGAAACGTTACACGGTGACATTCTGAAGAAAACACATGCAGGATAAAACCAAAACCTATGGCAACAAAGAATGTAATTTCCAACAGCTTGAGACACTTCTTAGATATTTCTCACCGGTTTCAGTACAGCTTCTATACAAGATCTGTGCACCCCTGCACAAGTAAGATCAATAAAAAATTAAGCTATTTTAGATGTTATAACTAGCGCATTTAAACAGAAAATGCTAAACAGTTTCTTCGACAAGACAACTTTCACAAAGATTTGAATCACGTAATTCGGAATCGGTATAGATAAGAATTTAAGTGGGGTATACTCAGTCTTCATTCTATGAAACATAACTTCAGCTCTACGTGACGGAATGTAAAATCTAGGCGTCAAAACATACATTCGCATACCAAAATTGACGATCAAGATCAGTACTATAAAAGCGAGTGAAGAGTCGTACCCCAGCATTGTTGGTATAAGTTGGTATCATTTTACCAAGAGTTATGTTATTTGGCTTTATTTTTCCCACCTATACTGTACTGAAAATGGACATGAAACTACATTTTCAAGTTTACAATGTGGCCGACACGGTGTTGACCATGCAGTATTCGCACTATCAACAAAACGCGAGACGTCCAACAAGTACATGTACAAGTTATATTTCTAATGTGTACTTATTTATTTATTTATTTCATTTGATTGGAGTTTTTCGCTATACAAACCGGGCAAAGCTTCGTGTAAACCCACGATCATCCGCAGATTACTGATAGATCTAACATTTCTAATAACGGTAGTAAGATCCTACATATAATTTCCAATGCCGTCTGATATACTTAGCGTTAATACCAGTCTTTCTTGATGAACATTGCACACTTGAAATGATATATAGCTTTAATACGTCTTTCCTGATAAACCTTGCATACCCTTGAAATGATATATAGCGTTAATACCAGTCTTTCCTGATGAACATTGCACACCCTTGAAATGATATATAGCGTTAATACCAGTCTTTCCTGATGAACATTGTGTTAATACCAGTCTTTCCTGATGAACATTGCACACTCTTGAAATGATTTATAGCGTTAATACCAGTCTTCCCTGATGAACATTGCACACCCTTGAAATGATATATAGCGTTAATACCAGTCTTTCCTGATGAACATTGCGTTAATACCAGTGTTTCCTGATGAACATTGCATACCCTTAATACCAGTCTTTCCTGATGAACATTGCGTTAATACCAGTCTTTCCTGATGAACATTGCACACCCTTGAAATGATTTATAGCGTTAATACCAGTCTTTCCTGATGAACATTGTGTTAATACCAGTCTTTCCTGATGAACATTGCACACTCTTGAAATGATTTATAGCGTTAATACCAGTCTTTCCTGATGAACATTGCACACCCTTGAAATGATATATAGCGTTAATACCAGTCTTTCCTGATGAACATTGCGTTAATACCAGTCTTTCCTGATGAACATTGCATACCCTTAATACCAGTCTTTCCTGATGAACATTGCGTTAATTCCAGTCTTTCATGATGAACATTGCATACCCTTGAAATGATATATAGCGTTAATACGTCTTTCCTGATAAACCTTGCATACCCTTGAAATGATATATAGCGTTAATACCAGTCTTTCCTGATGAACATTGCACACCTTGAAATGATATGTAGCGTTAATACCAGTCTTTCCTGATGAACATTGCGTTAATACCAGTCCTTCCTGATGAACACTGCATACCCTTGAAATGATATATAGCGTTAATACCAGTCTTTCCTGATGAACATTGCTTACCCTTGAAATGATATATAGTGTTAATACCAGTCTTTCCTGATGAACATTGCGTTAATACCAGTCTTTCCTGATGAACATTGCACACTTGAAATGATATATAGCTTTAATACGTCTTTCCTGATAAACCTTGCATACCCTTGAAATGATATATAGCGTTAATACCAGTCTTTCCTGATGAACATTGCACACCCTTGAAATGATATATAGCGTTAATACCAGTCTTTCCTGATGAACATTGTGTTAATACCAGTCTTTCCTGATGAACATTGCACACTCTTGAAATGATTTATAGCGTTAATACCAGTCTTTCCTGATGAACATTGCACACCCTTGAAATGATATATAGCGTTAATACCAGTCTTTCCTGATGAACATTGCGTTAATACCAGTCTTTGCTGATGAACATTGCATACCCTTAATACCAGTCTTTCCTGATGAACATTGCGTTAATACCAGTCTTTCCTGATGAACATTGCATACCCTTGAAATGAAATATATAGCGTTAATACCAGTCCTTCCTGATGAACACTGCATACCCTTGAAATGATATATAGCGTTAATACCAGTCTTTCCTGATGAACATTGCACACCTTTGAAATGATATATAGCATTAATACCACATGTATAAACCTGATGGGATAGCCTACTTACAGAGTTAATATTTATTGTACTACTATTCTCCTGTTGTAAAGGCGAGTTCTTCGATCAACTATACGAACCATGTTTGTGTTATTTCTACAAACTATATGTGTGCACTGATTTTTCTTACTATTTTATGTATTAAGTTTGTCAACGCCACCCCCCAAAACATACCTGACTGACTTTTGTGTGGTATGATATAGCACACCTGTATATGCATCCAGCCGTTTTTGCTGGAAGTGAAGTTATAGTATTTTGTCACCCCTTAAACTGGGGTTTAAAGTAAGTAACACAGATCAAAATGTTTTTAATTTCACCCAAATCAGACAAAATTTTGGTTTATTTCAACTCGATGCAAAATAATAGTGTAAAGCGAAATTTATCAACATTTTTTCGGAGGCAAATCTTAGAATAGATTCAAGCATTTCACATATGTAAGCTGAACGTAGATTAGGCGTGAGTGCCAGTGGTTTAATGAGAAAGTTCCCTGCTCTAGTTAAGAAGTAGCTTTTCCTAACATGTGGAGAGCTGTATACGGCAATATCAAATATCCAACCCGGGGCTGGCCATACCATTTCAAAATGGTATTTGTTGCTGCCTCGATTGGCACTCAGCAGTGTGGTGTTAGAGCAAGGGAATAGCTGGCCCAGTGTCGTTACAATGCGACAGGGTGTGTTGTCGTGTCTGGTGTTTTCGGCATGATACTTCAGTGTCGGCAACACTTTGGCGGCAAGGACTCGCCCTTCCACAGACAAAGTATTCACACACACCGAATGACATAAAAGGGTTATGTACGACGTAAAGACCCAAGCTGATACACTAACAAAGTATTTTTATATACTGTACACATATCTGGCTTTATTTGTTACGTCAGGCCGCTTAGCTCACTGTCAAAGGACGCTTTACCGCTACACTTTTAAATCTATAGTGTTCCATTTAACACAGTAAAGATTTATTTATTTATTTATTAGATTGGTGTTTTACGCCGTACTCAAGAATATTTCACTTATACGACGGCGGCCAGCATTATGGTGGGTGGAAACCCACGACCATCCGCAGGTTGCGACAGACCTTCTCACGTACGGCCGGAGAGGAAGCCAACATGAGCTGGACTTCACAGTAAAGATGACAAGGAGTGACTGCACTCTTATTAACTGTTCTTATTGTAACACTCGCCAAAGTGTTAACATTCAAACTTCATTAAAAGTTGGTTGAATCAATTTCTTAAACCAATACTTAAAAAAAAATAAGGAGTTGGAATATGAATAGTTTTGAAATATTAATACCTAATAAAACCTGGTTAGATACATGTAACTCCTGCAAGTACATTCACTCCTCGTGATCCTTAGTGTTAAAGGTATCACTTCAGTTTAAGAGAGTAGAATTAACATCATACTGCGCGTTTATGCCAGTCAATTATATTGACATGTGCAGCTTTATTTCTCTCATTTTAGTTTTTCTTCTAGTAATTTGTGATCAGGATTACTCAGTCTGAAATAAAGAATTTATTATTAGACTTTGGTGGCTATTTTAACTGATGAGATTTTACGCACGCTATCTAACGGTAAGAATTTTCAAGCACTTATAATAAAAATGCACAAGTAGATTTCTATGTCACAAATTCACAAAAGCAGAAATAAAATTTGTTGTGCATATTCTAGAAAGAGGGGGCCTCTGGGGCTGAGTCGTTTAGCGCGCTAGCGCAGCGTAATGACCCAGGAGTCTCCCACCAATGCGGTCGCTGTGAGTTCAAGTACAGCTCATGCTGGCCTCCTCTCCGGCCGTACGTGCGAAGGTCTGTCAGCAAAACCTGTGGATGGTCGTGGGTTTCCCCCGGGCTCTGCCCGGTTTCCTCCCACCGTAATGCTGGCCGCCGTCGTATAAGTGAAATATTTTTGAGCACGGCGTAAAACACCAATCAAATAAATAAATAAATATTCTAGAAAGAGAGAAATCCAAATTCTATAATATAAAATAGTGCGTGAATTTCAACGGATAAGCTGCCGTTACGACTGAAGATTCAAATTTTGAATTATGACGAATATGATAACACCCTTCATAAATTATGTCCCTATAATTATGGAGAAGCAAGAACATGTTTGGCACCTTTAATTGTTTATAGTCAGTTTCTGTCATTTCCAACTTTGATAATTACAAGCTATAGTATAGGATACGCGGCTGACATCAAAGCATGGCGATATCAACTGTCTGATTCATCGTTACTAATGAGGTATACCATTGTTACATCTGTGGCTCGATAGCCGATTATTGGCAAAATTAACATCGTACTCTGGAGAATATTTCCAGGAGGGGGGAGGGGGGGGGGAAGAAAACGTGATTGTCAAGATTTAATCACCGACCTTTTGATCAGGTATATAACTGATGGCCTTTGCCACATGTAGCGCTCACATTTTCACCTGCACAATGAAAGCATGCAATATATATGTGATATTGGTGGAGAGCATGTCATTTCTGACAAACTTCATCACATAAATCGCTACACGAGCGCTGAGTGCCTCCAAGGCCCCTAGAACTGCTAGTGGAGGCGACTAAATTGAATAAAATACTTCATGTATCCTAGCACTTTGTTCTTTTAGGTTAACAGCCATATAAAGTAGCTCCTTTTGTTGTGTAACAGTGAGGCGTGCATCATCCCTGTTTGGGCTTGGAAAACGCCAAACACCCCAAAACACTCCTAGCAAATAAAAGAATGTGTGGATCTATTGTAGACCCAAAACATATCCGATACATGTATTTATTATTATTAGGTGGCCAAGCAATCCATGCTCGGACACATATCGAAAATTTTCGGATTTTTCTTTTTTTTCTTTCCGTTTTTTGAAAGGTTTAAGAGGTGTAAAAGGAAAAGTTTTTATTGGATTTTGTTGAAATTTGGTGATTTTAGAAACAAGGTTACGCGGCAAATTTTGTCTATTTTGGTTAACCATGGTCACGTGACATGGCAGCCATCTTGGATTTTGGTTTTGAGAATTGAAAAACTCTCCCTCTTATTTGTTTCACGTTATGCTCAAGAATACTTTCACGATATAGTGATAAATGTCAGGTGATTCTCGACTGCCTAATCGGGTACAGGGCAATACTTCTCATGTTTCTTTAAGAGTCATACAACAGTTTGAAACTGGATACCGAATAATTTAAGATTTCTGTAATCAATTTTGTATCCCTAATGTATTCAAGCATGTATAATCCACGACTCTATCTTTAACCATATTTATATGGCCAGCCCTCTTTGGACCACAGTCTGGTAAGTTATCGAGGAAATCGACTGTAGCTCATGGACATTGTAGTCGTGAGTTCGAACCCAGCAACCGATATGTCGTCTACGACTTTAAGTCAGGAGGTTTACCCGGAACCCTAACCGTGAGGTGCGACAGCTCTTATTTTACTCATTGTGCTGTAGTCTTTTTAATTATGCACATTTCACATTTGCCTATTTTTTAACGTTGTGACGATGCTGTCGCACATAATTCGTATTGCACGTCGGTTTTAGTGACGTTCATATTGCACGTGGCTATTAGCAACGTTCATACTGCACGCCGGCATTAGCGACGTTCATATTGCACGTCGGTATTAGTGACGTTCATATTGCACGTCGGCATTAGCAAAGTTCATATTGCACGTCGGCATTAGCAACGTGACGTTACATCATTCATTCTCTCCCGGTACAGAAAAAAATAATACTACGAGTCTTGGTATCTTACATTTTTGTGTCAAATTTTCATTTTCGGTGACTAAATTTTACTACCTAGTGAGCGTCCCTGACAGTATTCTATTGTGTTCTCGAGTCCGCGCATCTACTTTTGTTGGAGGTCATGGAAAGCATGTACCGTGACTCTGACTCGTCGCTCTGTGCCGATCCCTACGTCATCAGTTACATAACTGTGTGTGTTCCCTTCTCAATGGCGTCCTTATGCTTTTGCAGCTTTGACATGACACTGTATGCAGATTTCTCAAGTCAAATCCTATTGAATATCGTCTCCCATGTTTCGTCTGTTTTATTGATATCTATGCGACCTACGGAAGACAGTCATTACGAAATATCACACTGGAATAAAATTGCCTATCGTCAGAGTAGTCATTTCACGCAAACCCAGTTTACCTCAACGTTTAATGACAGCAAAGGCCTATTCTCTGCCTCTCACTTCAATATACGTAGCATTAGAAAAGACTTTGACGAACTGTTGGATTCCTGCAGAATCTTAATTTTAACTTCACTGTGTTTGGGTTCACGGAAAGTTGGCTAACAGAATCAAATGAATCCCTGTATGAAATCTCCGGTTATACAATGTTCTCAGAGTCACGTCAAAATAAGAAAGAATGTTGAACGTTAGCAATACCGTTTCGCCGTGTATCATACAACACGACCTCTGTGACAAAGCTTTTCGCGATGAATATGAGTCATCGCGAGGCCCTTGGAATTTTTGAAGAAAAGTTTGAAAAAGTTTATGATGAAGTTTTCCCTGAGCAGACTGTCGCCGCTGCCCGTCAATGAATACGCAAACCATGGATAATGCCTTCTCTCCTTACGTCAGTTAACGAAAGAAACTGTACCGCGAGCAACTTTGGTTTCCCTCCCCAAACGCGCGAAATAAATACAGGAAATACAGAAAAAATCTGGATACTATGATTAAATGCTTTCGCAAAACATTTCAAAAATAAATTTGTACCGTCCAATAATGACATAAAGGACAATTGGAAAGCTCTCACCTAAATACTTGGCAGAGGTAAATCGCACGCGCTTCCAAAAATTTTTACTATAAATAGTCGTGATGTGTCTAACAGAGAAGACATAGCCGACCGTTTCAATAATTATTTTTCTGCCATAGTATATAACCTTGAATCAAAAATACCGCATGCTACATGCGACTTTTCTCAATACCTTGGCGAGCCATTCTCAAATACGCTAAATTTCTGTCCCGTCTCACATGCAACCATTTCTTCGACAATTGAATTATTAAAATCGTCTGCATCAGGAATTGACGGTATCAGTATGTCTGATCTCAGACTAGTTTCCGAGTATATTTCCACCTCGTTAACTCACATCATTAACATATCTTTCGAAAGTGGTCACGTCCCGGACTCATTAATGATTGCTAAAATTACACCCATTCATAAGTCAGGAGAACCCAACCTACTCGAAAATTATCGTATCTGTTATATTACATCTGTCCTCCCAGCCATAAGTAAAATATTTGAAAAACACTATAGCAATCAATATTACAAATTATCTCGAAGAAATTAATGTCATATTGCCTAATCAAAATGGTTTTCGTGAACATTATTCCACCATGCATGCACCATGTTCTTTACACGATTTCCTTCTATCTGCTAGAGAAAAGAATGAAACCAGTCTTGTTACTTTTTAAAACTAATCTAAAGCATTTGATACCGTGGATCACAAGCTACCCCTGACTAAACTTAAACATTACGGCTTTCAAGCCAAACCACTCCTATGGCTGTCAAGTTATTTAGCTGGCCGAACTCAGCGTCTCTAATATGAAACCATAGTTTCCTCTTTTGCCCAAGTTGACTGTGGAGTCCCATAGGGATCCATCCTATTTCGCCCATCTTATTTCTTTGCTATTTATTTATTTATTTATTTGATTGGTGTTTTACGCCGTACTCAAGAATATTTCACTTATACGACGGTGGCCAGCATTATGGTGGGAGGAGACCGGGCAGAGCCCGGGGGAAACCCATGACCATCCACAGGTTGCTGTCAGACTTCCCACTTACGGTCGGAGAGGAAGCAAGCATGAGCTGGACTTGAACTCACAGCGACCGCATTGATGATGATGGTCCTGGGTCATTAAGCTGCGCTAGCGTGCTAACCAACTGAGCCACGGAGGCTTCTATTTCTTTACTATATCAACGACATAACTAATGTCACCACTGTACCGAAATATGTATTATTCGCCGATGACACAAGTGTGTGTATCTCATCCAGAAATATAAACGAAGCAGTCACTACCATGTCTGCTGAACTCGAAAAGATTCGTGACTGGATGAATTCAGTCAGGCTATCGTCAAACATTAACAAAACCAAATGTGTTGTCATCGGACCAGTATCCTGTTTCTGAATTTAAATTTTTGGGTATAATGTTTAAGTGCAAACTTTCCTGGACATCCCATATCAATTAAATATGCAAAAAAAAAAAGTATTTCGCAACATTGGCATAATTAATCATCTTAAACACTTTACAAACAAACCAACTCTATAAATACTTTATAACTCCTTAATTTCCCCTTTTCTGAAGTATGCTTGTGTTTTGTGGGATTATACTAACACTTAGCCCTCTCATCTCAGACCCTTGAGTCTGTTACAAAAACGCGCAGTGCGTTCAGTAACCCTATCTAATCGACTCGAGCACACAGACCCTCTCTCCAGATCCCTGAATATTTTACCGGGAAAATTCTCTATCCTTCAGTTTTCTTTATTAATCGCTTTCTTCGCGCCTCGTGGGTTATCACTTCCACCTGTGCAATGTCCTCTATTTATTATTTATATAAAGATGAACTGTCAAGATTTCTTTCACTGACAAACGTGATATCTCACTGGCTAGAATTAGATATTACTTTTGTTATTACACACCCCGACGCCGTGACGTCACAAAGAAACATTTTGTTTCATGACGCTCCAATTCGAATTTAGCAGAATAACGTCATAATTCACGTTCCGTCAACTTTAACATTTCTTAACAACCACGCAAGGAGACACGATGTCATGCAAGACGTCATGTGCCACGTCACGCTATATACATGTCTGTGAAGGCCTATAGCTAAAAACAATGCTTAAGCTTGTTCAAATGCACAAAATCACGATATTTCAAAATATAAATAATACACAGATATCAAAATCCTCTATATATTGCCGGGATTAACTATTTTCCATGGTTTGACCTTCGACCAACCACAAGTTCATTAAAGTTTGATGCCGATCCACACCCAGAATTTTAAAATTTTTTTTGTAACTGCCTTATACAACCAGAAACGGTGCCAGATACCACCCAGTCATTCCAAAGTCAAGGCAACCGAATGGAAGAACATGTCTATTGTGGTGCAACAATTTTTTTTCTTTTCGCACCAAGTTGAATTATGTCCTCGAAATCGCCCAATGATCTTCGTAAGTCCGCCTTCGACTTAAAGCAACGCGTAATCGACGACTGCCCCTATCGATGTACATTGTTCAGCCTCATTTCAAGCTATAATCTTTAATACATGGGAACAATATTGTGTTTAATAAATCATTCATTTATACAATGTAGCACACGCAACTTGACATTGTTTTAATGTTATTGTAAGCTAAATGTGGTGACAAGCATTTTGAGTATTTCTAGATCAATGGCGCCTAATAAAATGTAATTAACATTTTTAAAACTAAATCTGCTTAAGCAGTGGTGGTGGTGGTGTGTGTGTGTGTGGGGGGGGGGGGGGGCGTTGTAATGTGCGGCCATTTATGCATTTACATGAACAGTTAGAATAAAACCCTAATTGAGGTAAACTGACAAGAGGCCGTATTTTACCGGCTATCATTGACCAGCTACCACACTGTCGTCGCTGCTCTGGTTTTACTCTTTGTCGTGTGCGTTTTAACAAACTATTTAACAAACAAAAAACCTTTCTTAAAGAAACGCGCATAAATATACCTACCCGTCACACAGAAATATCGTCGTTAATTGTCTCGGTATTTACTAAAACAGATCACCGTTACATTAACGTCAGAAGCAATAAGGCTTTCTTTAGTTCTACTCTTTATAAAGGTTACCACTCATGGGATGTTACATTATTCATTGAATTACTTGAATTTCTCATTAATAACATCTATGTGAAATTCGGAGATACCATTTACCAACAGTGCATATGTATTCCAGTGGGTACCAATTGTGCGCCTCTTTTGGCAGACCTATACCTGTTTTCACATGAATACGACTATATGCAGAAATTACTTAAAAGTAATATCTTTAAAGCTCGATCCTTTTCATTTACCAAGCGGTATATTAATGATCTACTGGCGTTAAATAATCCCCATGTTGCTGTAGCGTTAAAGGAAATCTATCCGCCTTCATTGGATATGAAGGAGACAACAGATAGTCCTGATGGTACATCTTATTTGGATCTATATCTGTACAAAGACGAACAAGGTCTCCTTTCACGCCGCCTTTACGACAAAAGGGATAATTTCAATTTTGATATTGTAAATTATCCATATTTAGATAGCAATATACCAAAGGGTTCTGCATATGGCGAATACATATCTCGCCTTGTAGCATTTGTCAGATCTTGCGTTAATTGTGATGACTTTAATCTGCGTCACAGGTTGCTAGTTCAAAAACTAGTTTGTCAAGGATACTCCATCAAACGCCTTCATTCTAAAATTCTTAAATTTTACAATGAGTATAACACTCTCGTTGGCAGGTATGGACAGAGCGTTCAGAATCTCTAGCGATCTGCATTGTGATCAACCACATAGACGGCGCTGTTTTCCCTATGTACATATCTATCACGTACATGGTATTTAACAACATAGATGGCGCAGGTTCCCCAGTGTAACCGTCTATCTTGTATGTCATGTGTAACATTATAGATGGCGCCTCTTGTAGCATGAGATCTTTACATATTAACGGGAAAGATGTAATCGTCCGTTACTTTTGAATCACAATCTGATCGGTTAGGGTTTGTAACGCTCATCATTTTCAAACTGTATCTAATACCGCTTAACCTAGGGACCGTAAAGATCAACATCAACATGATGCCTTTATGAACAGTCGCAATTAAAGCGCGACTGAAATACTTGTTTAATTGTTATTTGACATGGAACTCATTCACGGACTACGAATTTGAACTTTGATATGGAATTCATGCCTGGAATATTCATTGTCTGCCTGGCATCATTGAAAACTGATGACCGCTTCTCTCTTATGTGTCACCGGCTTTATTTCGTATTTGTATAATTTCTTACATACCTTTGTCTTTGGGAGTTAGTGTTAAACGTTGTTTTAGAAATGGATCTTGCGATTATCGACTTGGAACGCCCTTTACGGACTACGAATGATATGTGAATGTCGGACTTGACGCTTATATACAGTTATGTTTAATTACATTTACACCTAGAGCAGATTAATGAGAACCACGCGTTCTGCTATAATCAACGAGCCATCAGGTGGGGTGGTGTGTCAGGTACGAGACCTTCGTTAGTCCACCATCTATCCTGTCTTTGTTCTCATGGGGTTTCATGGTATGACGTGGAGAGACGAGTAACGCCGAACATATGACCAAGAAGTGACAGGAGTGGACGGTTTGAGTCGTCAGGGGTCGCACGCTACAGTCTCCAGGTCCTTCACACAATACTTGTGCTTCATTTGACTGAATATATCATTTCATTGAGGTCCCAAGTGCAGAGAAACCAATACCTTCTGGTATCTTCCACTTGGTAGATGCGCATGTTTTAGTTCTCCAGCAATCCTGCCACCCCGCTTTCCAGTTTGGTTAAACATCCATACATTACGGTAAGTACTTTCAATTCGATTTTCAGTTCGGCACAGTACGTGTTTATACACAGAACAATCACATTTAACTTTGACATCCGGTGAACTCCTACTGAGACCCACGTTCAGAAACTGTAATACGTCGAAATACACATTCGTATCTCTGACGTCTACCAAAATGGATGCTCTAAATAAATAATCGCAAGGCCGGTTCCCAAAATGACATTTAACACAAACCACCAAAGAACTAAGAAAGTATATAAAGTACGAAAAGAGGACGGAATCACGCAAAGAGAAGCAGTCAACAGTTTTCAATGATGGTCGCAAGACGTAAGGAATGTTCTTGCGTACGAGTGAAATCAGTATTCAAATCGTGTACAGTGTTAATATATAACATATATATATACTAGCATTGTACACGATTTGAATACGATGAAAAAATATGAATCTCAGTTGCGTCTTGATTGCAACTGTTCATATATCAAACGCGGAGATCTAATTCGACACGATGAAGATACCTCCCTTAGCCCATGATAAAGCCTACTAAACCTCATCGTCACGATTCATATGATTCTGCACGCTCTATCCATATTTTTCATACAAAGACAATTATACTCAATGTACAAAAAGAAGGCGTTTCATGGAATAACCTTGACACACCAGCTTTTGCAGCAATAACTCGTGACGTTGATTGAAATCGTCACATACCACACATGATCTAACAAATGCGACAAGGTGAGATATGTACACACCATAAGCAGGATTCTTCGGTTTATTGTTGTCCAAGTAAGGGTAATTTACAATATCAAAACTGAAATGATTGTTTAAATCATCAATGTACCGTTTATTGAATGGGCCTGCATGGTGAAGATTACTCTTTAATAGTTCCTGTATATGGTCACACGTAAAACGAGAAAAGGTATAGATCCAAAAGGAGATCGCAATTTGTATCCATCGGAATACCTTATACACTGTTTATATGTGGTTTTCCCGAATTTCACGTAGATGCCATTACTGACAAATTCAAACATTTAGATGAACACTGAAACATCCCATGAATGGTAACTCTTGTATGTATTGAAACGGAAGAGGGCCTTGTTGCATTTGACCTTGATGTAGCGGTGACCAGTTTTATTAAACACCGATAGAATTAGTGATGAAATTCTATCAATCAAATCTTTGTGAGGAACAGTAGTACAAAGCGCAGAGAAATCCCAAGTGTAGAGATGTCCTTATACGGTACATGTATTTGAGCGTCTAATTTGTTAGTGAGACGTTTTGGAGTTTTTAAGAAGTTATTTAAATTACCCGTGCTAAGACAAATTGATTCAAGATAATGTATTTAAATTTAATGGCACGTGTTAAAAGACAAGAGAGTGTTTAACGCCATAGTCAATAATTTTTAGTTATACAATATCGGCCAGAATTTAGGGTAGAGGATATCGGATCGAGTGCATGGGGTAAACCACCGATCTTTGGCAGATGACTGACGCAGTCTCTGTGATGTAAAGATAAGTACACCATGATAATGGAAATTTTATCTACGGACTATAAATTTGAAATTGGTATTGTATCTAAACGTCAAAACTGACGTTGTCCTGGAATGGCCATTTTTGTTGACGGCTTGCACACGAATGAGACGATTCGAATACCCGCCGTCTACGGTACCGGACTATCCCGTAATTTAGTTAATTGTTGAATCATGCTTATTGAGAGATTTAGTTTAGTCAGTTTTGAACCGAGTCACGCAATTCTTGCGTCCGTAGTTAAAGTGTGATGGTTGAAAAACGGTCACATAATGGTTTCCTCGAATTCACATAAGGAGAAATTTAAGGAGAATTGTAAACCTGGTACATAAAGGAACTAAATAAGGTATTCTTGCCTTTGACCTTAACCAGCTGTCAGTTGTCTGTGCGGAAAAGTAGTACAGAGTGTAGAGAAATCCTATACGGAGATGTCCTTATACGGTATATGTATTAGAACCTCCAGTACTTCAGTCTTACATTTTTAGAGCTTAAAAATCCTTCTACAACCTTTTTATTGTATATAGAGATTATCTTAACAGTGTGTGACCGGCGATGATGTATCAGCTCGAGTTGTTTGACTGAGGTCGACCTGTCGTATCAGCTGAGATCGAATATATGTACGAGGTGATAAGTGTACAGAACAAAGTATTATCCAACCATGTTACATCTTCTACGGATTTCGTCCACTTTCAGAGTGTACAGCGTGAAGTCGAGCAACATGTTGGCCACACCGTGTTCAGGATATTCAGGCCCACCCTTCTGAAACCAAATGGTGTCCAATGGCAGTGCTGACGTCAAACGTTACCAATCCTGGCAACTTCACAGATACAGACCCTTCTTCTGATGCTCCACCAACCACTTTAATTTTTGTCAAAGTTACCTATTACACGATCGCTTCAGTCGTAGCCATCATTGGCAACGGATTGCTGATTTCCACAATTGTCAAATGTAACGCACTTCGCAAAGTGTCCTACTTCCTTGTGGCTAACTTGGCCTTTAAAGATTTCACCTTCGCCTTGGTGTCCCCTGTATTTGTAACGCCCAGTGTCTTCAAAGACCGCTGGGTGTTTGGACATCATCCCTGCATCCTGTTCGGATTGATCAGCACGTGGTTGGCGTATGTGGAACTGTTGACCCTGGTTTGCCTTGCCGGCGACCGTTATGTGGCCGTTACAAGGCCATTACGATATCACCAAATTCTGAACAGAAACAAGTTCCGAGCGGCCGTAGTCTTCTGCTGGTCATACTCGTTCCTCTGGGCCGCAATGCCGTTAATGGGGTTTGGGGAATACGTTTACTACGACAACCTCAAAATTTGTCAGCTAAACTGGTCTCCTGGGCTTACTCCGCTCACCTATACTAAAACTGTAGGAATACTTCTCTTTTTCCCTGGGACAGGTATGATCATTTACTGCTACATCAACATCTACAAAAGAGCTAAGAGCATCAGTGACGTTCCCGTGTTTACGGTACAAGCACAGGCCAACGGGAACAAAGGTAAAAGAACAGGGTCCAGAGGAACAAAAGCGACCTTTACAATTGCACTCATTACTGGGATATATTTCTTCTGTTGGTTCCCATTTGTCGGGGTACGGGTCACTCAGGTTTATTATCCCGGGTATAAGGATGATCTCACCTTGCAAACAATAGAGAATTTCACACTCTATTCCTTTACCATCGCGAATTTCATCAACCCTATTATTTACGGGATTTACAACAGAGAGTTCAGGTACGAATTCCTTAAATTGATCAAGAGAGGAAGATAGACGAACTATGGGGAGACGGTCAAAGGGATTCCGGCCTAATGTCATACTTTATATAATTTCTTAGTTCTTTGGTGGTTTGTGTTATACATTGTTTTAGAAATTGTACTTGCGATTATTGACCTGGATCGTTCTCATTGGTTCACGGTTGGTATACGAATATCTGTTTCGATGCATAGATACTGCTTATACGACACAGTTTCAGTTCTAATTTTTGTTATTTAGTTTGGTGCAAAACTATACCAGTATCTAGGCATGGAAGTAGGTGCTAGTGAAAGAGCTCTTTGTAAAACCCCTAGCTTTGTTAATGTGTAAATATTTTACATATGTTCACATGAGTGATGTACCTCAGTAAACCGATTCTGAGCCTGTATTTGCCAACAAATTGTCGACATGGAGGGTAAGAATCGGACTGCATAGGGCAGGCCGTCATAACTACGGCCAGATCGGCATAATGGCGTCATATGTCCTTATACCAGTCGCTGTATTTGAATCGACGTAAGCATGTGAGCGTTTGAACTTACCAATTGTAGAGATGTTGAGCCTAACCCAGACCGCCCTACCATTGTGGAGACAGTCGATCATAGCTAAGACTGGGGGACAACATACACAGGGACAATATAAACAGATTCTATGCGTCTAAACAGATATTCGTATACCAGCCGACAACCAAAGAAAACAAACCAAAGAAAGTGCGAAGTACGAAGCTAGGGACGAATCATGGAAAGAAAAGGAGTCAACAGCTTCCAATGATGTTCGAAAGACGAAAGGAACGTTCTTGGTCAATGGATGAAATCAGTATTCTAATCGGTGTAGCATGTTTGTATTGTGTTGTTCGCAAACGATTTTGTCTGAAAATGCGGTGAAAAAAAGACTTAATGCGAGTTCATTGCCTAGGAAATACCGGTAAAAACAAAAAACCGACAGCTCATACGAAAACTCATTCTCAACTGTGGAGACAAAATGGACGCTACACAAGCCCGAGAAAATTTACTGCTAAACACATGGGTATATCAAATGACGTCACATGGAGCTAGCGAGCCAGTCTCCAGGAATTGAAGCGGACGAAAAATCAGAATGTTGTACAAGTGCCTGGTTATTGTGAAACCCCAAGTGGTGAGTCAGCAGGACACTCCGCGGGATATACAACAGGTTACATCCTTTTCCCACGGAAAAATGCCAGTATCGAGTGAGCGTGTCCTAACAAACACCTCTTCTGACTAGGGCTGGTGCCTTAAGTCAAAGAATCTGCAGCGGTGTCGCTCTCTTTGCTGGAGTATTGATGGGTTATTGTCTAAATTTGGCTGGTTTTATGCCGTATGTTTTTTTGTAATTTTTTATTTGTTTATTGAGGATTTCCCACAGCTCTATAGCCACGGGGGGATCGCCTCAACAATAAAATCAACCCATATACATAAAATAACACATTATTATATTATATTATTATTGCTGGGTTTGGATGGTGAATCTATTGGACACGCTTATAAAATTATGTACAGATTTTAAGATCATTTGATTATTATTCACGCTTAGTTCAGGTGAACCAAATAAGAGTATAGTACAAAGGTGTTTAGAACAACTACTCAAAAATACAGACGGGTGAACCCCAGGAGGTATAATTCTAAAGATGCTTTTTACCATGTGCTTTCTATGAGTGGCCTTGGTCGAGTCACACCTAAGACTTTAAAAGAGGAAGTTGTAACTTCCTCGCTTGGCGCTCAGCATGAAGGGGATAGTGCAACGACTGGTTGACCCGTATCAGTATAATGGCTCGGGCGGGGCGGCTTACTTGCCTTCGGTAAGTCGTCTCAGTGATGCAGCACTAAATAAAAGAGCGGTGGAAATCCGTCCTGCAACAAGGAGGCACATTACACGTGCATGCACCCTAATGATTCCTTCGTCGTCATATGACTGAAAAATTGTTGAGTACGACGTTAAACCCCAAGCACTCACTCACTCACTCTATGAGTGGCATAGGCAGGGCAGTCAAGGAAATAATGAGATGCATATTCACATTTATGTTTACATTTACTACATTACTGATGGTCGATAATGTTATATTTAAAGAGGTCACCGTGAAGAGCGCTCAGTCCCATTCTCATTCTACTGAGCACAATGGCCACCGTGAAGAGCGCTCAGTCCCGTTCTCATTCTACAGAGCACAATGGTCACCGTAAAGAGCGCTCAGCCCCATTCTCATTCTACAGAGCACAATGGTCACCGTGAAGAGCGCTCAGCCCTGTTCTCATTCTACAGAGCACAATGGTCACAGTGAAGAGCGCTCAGCCCCATTCTCATTCTACAGAGCACAATGGTCACCGTGAAGAGCGCTCAGCTACAGATCTCAAATAGAAAATCTCCATATTCAACAGAAGACCCTATCAAGCCAAAATATAGTGTGATCATACACTTTCTAGTAAGTGTTCGCCTGGCCCGACTAATCATACTCAATTTCATATTACTTGTCTTAACTATAGCTCCTACATGCTCATTCCATTTACCATTGTGTTGCAGAATAATTCCGAGATGTTGATGGGACGGAACGCTCTTCACATCTACGCCATCTAAATACAATCTCGGATGTGAGGGATTATTTTTCAATGATATTAAGAGATAAACAGTTTTGGTAGCATTAAATGACACAAGCCATTGACTAGCCCAGTTGGATAGACGTTCAGGATCACGATTAAGTTTAGCCTCAGAAGTTGTTGAATCTAAAATTTCTTCAGACAAGGATGTGTCACCTGCAAATACTTTAATATTACATTCAGTATTCATACTAATATCATTGGCAAAAATTAAGAAGAGAAGTGGACCCAATACAGAGCCTTGTGGGACACCAGCATATATTGGATGAGTTTCGGGCTCGTTAAGGCAAACCTTAATTTTTCTGTCACACAAATAATCTTTTAACCACGCAAGTAGAGGATCTTCAATACTCAACTGCTCTAACTTAAACAAGAGACCAACATGCCAGACTTCATCAAATGCCTTACTGACATCTAAAAATAGTAAAGAGGTGTCATTTCCACTGTCAAGACTTTTGTATATGTCATGAACAATTTTTAAAAGCTGGCATACAGTCGAATCCCCACGTTTAAATCCAGAGTTCTGTGGTATAAGAAGATTATTTGACATACAATACTCACACAGATGTTTATACACGACCTTCTCCAAGACCTTAGAAAGAGAGGGCTGAAGCGACACTGGTCGATAATTAGAAACGTCATGTCTATCTCCTTTTTTAAATACAGGACAGACTCGAGAGAGCTTCCATGCTGCTGGAAAGACAGCTATCTGTAAGGAATAATTTAAAAGATTCGTTACGGAAGCTGCAACACAATCAGCAGAATTATTAAGCATGAAGTTGTTTATACCATCAGTAAGTGAGGCTTTCCGTGTATTCAGGGTCTCAAGGAAATGTTTAATCTTAGTTTCACAGGTCTATACAACTGAGACGTGATACTGTAACATACGTAAAAGGTGGCAAGGCAGGCACTGTGTGGTGAGGGGCCGGCTGAAACGCATTCTGATGAATTTACAGAATGAAAATGAATTCGCCTTTTCAACGTCAATTGACACATTTTTGCCATTGACAGCAAGAACAGGAATAGGCGGTTTTGCTTTCGACCCTAATAGAGATTTCATTATCGATCAGTATGTTTTTGTATCCAGCTGGGGGTTGGAGAGTTTACCTTTTAAATCTGTGGAGTAACGCAGTATTGCTTGACGTTTAGCATTATTGGCCTCCCTTCTAGATATATAATATCGAAACTTATCCCATCGGACTTAGTCCGTTTGTATTATTTGAAACAACGATTCCTCACTCGTATCTTATACCGAGCATCGTTGGTCATCCAAGGCTTGTCACCTGGTCTAATAGTGACTTTCTTATTCGGAACACATTCATTGCAACATGACAAAAACAAACTGTTCCAGACAAATTATTTGTCATTCACGTGGGAGAAAATATTACCAACGACATCAAATGGCGTAACAGAGAGAAGATTGCGCAGGCCATACCAATCGGCCATTTAAAGTCCCACACATGTCTTACAAAAGCCTTTGGTTTATCGTTACATAAGATGTTTATAGTGCAATAAATAGTACAGTAGTCGAGATTAGCCATTGGTGAGGCAAGTCCGTAGTCAATTTTATAACCAATACAATCCGTTATGAATAAGTCCAGTACATAAGCAGCAGCATCAGTATATCGAGTGGATTTATTAATTAGTTGAAAAAGATTTTTCCCAGCTACCATATCATAAAGGCTCATTTTCAATTCGCTCAAATCGTGGTATTTTTCCCGATGTAGACCCGTTATTAACATGGCATCGGGATTTTCTTTTTACATTGAAGTTAAATTTTTTTCCAGATTACTTAAAAAAAGCTCATGTAAATGAGACGCTTTTGTTATTCTGTTCCACCATTATCCATAACATCTCACTGCCATTCTCTAAATCCTTACGTCTAGTACTATTAGGAGATTCCTTGCAATACATTTCCACCTCCTCCGTGTCTGTCTTTTCTTTTAGTACAATACCTATCTAGATTAACAGTATCATCAGGAATATCACCACTAAGCCAGGTTTCTCTCACACATATAACATAATTATATTCCTGTGTTAATACAGTGGCATTTCATCTAACTTAAAGTAAAACGACAGCTGATCATCATCTTGGGCCAATAAACTCCGGGCATTAAAATGACAACAAGATAAATTGTGCTAATTTGGGGGGCCCGGGTTTCTATGTACATCACCGCACCTCATTAAGATTGCCATATGTATAAATAATGAGTAATGCAGATTGCATAATATACTCAGAACAGAAAAAAACCAAATATGCCAGTAAGAGATTCAATTCCCATAATAATTAGCACGTCTTCAAATAATGTAAATAATTTTCGAAGATGTAGACTGACTTTATAACACATATAATTACGTCATGCCCCAACTGCGACTCTGTACAGGCTAATGTTATCCATGATGTACCGGTAATAACCAGAGAGATAGCGAGTGAAAGCACATGCACTAAAACCTTCATGTAAATACCCAGTTCCTCAGACAAACACATAATGAACTTTTTCCAGATTATTAAATGTAACTGTAACTGCTGATCCAAAATACCATTATTTCTTGACGAAATTAACCGAAATCATCCAAATGATTGTTCCCTTACAAAACAAAGTAACACAAAAAAAACATAATACTATACACAGCATGAGTTAGGTCAATACCTAAAGTATGGCATAACAAAGGGAGGGTTAATTTACTATGAGGATCTAAAATTAAACACAAATAAAACCACAGATTAAATTAGACCATCAATTCCTGCAGAGAGGACCTAGAGAGAAGAAAATCATCTTCATCCAAAGTTGATAAAGGAGATAATTATATGAGGTGTGGTATTTACATTCGGTTTAGATGATCCCGACATGAAGACACATTAAGATGCCTGCATGACACCGGAGCTTTCCACTAACAGAATGATCCATTTTAAAGTTCATTGGTCAAATTTGGCACGATTATATAATACCACAAATTTACGAACACAAGGGCCCCGGTGAACGGGGAAGTCCGTGCAGTCTCTCCACGTGGATATTGAGCAGTACGTACCCAGAACACGTTTTACTGCTTTACAAAGATTACACCTTTGAATGCATGCGCTGGCAGGAAAGAACAGCAGTCACGAAATTCATGCAGCTCAGCGATGATTACACAGAACTTAAGCCCGATCGAACCACGGCAAATGATGGTTACTGTTCACTCGCCTATATCATGTAATGTCAGGGAAACGTTAAAATAGACCTATACGTGCACGTAGTTTACCGTATCTGAGCAGTCTAAACATAAGCACCTGTTTCCTTTCACTATTTTCAGACATACGGGAAAAGATATTTCCGTTGCGTGACCACACACTATGCAGATTGCCATATGTTTGTAACTTTGAGGTCATTTGATTAGCTGAGCATAGTGCTGTTCGCGTATGACCTTTATTCCATCCCGATTGATTATGACCTGTAGGTGATCCCAGCTGAATCCAGCAGTGACATTACAGTGACTGCTTTCCAGCAGGAATATATGCGTTGATTTGTTTATTGATTTGATTGGTGTTTTAGGGGACGCCAGGTGGCGTCTCTGTAGAAAGTAGCCATGCTCATTGAATAAAATTTACAAGTGCGAACCCACCGATTTTAGATTTAGTTCGGAAGTAAGACTTATCGTTGATGATAAAAGAGCAGCCAATCTTAAGAGACGTTTGGAAGTTTCTACAGTGTTACTTGGGGGACAGTGTTTGGCTATGTCGAAGCCGACAGCATTAACCCTTTGTCGCATACTTGGTTAGAGGTACCCTTAAAATACCTATATACCCCGTTTATACATTTATTGATAATTTAAATGTTCTCAAACAAATAGATACACAGTGAAAAAAAAAGCTATAATTCACTGGATTTGAACCAGCAAAAGGAAGTTACTGTGTAACTGATCAGATCAAAGTTCGATGAGAAACAAAGTCATGTTTTCTGTTTCTTTCATCTTGTCACCTATATTCAGCTCTTTAGAAAATCAGTCTGCGGATGGTTGTGGGTTTCTCCCGGGCAGGGCACGGCTTCCTCCCATTATTATGCTGTCCGCCGTCAAATACGTAAAATATAAAAAACATGGCAACGTCAACAATAGTCAGTTCTAATTTAGAATTTCATCGAAGTAAGATGACAATGACGCGATAGTGTCGCCAGAGCCTATCATGGGATGCCATTCATCAAAAGTTTCCGCAACAGTGGAAGAAATAGTCGGTAAGCGACGTGAGATACATCAGCCACAAGATGGTGGAAACGTGTGAGACGTTGCAAAACGGCGCCGATGCCGGGGACGATGGAAAGTCCGCCAAAGACACAGGTTGTGGACTTCGAACTATTCCGCGTGTGCAGAACCGAATCTGTGGAATTGCAGATCGTGTCCTCCAGCGAATGTTTGGTCGACAAAATAACTGAACAAGATACCAATATTGTTCCCAGACCTGAAGTGATCGATCAACCCGGGAGGTCCACAACCAAAGATGACTTGGTTGTGGAGGACATTGAGGACTTCAGCCGGGTTCAGCTCTGGCCCTCACCTGCCGGGTCGGAGATGGATTTAAACGTGGAAAGAAACATCGCAGACAACTGAAAGGGCAACACTCTTGATCCAGTCACATCAGATATACCTCACACTGATGTCGACCCTAGTAGTGACGGGGAAACATGTCGAGGATAATGACGGGTTGTCCAACCGCTCCTCCGTGTTATCTAAAAGAGATACCTCCCCGTTGAGTACGGACAGATACCCGAGAGATTGCCCTGAGGCTGCCCTTCCCTTTACCAGTAAGACCGTCTTAAGCGACTTGTCTGTCCCATGTGTGAAGGGATCCCTTCCAGACGTTTTCAGGCTCCGCAGGAAGAAAGTCCGAAAAGCTTCCCGGTCAGCTCGTGATTTCCGACAAAAAAATAAGTCAAGGGCATTCTCGAGCAATCGCAGAAGAGCCATTGGCTCTCGAGGGGTTTGGCGGGCTCCCGATTTGGCAGCAGTCCAGGATGTGGCACTCCCTGGTGTTCTTCAGGAAAATCCAAAACCCGACAAGGTCTGCCTAGAAACGTGGATGAAGCGACGTCTGAAGGAGGAGGAGGAGAAGAAAAAAAGATCGGAAATGATTTTGTATCGAAGAATTGTGGAGATAATCGTATATTTTTAGTGATTCAAATTGGGGAAATTTTGGGGTTACAGGATTACTGGGATTTTGTCAGGCAAGATGCTGATCATATGTATTGAGTGAATTTCGACAAGCATTGGGAAAGGAAGAAAAATTATCAAAGAACGATTTAATACATTAACTGATTATTATATACAACCGTCATAAGAGAATTTGAACAATTATAGCTTTAACACCATCAGTTCTAAGCAGGAAGCCTGCAAACTACTATCTACAAACTAACGGTAAGCCTTGGCCCAGTGAATAGTCGGGGTCATTTAATAGACAGAGATATTCTACAGAGTTCAATGTCTGGACAGAATCGCTGGCGTGAACATAAGTGAAACAAGAGCATGTGCACTTCGAGGTTGTGTACACCTGTAGTACATGTAACACAGAGTAAAGACACAGTCATATTGTATATAGGAGACAGTGTAGAAATGGTACAGAGGGATAAGTATGACACACTGTCACGTACTCTGTGGTAAACAAACCAGTATCATACAGTATAACGATACTACGGTAGATCGACCGAGTGGTACTAGTGCATTATTGTTGAACTCGACTTGTGAAACGCTGCAGCATACCACTTTACAATACAGTAGTTGATTATGAACAGCTGCATTTGTAAAGACTTTCGCACATGCGTTTTCGGTACATATACAGAATTATCACATAATAATTTCAGAACAATCTTACAAATGGCTTTTTTCCATCAACTCTTACTATGCACATGTAGTATGTGTTAATGTGTACACATTCAAACGTCCTCAGATTTATGGACAATTATTGTAGTATCGCCAGTATCGAGTGAGCGTGTCCTAATAAACACCTCTTCTGCTATGTATATATGTAATATATGTATATATGTCTAATACTGACAAGCCTACCCTGCACCGGCTGCACCGACTGACCTGCCTGCCTACCTCCCAACCACCCTGCATTGAAAATACATAAGTAACACCAATACATTATACATACACACAAGAAAATTTGGTGGGTGTTTTCCACACCGCGGGGTGTATGTGTATAGACTAGCGTGATATAGCGTGTAGTAGACTAGAGTACAGTATAACAGTATAACAGTATATGGGATGTAGATATAGATAGATAAATAGAGAAAACAGTGGTTTGTTTGTTTCAGGCTGGGTATAAATTAGGCAAAGTTTTAAGTAACTCTAAGTTTTAGGTATGCATGGTTTGTTTGTTTCAGGCTGGGTATAAATTAGGCAAAGTTTTAAGTAACTCTAAGTTTTAATAAGTAACTCTAAGTTTTAGGTATGCATTAGGTGGAGTAGAAGGTTAGGAAGACTTTGAGGATTTGGGATAAAAAAAAATATCAGAACAAGTACAATTGTACAATTAAAAAAAAAATGGGAAGACTGTGTCTGGTGTGGGGTTTCTTTTCTTTCTTTTTTTAGTGCTTAGATTGAGAAAGTACTCTTTCGGGAAGAGTTGGGTGGCCCTGAAAAGGGCCGTTGGAAAAAGTGCTGTTTGTTTTTTTTCTTTTTTTAAAGAGCCATGTTTCTTTTTTCTTTTTTTTTTTTTTCAAACAAATTCACACGAAAACAATTAAAAAACGAGACATATAATTAATAAAATAAACGAACAACACGTAAAATATACAAATTACAGAACGGACACCGCTGTGGGTCCAGTCTGCGGGCACAGGTGAGACAGATCGCCGCATGCCCGCAGGGTAGGAGGCATGCACCCGACGGTCTCTCATAACAAATCCGACAAGTCGGAAAACCGTCGGGTACCTGTCCCCTACCCGGCGAGAACGCCACAAGCCCCTCACCTGCGCCCGGTCCAGGTGCGACAGGTGGTGCTGCTGGTGGTGGTGTTGACTCCGGTGGAGTGGTTGTTAACGGTATCCCGCCAACCGCCGCGGGGATGAGAAACCATTGTAGGGGCGGTTGAGCTCTTAACCGCTCCTCCACATTTCTAACTAGGCTGTTACGTTCCTCACTGGTTAGGTAATTGTCATTCCCGAGTTCGGCTGTGTGGAGCGGCATGTTGGGGTGAGCTCTAACCACCCCTACTTCCCTAGTCGGGGTAGAAGGCAAAGCCTGGGCTAGGGGTGATGGTAACCGGTTCTCATCCTCACGGCGGTCACGGCTGGTGTCCCGTGGTTGGGGTGGGACCCGGGCTGTAGGGCGGGTCGAACTCCTCTCCGAATCCAGACGTGCTCGGGCCCGACCCCGGCGTGCCGTCAACCACCCAGGTGATCGTGGTGGGGTTGTTGTTGGTACAGGTGATGGGAGTGATGGGGGTGATGGTGATCTTACCCGACCCGGGTTTGAACTCCCCGCCGAATCCAAATTCAGTTGCCGGGGGAGTTCCCGACCAATACCCCGCCCCACGGGAGCCCTCCGTGTTGTAAAACGCTCCATGCGTGTTTGGGTGAGGCGGGGTGTCTCCGGCGTGTTGTTGTTGTTGTTGGTGGTGGTTATCTCCTGGAGTCGATTGCCGTAATTCCCCCGCCCTATCTCCACTTGCCAACCAGCTCTTCTACCCATACACCGTAGGCAGGGGCAGGGACGGAGGTTTCTTCCCTCTCCGTCGGGTGGTGGTGACGGCGTATTCGGGATGATGAGGATTGGAGAGGCTGGGGGTGATGGTGTCCACGGTTCTTCGTCATCCCGGTTAGAAGAAGAAGAAGACTGGTCTTCATCCCATTCATTCCTTCGCTCCTCCCCGACACTCCCAAAAAATTGCGGGCCTGATGATTCATAGCGTAGTGATGTAACGGTAAAACTGAAGTCAAGCAAATGTCGTAACAGTCTGATCAACTCAAACCCGCGGTTATGTTATATATACTAACAACCCTGGCCTGGGCGAAAGCACGACAAAAGGAATTATCAGCCCACTGATTGGATGATGAGTGTAAAAAAACGAGCGGGCTTTTATGTTTTTCTCCCGCCCGTTTCATACAGAATCCTCAGCCTGGTAGAGCTGTGCGCGTGACGCTACATTGTTGTCAGCCGGGTTGTGTTCAGCTCGCCTGCTATGTATACCGACATCGGCTGGTGGTTGTGATTTCTACGTGTATAAGTGTCAATTGAATAAGTGGTCATTGTAGGCTTAGATGTCTTCTTTCTCCCCGAACCCGCTTTGCTTCTTGAAAGTTAATTGAAGACAGTAAGAGCTATCGCATGTTACATGTTTGTAACAGTATATGAAAAGTATAAAAAAAACTTCTTTACTGGATCATATGCAATAAGACATGCTGCATTTCATTGCTGAAAATTACTATTAAAAAAGGGACTGGGTCAGTGTGTCAGTGTGTCATGCTAGGGCTGCTATCTACCGGAATGGTTCCTATGTATTATGTATTAAAAAAAATTTTTTTTAGCGGATTGACGCTTCATTTTAATTAGTAGATTACCGCATAAAGTAGTTGTCTATCGGTCACCTTCAGACGTTGTTGTTGTTTCCAATTAATAAATATTACGTAATATTACGCTTCGTATTCGCTAGATTTCTTATGGGAATAACAGTAGTTTTAGTTCAATATATTTAAGGATAGTTGTGTCTTTTAATAGTTTGTAACTCCAGTAAAGCTAGATAGAAAGCTTAAGTAGCTTAGAGGATATTTCCTTATGTATTTCGTAGTAGAAATCCACGAATGCGCGCGATGTCAAATGTATGTAAACAAGGGGGATAACTCCTGATGGAATACGCTTAGCAGGGGTGACTACTTTTGTTGGAATAACGGAAATAAGGGGCATAACTCTAAAGGTCAAACGACAATACGTGTCTGGAAAGAGTAATATATATATATAGTCATTTTCTTTATTTTTTGTTCCAAAACTGTATAAGGGTTTTGCAGAGTTAACAATTGTATCAGTATATATATCTATATATATAGATTTATTTCATTTAGTTCATATTTGTGTAAAGCAAACTCATGTCACAATTCATTTAAACACATTGTATGACTTTATTTCACTTAATTTACAATATCCCATGAAAAATTAATTATGATTTGTTGTTATTTAAATCGGGCGCTCATTTACCATCCTTGAGACGATCCCCAATAGTATGGGTCAGTGTGTCAGTGTGTCATGCCAGGGTTGATATCTATCGGAATGCCTCCTATGTATTATATGTATTATAAAATTTTTTAGCGGAACATATGTACATACGCACATATGTACAATAGTATGTATATAGAGTATGTCTAGGTTTACCTGGGTTATAACGTCTACACCCTTCTATGTTACAGAGACCTGTTTCATCTACCACCACCACCACCACCACCGACGACAACAAACCCAGCACGAGTCAAGCTCAAGTGAGTTTAGCGGAAGCTACCTCGCTGAAAGAAGAAAAAATGAAAAAACAAAAGAAAAAAGTCCAACGAGCCAGTTCGAGCCCGACCCGGTACAGCCTCACGAGGCTGTCTTACCGAGCGGTGACAGTGACGTCCTGGAGTTGTACCAGCGGCATTGGCAATCGATCCGAACGCATTTCCATCGCCACAAACCAATTCAAGACTGTTATAATTACCGACTGAGTGATCTCGGTGCTATCCCAGCCTATGTAGACGAGATTTACGAAGACCAGCCGACCGCTTTCACTATCAATTACAGTTTTGGATATATCCTCCGCCACAAAGAGACGGGTCAGGTGCGGTATTATTACCCGAGCACCAACAACACCCGAGTACTCGACGCACCGTACCGCGTGGCCAGTCGGGCTGACCTGCGAGGATTCCACACCCAGCATCTGCTCACCCAAGACCCGCTTACCTGGGCCCAAAAACAACGCCCCAATACGAAATGGACCGTCGACCTCATCACCAACGTGTTGTTTTTCGTCCACAAACTCCCGCATCAGCCTATCGGTAAAGGTGGGGTGACGTTACCCTCTTACCTGAAAGGAAACAAGGGGCTACACACGTTGGTGGGTAGAAATAACGGTCCGTACAGGGACTATTTGTGTTTGTTTCGGTGTCTGGCCGTCCATCTAGACCAGGCCAACCCCAATAACTGCGACGCCCAGGCTGGGGTGTATTACCGCAGGTATCTGGAGGAAATGGAGATGGAGCCGAGGTATTTCCGCGGGGTACCGCTCAGTGCACTGGACACGGTGGAAAGCCTGTTTCAAGTGAATATTCAAGTCTACCAGCTCATCCCCATGGACAGGTCGTACTCAGCACAACTTATTCACCGCAGTGCCGAGCGCTATTCTCACCCTACCCTGCGGTTAAACCTGTACCAGCGGCATTTCAGCTATATCAAAGACATGGGACGTTATGCTCGATCTTTCACCTGCCAGGTGTGCCAGAAGAGTTTCCCGAAACTGTGGGAGTTACGACGGCACGGTCAAACGTGCACCGACGCCATTCGACGAAAGTACCCGGGGGGTGTCTTCCACAATCAGCCCACCATTTTCGAAACGTTGGCGGACATGGGGATCGAACTCCAGGACGGTGACGACGACATCTTCCCGTACCGAGCGTGTTATGACTTTGAGGCGTACTTGGCTCCGGTGAACCCGGTGGACGATGCGGCGACTGGATCGACGGAATGGACGGCTCAACACATCCCCATGAGTGTCAGCGTCAACTCTAATGTACCGGATTACGACCAGCCCGTGTGTTTCATCTCCACCGGTGACCCCCAGGCACTCGTCGAGGACATGATGGCTTACCTCAACACCGTCAGCGAGATCAGTAGCGCCTATCTCCACGAGCGTTATGCTTACATCCTGGACGCCTTAGACGAGCGGATCGATCCCGACGAGAAGAAACCGTCTTACACGCGCCGAGTGCGAGACAGATTCGTGACCTATATGGACCAACTCCCCGTCCTCGGCTTTAACTCGGGTAACTATGACCTGAACTTAATCAAACAACAGCTTTACCCCCACCTGGTCCAGAGCGGTGATTTGGAGTATGTGATTAAGCGGAACAATAATCACATGGCCCTCACCACACCGCAGCTGAAATTTCTGGACATTCGGAATTACCTGGCCCCGAATTACAGTTACGACAAGTGGGTGAAAGCTTACGACTGTCACGTGACCAAAGGGAAATTTTGTTACAGCTACATAGACTCCCTGGCCCGGCTGGAGGAAACCACACTGCCACCGCAGCATGCTTTCGACAATGATCTCACCCACCAGCCGTGCACGGACGCGGAGTACAAGACCTTACAGACGGTGTGGCGAGAGCACGGCATGCGGACCGTCAAAGACTTGCTGCGGTGGTATAATAACCTAGACGTCATTCCCTTCATGGAGGCTGCGGAGAAGATGTCGGTGTTCTACCGAACCATGCATGTGGATGTCTTCAAAGACTGCATCAGCATACCAGGGCTTACCCTCCGCTACTTATTCCATGATTTACGCTCCGTGTTCACCCTCGTCGGTGAGAAAGACAAAGACATGCACGATTGCCTCAAGAAAAACATCGTGGGTGGGCCGAGCATCATTTTCCACCTCTACCACGAACGAGGCGTAACCCGTATACGGGGAGGAAAGCTGTGTCAGCGCATCGTGGGATTCGATGCCAACGCGCTATACCTGTACAGCCTGGTCTCACCTATGCGGGCAGGTCACTGCGTCCGTTGGCGCCGTCGGGGCGGGGGAGAGAAGTTCGTTCCCTCCGGCACCGCCACCCGTCTGGCTGAAAAATGGCTGGACTGGAAGTCACAGCAGCTGGGGGTATCGATCCGTCACCGACTCAATCACACCGAGAAGCGGATCGGTGATCGACAACTCCCCGTAGACGGGTTCGCCTATATCGACGGACAGCCTACTGTGTTTCAATTCCACGGGTGTTATTTCCACTATCACGGCTGTCACCTGAATCACCCTCGCCCGGGAAAGGTGTGCTACAACGAGCGGCGGGGATTAAGCCCCCAGGACTTACGGCGGGAGGTGGATGCGAACGACGCATACTTTCGCTCCCAGGGCTATCCATTGGTGACGATATGGGAGTGTGAGTTCCACCGCCAACGCGCGACAAACCCAGCCCTACGGGACTTCCTACAACAGTACGGTTTACCCCCGTCGCAGCGACAACCCAAGACACAAGCTCAGCTCATGGAGGCTGTCATTCAAGGTCAGTTGTTTGGATTTGTGGAATGTGACATCCACGTGCCGGACCACCTCAAAGCGGACTTTGCCGATAGCCCACCCATCTTTAAAAACACCGAGGTGAGTCGGGCTGATATAGGCCCCACCATGGCAGAGTTCGCGGCTGTGAATGACATGCCCACACCCAGGGGTATGCTGATCGGGAGCATGTTTGGGAAGCAAATTCTGCTAGCCACACCTCTGCTCCAGTGGTATCTCGGTCGGGGATTGGTCGTCACGCACGTCTACCAAGCGATGGAATACACACCGGAGCGAGCGTTCGAAGCCTTCGCAGACGCCGTCACCCAAGCTCGACGGGAGGGGGATGTCGACCCCACCAAAGCCCTGATCGGGGAGACGATGAAGCTGTTGGAGAATTCAGGTTATGGAAAAACCGTCACCAATCAAGACCGACACGTGGATGTCAAAATCTGCGATCTGGCAAAAACATGAAAATTACTGGAGAGTGTTCGGTGTCGAACCGTCGACCCCATCGACGAGACCACCTTTGAAGTGACGAGTAGCAAGAAGACCATTCGCTACAATCTCCCCTTGCAAATAGGGTGCATGGTCTACCAGTATGCCAAACTCCGCATGCTGGAATTTTATTACGATTTCATGGCTCGTTTTTTCGACAAGGCGGATTGGCAGTACTGTGAGATGGACACAGACTCTGCGTACATGGCTTGGTCCGACCCAGACTGGGAATCCTTCGTCAAACCCGAGCTGCGAGCCGTGTACGAGACCGAGCGGGATGCGTGGTTACCCCGTCGTGACCATTACGACCACGATAAGCGCACACCGGGGCTTTTCAAAGTCGAGTGGACCGGTGATGCCATCGTCAGTTTGTGTTCCAAGACTTATTATTGTTACGGCGGGGCATCCAACACCAAAGACAAACTCTCCTGCAAAGGTGTGAGCGCACGAGGTGTGGACAAGGCCGTGTACCTCTCTGTGTTGCGCAATCACCAAAGCGCGAGTGGTGTGAATCGGGGGATGCGGATGCGCGGGAATACGATGTACTCGTATACCCAACACAAAGACGCATTCACATACTTTTACGGAAAGCGAAAAGTGCTCCCCGACGGGGTGAGCACCACCTATTTAGATCTGTAAAACGGTGCTATGGATACTCTACACACCCAGCTCCTGTGCTCTTGTGCTCTTGTGATACTTCCCACGGCCCTTTTCAGGGCCAACCAACTCTTCCCGAGAAGAGTACTTTCTCAATCTAAGCACTAAAAAAAAAAAAAAAAAAAAGAAACCCCACACCAGACACAGTCTTCCCATTGTTTTTAATTGTACAATTTTTTTCATGTGTTTTATCATTCGCAGTGGTACGTACGTTAAAAAGTTAAAAACGCCTAGCGGGGGGCGGCGGGCCGGCAGCCGTAATAGCCTGACACACTGACCCGACTTGCCGTGCCTGCTACATCGTCATACATTGTTGCCGAGCGGTGCCTTGCCGGTATACCGCAGACGGCCTGGTAACAATGTATGACGCAACAATGTATGACGATGTAACAGGCGGTGACTGGGTCAGTGTGTCAGTGTGCTATAGCTGGCCTGCATGCTGTTGTGGTAGTCCTCATCATAATAAAGAAAAAAGTCAAACCACCACGGTATGTGAGTCTCATAGTCTCTTTTTTAATTTTATTCCATACTGTATGGGGTAACAGGTCGAACAGAGAAAACAAGAACGTGGAATGCATAACACGTCGAACTGGAAAGAAAGAATGTTATTTGATGTATGTTTTACAGTCCATGGGTGTGGAAAAAAAACGAGGGATGAATCCCAAACTGACGATCCACCCAATCGAACACCCGCAAGTCATTATCGTAGGTCGTGCACGCTGTGTCCAACGTGTGTACAATAGCATCCATGGGACGACCTCGAGCTCGCTGGGTTAAGTAATACACACAATATTGACCGCACACGGTCGTGTCCAGACTCTGCAGCCGCCGATCGTTCCACGTCCAGTGGTGTGTTCCCCGGTTAAGCCAAGCGGTGATATCGGGGTAGAGGGGTGGGAGTCCGTAGGAATCAAAGTATTCGCCCCGGAGATGGGGTGGATTGGACCACTGGTCTATGAAGACGGCGACCCAATGTCGTCCTGGGCGAAGGCACGTGTCTGTGTTAATGATGCAGGCCCAGGGGGTCCAGGGCATCCTAGAGGCGGGGCGTGAGTTGCGTGTTGCGTGAGGGGAGTGAGGGGAGATGATCCCGAGGGTAGACCCCACCTCCCACCCCCACCACAGCCCGGGTAAACACGTCTGTTTGTAGCACACGTCGCAATTGTACCGTGTCCATGTTGTTGTTTGTTTGGCTGTTCAACTGGCGAAGTCGCAGAGCACGTTTCGGCTTTGGTCTATTTTTATGATATTGCTGAATTCAGCGTAGCACACCACGTTAATGGTTTCCGGCAGTGGTTTGGCAAACCGCATCTCCAGGCGCAAATCCCCTTTTTGTACCAGGTTCAGTTGGTGGTCATCGTGGAGGCTGGGGGTCGCTTTCCCCGTGTGGGTAAAGAGGTTCATGTACGTGCGGATGAAATTCTCGTTCTCAAAGTCGGGTGTCAGGGGCTTGGTTGGAATCTGACGACCGCCAACGTACAAGGCGACGAAGTTTGTGTAGTAGTGTCGGAAACGAAACGGGTTTTTAGTGTAGTCCCCGTCAAAAGCCTTGTTGCTCACACACCCCACCACTAAACGTGTCGGTAAGCTGCCCAGAAATAGGTTTTGTTCATTGATGAGGGTGTGACCTCTGGGGACAGAGAAATACTTGGTCAGCACGCGGCGGATTGGGTACTTGGCAGGAGCTTTGGCCAAGGCTTTCAAATGCCCCAGTTGCACACCGCTGGTGATTTTCACTTTGCGCACAAAGATCAAGACCTCCTCCAAGCGAGTCTTGTAGCCGGGAGCGGCTTCATCGGACATCAAAGCAAACGAATTCTTAGCCGGGGTGAGACGGATGCGGACAGTGACGTTGTTAAGCAGGTGTCGGTGTTGTAGGAACATGTCACAATGCAGGCGACCCAGCATGTCAACCGACCGACTTTCAGCCGTGCACTCCAGCCGATCGACAAACCCATCGTTGGTGTCAGTCATCGTGTCAAACTTTCCTGGAGTGTCCGCATACCACAAGGCAGCAGACAGCTGGCTCTTTTTAGCCTCTTTACCGTAAGACAACAATGTCTCCAAGTAAGCCCGGTATGGGTACATGTTGGTGGACGGCGTGATGAGTTTATCGTTCAGGGAGACGTCTACCTGTCGCCACATGGATTGTATCCACAGGTTAGTCGGAGCCACCTTCTTGTCAGCCGCCACAGCCGTCCCGTCCCCGTTGAGGATTTTTGCTTTCACGTACAGCATGGTGTTGGCCAAGTCCAAGTAAGTGTCTGCGTCAGCGTTGGTGATGACAAATTCTACAGGTCCCACATCACTCAGGCTGGCGATGGGGCTGTAAGCATCCCAGCGGCCTTCTCGAACGCTGGTGTCGGTCGGGGGTAAGGTCCACAAATCAAACTCACTGCTGACGGACGGGCAGCACTCGGGGTGGGGAAGAGCCATGGCTTGTGTATGTGCGCGTGCGCGTGTGTGTTTAGCTGAAAATATCCGGTGGATTCAGGGCATTCGATGTGGCTCGAGCTTTAATGTGTCTTCTTCTGGGCTTGACGGCACGTCTTTTAAGTCCCACGTGTCTGTGACGTGTGGGCGTGACGCGCGGTGTCTTCCGTTTTATAGGCTCACCCAGTAACCGCTGTCGGGCGTAGCGACTAGCTTTGACCAGCAGCTGTTTTCCAGTCGCCAAACCGCGTCGTTTCAAAGCCTGTTGTGGTGACACGCCCCCACTCAGCACGTCCCCCACGACTTGCAGTCCGGTTCGTAACGCCGTTTTGCCCAGTGCTTTCACAGCCGGTGAGGTTAACAAGGGTTGTGAGAGGAGTTTGCTGAGACCGCCCAGCAAACCGTGACCGCGCTGGACAGCCACACCCCGAAACACAGGTAAGCCACCTCCGCCGGCTTGTTTGGTGTAATAGTCGATGTAAGCCTGCTGTGATGCCATTATTGCAAGGGTAAAGCACGCCGCTGTCGAAAGTGAAGTGTCACCACCACTTTACCGCGTTCAAATACGACGGATTGACCCGTGTCGTCCCTAATATCAATGTCCACCGTCGAGAAATGTTTGGACTGCACGGGGATGTATTCCACGTGTTGGAAAGTCTTGGAGACGTGCTCCCCATACTGCCCTTCCGTGGTAACCGTCCGCAACAGCGGGGCCAACGTGTCCCCCACCACACGCGGTTCGATAATGTCTGTGTACACGTACAGCGTGGGTGTGCTGATCGTTAAATCCTCGGCACCGACATACATGAGGTCCGCCGGTCCCATGAGCCATCCGTACGGTAAATTCATGAGTTGCATTAGCCGTGGGCTGAAACCAAGCCCCAGTGGTTTCTCAAACCGCACGCTGTATTTCCGCTGCATATCGTCGAACTCAAACGTTAAGTCCCCGGCGTGCTCCTGGAGATCGCGGATCTCTGTCTCGCTTAACAATTTGGTCAACCCCCAGGCCAGGTCTTCGGGTGTCGGGTAGTAGCCGGCTGGTAATACGAGCTTATGCGTACCGTGGTGAGAGTCCTTTGGGGAGTCTATGGTATACCACACTTCACCTGTCCGCACGTTAAACCAGGTCCGGGGATACTGTATTTCGACCAGCCCACATTCCCAGTCACCTGTCAAATGGATGGGGCGGGGTAATTGGGTGGTGAAACGCGTCAAGGTATTGTTGGGGAAGTAGTCCAGCGAGCTGTTACTGGGTAGCGTCACGTAAAACATGGTGTGGGTGAGATGATCTCCCTCAGGTGGACTGATCGTTTTGTCCTCTGGCGCCTGTATTTAATTAATAGGGACTCCACCTGAGCGGGCGTATGATAGATGAAGCGGGCCGGAGTTCAGGTCGCTGGCCTCGTCGCGTCTTCTTGGGTCGCTTTGGTGTGGTGTGTGTGGTGTGTGTGGAACTAGTGGCGGTAGTGGAGGGCCTGATTTTTTAAAAATTTTTTCTGGTCGGGGTTCTGGCGATCGGGGGATTCCCCAACTCGGTCGGGGGATTCCCCAGCTCGGCGGGTGTGCTCATTTTTTCCCGCACCCAAGCTCGGTAGTGATCCCGGGGTATTGAGCGATCGTGTGAGGGGATAGGGGTGGTAGGGGTGGTAGGGGTGGTAGGCTGGAGGGTTTGGGTTGGGGTGTCTACCATCGCCTTATCCGCCTCGCTCAAAAAACGACTGGCTGTGGGTTTGGCCTGAGGTGGGATCGAACTCGGTCGCTGCCCGATTTGGTATTGATCTTGAAACGTTTGGTACCGTTGAAGGGTGTGGTGATATCGCTGTATTTTCTCCTCGTCCGAGAGAGTCCTGTCGTGGAGGATCGAGGCCATCTCTTGATCGAGCGTGTTGAGGGCTTTCACCGTACTGGAGACGGGGTATGGGGAGTTAGAGTAGGCTGGAGGTGGGTGGGCTGGAGGTGAAGGTCGTGTGAGCGTCTCTAAGAGCCGTGGCTCGACCAAGGCCATTTTCTTGGCGTGCTGCATTACCTGCCACCAGCTATAGCCTTACTAGTGACACCCTTAACGACACCGCCGACAACACCCCCGAGAACGGCTGGTACAATGGCTTTGGCGAGGAGGGGGGCAAGTAGCAGTGGCAGGAATCCACCACGTTGAACAATCCGTCCTTTCTTATGCAGGGGAACACTTTTCTTCACCAAAGTGCGAAGACCCGTCTTGTGTCGCTGTAACTTCACCTTCTGAGCCGGCGAGAGTGGAACGTTTCCATTTAACACATTCTTAGCACATTCACACAAGCACCGGAGTAATCCTGGATCGTTACCCCGCAACACAGCCTGACGAATAGAGGGGGTGGCTCGCGCGAGCAGAGTTAATAAGGGACCGTAACGTTGGAGACGGCGTGACCTCATCATGGGTTGTCGTTGTGAGAGCAACTGAGGCGATAGACTGTGTGTTCAAAGTTTTATGATGACACACTGACACACTGACCTAGTCGCCGCTCGCCGCAATAATACACTGTTTTACCAGGCCGTCAGCTGACACGTCAGCCAGCCCACCCACCAACCAACCCACCAGCCAGCCAGCCAAAAACAAACTGATGTGAAAGATTGTAGGTTCAAAGTTGGTATTATGACTTGGGAGCTAGGTGTGTTGTGTTTATGATAACACTGACACACTGACCTAGTCACCGCTCGCTGCAATAATACACTGTTTTACCAGTCCGTCAGCTGACACGCCAGCCAGCCCACCCACCAGCCAGCCCACCAGCCAGCCAGCCAAAACAAACTGATGTGATAGATTGTAGGTTCAAAGTTGGTGTTATGACTTTTGGAGATAGGCGTGTTGAATCTCCCCGGGGAAAATGTGGGTGCGAAGTCGCAGGTGATCGGGTGTGGTTTGCTTGAAATACACCAGCAAATACCCGTGAGGTTCAGCCGTGGCATCTTCAAAGGCCTCGCGCACGTACTGTGTTCGCCCTGGAGCCATTTGTTTAGCGATCGTGGTAATTTGGGATACATCTCGCGGGTTTTTGAACAGCACCAAGTAGTGTGCATTCAGACTGATGGTCCGATGGTCTTTGGTTTTGTTAAACAAATTCTGCACGATGTACACCACGCTGATATTGCGGTGGTGACTGCCTTTGGTGAAGAGTTTTGTCACGCGATCGTCGGCTTCAGCCATCAAATCATCCACGACGACTAACGTCCGCTCCCCAGGGTCGAAAGTGGACGGGCTGGGCACACCTTCTTCAAACTGAACGTGGGGTAATGTGGTGTACAATGGCTGCCACTCCCCGTAACACCAGACGATGCGTTGTGGGGGCGGATGAATGAGAGTTGGAGCGTGTTCCACTAACCGTTTCACAAACACAGACTTCCCAGATCCCGTCGGGCAGCTGACAATGCAAGTAAAGGGATGCTCCCATCGCGTGTCCATGGGTAGAACTAGCTCCGTCGGCGGTTTGGATCGTCGTACGGGTGGGGGTGGTGGATAGTGGGGGGAGTGACGGCAGGTGATGGTACCTGTGTCGCCTGTGTTGGCTGTGTTACCTGTGTTGTCTGTGTTGCCTGTGTTGCCTGTGTTACCTGTGTTACCTGTGTTGTGTTAGGGGGTCGATAGACAAGTGTGGAAACGATGCTAGGTATTGGTGTGGTGGGGTGAGTAGGGGTGGGTGACTGGGGTGAGGAGTTTGAGGAGTTTGAGGAGAGTGGGTGTCGTCGGTGTAGTGTGGTTGTGGTGGGTGTGGAGGGTTGTGACGTGGGAGTTCGATCCCAGCTCGGGGTAATGGCGCTAGTGGCAGTGACGGCGTTCTCGGTATTGTCAAATCGACGGGCAATTGACGGTGGTTGGGGTGGCGATACAGGTGTCCCAATCCAGCGGAAACGCGTCTTGTTCAATTGTCCTCGTAGATATTGCAGGGTTGACTGGTCTTGGAGCAGTTGTAGGCTGAGTTCCGCAGCCAATCCACCCACTAAAGCACCGATGTACAAGAGAACGCCCAGTACGGCTGCTACGGTCCCTTTATTCTCGCGCAAGCCTTGTATACACCGATCCATCCCTTGAGGCAGGTCAGTCGGAAGTGGTAGCGACCTCGTTAGTCTCGGGTTTAAATACGTTTCACGTCCGTGGCCGGCACCCAAGAATTAAAGCTGGGCGGATAACCGACCCACTTCACCCAGTAGTACAGTTTCCCGCGCCGCCGCTCCCTTTTTAAGATCTTCTCCACCTGATAAAACTTATCCACCGCGGCTGTCACCGGTTGGAGTTCGGTTTCGTAAAACGTCCCTAGCAATTGGTCCCCGTTCAAATCCTCCAGTGTGTACACAGCAGGCTGTCGAGGGTGGGAGCGGACGATGCGGAACATTTTCGTGCTCCAATTCGGCAGGTATGATTTTTCAAATTTCCCTTTCACTTTACTGATACGCACGAGATCACCGGCCCGATACCGGTGGACCGAACGTTGGGCTGTGGGTGGACCGTACAAGAGTTGGCGGACTTCCTTCTGGTTCTGGGGGGTGACGTTGATAGGAGCTCGTCGTATGCTTCGGTGGTAGGCTTGATTGTAACCGCGAACCAGCGCCGGTAAGGCGTCCAGGTAGCGCCGAGTGTTGTGAGCGGTGAAATATTTGTACATGCGACCTTTCAAAGTGCGGTTGAACCGTTCTACCACGGAGGCTTTGGTTTCTTTAAACGTGTGAAAGAAAAACACCCCTTTGTCCTTTAAAAAGGCTTGAAACGGTCTGTTCAGAAACTCGTTTCCCTCGTCCGTTTGCAGGTACAACGGTTGGCGACCCGTCTTGAAAATCTGTTGAAATGCCTCGATCAAACGAGCCCCGGTTTTGGCCCGGAGTGGCATCACCCAAGCATACTTGGAGAGCACATCGATGCAGGTCAGTAGGTAACGGTTGTTGTCATTCTCTTTGGCGAACGCTGTCATGTCGACCAGGTCCGCCTGCCACTGACTGTCCATACCCCCAACCACCACTCGGTTACGCGGGTAATGGCGGCGTGCAGGCCGGTGGAGTGTGTACGTGTCCTGCTGAGCCAGCCAAGCCGACACGTGGGTTCGACTGACTTTGAGTCCCTGTTGTCGAGCTGCCTTGAGCAGGGGTTGAGCCCCGCTGTAAGCCGCTGGACTGTTCGGGTTGTAATACAAAGCATGGAGAGCGGCATCGATCGGGTTTGAACCACGGCCCGGTGTGACTGTGCTTTGGTTCATTTTTGAGGAGGCGGTTTTTGTGGTTTTGAGGAGCCGCCACACGCTGATTGGTTCGTTTTTTCTTACGTAACCTCTTCTCGCACGCTGATTGGTCCGTTTTGCGGACCATCCCCCCCCCCCATTGGGCAGTTTTGTGGCAAATCCAGCTCACCCATTGGTCCGTTTTGGCGCCCGGGAGCTCTTTTCGAGCTGTCCCACTCGACTTTACAAGCCGACGTTTTGCCTCTTTTTTTTCTCTCTTTTTTCCTTATACTGTTATACGGTTATACTGTACACTATATCACACTAGTCTATACACATACGCCCCGCGGCGTGGGAAAAACCCACAACTGAGGGGTGACGTCACCACCACATCACCACAAAAAACGACTCCTCAAAACCACAAAAACCGCCTCCTCAAAAATGAACCAAAGCCACATTCTATACTACTCCCGAGTTCACGTCCCACCCCAGCCTTGGGGTGGTGACACCCGCCGTGGGGTTGTAGAACCACCAGTGCCGGATTTACAGCCAATACCAGTCGAGCAAGCGGGGGAGGTGAGGCCTGTCAACTCCCAAAATTACATTAGCCTAGAGGACAGGCAAGCCTTAGTTCGTCACACTGAGGCTCCATTGCGAGCCGACCCTCCCCTGCAGTGGTTTTTAATCCCCGCGGCGGTGGGAACATTACCACTGACGCCAGCGCCGGGGTCGACCCCACCACCACCAGCCGCACCAGCACCAGCGTCATCATCACCAGCCAACCCACCACCAGCCAACCCACCATCACCTGAGAGTGGTGCAGGTAAGTCACTTGCTGCGTCCTTACAGGGGAGGAGGAGACACACATCGGACGGTTTTCCAACACGTGAGTGTCGGATTTGTTATGTAAGAGCGTCCGATGCGTGTCTCTTACCCTGTGGGCATGCAGCGATTTGCCTTACCTGTGCTCGTCGTCTCGCACCCCAGCGGTGCCCATTCTGCAATTTGTATATATTACGTATTATTCGTCTCTTTTATTAATTGTTTGTCAATCTTGTTTTAATCGTTTTTCATGTTGTGAACCTGTTGTATTTGTTGTAAAAAAAGAAAAAAAACAGCTGGCTGTTTAAAAAAAAAAATGGCTGTTTAAAAAAGAAAAAAAGAAAAAAAATGGCTGTTTAAAAAAAAAAGAAAAAAGAAAGAAAACAGCAGCACTTTCCAACGGCCCTTTTCAGGGCCACCCAACTCTTCCCGAAAGAGTACTTTCTCAATCTAAGCACTAAAAAAAAAGAAAAGAAAAAGAAGCCCCACACCAGACACAGTCTCCCCATTTTTTTTTTATCCCAAATCCTCAAAGTCTTCCTAACCTTCTACTCCACCTAAAACTCTGCCTAATTCATACCCACCCTGAAACAAACAAACCACTGTTTTCTCTATCTATATCTACATCCCCTTGTCTTGTGTATATACGTAATGTATTGGTGTTACTTAAAACTCTGCCTAATTTATACCCACCCTGAAACAAACAAACCACTGTTTTCTCTATTTATCTATCTATATCTATATCCCATATACTGTTATACTGTTATACTGTACTCTAGTCTACTACACGCTATATCACGCTAGTATATACACATACACCCTGCGGCGTGGAAAAAAACCCACCAAATTTCTTGTGTGTGTGTGTGTGTGTATGTGTAATGTATTGCTGTTACTTATGTATTTCCAATGCAGGCTGGTTGGGAGGTAGGCAGGCAGGTCAGCCGGTGCAGCCGGTGCAGGGTACGGTTGTCAGTATTAGACATATATACATGTATTACATATATACATAGCAGGCGATGTGAACACAACCCCGGCTGACAACAATGTAGCGTCACGCGCACAGCTCTGCCAGGCGGAGGATTCTGTATGAAACGCGCGGGAAAATGTAGCCGAGATGGATATATGAAAACACGCCCGCCAATGATACATCACTTTTAGTGCTCTCACTTAGGCCCGCGCCCCGCGTTTCCCTCCAACTTTACAAGCCGGGGTTGTCTTATAAAAGGCCGATCACCTCGGTGGTACGTCACTGTACAGCGCTATCTTTTCTAAGACTCAGGTTTTGATGTATAGACAGTGGATCCAAAACTGAAGTCAAGCAAACTCCGTATCAGTCTGATGTATACACTCGCCTTGTCTACACGGACAACAAACCAGGATTATAATGCTCTACTGGTTTTGTTAGTTCTTTGTGGGTTCTTTCATATAATCGACCCGTCTATAAGGTCGAATATCCCGGCCTAGAGGTACGCGAATAAACGGCCCAGAAAATAAATAACATTCTTGATGAGAATCAAAAGGTACATAACCGACCCGTTAGTAGGTCACTCAGCCCGAGCAGGACACAATGATTCTGTCGCCGTACATGTTTGTTTACATATGACGACGTCATAACATACATCATAATACATTATAATGCATTGTCATCGGCCAAGGCGGGGAGAGAGGGAGAAAGGGGGAGGGCTGTGAGGGAGGGTCGTGGGCTAGTAGGTCACTCTGCCCAAGCGGGACACAATGACTCGGTCACATGTTTGTACAAGAACTTACCGGGCCGTGTTTCCCACGTTGATGGGTCCGCCAATCCCACAACCGGTAGAAAGACTCCTCGCAGTCTTCGCAATGCCACACACGTTCTTTTTTGTTGCCATGCCGCTGTTGATGTCGGATCAAATTCGCCCGGCGAAAAAACGCCCGGTCACAGGTCGGACAGGTGAATCTTTTGTTTGTCTGGGGCTGGTGATGCGTCCGCTGGTGCCGGAGCCAGTTATACCGCAGGGTAAAATGCTTGGCACACACACGGCTTCTTCTTCACCCATTGGTCTGTTTTGGCGCCCGGGAGCTCTTTTCGAGTTGTCCCACTCGACTTTACAAGCCGACGTTTTGGCTCTTTTTTTTCTCTTTTTTTTCCCTATACTGTTATACGGTTATACTATACACTAGTCTATACACATACGCCCCGCGGCGTGGAAAAAACCCACCAAACTTCCCCAGCGAAGCATGGAAGGGGGTGACGTCATACCTACCCCCAGCCGCAACATCTACCAGCGCCCAGCCCTCTCACTCCTTATCACATATGCCCCACGACGTGGAAAAAGCCCACCAAACTGCCCCAGCGAAGGTGTGACGTCACCACCACATCACCACAAAAAACGACTCCTTAAAACGGAACCAAAGCCACATTCTCAACTACTTAGGGTATACATAGCACCGATCTACAGATCTAAATAGGTGGTGCTCACCCCGTCGGGGAGCACTTTCCGCTTCCCGTAAAAGTACGTGAATGCGTCTTTGTGTTGAGTATACGAGTACATCGTATTTCCCCGCATCCGCATCCCCCTATTCACGCCACTCGCGCTTTGGTGGTCGCGCAGCACAGAGAGGTACACGGCCTTGTCCACACCTCGTGCACTCACACCTTTGCAGGAGAGTTTATCTTTTGCGTTGGATTCCCCGCCGTAACAATAATAAGTCTTGGAGCATAAACTCACGATGGCATCACCGGTCCACTCGACTTTGAAAAGCCCCGGTGTGCGCTTATCGTGGTTGTAATGGTCGCGACGGGGTAACCACGCATCCCGCTCAGCCTCGTACAAGGCTCGCAGCTCGGGTTTGACGAGGGATTCCCAGTCCGGGTCAGACCAAGCCATGTACGCGGAGTCTGTGTCTATCTCACAGTACTGCCAATCCGCCTTGTCGAAAAAACGAGCCATGAAATCGTAATAAAATTCCAACATACGGAGTTTTGCATACTGGTAGACCATACACCCTATTTGCAAGGGGAGATTGTAGCGAATGGTCTTCTTGCTACTCGTCACTTCAAAGGTCATCTCGTCGATGGGGTCGACGGTTCGACACCGAACACTCTCCAATAATTTTCGTGTTTTTTGCCAGATCGCAGATTTTGACATCCACGTGTCGGTCTTGGTTGGTGACGGTTTTTCCATAACCTGAATTCCCCAACAGCTTCATCGTTTCCCCGATCAGGGCTTTGGTCGGGTCGACACCTCCCTCCCGCCGGGCTTGGGTGACGGCGTCTGCGAAGGATTCGAACGCTCGCTCCGGTGTGTATTCCATCGCTTGGTAGACGTGCGTGACGACCAATCCCCGACCGAGATACCACTGGAGCAGAGGTGTGGCTAGCAGAATTTGCTTACCAAACATGCTCCCGATCAGCATACCCCTGCGTGTGGGCATGATGTCGTGCACAGCCGCGAACTCTGCCATGGTGGGGCCTATATCAGCCCGACTCACCTCGGTGTTTTTAAAGATGGGTGGGCTATCGGCAAAGTCCGCTTTGAGGTGGTCCGGCACGTGGATGTCACATTCCACGAATCCAAACAACTGGCCTTGACTGACAGTCTCCATGAGCTGAGCTTGTGTCTTGGGCTGTCGCTGTGTCGGGGGTAAACCGTACTGTTGTAGGAAGTCCCGTAAGGCGGGGTTTGTCGTCCGTTGGCGGTGGAACTCGCACTCCCATATCGTTACCAATGGATAGCTCTGGGAGCGAATGTATGCGTCGTTCGCATCTACCTCCCGCCGTAAGTCCTGGGGGCTTAATCCCCGCCGCTCATTGTAACACACCTTTCCCGGGCGAGGATGATTCAGGCGACAGCCGTGATAGTGGAAATAACACCCGTGAAATTGAAACACAGTACAACACAGCTGTCCGTCGATATAGGCGAACCCGTCTACGGGGAGTTGTCGGTCACCGATCCGCTTCTCGGTGTGGTTTATTCGGTGACGGATCGATACCCCCAGTTGCTGTGACTCCCAGTCCAGCCATTCTTCGGCCAGACGGGTGGCGGTGCCGGAGGGAACGAACTTCTCTCCCCCGTCCCGACGGCACCAACGGATACAGTGACCCCCCGGCATAGGTGAGGCCAAGCAGTACAGGTATAGCGCGTTGGCATCGAACCCCACGATGTGCTGACAAAGCTTTCCTCCCCGTATACGGGTCACGCCTCGTTCGTGGTAGCGGTGAAAAATACATGCTCGGCCCACCCACGATGTTTTTCTTGAGGCAATCGTGCATGTCTTTGTCTTTCTCACCGACGAGGGTGAACACGGAGCGTAAATCATGGAATAAGTAGTGGAGGGTGAGCCCTGGTATGCTAATGCAGTCTTTGAAGACATCCACATGCATGGTTCGGTAGAACACCGACATCTTCTCCGCAGCCTCCATGAAGGGAATGACGTCTAGGTTATTATACCACCGCAGCAAGTCTTTGACGGTCCGCATGCCGTGCTCTCGCCACACCGTCTGTGGGGTCTTGTACTCTGCGTCCGTACACGATTGGTGGGTGAGATCATTGTCGAAAGCATGCTGCGGTGGCAGGACCGTTTCCTCCAGCCGGGCTAGGCAGTCTATGTAGCTGCAACAAAATTTCCCTTTGGTCAGTCGTAAGCTTTCACCCACTTGTCGTAACTGTAATTCGGGGCCAGGTAACTCCGAATGTCCAGAAATTTCAGCTGCGGCGTGGTGAGGGCCATGTGATTATTGTTCCGCTTAATCACATACTCCAAATCACCGCTCTGGACCAGGTGGGGGTAAAGCTGCTGTTTGATCAAGTTCAGGTCGTAGTTACCAGAGTTAAAGCCGAGGACGGGGAGCTGGTCCATATAAGACGCGTGTAAGACGGTTTCTTCTCGTCGGGATCGATCCGTTCGTCTAATGTGTCCAGGATGTAAGCATAACGCTCGTGGAGATAGGCGCTAATCTGATCTCGCTGATGTCGTTGAGGTAAGCCATCATGTCCTCGACGAGTGCCTGGGGGTCGCCGGTGGAGATGAAACACACGGGCTGGTCGTAGTCCGGTATATTAGAGTTGACGCTGACACTCATGGGGATGTGTTGGGCCGTCCATTCCGTCGATCCAGTCGCCGCGTCGTCCACCGGGTTCACCGGAGCCAAGTACTCCTCAAAGTCGTAACATGCTCGGTACGGGAAGATGCCGTCGTCACCGTATGTCCCCATGTCCGCCAACGTTTCGAAAATGGTGGGCCGATTGCGGAAGACACCCCCCGGGTACTTTCGTCGAATGGCGTCGGTGCACGTTTGACCGTGCCGTCGTAACTCCCGCAGTATCGGAAAACTCTTATGGCACACCTGGCAGGTGAAAGATCGAGCATAATGCCCCATGTCTTTGATATAGCTGAAATGCCGCTGGTGCAGGTTTAACCGCAGGGTAGGGGGAGAATAGCGCTCGGCACTGCGGTGAATGAGTTGTGCTGAGTACGACCTGTCCATGGGGATGAGCTGGTAGACTTGAATGTTCACCTAAAACAGGCTTTCCACCGTGTCCAGTGCACTGAGCGGTACCCCGCGGAAATACCTCGGCTCCATCTCCATTTCCTCCAGATACCTGCGGTAATACACCCCAGCCTGGTGTTCGCAGTTTTTGGGGTTAGCCTGGTCTAGATGGACGGCCAGACACCGAAACAAACACAAATAGTCCCTGTAAGGACCATTAGCTCTACCCACCAACGTGTGTAACCCCTTGTTTCCCGTCAGGTAAGAGGGTAACGTTACCCCACCTTTACCGATAGGCTGATGTGGCAGTTTGTGGACGAAAAATAGCACGTTGGTGATGAGGTCGACGGTCCATTTCGTATTGGGGCGTTGTTTTTGAGCCCAGGTAAGCGGGTCTTGGGTGAGCAGATGCTGGGTGTGGAATCCTCGCAGGTCAGCCCTACTCGCCACGCGGTACGGTGCGTCGAGTACTCGGGCGCTGTTGGTGCTCGGGTAATAATACCGCACCTATCCCGTCTCTTTGTGGCGGAGGATATATCCAAAACTGTAATTGATAGTAAAAGTAGTCGGCTGGTCTTCGTAAGTCTCGTCTACATAGGCTGGGATAGCGCCAAGATCACTCATTCGGTAATAATACCAGTCTTGAATTGTTTTTTGGCGATGGAAATGAGTCCGGATTGATTGCCAATGCCGCTAGTACAATTCCCGTACGTTACTGTCACCGCTCGGCAAGACAGCCTCGTGAGGCTGTACCGGGTCAGGTTCGAACTGGCTCGTTGGACTTTGTTTTTTCTTTTCTTCTTCTTTTCTTTTCTCCACCTCTAAACTCACTTTAGCTTTACTCGTGCTGGGTTTGTTGTCGTCGGTGGTGGTGGGGGTGGGGGTGGGGGTGGTGGTAGATGAAACAGGTCTCTGTAACATAGAAGGGTGTAGACGTTATAGCCCAAGTAAACCCTAGACATACTCTATACATACTATACACGTCACCTACACCTCGTAGAAAACACATGTACTTATGTACATATGTTCCGCTAAAAAATTTTATAATACATAATACATAGGAGCCATTCCGATAGATATCAACCCTAGCATGACACACTGACCCAGCCCCTTTTTTTAATACATAAAACATAGGAACCATCCAGATAGGTATTCCCGTTCACCATTGTTCAGGAAACATATCATTGTCAGCTGTGCTTTGTTTTGACACGTGGTTTTTGTTTGGACACGTGGTTTTTGTTTTGAACTACAGCGCCATCTATGATGTTCAATAATTATTGTTTTATTCAAATTTACATAGAAAAGGCAGCAAATCCAAGGAGAATATGACCACAGAAACGTGTAAGGCAACATATAGGTAAAAAAATAAGCTGATAACTTGGAGGTATACGGTTATGCAGCACTCGCTGTGCCACTGCGAAAGCAGTTCACCCGTGCGTCTCAAGTATCGAAAATTGAACCGTTCATAGTACAAAACATGAGAAGAGCCCTACAGCGCCATCTATGATGTCCAATAATTATTGTTTTATTCAAATTTACATAGAAAAGGCACCAAATCCAGAGAATATGACCACAGAAACGTGTAAGGCAACATATAGGTAAAAACATAAGCTGATAACTTGGAGGGATACGGTTATGTAGCACTCGCTGTGCCACTGCGAAAGCAGTTCACCCGTGAGTCTCAAGTATCGAAAATTGAACCGTTCATAGTACAAAATATGAGGAGAGCCCTACAGCGCCATCTAATAATTGTGTCCAATAATTATTGTTTTTTTCATATACTGTTACAAACATGTAACATGAGATAGCTCTTACTGTCTTAAATTAACTTTCAAGAAGCAAAGCGGGTTCAGGAAAGAAAGAAGACATCCAAGGATACAATGGCCACTTATTCAATGATGTATCCTAAGTGAAAAAAAGGTATAAAAAATCTATATGACACTTATACACGTAGAAATCACAACCACCAGCCGATGGAGGGCAGGCTTGTCAGTATTAGACATATATACATAGCAGGCGAGCTGAACACAACCCCGGCTGACAACAATGTAGCGTCACGCGCACGGCTCAGCCAGGCGGACGATCCTGTATGAAACGCGCGGGGAAAAACATAAAACCCGCTCGCACTAATCATCCAATCAGTGGGCTGATAATTCCTTTTGTCATGCTTTCGCCCAGGCCAGGGTTGGTAGGATATATAGCGAAACCAGGGGTTTGAGTTGGTATGACTGAGCAAAAAAACTCGTGCACAGAGTGCGTACAGTCCAGCACTGAGCTATTATTATTATGGATCGAAGACATCATGATTTTTTGGGGAGTTCCGGGGATGAAAGCTGGGGGTTAACGACATCCACAGAAGAAGAAGACGAGTCTTCAGACGAGACCTTTACACCGGAGGAACCGTGGACTCCCTCTCCTCCGGCCTCCCCAGTGATAGTAATACCAGATACCCCTGAACGGTCACAGCCACAGCACGATCTCCGATTGTCAAGTGACACTACCGAAGACAGGATCCCTGCACCTGCCCACGGTGCCATCAAGTAGCAGAAATGTGGAGTGAAGGGGGTAACACCACCACCACCACCCCCACCCCATCGCCAAGCACCGTGGGTGGGATCAGAAGAGCAGGGATGGGACGAGCCGGGTTAGAGCGATTGATCGCCAGCCGGGGGATGTCCACCACCACAGTCGACCCAGGGATACCCCGACCCCTCGGGCGGAGTCAGCTCACTCAGTCAGTCCTGGATAGATTTCTCCGACGGAGGAATCCCGGGGGGCGGGGTATCGGGCGGGGACTCCCCCGGTGACTCGCCATGGAGGAGGAGGAGAGTTCAAATCCAGGACGCGGCGGTGACAGTGATAGTGATAGAAAACAACAGCCACAGCACGAAAGATCGCCCATGTGGCTAACGAGTCGTTGGGGTCGACCACGAGTTCATGTCCCACCCCAGCCTTGGGGTGGTGACACCCGCCGTGGGGGTGAGGAACAGTCCTCACCCTTAGCAAGACCGTTAACAACAACACCAGTTAGGCAAGCGGGGGAGGTTGGAGCTCTGTCCAACAGGAACTTCCTGACCAGCGAAGACAGACAAGCGCTTGTGAATAACATTGAGGACCATTTAAGAGCTCAGCCTCCCCTGCGGTGGTTCCTGATCCCTGCGGCGGTAGGAACATTCCCCCTTTCATCACCTCCGGGGTCGACCCCACCACCACCACCACCAACAAACCCGGCACCACCACCACCATCACCAGGGCGAGGTGCAGGTGAGGAAATTACCGCGTCCCCGGGGGGTAGAGGGGCACGCACTGGCGGTTTTCCGACACGTGAGTGTCGGATTTGTTGTGATAGACCGTCAGATGCGTGTCTCTTACCCTGTGGGCACGCGGCGATTTGCCTCATTTGCGCCCGAAGACTAACGCCACAGCGATGAACGTTCTGCGATTTGTATATTACGCGTACTGTCCATTTATTTTATTAATTGTGAATCGTTTTAATCGTTTTTATGTTGTTGTTAACTCTCGTATTTGTTGTTTAAAAAAAAAAAAATGGCTGTTTAAAAAAAGAAAAAAGAAACAATGCTAAGCAGCAATTCCAACGGCCCTTTTCATTGCCAACCAACTCTTCCCGAAAGAGTACTTTCTCAATCTAAGCACTAAAAAGAAAAAAAGAAGACCCACACCAGACACAGTCTTCCCATTTTGTAATTGTATAATTGTAGTTGTTCTGATATTTTATCCCAAATCCTCAAAGTCTTCCTGACCTTCTGCTCCACCTAATTCATACCCAGCCTGAAACAAACAAGCCACTGTTTTCTCTATCTTTATCTACATCTCATTGTCTTGTGTATATGTATAATGTATTGGTGTTACTTAAAAAAACAAACAAACAAAGAAAAAAAGAAACTCCTGCTCCGCCTAATTCATACCCAGCCTGAAACAAACAAACCACTGTTTTCTCTATCTATACTACCAGGCAAAAGAAAGGTTTCGTCGTATTTTTTGCCATAAAAAAGTAAAAGCGCGGTTCCGGGTTTGATTCTAAGCAGGACTTAGTGTATGACTGCATCGTTTCCTCTACCAGAACGCATCGTCACGAACGCAGCAATTGGAATTGTGAAATTGCGACCACAAGCAAAACGTCCTTTTGAGGCATGGCTCGTGATGTACGTGCGGAAATGTTGTATAAATACTCCTGCTCGAAAGAGAAGACATTGAGTGACCGAAAAAACACCAACAGTATGCCAAGACTTACGCAAGCGCAACGAGACCAGGCCATCGGTATGTCTACCATGGGAGTCTCGCAACGTCACATTGCAAGAACGTTCAACTGCAGCCAAACCACCACCAGGAGGTTGTTGATACGCTATCAGCAGACAGGCCAGACCCAAGACAGACCAAGATCGGGAAGACCGAGGGTAACAACTGCGGCTGAAGATCGCTACATCCGGCAGATCCACCTTCGAAACCGATTCGTCACGGCGACGTCAACAGCGTCGACGGCACTAGGCCATGTCATCAGCCCCAGAACAACACTGCGTCGTCTTCGTTCAGCTGGTTTACGACCTTACCGCCCCTTCCGTGGGATGGCCTTGACCCTTTTACGCCGTCAACGCAGATTGCGATGGGCACGTATTGTACGTCGGTGGCAGCGACGTGACTGGGCAAGAGTGCTGTTTACAGACGAGAGCAGGTTCTGCCTATTCAGGAACGATGGCAGAGTTCGAGTTTTCCGACGAAGAGGCGAGCGTCTCGCGCCAAACTGCGTAAGAGAGGTTTATCCGTTTGGAGGCGGAGGCGTCATGGTTTGGGGAGGGATTTGTGACCAGATGAAGACGCAGCTGGTTATTGTGTGAGGTAATCTGACTGGCCAGCGATACGTTGATGAGGTACTGAGACCTGTCGTCGTTCCTTTCCTCCAATGACAGCCAAGAGGATCGATCTTGCCACACGACAACGCAAGACTTCACACTGCCCGCATTGTTACAGACTACCTCGAGACCGCAAACGTCATCGTGTTGCCCTGGCCAGCCAACTCACTAGACATGAACCCCATTGAGCATCTCTGGGATCACCTTGACCGCCGTTTGAGACAGCTGGTGCCTCCTCCAACTAACCAACAGGAACTTGAGCAAGCTCTGTTAAACCTATGGAACCTTATCCCTTTTGACGTCATCCGGCGACTGACGACGTCAATGCTGAGGCGTGTGCTTGCTTGCATAAATGCCCAGGGTGGCCACACTCGCTACTGATGACTGTAGTCCTTCATTTCTGTGGATACTGTGACTTTACACGCACTTGCCAGTTAACTTTACATTTGTGTAATCTTTTCTTCTGACCCCTTGTCTATTTCATTGTGTTTTGTGGCCAATTGAATGCCAATATTTTAAAGCCTTTTTGAGAGAATATTTCACAATGATTCCTGTTTATAAACAAATCTTCTTAATTCTTATATCTGCCTTTGTTTTTCTTTTATGGGCTCAAGAAGTGGGTGAAACCTTTCTTTTGCCTGGTAGTTTATATCTACATCCCATTGTCTTGTGTATATGTATAATGTATTGGTGTTACTTAAAAAACAAACAAACAAACAAAAAAGAAAAAAAAACCTATACCCCTATACTATACGGTTATACTGTTATACTGTACTCTAGTCTACTACACGCTAGTATATACACATACACCCCGCGGTGTGGAAAAAACCCACCAAATTTCTTGTGTATATGTATAATGTATTGCTGTTACTTATGTATTTCAATGCAGGCTGGCTGGGAGGTAGGCTGGTAGGCAGGTGAGTCAGTCGGTGCAGGGCAGGCTTGCCAGTATTATACATATATACATGGCAGGCGAGGTGAACACAACCCCGGCTGACAACAATGTAGCCTCACGTGCACGGCTCAGCCAGGCAGACGATCCTGTATGAAACGCGCGGGGAAAAAGCATAAAGCCCGCTCACACTAATCATCCAATCACTGGGCTGATAACGTGCTTTCGCCCACTATACCCCTATACTCTACGGTTATACTGTTATACTATACTCTAGTCTACTACACACATCACATATGCCCCGCGGCGTGGAAAAAACCCACCAAACTTCCCCAGGGAACGGGTGACGTCACATCTGCCAGCCCTTGGGGCTGGCAGGTGTGACGTCACCACCAACCTGCCCAGCCTGCCCCAGCCGGGGCAACTGGGCATCAACAACCTCCACCTCAAAAACCTCCACCTCAAAACGGCACCAAATGCGCATTCTCAACTACTGTCAGGTAAAGAGAATGGATTTGTATGAAATATTAGAAACGAAGGCTCAGACCCTGATCCCCATGCAATGGCCTCGGCATTGTTCATGATTTCTGTACACAATTTGCCGGTGGTGACGGTGATGTAAAGCAAATGTAGAGAGCTGCGCATGCGCTGTAAGCGATATGAGAAAGTTTGACTGACCTTGTCATCTTCCGTCCTCCATGTGAACTTTTGTCCTCCATTTGAACATTGCTAATGCGTGGGGTAAACAATTTATAAGATTCTAAAATTACGATGATTTTCAAGTGTCAAAAACACTGTTTTCCACTGACAGGTTCAAATGCGATGAACACAAAGTCATGTTTTCTGTTTCTTTCATCTTGTCACCTATATTCAGCTCTTTAGAAAATCAGTCTGCGGATGGTTGTGGGTTTCTCCCGGGCTGGGCACGGCTTCCTCCCAATATTATGCTGTCTGCCGTCGAATAAGTAAAATATAAAAAAACAAGGCAACGCCAACAATAGTCAGTTCTAATTTAGAATTTCATCGAAGTAAGATGACAATGACGCGATGGTGTCGCCAGAGCCTATCATGGGATGCCATTCATCAAAAGTTTCCGCAACAGCGGAAGAAATAGCCGGTAAGCGACGTGAGATACATCAGCCACAAGATGGTGGAAACGTGCGAGACGTTTCGAAACTGCACCGATGCCGGAGACGGTGGAAAGTCCGCCAAGGACACAGGTTGTGGACTTCGAACTATTCTGCGTGTGCAGAACCGAATCTGTGGAATTGCAGATCGTGTGCTCCAGTGAATGTTTGGTCGACAAAATAACTGAACAAGATACCAGTATTGTTTCCAGACCTGAAGTGATCGATCAACCCGGGAGATCCACAACCAAAGATGACTTGGTTGTGGAGGACATTGAGGACTTCAGCCGGGTTCATCTCTGGGCCTCACCTGCCGGGTCGGAGATGGATTTAAACGTGGAAAGAAACATCGCAAACGACTGAAAGGGCAACATTCTTGATCCAGTCACATCAGATATACCTCACACTGATGTCGACCTCAGTAGTGATGGGAAACATGTCGAGGATAATGACGGGTTGTCCAACTGCTCCTCAGTGTTATCTAAACTCTTAGAGATACCTCCCCGTTGAGTACGGACAGAGACCCGAAAGATTGCCTTGAGGCTGCCCTTCCCGTTACCACTAATACCGTCTTAAGCGACTTGTCTGTCCCATGTGTGAAGGGATCCCTTCCAGACGTTTTCAGGCTCCGCAGGAAGAAAGTTCGAAAAGCTTCCCGGTCAGCTCGTGATTTCCGACAAAAAAATGAGTCAAGGGCTCCCGATTTGGGAGCAGTCCAGGACTCCCTGGTGTTCCTCAGGAAAATCCAAAACTCGACAAGGTCTGCCTAGAAACGTGGATGAAGCGACGTCTGAAGGAGGAGGAGGAGGCGGCGGAGAAGAAATAAAATGGGAAATAATTGCGTATTGAAGAACTTGAGAAATAATCGTATATTTTTAGAGGTTCAAATGGGGGAGATTTGGGGTTACATTAAAAGTACTGGGATTTTGTCAGGCAAGATGCTGATTATATGTATTGAGTGAATTTCGACAAGCATTGGGAAAGGAAGAAAAATTATCAAAGAACGATTTAATACATTAACTGATTATTATATACAACCGTCATAAGAGAATGTAAACAATTATAGCTTTAACACCTTCAGTTCTAAGCAGGAAGCCTACAAACTACTATCTACAAACTAACGGTAAGCCTCGGAGCAGTGAATAGTCCGGGTCATTTAATAGACAGAGATATTCTACAGAGTTCAATGTCTGGACAGAATCACTGGAGTGAACATAAGTGAAACAAGAACATGTGCACTTCGAGGTTGTGATGTACACCTGTAGTACATGTAACACAGAGTAAAGACACAGTCATATTGTATATAGGAGACAGTGTAGAAATGGTACAGAGGGATAAGTGTGACACACTGTCACGTACTCTGTGGTAAACAAACCAGTACAATACAGTATAACGATACTACGGTAGCTCGACCGAGTGGTACTAGTGCATTGTTGTTGAACTCGACTTGTGAAACGCTGCAGCATACCACTTTACAATACAGTAGTTGATTATGAACAGCCTCATTTGTAAAGACTTTCGCACATGTGTTTTTGGTACATATACAGAATTATCACATAATAGTTTCAGAACAATCTTACAAATGGCTTTTTTCCATCAACTCTTATTATGCACATGCAGTATGTGTTAATGTGTACACATTCAAACGTCCTCAGATTTATGGACAATTATTGTAGTTATCTTAGAGAACAAAGTTAACATTATTTACATATTTTTAAACTGAAAAGAAATATATTTCTTTTATTATAACAGATACAGCAGCCTGGCAGAAGGGAACGAGGTTGGGTGATGGGAGAGTGGCTGTGTTAACGGTACGTGATTGATGCCATGAGTGGGTTGCTCGAGCGGCGTCGTCAGTAGTACTGTGAGTGGTCCAGAGAATGCTATAGCGAACAGTACATTAGCAGTTGTAGTGAGTGGAACAGTGTGTGGTATTGTGAGTGGTACAGTGTGTTACTGTGAGAGGTACAGTGTGTGGTATTGTAAGCGGTACAGCAAGTGGTACTGTGAGTGATATAGGGAGTAGTACAGTGTGTGTAGAACAGAGCGTGGTTCGAATGTGGAGTAGTGAGTGGTACAGTGAGTGGTGTTGTGCACTATGTGGTTCGGAGTGTGGTATAGTGAGTGGTACAGTGTGGTTTCAAGAGTTGAAAAGTGAGTGATTCAGAGAGTGGTTCCTAGTGTGAAATGATGGTTCAGTGTGTGGTTCCGAGAGGGCTATAGCGGTGGAGTATTGAGTTGTACAAGTGGTACGGAGCACCTTGATCAGTGCAGTACAATGAGTAGCACAGCGACTGGTACTATGACTGGCATAGTGAGTGGTACAATGAGTGCCACACTGAGTGGTAGAATGAGTAGCACACTGAGTAGTGCAATGAGTGGCAGAGCGACTGGTACTACGACTGATGTAGTGAGTAGTACACTGAGTGGCACAGTGATTAGTACAATGAATGGCACAGTGAGTAGTACAATAAGTGGCTCAGTGAGTGCTAGAGCTGATCTAGGCCGATTTTGAACCCGATATAACGGGTTTGGGCGTCGCCAGTTTGGGCGCCCAAACGAGTGACAAAGAAAAACAATATTCGCGGAAAAATGAACTTCACTGCTTGTATGGATCGGTCTAATTAGTAGGAAACAAAACGACATCAAAACACCCTTAAATAGGCCATTACAATCACAATCGGTAGCTAGCGTGATGTATTGTTTAAATCTCTGCAAAGAGGATACAGAATATGCATTGTCACATGCTGTTTGAATCTGCGCGGAGAGTGGAACTCTTCTCCCAATAAATGTTAGGATAATCAGGTCACACGTGCAAGACAGTGACCTCAGACAGGTTGAAGGACATCGCGCATACAAAGCCAATGCAACGGAACGTGCGCGGTGACCCCGAAATCGTGCACTAGGCAAGAAATGGCAGGCGAGGTGATAGCGAGACGTACCGGTTGATTGATGCCAAAATGCCGCGTCCAAAGACGACTAGAGTTAGCCATAACAAAAAAGCGTCAACGTATAGATCCGGCCGATTAAACAGCACAGAGGACCTGAAAAATCCACAAAAAATAACAGATTTTTTTGGCGGTAGTGGTCGAAAAAAGGCAAGGATTTCAGAAGCAAATGAAACACGTGACGGCATCGATAGTGAGGGAAGTGCTGCAGAGCCAGAGGTGCCGGAGTCGGGCGTGCTGATATCCCCTAGCCCCGAACCGGCGTCGGCAAGCACCAGCGAAACACCAAGCACTTCTAAACTTCACACCCAAGAAAACTTGGAAAATATACAGGAAAATGTCGACAGCGATAGGCCTTCAACACCAGAACAAACCGAGTCTTTAGACTATAGCACAACGGAGGGCAAAAGATCTGACGGACGAACAAACAGGGACGGTCAATCACGGGCCCAGTGGGAAAAAATTTTTTCTTGGCTTTATTACAGTCATGACCAACAAGGTTGGAAGTGCAAATTATGTGAGGAATATGCTGTAACAGGTGACGAGACATGGAAAAATAAAGCAGTTAAACTAGAAGGCCATCCAAAAAGGGTTTTAGAAAATCACAGCCGTGGCAGTAAACACCAGAATGCCATTACTCAGAAAAGAGCTATACAAGCCATGGTTTCCAAGGGAAATATAACACAGCAGATAACGAGTTCTTTGGCAAAACAAAAACAAACAGAACAAGCCCGAAATCAGAGAGTAGTCGAAAAATTGATAAAATCAACATACTTCATTGCTAAGAAAAAGTGGGCAGTAAAACAGAACTTTCAAGAATTTGTGAATTTTATTGCAAATTTGGGAGAGGAAGACTTACGATGGCATTGCCAATCTAGTGCTAAAAACGCCACATACTTGTCATCTACAAGCGTTGAGGAATTTCTGTGTGCGATAAACTGTTGTTTAGAGACAGATCTTCTCGATAAGCTGGCCTGTTGCTCTGGCTTTACCATCTTAGCAGACGAAAGCACAGATGAAAAAGATCGAGAACAACTCACCATCTTCATCAGGTACGTGGACAGAATAACACACAAGGTTAGTGAAGAATATTTATCAATTGTTCAAATCAAGGCTGATAAAACAGCTGGGTCGCTTTTCACTGAGGTGATGGGCGTTTTAAAACAGAAAGGACTTGAACCGAAAGAAATTCGATTTACTGGGTTTGATGGAACAAACACAATGTCTGGTGAAAAAAACGGACTTCAGAGAAGAATTAGGCACATATCCCCTCACGCAATATACCAGAATTGCAGAAATCACAAACTGGCTTTAGTATTCGTACACTTAATGAAGAAATTCCCATTACTTCAGCAGCTGGACAAAGTATTGCTCACAGTTTGGAAACTTTTCAAACACTCAACTATCAAGTTCGCCGTTTTTGAAGAAGCACAGGCTGTTGAAGGCCTCACGCCTGTTAAAATTTTGAAGGCTTGCACAACACGGTGGCTGAGTCACGGAGAAGCATGTGTGAGGATATTGTCACGCTGGGACTGTTTGCTGGATTCTCTTGACACTCTGTTCGCTAATCGAGGCGAACCTGAAGTAAAGGGCTGTAGAGATCAGCTTATTGAAGTGTGCTTGATGGCAGTTTTACTCGCCGACGTGCTGATCGCCGTAAATCAGTTCTCTAAGTTTCTTCAGAGAAAGAACCTGGATTTCACATCTATTCCGGCAAGATTTCAAAAACTGAAATTAGCTATTTCAGAGCTTTCTGCAAATTTGGATCTAGGCAAATACTTTTCACAAGCAAGAAAATTTGTGGAAAAGAACAAGACAAGAGCAGAGATGGGGAGACGCCTCAGACGGGAAGACAGCTTTCTTGATCACGATCAGTCTGTTACAGAAACTGTGGAACAATTCAAACAAACTGTAGCAAGACCATTTTTGCACAGTCTTCTACAAGAATTGGAGGATGCCATATCAATCAACAACCCTGTGTTAAAACATTTTGATGTGTTTAATCCTTCACTCAAGCCTCAAGTTAGTGACAGGCTTGCTCACTTGGATGCTCTCATTGAGTTTTATGGTGACACACAGTTGGATACTCACGGGGGTGAAACAAACACTTCCTATCCTTTAATTAATAGGCAGGAAGCAGTTGGAGAGAGGTCAGATTTTCTACAAGAATTTGATCAGGCTTACGAAACTTGTTGCTACGATTTCAGGACAGAAGTTGCTAAGATGGTCCGAGAAAAGAAAATCAAAAAGATGGACACCAGTGACTACATTGACAGTCATCCCGTGGAATCTGCCTCAGTTTATCAGCAAATGTGTGCTTCTGGGTCAGGGAGCTTAACTACCACAAAGCACTGTATGAAATTGTTTGAATTGGCACTACTAATCCCGCCTTCCACAGCAAACGTAGAAAGAGGTTTTTCTACCATGAACCTCATTTGCAGCTCACTGAGAGCCTCACTCAACCAAACAAGCTTGGATCGTTTCATGAGAATAAACCTGAATGGCCCTGACAGCCTTTCAGAATCATACGTGAAAAGAATAGCGGAGAAATGGGCTTCAGTGAAAGATCGTAGGATCCTGCCTTGCTGAATCATAATGTGCTAATTTTCATTTGAAAAGATGAACTTGGTGAGTTAATACACAATTTGTTTGAGACTTTTTGCACATTATGGTTCTGAATGTATCTATTATGTGCATGTCTGACATACTGATAGTTATCAAGTCAATACATAAGAAATAGAATGTTTACTATAATGAGCAAGTAAATGAACTCAAAGCAGTGCTTGGGTGAAAGTCAAGGTACATTGTGCATGCACTTGTTTATTTACAACAACAAACCTGCTGACATATATGTGATGGTATGTGTTATAAATTTAAACCCGAGGGTCTGCGACAAAATGCACTGTTTCATTATTTGTCACATGTATGTATGTCACATCTAAAACTCAGGGTCAGTCCCAGTTCGTAGGCCTACAACAGAGACGTATATCGTTATATTATTAAAACATATATATATAGATGTAAAATATAAATGTGTGGATAGTATTAACTAATATTTTAAGCTGTTTAAAATACCTGAGAGTGCTTTTCATAACATCTATCAAAGTGCTTAATATGGCCTAGAATGCATTTCTGGGCGTCGAAAAAATCTAGCGGCTGGGGGCCTGCGGCCACCAGACCCCCAGCTAATAGGCAACGCCTCGCTACGCTCGGCCCAAGGGTGCCCAAACTTTGGACCTAGAATAGCCCCAGGAGTGGCACAATGAGTGCACAGTGAGTGGTACTATGACTGACATAGTTACTAGTACAAGGAGTGGCACTTTGAGTTCTGCAATAAGTGGCACAGTGAGTAGTACAATGAGTGGCACAGTGAGTACCACAGTGATTGGTACAATGATTGACACAGCGAGAGGTACAGAGTGGCACAGCATGTTACAAAATGAGTGGCACATTGACTGTTGCTGTGACTGACATGGTGAGTAGTACAATGAGTGGCACCGTGAGTAGTACAAAAAGTGACACAATGAGGGGGTACAATGATTGGTACAGTGACTGGTAGAATCAGTGGGACAGTGACTTGTGCTATGACTGACATAGTGAGTAGTACAATGAGCACCATAGTGAGTAGTACAATGAGTGGCAGGGTGAGTGTTAGAATAAGTGGAACAGTGAGTAGTACCATGAGTTGCACAGTGAGTTGTTCAGTGAGTTGTACAATGAGTGACACAGTGCATGGTACAATGAGTGCCACACTGAGTAAAAGAATGAATAGCACAGTGGGTGGTACAATGAGTTGCACCAAGAGTTCTGTAATGAGTGACACAGTGACTCCGTGAGTGACACAGAGTGGTACAAAGAGTGGCACAGTCAGTGGTACAATGAGTGGCACAGTGAGAGGTACAATGAGTATTCGGAGAGACACAGTTATTAATAATGGTAAAGTAATCCTATCATATAAATTGAATCAGCGCTCACGAAAATAAATGACACTTAACTTCAATGATATCAAGTGGAGTATAATATTTTATTGCTTTAGAAAGTATTTATTACTTTCTAGTTTAAATATTTGTTTTATTTCATGTGGTTTCGTCATTTTATACTTGTCAACAGCTAATGTCATGTATATATATTTTTCAAATGCCGCATTTTGCGAATTTAAACCCTTTTTGTAAAATCGCCTTTTTATAAATGTTCCCCTTGTGCACGGATATATTAGTAAAAATAATAATAAATGCTTATGAAAAGAACTCAGTTTATTTTGTTTTTCTGTATTCCGCACTTCACTGGATTACATAATTACCCTCCAGAACTTAATATTTGCTTGACGAACGGCAGCCATTTGTTAACCTGTTGATCGATTCCTTTGAACCGGGTCGGGTCATATCAAAGACTTTAAAAATGGTCCTTGTTGCTGCCTCGCTTGGCGCTCAGCACTTAAATATTAGAGCAAGGAAACATGACTGGTTGGCCCGGTGTCGGCATAATGTGACTGCGTGGAGTGTCATGACTGGTATCTTCGACATGACACTTCAGTGAAGGCAGCAGTTTGGAAACGTGGGCTCGTCCTGCCACAAAAAGATACATTGTATGTACGCACATGTAATGACTCCTCGTCGTCATATGACTGAGCAGTTGTCAAGTACAACGTTAAACCCCAAGCATACATACACCAGTCCTTGGACAGTTGAAAGCGAAAAGTGAAACTCATAGATTATAAACAGTTTTGGATACGCTGGTATAAGTCTATACTGTTTGAAATGAAAGCAGTGTACAATTAAATGTTCTGAAGTGTCTCATATTGTTTTGTTTCATGGTAATGTCACTTAATGCTGTGCGTTTTCCTGACCTTATCCTGGAAGTTAATTTCAAAAAGTTAATTTTGCTGGGAGGAAATCGGGCCGTGAATGTGGCGAGGGTTAGACTGTTGTATCGAGGATGCGGTTTAAGCATCTGAGCCACCGTTGACTCCTGGTAGATATAGGATTTACATATATTTTACAGGACGCAATAAATATCTGTTATTTCAGCATTAAGAAAGCCTTCGTTTAATAATGAAGCCTGTTAAGTATGTATACTTATGGGGACAAAATCACAAAAGTTTGCAGATTTACCGATTCATCCACCAACACCACATCCACATACCCCAGACCCCCACACAACATAACCCCAAACCCACACCCTTTCTCTCCATCCGAACGCATGCACATATTTTATAGGTAAATATAAGCGTCATGTCCGACATTTATATACCATTCGTAGTCCGTAAAGGGCGTTCCAAGTCGATAATCGCAAGATCCATTTCCAAAACAACGTTTGACACTAGTTCCCAAAGACAAAGGTATGTAAGAAATTATACAAATAAGAAATAAAGCCAGTAACACACCAGAGAGAAGCGGTCATCAGTTTTCAATGATGCCGGGCAGACAATGAAATTTCCAGGCATGAATTCCATATCAAAGTTCAAATTCGTAGTCCGTGAATGAGTTCCAGGTCAAATTACAACTAAACAAGTATCTCAGTCGCGCTTTGATTGCAACTGTTCATAAAGGCATCTTTCCGGCCTCTAACCCCAGGTTAAGCGGTGTTACAGTTCGAAAATGACGAGCGTTACAGACCTTAACCGAACAGATTGTGATTCAAAATTAACGGACGATTACATCTTTCCCGTTAATATCAAAGAATCTCATACTACAAGAGGCGCCATCTATGATGTTACACATGACATGCTGGTCTGTATAAAAGCTGTCTACAAGATAGGGGTTACACTCGGCAACCAGCGCCATCTATGTTGTTAAATACCACGTACGCGATAGATATACATATAAGGATAACAGCGCCGTCTATGTGGTTGATCACAATGCCGATCGCCAGAGATTCTGAACGCTCTATCCATACCTGCCAACGAAAGTGTTATACTCATTGTAAAATTTGAGAAACTTAGAATGAAGGCGTTTGAAAAAGTTTCCTTGACAAACTAGTTTTCGAACTAACAACATGTGATGTAGATTGAAGTCATCACAATTTACGCAAGATATGACAAATGCTACAAGGCGAGATATGTATACGCCCTATGCAGGACCCTTTGGTATATTGCTATCCAAATAAGGATAATTTACAATATCAAAAATGAAAATATCCCTTTTGTCGTGAGGGCGGGGTTAAAGACATTTCTTTTAAGTCTGTGAGTGGGTATAGTTCAGATTGTAATTTTGAGCGATTAGGCTTGCGTTTATTGACCTGGAGCGTCCATCTTGTTTCCACGCTGTGATTGACAGTTGAATACATTTTCAAAATCAATAACTGCGGTGTATAATTGACCCCTCAGCTTACTTACAAATTTTGAACGCATGCGTTAAAGGTAAATATATTGTCAATTGTAGAATACCCTGGCTGAGATCCACCTTTGGATTTGGACAGTACACTGACGCTTTCAGCCAAATAATATTGTCTCTGGCTTTAAATAGATCGAAGAACTTACTGAAAATACTCAACAGTATAATACCTCTGTAATTACAAGTGTTAGTGGGATCGTCAGATTTATATAGTTGTATTATCACTGCAGTTCTCAAATCCACCGGCGTTCACCAGTATGGAAAACATGACTAAACAGGTTTGACAGATACTGAAAGCAATCAAAGGACTGTACATTTCAACAATTCCCCTAAGAGTTCGTCATTTCCAGCAGATTTACAAGACTGGCGTTGAATAGCTGTCTCAATTTCTTCCGACCGGCCCGGATAGCACAGCTGGTAGAGCGTTCCCTTCTGGAGAGGTAGATCCAGGGTCAAACCTGGTGAATAACATCTTTACTTAATTCGTTCATAACAAACAGTGAAAAGGTAAAGGGCTTATTACACCTCCCTGTTTGATTCCCTGTTAATACCTTTTTAAACAGTTAAATATAAGCGTCATGTCCGACATTCGCATACCATTCATACGGTTCGAAAATGACGAGCGTTACAGACAGTCTGTAACGCTCGTCATTTTCTAACCGGGAGACCTTAACCGAACAGACTGTGATTCAAAAGTAACGGACGATTACGTCTTTCCCGTTAATATGTAAGGATCTCATACTACATGAGGCGCCATCTATGATGTTACACATGACATGCTGGTCTGTATAAAAGCTGTCTACAAGATAGACGGTTACACTCGGCAACCAGCGCCATCTATGTTGTTAAATACAAAGTACATGATAGATATTTACATGAGGATAACAGCGCCGTCTATGTGGTTGATCACAACGCTCTGTCCATACCTGCCAACGAGAGTGTTATACGCATTGTAAAATTTGAGAAACTTAGAATGAAATCGTTTTATGGAGTATTCTTGACAAACTAGTTTTTGAACTAGCAACTTGTGACGCAGATTAAAGTCATCACAATTAACGCAAGATCTGACAAATGCTACAATGCGAAATACCTATACGCCATATGCAGGACCCTTAGGTAGGCCTATATTGCTATCCAAATAAGGATAATTTACAATATCAAAATTGTAAATATCTCTTTTGTCGTGAGGGCGGGGTTAAAGACATTTCTTTCAAGTCTGTGAGCGAGTAGTACAGTTGAATACTTTTTCAAAATCAATAACTGCAGCGTATAATTGACCCTTCAGCTTACTTACAAATTTTTGAACACATGCGTTAAAGGTAAATATATTGTCAGTTGTAGAATACCCTGGCTGAGATCCAGCTTTGGATTTGGACTAGCAACTTGTGACGCAGATTAAAGTCATCACAATTAACGCAAGATCTGACAAATGCTACAATGCGAAATACGTATACGCCATATGCAGGACCCTTTGGTATATTGCTATCCAAATAAGGATAATTTACAATATCAAAACTGAAATCATCCTTTTGTCGTGAAGGCGGCGTGAAAGGGTACCTTGTTCGCCTTGATACAGATATAGATTCAAATAAGATGTACCATCAGGACTATCTGTTGTCTCCTTTAAATCCAATGAAGGCGGATAGATTTCCTTCACCGCTTCAGCAATATTGAGGTTATTTCACGCCAGTAGATCATTAATATACCGCTTGGTAAATGAAAAGGATCGAGCTTTTAAGATATTACTTTTAAGTACTTTTATCTTGTCCCTTCCGGGATCACCATCTGTCGGACAGCCCGAGAAATCTTCGGTTCTCTTTGTCAGAACACTGCTGTTGAATAAAATTTACAAGAACGAACCCACCGATTTTAGATTTAGTTCGGAAGTAAGACTTATCATTGATGATAAAAGAGCAACCACTCGTAAGAGACGTTTGGAAGTTTCTACAGTGTTACTTGGGGGACAGTGTTTGGCTATGTCGAAGCCGACAGCATTAACCCTTTGTCAAATACTTGGTTAGAGGTACCCTTAAAATACCTATATACCCCGTTTATACATTTATTGATAATTTAAATGTTCTCAAACAAATAGATGCACAGTGAAAAAAAAACTATAATTCACTGGATTTGAACCAGCAAAAGGAAGTTAATGTGTGTTGTCACAGACGCCAAGTGACATAGTCCTTACAGCGTATGTGCCGCTCTCTATACCCTCGCTCTTCATCATTGCCACCACTAGACAAACTTGGCTTTTGAAGCCTGTTAATGAGGCTTAGGCACTCCATTGGTGTCTCGCGCGGTACCATTTAATCAGCACTCATCAATAAAATTGCCTCAGATTGTGGTTAGAATAATGTTTTGATACTTCAGGTAAAGAAAATGGATTTGTATGAAATATTAGAAACGAAGGCTGAGACCCTGATCCCCATGCAATGGTCTCGGCATTGTTCAAGATTTCTGTACACAATTTCCCGGTAGTGACGGTGATTTAAAGCAAAATGTAGAGAGCTGCGCATGCGCTGTAAGCGATATGAGAAAGTTCGACTGACCTTCATGTCATCTTCCGTCCTCCATGTGAACTTTTGTCCTCCATTTGAACATTGCTAATGCGTGGGGTAAACATTTTATAAGATTCTAAAATTACGATGATTTTCAAGTGTCAAAAACACTGTTTTCCACTGACAGGTTCAAATGCGATGAACACAAAATGATGTTGTCTTTTTCTTTCATCTTGTCACCTATATTCAGCTCTTTAGAAAATCAGTCTGCGGATGGTTGTGGGTTTCTCCCGGGCTGGGCACGGCTTCCTCCCAATATTATGCTGTCTACCGTCGAATAAGTGAAACATTCTTGAATACGGCGTAAAATACCAATCAATTAAATAAATAAAATCACTCAGTCACTTCCAAAATTGTTTTTCGTTACACTCAAAAATTAACCTTAATTTTAACACAAAGCATGATTATAACATGTTAATGATTTTATTATTGTAACATATCATTCTGTCACATTCAACATTATATCTTGTTAGTCTGATGGAATCTTTATGTTGAAATAATAGGATGTGTGTGTTGTATTTAACCTAATCTGCTATGATAACAGAATAAATTCCAGCGACACTTAGACAACTGGCTTTCTGTTAAAATCAGCTGATTATTTTTTTGAGTGTAGTGACGCGTAACACCACAAGCTTCACTCATCAATCGATATGTTACACATCGAACCCTGTATCATATTGTAAATAAAATGCAGCTAAAACACTCCTTCTATAATTCATAATGTTAAATACCACAAGCTTGCTTTTCAAAGGAACACTTCATTACATGGGCTACGTTATAATTATTCAAAAACAAGTGGCATGCTGGACAATGGGCGGAGTCCGGTCAAGTGTCATGCTGGATAATGGGCGGAGTCCGGTATAACAGCTGATAACTTTTCATGAACTTCACTTTAAGGTCTACTTGTGACACGGCCATAACTGATATTGTTTTCAACATTATAAGATGTTAATTTATTTTGTCGTCAGTAATGCTGTGATCAAACGACAGTTCGATGTTAGGAAATTTTTTTTAAAAAAGACAATGCAGGCTGTTCTCAGGAAGAGTAGTGGAGATTGTCTTAACAGCTTGTGGGGCTACTATAGTAAAACAGATTGCTCTGCACGCCCTTTATCCACAGGCACGCCCTTTTATGAAGAATTCCTCTTCTGGTGTATGTGGAAAGTCTGCCAGCAACCTGCGAAAGGGGGTCATAATGCTGACCGCCGTTGTATGAGTGGAATATTCCTGAGTAGGGCGTAAAACACCAAAGAAATAAAAAAATAAATATGTGTATGACGTCTCTTGAGGCAATGTAATCTTCATACCTATATAAAGTTTATATGGAGTTTAACGTTATGCTACAAGTATTTTAACTGCATTTTGTGATGAATGGGTGGAATATTTTTCTGAAATAATTATGAAAATACAAAAAAAAATAATAATAATTTATCCATGTACAGATCCATCATGTATGTTTCTTTAAAGTTAGATAATTTTCTTATATAATTAAACTCTACTTAGTATTTTCAGTTACACTTCATCAATGCAAACCCAAAACTTTCAAATATTCAAACATGGCGGTTGGAGTTGGAATTTATCCAGTTTTCACTATAGTTTTATGCTTGTGTGGGTTTACTAGTGATGACACATAAGAACACCTACCTGGAACTGATATAAGAGACGCCTGTGACTACGGACAAGCAAATTATTTGGTGCCCAGCAGTACTACGCTGAAACCAGCAAGTGAAGTACAGAGGTGTTCAAGGTAAGCGTATGGAACAAGACAGAGCTGTGATAGTATCACAGCCCTGTGGAGCTAGTGAAAGTCTAACTTGGATGCGTGGTGTATTCGTAAGTAGACACTTACTAAGGTGATCTTCTTGGGAAGAATGTATACCCGCATAAACACGCATTTTTAAAGTTAAGACCCACACGCAATTTGTCCGTTTTCCTTTAGATGGTTAAGCCCAATCATTCCGTGTTGCTGACTGTCCTGTCGATTCGACTAAAAGCGTCGGTTCGAAAATGTTGGCTTGCTGCGGTTGCGCCAGGTACATTTGTGATAATTATGACGCTATGCTCATTATCATTCATGACGCTATGCTCAAGACCGAGTTCCATGGCAACAGGCAGTGTAAGCACCATCGTCACCAAGGCCCTTACGTACTCGTAACGTTAAGTGGGCTTCGTACAACTGGGCCCAGCTGATCTGTATTTTGCAAAAGCTAATCTGGGAATCAAGAATGAAACAAATCTCAGATCTAAGTCGTTGTTAGTTCGCGGTGTTCAGCATGCTACTATTAGGGCAGGACGCTAGCTCAGCGTAATGACCCTGGAGCCTCTCACCAATGCGGTCACTGTGAGTTCAAGCCCAGCTCATGCTAACTTCCTCTCCGATCGTAAGTAGGAAGGTCTGTCAACAACCTGCGAATGGTAATGGATTTCCGCATGGCTCTGCCCGTTTTCCTCCCACCATAATGCTGGCCGCCGTCGAATAAGTGAAATATTGTTGAGTAAGGCGTAAAACACCAATCAAATAAATAAATCAATCAATTAGGGCAGCAAAAACTGACGAGCTCTGGCAGGCAGTTTCGCTGTTCTTCCCCTCTCTTCTTTCATTCAAGAAATTGCCAGAACGTCTAACCAATATACTAAGAGAAAATTCTTTTATACAAGTCCTTGCGGGCATCAACGAGTCAATTCATCAATCAATCAACTAATCAATGGGCTATTTAGTGTCCTGCTAAGTTTTGCATCATGTTCGAACGCATCTCCTGCATGATATCCATTGTGTGGTTGTCTTTTTCATCCATTATCATGTCGATCGCCTAATCAGTGCAATATTCTCGCTAACGGCGTTAAACACGACTTCATCAAACCTGTAAATACCCTAAATGACCTAAAATTTTGGACACAAACGTGCATTTTAGAGGCAAACAAATGTCACAAAAATATTATTTTTGGTGCCGAAACTTACAATTTCCAGTAGAATATCATCTCATGTTCTCATATGAAACCTCAACCCACATTTCTAAACTCTCAGAATCAGAGAAAATGGGCAAGTTAGTCATGGACGAAATTTATGGTCATTTAGGGTAGATCAACACACCACATCGCAAATTGCAGCCTCTGACTCGCGCAACTTATAAAACAATTCATCCAATGAAAAGGTCAATGTGCTTGCAACGAGACTTTATTGAGAGAAGGGTTCCGCAAAATACCAGGTGCATAGTAAAGATATGATAAGAGTAGGGTTATATACCGGTTAACATGTGTGCAAAAAGAACGGATCTGTCAGAGGATATTTCATAAGAAAATGGTGGAGTAGGAAATCGTCATCGGTTATTCCTGGCCATCGGGTGCATCTGCAACACCTGCTGCAACATCGGCAGCAGCATCGCCTGCAACACCGGCTGCGACACCCCACGACCCCCTGCAAGACCGCCTGCAACATCGGCTGCAACAACGGCTGCAACATCAGCTGCAACACCGACTACAACATCGGCTGCAGCACGGCCTGCAACACCGCCTGTAACACCACATACAACACTAGCTGCAAGATCGGCTGCATCATCGGCTGCAACCTCGGCAACAATATCGACTGCAACCTCGGCAACAATATCGACTTCAAGATCGCCTGCAACACCGCCCACAACACCGCCCACAACACCGCCAAGACCACCAAGACCGCCTGTAAGACCGCCTACAAGACCACCAAGACCCCCGTCAAGAATGCCAAGGCCGCCAACGGCGACATTCGCTTAAAAAGACAAAAATGGATATACCGATAAAATAAATGGATATAATTTTAACGTTGCGGGAGAAAATAACAAAATATTTTGGTGAACTGACGCAGAGGTCCTCCATTAATGGGCCTCGTATAAATGAAATATTCAAAATGTTCTAAATATTCCAAATTAAATGAATTAATAATTATAAGTAATTTCAATGGTGACATAAAAAAAAAAGGAATTACATTTAAAGGTTGGTAGATCACGTGCATTGTTCAGATGGCATTTCAGTCTTTGAGTGAGTGAGTGCTTGGGGTTTAACGTTCAGCCTTTGAAGACAGTAACGTGTAAATATTCATGGCTATGACCGGTACACTCCTAAATCACAGCAATCGCTGGCTCTGCTGCGACCTGAGGTCAAAGGGTTTATCAGGTGTTTCCTCCATTTTCTTACTTATTTACCTAATTATTTATTTATTTATTGGCGTCCTTCGTTATATATATATATATATATATATATATATATATATATATATATATATATATATATATATATATATCCGCTGTTTATTTTAGAGAAACATATTAAGAAGACGATGACGTCAAAGACAAATGAAAGAAGTGAATAACAAAAGCTCACCTTCAGGCACATGATTTGACAGACATCTGTAATGTAGAGAAAAGGAGTTAGATACAAAAAGAAAATGTGCTTACCGGCTATACAGATTGACACACTTCCGAGACAGGTCAGGCATGGCCGAGCGCAGGTAGTGAGATGATCGAGTTAACGATTCTACACACTGTCCCGAAAAGGACTGCTAAGACTGACGACGAGGGTATGATGGAGTTGCCTGGACCCGAGCAGATTGCCGTGTTGTCACCTGGTAAGAACGCACAGACTGCCAGCGCAGTTGACAGGGCTTCACCATCCGGGCATTGAGCTGTAGACAAAAACGATTTGGACTGGTGGACGGGTTGATTGATTGATTGCGCCAGTTAAAGGTAAGCTACTAATTATATTGAGCTGTAGACAAAAACGATTTGGATTGATTGATTGATTGATTGCTGGGTTGATTGATTGATTGCGCCAGTTAAAGGTAAGCTACTAATTATATTGAGCTGTAGACAAAATCGATTTGAATTGATTGATTGATTGATTGATTGCTGGGTTGATTGATTGATTGCGCCAGTTAAAGGTAAGCTACTAATTATATTGAGCTGTAGACAAAAACGATTTGGATTGATTGATTGATGGCTGGGTTGATTGATTGATTGCGCCAGTTAAAGGTAAGCTACTAATTATATTGAGCTGTAGACAAAAACGATTTGAATTGATTGATTGATTGATTGATTGATTGCTGGGTTGATTGATTGATTGCGCCAGTTAAAGGTAAGCTACTAATTATATTGAGCTGTAGACAAAAACGATTTGGATTGATTGATTGATTGCTGGGTTGATTGATTGATTGATTGCGCCAGTTAAAGGTAAGCTACTAATTATATTGAGCTGTAGACAAAAACGATTTGGATTGGTGGATTGATTGGTTGAGTGATTGATTGCTCGGTTGATTTTGTATTCAATGGCATCATAACTTTGTAAATACGATACATAGAACTAAGAAAAGTGGACAACCGATACAGGTTTAGGTTGAAACTGTGGAACTGATGAAGAGATGACCCTCTCAAGAGCGTGGCACATTGGCTGTAAGGAGTATAGTTATCTGCAACAAACCGCCCAATAGCTGGGGAATGTCGGCGATTTCACGTCCTGTGCTAGGATTGAACGAAGTCGTCATGTGTCATAACGATTGAATTTATTTATTTGTTTGGGGTTTCACGCTGTAAGAATATTTCACCTATACGTCGGCGGCCAGCATTATGGTAGGAGGAAACCGGGCAGAGCCCTGAGGAACTTCATGACTACCCGCAAGTTGATGACAGATCTTTCCACGTACGGTCGGAACTGCGCGTTTAGAATAAAACGTTAACTGAGGGAAATTGATATTTTTTTAAACCTAATTCTACTTTAGTCATGATGATAATGGGCGTGTAATTTGCTGCTATTTAATCAATTACATCAAAATTTAACTAAATAACAATCCTTCATGGGGGGGGGGGGGGAGGGTGGATTCGTGCTACAAATAGAATGAGCTAAATTAGTCAGACCGCTTTATTGATAGAATCTGGTTCGATGACAATTCATTGCGTGTATCCGAAGACACTTAGGGTGTATGTTATGTGCCTCCTTGTTACAGGACGGATTTCCACCGCTCTTTTATGTAGTGTTGCTTCACTGAGACGACTTACAGAAGGAAAGTAAGCCCTCCCGCCCGAGCCATTATACTGATGCGGGTGAACCACTCGTTGCACTGTCACCTTCATGCTGAACGCCAAACGAGGACGTTACAACTTCCCCTTTTAAAGTCATAGGTGTGACTCGTCCCAGGTTTGACCCTGTATCTACATCTCCAGAAGGGGACGCTCTACCAGCTGTGCTATCCGGGCCGGTCGGAAGGAATTGAGACTGTTATTCAACGCCTGTCTTGTAAATCTGCGTGGAATGACAAACTCTTAGTGGAATTGTTGAAATGTACAGTCCTTTGATTGCTTTCAGTATCTGTCAAACCTGTTTAGTCATGTTTTCCATACTGGTTGAACGCCGGGGGATTTGAGAACTGCAATGATAATACAACTATATAAATCTGACGATCCCACTAACACTTGTAATTACAGAGGTATTAAACTATTGAGTATTTTCAGTAAGTTCTTCGATCTATTTAAAGCCAGAGACAATATTATTTGGCTGAAAGCGTCAGTGTACTGTCCAAATCCAAAGCTGGATCTCAGCCAGGGTATTCTACAACTGACAATATATTTACCTTTAACGCATGTGTTCAAAAATTTGTAAGTAAGCTGAAGGGTCAATTATACGCTGCAGTTATTGATTTTGAAAAAGTATTCAACTGTACTACTCGCTCACAGACTTGAAAGAAATGTCTTTCACCCCGCCCTCACGACAAAAGAGATATTTACAATTTTGATATTGTAAATTATCCTTATTTGGATAGCAATATAGGCCTACCTAAGGGTCCTGCATATGGCGTATACATGTCTCGCCTTGTAGCATTTGTCAGATCTTGCGTAAATTGTGATGACTTCAATCTACATCACAAGTTGTTAGTTCGAAAACCAGTTTGTCATGGATAGTCTTTCAAACGCCTTCATTCTCAGTTTCTCAAATTTTACAATGCGTATAACACTCTCGTTGGCAGGTATGGACAGAGCGTTCAGAATCTCTGGCGATCTGCATTTTGATCAACCACATACACGGCGCTGTTATCCTTATATACATATCTATCGCGTACGTGGTATTTAACAACATAGATGGCGCTGGTTGCCGAGTGTAACCGTCTATCTTGTAGACAGCTTTTATACAGACCAGCATGTCATGTGTAACATCATGGATGGCGCCTCTTGTGGTATGATATCCTTACATATTAACGGAAAAGACGTAATCGTCCGTTACTTTTGAATCACAATCTGTTCGCTTAAGGTCTGTAACGCTCGTCATTTTCCAACTGTATCTAATACCGCTTAACCTGGGGCTAGGGGCTGTAAAGGCAGCCATGCTCATTACATGTGCATGATGCCTTTATGAACAGTTGCAATCAAAGCGCGACTGAGATACTTGTTTAATTGTAATTTGACCTGGACCTCATTCATGGACAACGAATTTGAACTTTGATATGGAATTCATGCCTGGAGTATCAACTGTCTGCCCGGCATCATTGAAAACTGATGACCGCTTCTCTGTGGTGTGTTACTGGCTTTATTTCTTATTCGTATAATTTCTTACATACCTTTGTCTTTAGGAACTAGTGTCAAACGTTGTTTTGGAAATGGATCTTGCGATTATCGACTTGGAACGCCCTTTGCAGACTATGAATGGTATGCGAATGTCAGACATGACGCTTATATTTAACTGTTAAAAAGGTATTAACAGGGAATCAGACAGGGAGGTGTATTAAGCCCTTTACTTTTCACTGTTTGCTATAAACGAATTCGGTAAAGATGTTATTCACTTTGGAAAAGACGGCATGTATAGAGATGCTCCTGGCTATTACTCCGTTACTGTTGCCGATGTTCTCTGACGACAATGTTCTCCTAGCTTACAGCCCGTGTGGTCTACGGAGACCAGATTAATGCTGTGAAGAATAGGGTGTGAATGTAAATCACATCCAGCCTCGCAAGCGCAAACAGCACTAACAGAAGTGTTAAGAACAATGCTGCGCCTTGGCGATCTGCCGTACGGTGTTTTTGCAAGCTATTCGACATCAAAATGAAGCCTATCCTGTCATGGCTCGGAGATTCCGGGATTTAAAAAAAAAAAACCAAAAAACCTTGAACTTGAACATGGGGAGGGGGGGGGGGGGCTTGTAAACAGCACTTTCAGATCAATGCCAGTCTATTACAGCCTTTGCAGAATATGGGCAGTATCCATTGATTTGTGACAATTGTTTACAACTGTGTATTTGCTACGCATTATCTTCTTACCAAGATCGCCCACGACAGCCTATGTCTTGCTTTTCTAAGGGGATTCGAACGGGAAACAAAATTGGGCAATGGATGTAAAACAAATTCTTTTTAGATGAGAGTATGGGTATGTGTGGCGCCAAAAAGGGGTGGTTAACAATATTACATTCCTGAAGACATTCAAAACCAGGCTTAGGGACAGTTACATGTACCTCCTCAGATATCAACAGTAGTACCAGGTGTCGTATGTATTGCCTATACACATCTTCAAGCTATTGCTTTAGAGCATAAAAAACATTTTAACATAGTAAGAGCTGGGACGGCTGAACCTGAGGAAGATTGTTGAAGAATGTACCATATGACGAATCGTTATGTGCTTTATATGACTTTTGTGTCGTAGAAGACCAGTATCGTTTTTGTTCATGTCTGTCCGGACTTTTACGCCCTACGTGCAATACTGTTATCTTCTTAGAGCCAAAAACATGCATAGAATTATGATGTTCATGTCTTAACAAAAAAAGAAATAATGTCTTAATAAAAAAAGAATAACAAATATAAAACATGTTGCTAAATATTGTTATGTAGCACTCAGCCACAGATTAGGGGCCAATTTCACAAAGCGATTTCTGACTTAATTTAAAATACCGTGTTAAAGCTTATTTTTTAGACTTGGGAATGTAAAATTCTGTCCACCTCATGATTGTCGTCTTAAGACAAATGTGTCGAAATTTTAGCTTTCATTTCCAAAAATAAAGCCTTGTGGGGAGGTCTTCAATTTTGACTTAAGTCAAAAATGGCTTTGTGAAATCGACCCCTGTTCTTAAGATGAGCCAGTAGTCTATGATCATGCTGTTATATATGTATATCAATTATGAACATCTGTAAAATGTTGTATATCATTAATATATGTGCATCTAATGGCATTGTATCATAATGAATGTGTACACGGATCCTTGGCCATCTGTGCAATTAACGTATTCAAAAAATAAAAAAAAAACTGTTATTTCTTCTTTCTTTCATGTTGACATAAGCTAAGGCATTCTGAGTGCAAACATTTTGCCCCTGGTCGTCATAAATCTGATGGGATATAGCTTTACCAGGAATGGTAAATTCGGCACGTGACCTATTTTGGTTGCACAACCAAAAATCTCTCAGACGTGATGTGACCATCACACCGATAAAATTGTATATGCGGATTCATTTCATTTCCTTGTAAATTTCAACGTGTGTGTAGCCAGGTTAGAAATATATTCTTATGTCGTCAATCTTAGTTTGGTACATTGTTCACTTCGTTTTCTTCCGCAGTCTGGCGGACAGAAAATGTTGCAAAATAAATTGCTTTAAACTAATAACGACGCATTATTGGTCATCATATTGTTTGTTGTGTCAAGACGTTGCACTTGCTATCTGTTGACACTAACATATAAAACAACCCTAGGGATACGGTCTACACCCGGGTCGGGTCATACCAAAGACTTTAAAAATAGCATTTGCTGTGGCCTCGCTTGGCGCTAAGCAGTGAGAGGTTAGGGCAAGGAAACATGGCTGGTTGGCGCGGTTTCAGCGTAATGTGACTGGGTGGGGTATCATGTCTGATGTCTTAGGCATAATACTTCAGTGGGGGCAGCACTTTGGCGGCATGGACTCGCCCTGCCACAAGAAGGCGCAGTATATATACACACACATGTAATGACTCCTCGTCGTCATGTGACTGAAAAATTGTTAAGTACGACGTTAAACCCGAAGCATACATACATTACATAACCTGTCTACACTGCGTTACCAATATCTCGTCCAGGGGAATGGATATCACCCTGATGTGGAGCGTCCTTATTCGTTAACGGCTGGTGTATGAATGTCTGTTTCGACGCATAGTTTTGGTAGTTTGTATTGAACGTTGTTTTAGGAAATGGCCGAGCATTTATAGATCCTAAATTTCCATTTTGACTAACTTATGGACTGATAGTTATGCATTTACATGAAAACTTAGAATAAAACCCTGACTGAGGTAAAATGACTGTATTGACATCGGTGAGGCTGTATTTCACCGATTACGTGTGACCATTTGTCAGTTATCACACTGTCGTCGCGCCTTTGGTTTTAATGTCTGATAAAACTTATCATCTGGATAGTCTGTGGCTTCCTCTAAAATCAGCAAACGTGAGTATATATCTTTCACAGCATTTGCTCTGTATGGATTGTTTAAAGCTGGAAGATTATCAATATACCGTTTAGTGAATGGGAAAGATCGGACCTGGTGAGAAATACTCCTTAATAGTTTTCTGCATATACCCGTATTCATACTAGATCAGGAAGAGGTTAAGCAAAAGGGAGGTCCAATCCATCGGAATACTTATACACTATTGATTTATGCTTTCCCAAATTAATAAGAAATTTAAGCAACTCTATGATCAACAAAACAGCCCATCTCTTTATGAGCCGAAGGGCATTAAATCCGCAAAGTTTCGTGCCCTCTCAATCCGGTTATTTTCTTGCTTGTAATTGGCACTACCGTGGTTTGAGATGTCACTGTGGCAAGTCACAACATCTGATTTATCGATGCCCAGTGGTTTACGAATTTGATCTTAATATTTTAAAACATTAGACCTTCTGAAACACAGTGGTTATGGTTGTGGAGTCCTCCCCACAATAACTTATATCAGAAGGTTTACTCAGGTAACATTATGCCAACATCTCTATTCGTATTTAAATACACCACCTTTCACTGTCCAAATGTAATTTATTTGCCGCTGTATATAATTTTAACCAGTGGCAAAAGTGTCACGTGATCCGTGTTGCTTCATGTAACGCGTAATTTATTCTGTGAATGAGTATTCCGAGGTCGACTTTAACGAATATTAATGTAGGATAGGTGCTTGTATAATCTCATTGAGCATTAATAAACTTCTGCAAAGTTTAATGCACAGTAACTTTTTCGATCGATCATATAACAAACGTAACTTTCAGCCTTATTAATTCCGCTACATATTACACAAAGCATGACAAGTTAACGACACACGACCGTACAAACTCTCAAGCATGATTCACGTTATGATTTCGGTGTAGTTGCCACTTGTTTAATACAAGCATCCTTGACAATTATCGATTGTAATTCGTGATAACCCTTGTTTAATACAAGCATAACTTGACAATTGCAGCAAATAGCATGCAGAAAATACACACAAGATCCAAAAATTGACGTTTTTGATCGCGAACGCATCTCGCCGGGTTGTTACTAGCATGGTCACATAACTTATATGCGCGCCTTCGACAAAAGTTTTAGACTTCTGATTCAGAAATTTACAGAGCTGAACTGCATTTTGAATTTGCTCTTTCCCATCATACCTCTCTGAGACTGATTCTACGCCTTGACGTATCAAGTCCCTTGCTCGATCTTGAAAACGCTCTGGAAACCGCTGGATATCGCACTTGTCCACCACTGGGTATCACACTTGTCCACTGCTGGGCATTAACCTTGGCCAACGCTGGATATCGCACTTGGCCTCCGCTGAGCATCACCCATAGTCACCGCTGGGTATCGCCCGTGGCCACCACTGGGTATCACACTTGGTCACCGCTGGGTATCGCACTTGGCCACCGCTGGGTATCGCACTTGGCCGCCGCTGGGCATCACACCTGGTCACCGCTGGGTATAGCTCTTGGCCCCCGCTGGGTATCGCACAAAATCAATGTCTAGAGATTCTTGCATGGGTTTCAACATTTGCCTTATTCTGTGGTTCCTTAATGACAATATTTCTCATTTTTTGGCATATTCTTATAAAACCCGCATTAGCTCGTCTCATTTTTTGTGAAAGGTGAAAAAATACCGAAGTAAAAAAATGAGTGCTGAATGATCTCAATTGTTTCATTGTTAACGACATTTATTGATTTACTTGAGTGCTGTTTTACGCCGTACTCAAGAATGTTTTACTTGTACAACGGCGGCCAACATTATGGTACAATCCTGGAGGAAACCCACGACCATCCGCAGTTGGTGGCAGACCTTCCCACGTAAGATATCACGTGGCTGTTATCATTACACATAGGTTCGTTCTCCCCTAACACGAACGACAAACAAACTCAGTTTATTAAATAACTAGCTGGAGTCGTTTATTCGTGGCAATACAGGATACAACAATTTGGCTTACAGGTTGACATTCTAAAGTTCATTTTTTCACGTGAACACCACGCCGACCACAAGTTTAAAGTTGAATCGAAAACAATGTAAGACAGACTATTGTTTGGTCAGGGTTGATTTTGACAGAGGTTTCTCAGGCTATAAATGACACCACATCAGGCCTCATAGCACTCTAGGGATTCCTTCGTGACTGAAAAATTGTTAAGTAAGACGTTAAAACCCAAGCACACACACACACACACAACAAATGAATGAGGGTGAAACTGAAAGCTCACAAGCTTCATAGCAGGTGTGTCCACCTTGCGCACGGACGTCCAGAACAGGGGCTATCCCAGGGTCCACTTGTTCGAAATTGTATTAGCTAATAATGGTATTAAGTCATATTTTATATTGAGATTTTAGCCAATCATGCAATCCAGTTTTCCGGTTGGAAAATAACCCCCCTTTAATTTCATTTCAGCAGAATATTTGATTTATTTATTCCACTGGTGCAAAAATATTTTACGACGACGGCCAGCATTCTGGTGGGAGGAAACCGGACAGAGCCGAGGGAAACCCACCGCCATCTGCAGGTTGCTGTCAGACCTTCCACAGTGGCGACATCCCTTATTCTCAGTCCTCTGGCGAGTGAATAGTCAATTTCGAAAGATAGAATAAACTTATTAAGAAACAGGATGTCAAAAATTGGACAGACAGACTGACCTGCTGAAAAATAAAGATACGTTTTCGCATTTAAAATAGTTCCAAAATGGTTTCAGTAGACAACGTCACCATCGTAATTTGCTCTCCACATACAAAGGACTACAGCATAGGGAGCAAAACAAGATTAGCGCCAACATTGTGATAACTGGGAAATGGCCACACGTAACCAGTGAAATATGGCCTCTTGTCAATTTACCTCAGTTAGAGTTTTTCAAAATGTTCATGTAAACGTTTAAATAGTAACAAATTACACGCCCCTAACCAGACTTAGACAAACAAAACAGAAATGCAGTGATGTTAAATACAGTTCATTAAACGTCATTGCTCTAGAATTATTCAAAATGCTTTGTTGTCATCACATTTAACCAATAATCACATGAAAATCCTGGATCAAGTACGTACATTTGAATGATGTCTGCATGTCTGCATGGGGGTGCATGTTGTATATTGTATATTGTTTTTCATTTTTATAAGGTCCATGTATGTGTTTTTTTGAATAAGCTGTCTCGTTGACAATGGGAAATGCATTGCGCGCGTAAAACAAGTCGGTCTGTAGCGGTGTATTCTTTTGTTGTTTTAGTTGGTGGCTGTTCATGTATGGACCTAGTTATGTACCTAACATGTACCTCACAGTAAGTCTAAGGTAAAACCCATTTTCCAACAAATCTACATCTTGTACTGATTTCGCCTTATTACCAGGGTGCATAGCGTCAGGTCGAAGGTCAGTTTGGGCACATCGAGATCACGACATTCCTGTCCGTTCAAATCTGAAGCCGAGAATAGAAAAATGGCAGTGCTGACGTTAAACGTTACCGATTGTCACAATCTCACAGATATAGACCCTTATTCTGATGCTGCCCCCACCGCTTTAACTATTGTCGAAATAACGTATTACACGCTCACCGTCATTGGTAACAGTTTGTTGATTGCCACTGTTGTCCGGCGTCACGCTCTGTACAGTGTGTCCTACTTCGTGACCAACTTGGGCTTTAAACATTTCACCTTCGCCTTGGTGTCTGCGGTGTTAGTGACGCCCAGTGTCTTCAAAGACCGCTGGATGTTTGGACACCATTTGTGTATCTTGTTTGGATTTATCAGCATGTGGTTGGCGTATGTGGATCGGTTGACTCTGGATTGCCTTGCCGGTGACCGTTACGTAGCCGTTACAAGGTCATTACGATATCGCCAAATTCTGAACAGGAACAAGTTCGGAGCGACCGTTGCCTTCTGCTGGTCATACTCGTCCATCTCAGCCGCCATGCCGTTAGTGCCGTTTGGAGAGTGCGTTTACTGCGACAACCTCAAATTCTGATCTCCTGACCTTGTTCGACTGATATATATTTACGCTGTTGGGTCACTTCTCTTTTTCCCTGGGGCAAGCGTCATCATTTATTTCTACACCAGCGTCTACGGGAAGCGCCAAGAGTATAACTGACGCCCTGTGTTTACGGCACAAACACAGACCAACGCGAACAAAGGTAAAACAGGGCCAAGAGGAACAAAAGCGACCTATACAAATGCATTCATAACAGGGATATATTTCTTCTGCTAGTTCCCTTTTGTCACGGTACGGCTTTCGTAGAATTTTTACCACGGGTATATGGATGACCTCACCCTGCAATCGATGGAGAATTTCACAATCCACTCCTTTAACCCTACTATATACGGGATTTACAACAAACAGTTCCGGTACGAATTCTGTGGATTTATACAGCGGAAGGGTGTCAAATGAAAAGAAAATGAATTCTAAACGTGTTACCTAGCTTAGCTTGGCGTCCTGACCACGAATCTGGTCAAATGGCCATCAAAGTGCGAAAAAGTACAATTTTTGCTGTGCTATATTTGCAGGTCACTTGAGGGAAAATGCTGAAAGGCACTTAGTGAATAGAGCTATTCCTATTCTGTGTGAGTGTCGCAAATCATTGAGCTGGATTAGTGAATACAGGATTTACGGCTTTTCAGAAATGTCAAAGGGCCGAACTACTATAACCTTTGTAAACAAACTATGTCGAAAACGAAACAGAAGAACAAATCACGATAGTCCAGCTAAATGGCACTTAGCGGACTGACAGACCTTAGACGGCTACAGAAGTTTTGTGAAACGAATCCCAGGGCTTACACAACCGTGTCTAGGTTGAGAGTTTCGATTTGAAAGCAATTTACGATGAATTGACGTTTGCAGAGATTGTGCCTTGTTAGGAGAGTGAGCAACGCGAAACTAAGCATATGTACAATTTCCAATTAAGTTGTTTATTTTCCAATGCATAAAGACACAATTGAATTAAGTGTAAGTGACGTCGCCTAAACCGAAATTACATATCTGATGTTGTTTTTAGATGGCACACATTTTGACTCGTCCTATGAAAATACACAAGGAATGTTCTAGGCGCATACATCGAATCAACATCCAAATCGTGTACCATGCTAGGATGAAGTTGTTGTTGATTAAGATATGTATCTCAGATGCACTTTGACCTCTCGCTAGTCTGGCATACAGAACCGTTTCTGACTGGCTAGTCTGAGAGAAAGGCAAGTAGTTTAAGCTGAATTTTAGGTAGGGCAGATTTATTGGGTGGGGGGGTAACCTAAGAAACCATATACCCAACCAATCAGCGTCGATTTTGTATCCCTTTAAGCTCTGGGTTTGTCCTTTCTATCTCGAATGTGAATGTGTGTCTGCGTGGATGGACTGGGTAGCACACTGCATTGATCAATCAGCACTCGTATTGAATTTATGTGGTATATTGCAAGTTGTATTGCTATTAGTGTACAACGATGATGTAGTGTAGGGCTGTATTTCCAGCTATACATTAGTTATAAAATAGCACTGTAATGTAGCTGAGCTTTGTATTCATAGTTTTGAGCACCCGATTTCCTCGAAGGTGATGAATAAAATGGAGCTAAATGAGTGAAATGAAGTTTTGCAGCTTAAAGTACTACAGAATCATGAAACTATCATATCTGAAGGCTATATACGTTCGGATTACTTTTCCAGAAAGAGTTTCTTACCTATAAGCTAAATTTTTCATGTTTTATGCTAAAATCTTCTTTGATGCCTATCTCATCTGGGTTAAATTCGCTTTGTCTTCATCTCCAGTATTCTAGTCACGTGACCTAAGAGTGTGCTGACGATTGGCTCAGAGCAGCTATGAATTTGCACGGTGCAGCTCAGCACTTCTAACATGGCGCCTTTTGCCTTTGCTCTAGCCTAGAGCAGCCCCTAGGCATTCCTATCTATTACAGAACTGTCTCGTATTAATATGTTATCGTGTTCACCAGTTACGTGATTATAGTCAAACCCCTATGGCAAACCGTGACAATACGAAGGTTGTCAAAGGTAAAACGTTGGATAAGCGAACGTGCGTTTTTTTTTTATAATGATTTGATTAATTTGATTGGTGTTTATACGCCGTACTCAAGAATATTTCACTTATACGACAGCGGCCAGCATTATAGTAGGTGGAAACCGGGCAGAGCCCGGGGGAAACTCACGACCATCCGCAGGTTGCTGGAAGACCTTCCAACGTACGGCGGGAGAGGAAGCCAGCATGAGCTGGACTTGAACTCACAGCGACCTTTTTATAATATTTGTATTCTGTACACCGATGTTGTATTAGCTCTTTGCGCATGTTTGTTTCCATGGTCTTGCATGTTTGTACTGATCACCTGTTGATACTGACTGATTATGTTATGCTATGCTTGTCTTGTGCCGCTGGCAGTCATGGTCATTTTTAAATTTTTAAATGTTTTGTTTTTATTTTAGATTGCTCATAATATTACTAACCAAAAGCGTCCATTATGGTTGATAATTGGTATAGGTATTGGTTATCTATATCAACTTTCTAACACTAAACTACACCTCAAAGCACGATCAAATCATTCGGGCAATTGCTTTTAATAATGATCTCATGCCTGACACCAAGATTTGTGATACAGAGAATGTCTGCTGTCAGGTTTTGCGCCTGATTATATGACTATATGACACTCAGTGTAATTTTATTACATTGCATCTCAGAGTGGAAGAGGTTTTATTCAGTCAACCATTTAATTAACTTTGCACAAAAAATCAGTGAGCACATATGCAATCTAACTGCAATTTATATGGTAGATCAGACTGACATTTCTGTAATTGGGAAAACATTTCCTACACAAAACTCATATGGAAAATCATACTGAACCTGTTTAATAAGAATCCCACTTCTGACACCGTCCTATCTGTGGGGTTAACTGACAGTTCTAACAGAGTCAAGCTTTGGGGTGGAATCCCAGTGTTTCTTACAATGAAATAGGTGTGCATGTCACAATAAGATCCAAAAGGCGGTATGAGCACAAACGATGGGATATGACGCTGGCCACCCTTTTCTGTTTTACAATTATATGTGTGTTTCACTCTGCTGCAGCCAATCACTTGACTGTTTCCAATAAACTATGCAATTCGACTAAGTTACAGGTTAGTCTTAGCCAGGTCATCCAGTGAAATCTCTCAGCATATACCTTTAAAGTCACATGATCATACTGGCTACATTCCAAAATCGACGTCACATGATGATGAAAGCTCCAGTCTGCCTTGAACACTTTAGATGGAGATGCTGATTGGTCACAAAAGCTCCTCTGCTCCGCTACTTCATTGGTGGAATTGTGTTAAATTATACATCAAAGATCCTAAAGTCAACTCTGAAGGAAATAAGAGATAACTACTGGTATAGAAAGAATTTCATTTGTGGAGACTAAATACATGTTTCAGGCTTCAGCACTATCATCACAAGTGACAAGATTACTTGTGTGCCCTGTGTCACTGAGCTGTCAGGTGTGTGATCTCAGAGCACAGAGTTCTCCAGCACTATCATCACAGGTGACTAGATTACTTGTGTGCCCTGTGTCACTGAGCTGTCAGGTGTGTGATCTCAGAGCACAGAGTTCTCCAGCACCATCATCACAGGTGACTAGATTACTTGTGTGCCCTGTGTCACTGAGCTGTCAGGTGTGTGATCTCAGAGCACAGAGTTCTTCAGCACTATCATCACAGGTGACTAGATTACTTGTGTTCCCTGTGTCACTGAGCTGTCAGGTGTGTGATCTCAGAGCACAGAGTTCTCCAGCACCATCATCATAGGTGACTAGATTACTTGTGTGTCCTGTGTCACTGAGCTGTCAGGTGTGTGATCTCAGAGCACAGAGTTCTCCAGCACTATCATCACAGGTGACTTGATTACAGGCTTGTCCTGTTTCACAGTCAGCTGTCAAGTTTGCGACCTCAGGGCACAGAGTGCTCCAGCACTATCATCACAGGTGACTTGATTACAGGCATGTCCTGTGTCAGTGTGAGCTGTCAGGTGTGTGACCTCAGAGCACATAGTGCTCGAGCACTATCATCACAGGTGACTTGATTACAGGCTTGTCCTGTGTCAGTGTCAGCTATCAGGTGTGTGACCTCAGAGCACAGAGTTCTCCAGCATTACCATCACAGGTGACTTGATTACAGGCTTGTCCTGTGTCACTGTCAGCTGTCAGGTGTGTGACCTCAGAGCACAGAGTGCTCCAGCACTATCATCACAGGTGGCTTGATTACAGGTTTTTCCCATGTCACTCTCAGCTGTCCTGGATAACAGCTTCATCCCAAGGACCATATATGTTACTGAAAAAGAAAAACACAAATATTCAATCAACGACCACTTCATTCAATTTGTTGAATATCTCCAATCTAGAAATACACAGACCAGCAAGAGTTCGAAAATGGGTTTGTTAAACAACAAGGACAGAACATGGCAGTTTCGAGTTGGAACTCTTTTGTCATCCAAGGTAAAAACAGTTCACCTGTATCATGTGACTCGTCAAAAGTTTGTCATTGTTCGTACACTCCAAATGACTTTCTGTGAAAATTAATTAATGCGTCCACGTTACAGTAAATGTGATCAAAAATAGCTGACTAACATTTTTGACAGGTCACATGATACAACAGAATTTCTTTAGTTCAAACTCGAAACTCCCCTAATGATTTCTCACTGTGGTTGAAATGAATGCTTTGCTGACCAAAATAATACAGTATAAGCACATAAAACAGACATATTGCAAGTGAGGTTTATGTTATAAAACAGTACATGTGCAGAAGTTTAAGGGAGCAATCATTGTGTGAGCACATATCAAAGGGCAACAACTCTCAGGTACAGAACCAAAATCTAATGAACAACTGTTCATACAATTAAAATGGAATAGACAACTAATCCGTCCCTTGAAAACAGAAAATAGGGGACAATCTTATATGTTCAAAAAAGAAATAAGCTATTAAATTTATTTATGTATTTATTTTACCAGTGTTTTAGGCCATACTCAAGGATATTTAACTTGCACGACGCCAACCAGAATTATGGTGGAATTCCATGACTACCTGCACGTTGCTGGCAGACCTTCCCATGTATGACCACAGAGGAAGCCAGCATGAGCTTGAAATCACAGTGTCCACTTTGACGAGAATTTTGCTGGGTCACTGTGCTGCCCTAGCACGCTCACCGTTAGGCCACAGACATTTGGTCTAGATGGTTGACAAGTATTGCTGATGATTAGGTGCCGGATTCAGAGGTTGCTCAGAGTGGTCTCAGCCAATTTTCATCACTAGAATCCAAGCTATATCCAGAAAGTGTGGTCTCCAAGAGCAAAAAAAAACTTACTCAAAATCCCTTTCTAAATGACACCTACCACTCTGACAAGCTAAAACAGTAGTCCCCAATAGGCACCACATTAACACCAAGTGTTTGTAGTGGAAATCGTTGTTATTTTACACTTTGTCTTATGTGGGACCTTCTACATTCCAAATGCCATTTCTACTGCTCTATGTTCTTAAAATATTTAGTTAACCTCACAAACTTGAATGAACTGAAGCCATCCTGTGAAAATCTGTCTCAAAAATCAGCATTTAATCTACTAATCAGTAATTAGTATACAACCATAACTTGTAGTACAAAAGAAAGTTAAACAGGTAAGATACTCACTTTTTAAATGGTTGGAGACTGATGAGCCAGGCTGGGCAGACAAATGTGATGAAGATGTGAAGAAGTATGTAGAGAATAGCGCAAACTGCTGACACATGCAGCAACATGAGGGCTGCACCTATACCAGACAGCACTGTCAGGAGAATGTGACTGCTGGGACATGTCTGCTAAAATGTAAATATGTTTGAAGGTTTCATAAAGTTATCTAAAAGGTCAAATGCATGGGCTAAAGGCATGTCTTCAAACAATTTCCTCCACAAAGAAACATGAATGCTGTAGTGTATGGGGAAAATTCTTCACTAAGGACTAAGCCAATTGAACATAAAAATGAATAATATTGTTGGTAACTGAACAAAGCAAAAAATGCGAATATACTGCATTTACATTCACAATATAAGTCAAATATTCAAAACAGAATTTGACTGATGTGAAACGTTGAGTGATTTTTAAAAATCTTTAACAAAAAATCTGTAGGTTTTCACACTTTTTTTTTTTTTGCAACTGTTTTCATAAACACAGCTTACCTTCAGTTTACGTCGCAGTAAAGGCCAAAGGGCAAACAACTCTAAAGAAAACGTGACCAATGAAAATGCATACGTTGAGCTGTGAAGTCGTGACGCCAGACAGACAGAGGCAAATAATCCTGCATTGAGTGACACAGACCAGGACACCCTGCAATGTCATCATTTTATCATTTTACATAAATTCTAAAATGAATTTATTTATTTATTTATTTATTTGATTGGTGTTTTACGCCATACTCAAGAATATTTCACTTATACAACGGCGGCCAACATTATGGTGGGAGGAAACCGGACAGAGCCCAGCGGAAACCCACGACCATCCACAGGTTGCTGGCAGACCTTCCCACTTATGGCTGGAGAGGAAGCCAGCATGAGCTGGAATTGAACTCACAGCGACCGCATTGGTGAGAGGCTCCTGGGTCATTATGCTGCGCTAGCGCGCTAACCAACTGAGCCACGGAGGCCCCTCTAAAATGAAATATGCTTTAAATGAAAAATCATTTAAAACAAAATTTTTGTACTTATATTTTGTTTTCATGGGAATTAAGGCAGTTACATTCCTGAAGTATTTCTTTAATAAGTATATAATAACCTTTTCCATTAGAATGACATTCCCACTGGAATTATACTTCAGTCATATGATGCTCAACTAATAATTCAAATCATTTACTATTATCGATGTTCAATTGTAAAATTCATATAAGGCAGCCAGTGTTTCACGTCAGCTTATTTGGTGAACGAGTGAGATATTTCATCATCACAATGACTATAAGGGCTAACTGTCCTGCCAAGTGGTTCCGTATTACAAAAGAGTGAGCTGAATTTGACTGATTGACTGACTTTTGTAAAACGCCATACCCAAGAAGTTTTCTGTTATACAATGGCGGTCAGTATTATGGGTGGACAAAACCAGATACGTGTCAAGGGTAATACTATCAACTTCAGGTTAGTTACTGACAAACTTTGTTACAAAATATGACCTCAATCATGCAGTTACCAATCATTGTTACATGTTTAAAAATTCCGTTAAGTAATTCAATACAAGTCCAGCTGCATAAGTTGCCATTTCACAACAATCAGAAGGTATGAAAAAACAAAAACAAAAACAAAAAAAAAACAAAACAAAAAACAAAACAAAACAAAACAAAACAAAAACAGAAAGGGAACCCAGGGACCAGTGGATGAGAAGTGGTATTCAATGAACATTAGACTACAACTACCCACACGAGCATCGCTGACTGCTTTTAATCACCTAAGCACCACAAGCAGCAAGAGCAGGGGGTCCAAAAAATTAACTGTCACAGGCCGGATCTGAAATCCCATCTCCTGTAATCTGGCTGGATTTAAACTCGAGACTTATTTAACCTGACAAAAACTCACATGGCAGAGTTGGCTCCATAATCATGGCAGAGTAAGTTAGCGAGCAGTGTAATGGTGGTCATGGCGTAGATTGTGTCTGTGCTGATGGTCTCCGTCAGGGAGACCAGGACAGGAGACAAACCAAAACTGAACCCAATGAACATCACAACAGTCTTCAAATCATCCACCCCTGAAAAAGATAAAGACTTTAACCTGAAAGATTTTCTCTTTCATGTTACCAAAGCAACACTAATTTGCTTTGTGTTTTACAGGTGAGCCAACACTAAACAATCTAAAAACGGAATGAAAATAAAACTGAAAATCCACCTTTTATTTTGTCTGATCTTGATATTTTGGTGGTTTTTCTTTCAAACCTTTCCTACCACACAAGAATGTCTTCAACAGGAAAACTTGCTGGGATAGTCCACATTTCCCACCAATTCAACCATATTTCTATTATTTTTTTTTATCAGCTCCTCTATCATTGGAAAAAAAAAACAACAAATTCTATTGGTGTGGCCTTAGTTCATCTTACAACAAACTTTGTCAGCTGCTTAAAGCTATCCAAATTCCCTCCCTAATTGTAATGTCACTAATAAGAACATGATGTTCATGTATGTCTAGTCTGTAGGCCAAAATATTTGACGGCAGTGATCAATCTCACCTTAAATTAGGCTTAAAATGAATAATTAATGACAGATATTAATTTGCAATATTAATAATAAGGTAACTAATTAGTACATAATCTCCTCAATTAATGATATGCATGTAGATTGAATTGAATTGGGCTAGTAGATATAAACAGCAAAGAAGCCGCCTTACCATGACCATGCTGGATTACTGTAATTCTTCAACCTTTTTGCCCCAAAGCACTCACTCAATCACTCACTCACTCACTCACTCAGCCTTTTCGCTTGTTGGAAAGGTGTTTACTCAAGCATATTCTGAAGACATTATTCTGAGCACACTGATAAAATTTCACTTTGTGAAGCCCCACATTTTGTGTCTAAAATAAAATTTAAAATGTGCATAAATTGCACGGAAAGTTGCTCTTTGATACGTGAAATGGTTGAGGAATTAGGGTAACTCCCTTAGGTAGCAAAAATTCATCAAATCTGCTGAATTTGCAATATTGACATTTGTAAATGTTGGTGCAAAGTCTGAGATTAATTCCACCAGTAGATGGGATTAAAACTTCCCTTCCTTTAACCTTAATTCCTTTATTTAATTTTGTTATTACAGATAATGCCTTTCACCTTAAGTTCAGCATTTTTGATGTCACACATTTTGCTTCATTCTGACTGATTAATCAACCTTATATGGCTATAAAAAATGGGTGTGGTTTCTACAAATTTCCCGTCCAAGCCTGGGTTTTTCACAGTCAATGGCGCCATTTCTCTAACCTTTGTCACGATAAAACTCAACACTGAGGTATCAGTCTTACTATAGCAATCATTATAATACTTGTTTTAATTTATTTACCAACTGTAAATGACCTATAATTTTACAAATGACTAAGTTGCATTTTATGCCTGATTCTGACAGTTCTATTGATCTTACATCGGTGTTTTGAGGTTTGTTTGGGAAGTAATGTAATTTTATGTCATTTATACCCAACACACAATTGCAGAAAAACATAAATTTCTGAATTTGAAAGAAACTCACTGGAGCGCCCTGACTCTGAACGTCCTTCTCTGTCATCTATGATATCATAGGTTATGTAACCAATCAGAGTGAGGAGTGAGGAAATCAGGAACAGTAACTCTGGTGACAACATCTTCTCACTCATGGAGATGTACACCACCACAAACAAGCATACACTGTTGAAAAGAAAGACAGAAATATACTGATTAATGTTTACTTTTTTGCTTGAGTGCCCTTACTCACCATGTAGATGCGGCCCAGTAAATTACAGTAATTAATATGTATGCAGAGCATCTGCCATGGAACATTCCCTTGTGTCACTGTGCTTGTATATATGCATGCAAAACTTCAGGTCATTACATGCAGTACTTTTTCAGATACCACCCCTAATATTTACTGCAACATTGATTCTTACAGCATATATAAAACACTATGTGGTTAATTCTGTGCTTTACCATAATTGATATATGTGTGCAAAAACTGAATTCATTACATACAGTACTTTTTAACATAATAACCCTAATATTTTGTTTAACATTGATTCAAACAGACTAAGTGAGTGAGTGAGTGCTTGGGGTTTAATGTCGCACTTAACAATTTTTCAGTCATATGACTAAGAGAACAGACTAACGGACTAAGTCATGAAGCCTGTAATTTACAATATTTAATATGTCCACAGCAAATCAATGATGGAACAAGCCCCTCAGTACATCGCCTACTGTTTGAAATAACCCCTCTAACATTTTGCTTAACTATTCATTCCCTGCCATTGGATATACTGATGCTTGGGTATGTCTTTTCTTTTATTAATAACACAATTCACCTTTACCTAAACAGTGTATTAGCTGAACCAGGAAGCTCACCTGCTAATTTGCTGTGTGACAACTCCTGACTCCTTTAATACAGACCAGTAGTCGTACTTCCTTGTATACACTGGAAACAGTCAAAACAAAAAGAATTCCTAAGATATGTCATACTAGTTCCTTGCACAGCATTCAGTGATTATGTCATGTTTATTTATTTATTTATTTAATTGATCTTTTACACCCTAGTCAAGAATATTGCATATATACGAGGAGGGCCAGCGTTATGGCGGGAGGCAACCGAGTAAAGCTTCGTGGAAACTCACCACTGGCCTTCTCAGCAGAGAGTGAGCCAGCGTGAGCTGGACTTACAGCGTAGTAGTCCTTGTTCTTCAATGCCGTAGACATATTTATATATTCGCCATAAAACATGGCCGACATTGGTTCATCTTGTTTGGCTTGTAAGTTTAAATGGCTGTATTACTGTTAAAAGATGTTTTATCGATGCTGGCTATGAGATAACTACAGTTTGGTTAACTCGGGGGATCAGTGCATGCCAGATGTAAGATAGGGATCGAGCTGTTATTTTTATTGTACTTGTAAAAGTTTATATGAAGGAAGCTGAGTGTTACGTAAAACATTCCAGCTTAGCTTTGGGCTAGTGTACTCGGACTAGATTTGAACAGGTTAGAATGTTTCTGGTCCGAGATTGCTCGGACGTTGATTTGAAGCCATCCAAGGCCATCCTGATGCAGTTGTTCTGGAAGTGGGTCACGGCGTACGAGACAAAAATTATCTATCAAATATGTCTTCACAGCCTTAAGTTTGCAGACACTTATGTTCCTTTATGTATCCTTTCGTTTGTTGATTTATCGTAAGAACAATGTCGATCTGTTATTCCCTAGGTCCGAGATTCCTTGATGATGCTCAAAGCGAACCGCTGTACTGACAGCCTCGACGTTATTTAACCGGGGTATGTAACTACATCAAGTTTTTAAATGCAGCACGCTCTGACGTTGTTTTGGGGCCAACTAAATGTTGCCATTCCTAATGTCAGAGCAATTTCTGTCTGGAATGTTTCTCACTGTAATTATTCCAAAATTCTAACACATTTGTAGGAGTTTGACACTGAAAGTGAGATAACCACAGGAGAGCCAACCCAATACTTAGCGATATGATAACTGCAACTTTAGATTCTTGTCCACGTACTAGTAACTCATAACAAATCAATAAAGAAATTGGGTACTGGTGTTACTGGATGTCCAGTTTCCGCAACACACTTTGACGTTTAGTGATAGCGTTTATTTAGTATGCCAATTCGTAAAACAAGAAAGAAGTGTATAAATAATTACAATTCTTTTTAAGTTCATCCAGGAAAGTCTCGTCCACGTAATTGTCTGGAACTCCTTGATTTTCATACAAAACCTTTCGCCACTTTGTTCTGGTCGCCATGTTCAGGTCATGTGACCTGATTTGTATTTTGTTTTAAATTATAGATACTGTCGTTGTTTCTTTTTTGTAAAAGCACCAATTTATGGATGCATTACGTAAAGTAGAACTTATTTCAATGTTCAGTTTTTATTATCTTTTCAATTAAACGTTCGTTGCTATGACAATGACGACCACGGAGCACAACAATATGGCGGACCAAAACATCTGAGTTGAGACGACAGGACTGCGACAGTGTCTTCATCATATACATCAGGTTTAAACAACAAGAGCGTTTGTTTCTTTACTGGAGAATAGCAGACCTGTCCTGATTTCCAGGCTTGTGTAAGAACACCTGACTATGCCGCCTAAAAAGAAAAAGAGTGGAAAAAAGAAGAAGAGTGGGAAGAAATCTGCGAGGCCATCCGCCTCAAAACCAACGTCGGACACGCTGAACGAACTCAGCAGGGAATACTTCTTGATTCAGATTAGAGACTTGGAGCAACGTTTGGCTAGGTTGGTTGTATTTTTGGCTCAGTTGTCACTTTGTCAACACTCTCTATGATTTAGTACGTGTGTATAGATCACGAAGTGCATGTTGTTAGTCCTAGTAGTGCTGTTTAATCCTTCAGCAGATGGGCTTGGTTTGTTTTTGGCTTTCCAGCACAGTGGGGCAAAATCAATGCATTTTAACATGGACATGTATATATACATAACCCCAAAAGATTCCAACTCCTTTTCTTGTATATGCCTAGCGTTGTTTTCTGTCTAGACGCTTACAGTGTTAATTTCATACTCAACAAAGGTACAGGCTGATTGTCTGTTATCGCACAAGTCTCGCGGTAATTAAAGACACCAGCCTAAAGACCTGCTTTCCACACCCACCGCACTGCCACACCACCATACGTTCCTACTCAATTTAGAATAGATTTATTTTAGCCATGAAAGTTTCTTCGATATACGCTCCTTGGCGAATTTCGCCATATTTCCACTGCTCCATTATGAAGCAGGAGATGTGCATATTTGCTCAACATGATGGTGGTTGCCGAAGAGCTTATACCGTGGAAGCTTTCATGGCTGTAATAAATCTATTCTAACCTGAGTAGGGACGGGTGGGGATGGTGGCGTTGGCGGTGTTTGCGGAAAGCTGGTCTTTAGATTGGTGTCTTTTATTTCCACTAGACTTGTTAGATAACAATGACAATGGGCCTGGATCTTCGTTGAGTATAAAATTAACATTGTAAACATCAAGGCTCCAATGACGCTAGGCCAGTATAGGAAAATGAGTTGGAGTCTTTCCAAGCTAGTATATACAGTAATATCATCCATAATCAATGAATTTTATTACCTTAAATATTTATTTGAGAGGATTTGCAATCTGGGTCATGCAGGTAATTAAAGTCATATATTTTGTGGATAATGTTCATTTTTGTATATACCTGCCCTTGTTAAAAGGCAGTGATTAATCCTACTGTTCTGTAAAGTGACGAGATCAAGTTACAAAGTGAAGTCACATCATAACTTGAAACCACTGTATTCTAGCTCTTTTTTCGGCACACTGACTGGCTCACAAAAGGTAAAACTATGGACTCGTGTGTTATGTGTCACTAACCAGCTTCCCAGATATTCATTGCGAAAAACAGATTCTTCAGTGAACTGACATTATATCCTCTGTCAAGAGACCAACCAGGAATTTACTTAAACCTCCTCTTTGCTGATTGTAGAGTTGGGAAACTGATTTGATTTACCAAGAGAAACCTTTACAAATGAAGTAATGTATCAGAAACAAGATGAGAAACATGATGCCTTAACTGCTTTTGCACCTTAAACCTTAGCCGGCGTCAGTAAAGCATGTCTTCCTAATCCATAATTGTTTCAAGGCTGGATGAGGTGAAATACATGAGTATTATCAAAAACACATGGTACTTGAAATTTAAGAGTGTTATAGTGATAGAATTTTGAGAAACTCTGAGCTCCTGATCAAAAAGTTGGAAAGGGGTATTAAAAACTGAGTTGCAATGAACTCAAACTCTGTATTGAACAACAGATATGCATAAAAGAATTTGTCGTGTAATAAATATACTGGGGTATTATGATGTTACTTTATTGTGATTTAAATTTTTAGGCAGTCCATGGAAAGTCATATATTTTTACCCGTTTAATCTATTATTATGTGGTGAATAGAGATATATGTTGTTGTATTATGGAAGTTAAGCAGCCTAGTATCTTAATTTACATTGTGTAACACTTGTGTTGACAGATATCAAAAGCGGTGTGACGAATTGCTGGTTAAAAATGGACAATTCCAGGACAAGTTTGATCAAATGGCATCAGACAAGAAAGAAATTGTTTCTTTCTGGAAAAAACAAGTGGAACAAAGAAGTAAGCTTCTGTTTCATTGTTGCTCTGTCAAAAGAACAGATGGCGATTCTGCTGTTGTGGATTGTTTATAATTACATAGACATACATAATTAAAAACAAGTGCAAGCTAATACATGCACTTAATATATGTATCCACTACACACATAGTATAAATGTAATGAGCGCTCTCTGAATCTGGTTTTGAAATATGTATACATCTACATTTAATCAAATATTATCATGTAAGTGAAGATTTTGTACACAAAGAGGAGCAGATGGTTTTAATTGTTGTACATGTATATACATAACTATTGTGTAGCCCACCGTGTAATGATGATAGAACAGAGACTATTCAGAAGATCAAACGGGTCTTCTGCTATAAGTCTAATATCCTCTAAGGTTGATGTCTCAGCTTCAAATTCAGCTCTGGCTTGGTTAGTGCAAGTCGAAAGATTTGTCTGGTGTCTAGTAAGGTGGGTGGTTTTCCCATGGCTGTGCCCACCTGCATTCACATCAGAAAGTGACTGCAGCCATATTACCAACACTTGTTAAGTGTGTTGTAAACATCAGCCAGACAGACAAGTGAATAAATATGACTTTTTTAAGCAGTTCTTCAGTTTATGATGGTGTGCCTAACTCACTACACCCTTTGTGATGGAAAGATTGATTATTGCTTGCAGCGGATGAGATTGCCACTTTAAACGACAGGCTGATTGGCCTTCATCAGGCCAAAGATGCAGAGAAGGAACAGTATGAGTCTGCACTAAGGCAACTCCGCACAGAATTTCAAGAGACTAAAGATACTTTAACGTCAGAGAACATGATTCTGGGTAATACAAATTCGTCATTTCTAGTCTTTAGTGTTTGTAGTACTTGTAGATTGAATGTTGTCATAGCTTTTTAAAATATACCAAAGGGTTATGTCCAGAGTTTTTTTATTGAATCTATGTTTGATTTTTGAGAAAAAAAAATTAACCATTAAGGCAATAGACCTTAAAGGCTGAAACGAAACAAGGAAAAACATAAAACTTGTATTCACAAGAATGATTTTGTAAAAAGGAGGTCAATATCAGGATACAAATAGTATCAAAAGTTTCATTTGGTTCTTTAAATTTTGCTTATGTGGTTTTTTGGATAGTTCTTTTGACGAACACAATAAGACCCTCTATAAGCGTCTGTCAGATATTCATCTTTCAAGATTTTAGCTGCTCTATAAGTTGTTTATTGTTTTGACCTCTGTAGAACATATTCGCATAATTATTCTTTAAGATTTTATCTTCTCTATAAGTTGTTTATTGCCCTGTTTTAGTTTTTTTTTTTTTTTTATTCTGTTATTTTTTTGGTTACATGTACTGTTGATAAAGTTGTTTCTCTTCTCATCTTAGGAGGTAAACTCTCCTCACTGGAAGAGTTCAAAGTACAGAAAGAAGATTTAATGGCTAAGTTTGCTGATTTGGAGGCTCAGCTGTTTCAGAAAGAACAAGACCATAAAGATGTCATCTACAGTTTGGAGAGGAAAGCTGTCATTGATAAAGACAGGTAGGTGTCTTCAGGATGATATTGTTTGGGGGTGATGGAGGGGGATTAATCCAAGTAAACACAAAGTACATAATCATGACCTGAAGGACTGTGGAAAACTAAATCTGAAAAGAAATAATATCTTTTCGGTTTTTGCCACAAGCAGGGAATATTAATTTGGGTTTGTCCATCTGTCACACATTAGATTCTGTGCAATAACTGCTCCATAGACCGCCCTGTTTTGATAAAATTTTGTGTGGAAGTTTATTTGTGGAATGACAGATCAAGTTGGAAAACCAGTTGTGTGGTTTTAATTATTCATCTGGTGTAATATGTAAAATAGTCTTGAGTTTTCTATCGAATATCGAGTGACTGGTAAAGGATTCTTATCTTTTATTTTATTCTTTTTATTAGTGTGATCACATGCAAATTTTAAAGATTAGGGTATTCTTTCCCTTTACCATGCAATTTGTGATAAAATGAAGAGTCAAAACAGTAATAGATAAATTCTTTTAAATTTAAATTTTATTTAAATTCTGTTACTTTCAGGTTAAAAAAAGAGATGGTTTTACGAGTGAACCAGGTAGCGGCAGAGTTTCGAAAGGTGTCAAACAAACAAATGGCAGACACAACAAAGAGAACCATCCGTGAGAATGTCTCCATTAATGCACAGCTAGCCAAAATGTCGGACAAAACAATGGAGCTGATACAGGAGAACGATGAGATCAAGCAGAAGGAGAAGAAACAGAAGCAGCAGGTGGAGCTTTTAGAAGCCAATGAAAAGGAACTGGCCAAGAAAAATCACAGTAATCAGAAGGTTTGTTCTTGTCATGTTTCAGAGACTGTGGGGTGTGTGGCATTTTTGTGTTTATACCACAGTGAAGGACCACATAGTCAAGTGGTGTCATAGACCAAGTGCAGTACAGCATGTACTGTGTGGTGGAGAACTCACACAGTGTGGTGGAGAACTCACACAGTGCTGTATGGCCATTGGCACCCAATACCAGACAACACCAGACCAAATGTATACATGCATCGATAAAGTATCTCACATAAAGTTTAAAAGCATACTTTTTTTATTTTTATGGTGTTGCATAACCCTGATATGGTAGTTCAAAGGAAGCAGATTCACTCACATTGGAATATTGAAGGACTGCTATGTTATTAGTTTTAACAAATCAGGCACACATTATTTCTGTAACCCAATCTAAATGCAGCTGTTTCCGCTTACATCATCCAAACTCTGTTTTGCCTTTTAACCGCATGTGCATGGGGTACAGGTGACGTGACATCATGATTCTGGTTGCTCTTATACAATGGTGTATTGAATCCATGGGCTGATGAGAAATCCATATTCAAGGTCAATTTATACAGTTATGCCAGATATCAGACTGGCGGTTTAGGTCTGTTCGCACCCTGCTATTATTATTATTAATTTGTCTTTTCTTTTACAGCAGTGTTAACGTAAATGTTAACTGTGCTACCTGAAAGTGTGCAGCCTGTATGAACTCAAGTTTTACGTACATGTAAAGCACAAATCCATGAGGGGGATGCTCCATTGTTGATACCCAGAAAAGATTTTAATACGCAGTCTTTTGTCTATTGTGAACAGTGCTGACGTAAATATTGTATTTTAAAGGGACATATCCCCTCAAAATTTTTTTTTGTGTTAGTTCAGCTAAATACACATATGAGTTACATTTGACTCCTCACTAAAAGCAACCACAATGATTCCCACAATGCAATGTTTGCCCATGTATCACACATGTAAACAATATGACAGATTGAAAGGGAATTTTAAGTGTAGTAAACCAAATACTATCTTCCTTTCTGTTGATAATATAAAGTATTCGTAATTCCCAACGATCTGTACGGAAGAACTGAAGATCACAGCAGAGAGAAAACGACAAATTCACCTGTTGTGACTCACTGAGAATCATTCTGGTTGACTTCCCTGCACGTTTCAGATTATAAGGATGTTGACAGAGAAATGTAGGAACCAGGAGGAGATGATAATGGAGTATGAGTCAAGAGAGGAAGAATTTGAGGAGCTGGAGAAAGCGTGCCGAACATACAGAGCTCAGGAGGAGAGTCACAAGTAAGTCTGGTCAAACTGTTACCTCCTCTTGAGATTAGGGGTTCAAATCCAGTCCTGGGCTTACAATATATACTCAGTCCAAAAAGTTGCAGTGCAGCAAAGTTTGTGGAATTTTTATTGTTCCTGTCCATTGACGACGTGGGAACTTAGTCAGGAGAAATAGATGTTTGACAGCTTTCAACTTCTTGGCTAGGCTCTGGCCTGGTTTCGTCTGACTACATGCCTAACCTTGCCTATGGCCTGGTTTCCTCTGGACTTTTGTTTAACTAGGTTTCATTCTGGACTTGGCTGCGGCCTGATTTGCTCTGGGTTTGGCTCTGGCCTGGTTTCCTCTGGGCTTGGATGTGGCCTGATTTGCTCTGGGCTTGGCTCTGGCCTGGTTTCCTCTGGGCTTAGATGTGGCCTGATTTCCTCTGGACTTGGCTCTAATCTGGTTTCCTGTGGTCTTTTTCCTACCTGGGTTACATCTGGGCTTTTACCTACCAGGTTTCCCCTGGGCTTGATTCTGGTCTGGTTTCCTCAGGATTTTGCTCTCACCTTATTTTCTTCACCAGTGATTCTCCCCATTGAGTAATGTATAAGTCTAGAATGATTATACATATATAAATATAGAAAATAAACAAACTGTAAATGAATCCATTGTTATGTTTCTAATGTTTCAGCCAGGAGATGGAAGCGTTGACGCGCGATCAGGAGCTACTGCAGCAGAATGTCATGGAGATTCAGTCCTGCCTGGAAGCAGCCAAAAAGGACAAGTTGAGGCTGGAGAAGGTGTTGACAGACACAGCCATGGCCTTAAGACTGGCTCTCAGGGTGAGAATGACTTGCCAGTCAGGGGTCAAATTTAAGGAGAAGCTTCTTGCACAGGTTGCACCTAGATGTACAAAGCAGGCGCACAGGAAAGAATTTATAACCACTAAATTGAATTCAGAGACATATTTAATAAACTAGTATAAAGCGTCACCAGGAATCAGATTCGATGGCTGTCAATTCTTAAACTGATGAAATGATGGTTTCTAACCCTACTTATGATGAACCCACATTATGGGTTGTATTTTGGTATAATTAAGTCCAGCTGTCAGTCTGTCTGTCCACCTGCATCATTTAGAAGTATAGAATTCGCTGAAGGCCTCGGTGGCAGAAAGTTAGCACTCCAGAGAGGCGCAATGACCCAGGAGCCTCTCACCAATATGGTCACTGTGAGTTCAAGCCCAGCTGATGTTGGCTTTATTTGGTTTCCTCCACCCAAATTGCTGGCCGCCACCATATGAGTAAAATATTCTTGAGTACGCCAATTACATAAATAAATTTGTTCTCTTTTTGTCTACCACCAGAGCACAAACCTGTTGAAAATATGTGTCACTAAAGATGCAAGCTTCATAAAACTGTGCACATTGTTTTTCAACACCTCATAGTTCTGTCAGAATGTTTCAAAATATTGCTTGCAGAGGTGGTTGAAAAATCAAAAAATCAAAAAATGGAATAAATATAAAACACCACCATTTCATTTTGTTCGATCTTCAGCAAGAAAAATTGCTGGTACAGTCCACTTTTCTCATAAATTAGGTGATTTTTAAGTTATATTTTTACACCTTCCTCATTGGAAAGAGATACATTCCACCCAAAAAAAAAAAACAATTTAGGTGTTGCCTTAGTTAATGGAAAAATGTGTGTGTTATTCAGTCTGCCATGACAGGCCAAGGTTCAGAAAAGGTTCTGTGTATTTATTTGTCTCTAGCTCATTATGTCCAGACACAGTGCTGATAAGAACAAGAATATAATCATAATAAATAAACAAGAACATTTACAATGTAGTCTGAATTGTAACAATTATTATCCTTACTTGGAACACCCTTTCTGAGTGTCACACAGATTTAAGGGCTTTAAGTCAACTGAGACCACTTCAGATTTCCTGGAGTATAATGCCGAGGAATTAGATACCTTATGTATGTGGATGATGATAAGAAGTAGAATTAAATCATGATAAATATACTTAAAAATTTTATAAGTGCATTGCATGTCATTTAGAAGGTAGTTTTAATTGTAATAGTTATTGTTTTTACTTGGCCTTTCCAGGTGTAATGCAGATGAACTGTTGTATCTGTATCGTTCTCATGTTGTCGTTATCTCACCTGTACAATGTTTACAGACAGAGAAGCCTGAGGATGAGGAAGAGGAGGACCTTAACGATCTGGAGAGACGAGATCACATGCTGGAAAACCTACTGGTCCTGCTGAACAGCGCTGCAGCCATTGGGGTGGGGCCACTCCCTGGGGACCTTGGCAAACAGTATGACGTCAAAGAGAGGAGCACCAAGATCCCAGGCAGTGGCAAGGGCATCCGGAAAGGGTAAGGCTAATTGGCAAGGGCACCTGCAAGGGGTAAGGCTAATAGGCAAGGGCACTTACAAAGGGTAAGGCTTAAAGGCAAGGGCATCTGGAAAGGGTAAGGCTAATTGGCAAGGGCACCTACAAAGGGTAAGGCTTAAAGGCAAGGGCATCTGGACAGGGTAAGGCTAATTGGCAAGGGCACCTGCAAGGAGTAAGGCTAATTGGCAAGAGCACCTGCAATTTGTAAGGCTTAAAGGCAAGGGCACCTGCAAGGGGTAAGGCTAATAGACAAGGGCATCTGCAAGGGGTAAGTCTAATTGGCAGGAGGATGTGCAAGGGGTAAAGTCAATAGGCAAGGACATGCACATGGGGTAAGGCCAATAGGCAAGGGCATCCCCTAGGGGTAAGGCTGATAGGCAAGGGCATCCACAAGGGTAAGCTAATAAGTGAGGGCATTTTTAAGGGGTAAGGCTAATGAACAAAGGGATCTGCAAGGGGTAAGGCTAATAGGGCAAAGCATCCGCAAAGGATAGACAAATGTATCTGCGAAGAGGGAGGCCAATAGACAAGGGCATCGGTAAGAAAGAACGCTAACACCAGTAGGCAAGGAAATCCACTAGGGGTAAAGCTGATAGGCAAGGGCATCAGCAAGGGTAAGCTAATAAGTGAGGGCATCCTCAAGGGGTAAGGCTAATGAACAAAGGGATCTGCAAGGGGTAAGGCTAATAGGCAAAAGCATCCGCAAAGGATAGACAAATGTATCTGCGAAGATGGAGGCCAATAGACAAGGGCATCGGTAAGAAAGAACGCTAACGCCAGTAGGCAAGGAAATCCACAAGGGGTAAAGCTGATAGGCAAGGGCATCGGCAAGGGTAAGCTAATAAGTGAGGGAATCCTCAAGGGGTAAGGCCAATAGGCAAGGGAATCCACAAGGGGTAAGGCCAGTAGGCAAGAAAAAGGCTAACAGGAGACCTGTGGTGATTGTTGGAGAATACAGCAATGTCAAGGGAAGATGTTTTAATTTATACTGGCTCACTCTCCCATTGTTGAATGACTAGTGGAATATGTGGCTTACAATAATTTTTTTATTAATAAACAAATATTAACTGTTCTGCACTGTAATGCAAGAAGAAGTGACAGTATATACTGTTTATAGCACACATTAAACTCCTGATAATACATTTTCATCATGTTTTTACATGTAGCTATCAAATGTAATTATTTTATAATGGCTGTAAATAACTGGAATTTTCAGTGAACTTTTTTTACAGTTTTTAATTAAAATAAGTTATATTTTGAAAAATTGTTTCAAGTAACTTTAAGAAGAGTCATTGATGGTGGAGATTTCTTTTTATTTTGTAAGTCGTACTACTTTTCATTGTTACATACTGATGTAGTATGTTTTCATTGAGCTGGAATTGAGCCTGCATTGTCCTGTATCATATTATCACGTCTTTTCACCTGTGTTATCTCCCCCTGACAGTCAGATGGCGATGACCTCCGGGCCTGGCACCCTTCCACATTACCAGCTTGGAGACCTAGGACTCATCCCCAGACCACAGAACCAAATCCCTACCCACACTGACAAGATGAAGGGGTTGTCAATCACGACACGACTAGGAGCTCTGCGGAAAGTCCTCACACGCTCTGTCGGAGTTCAGACTGTCAGTGCTCCTAAGGTGAGAAATCAGTTCTGGTTGATTAGACTCAGGTGTTCAAGAAGCACACTTAGCTGATAAAGTATGCTGTAGATATATGAAGTACACTTAGCTAAGGGTTACCTGCACTGAGTAACATCAATAAGTACTGCATTTCACCTAAAGTTTGGAACCAGTACGTAAAAATGCACTTTCAGAATCAAATAAAAGCCTTAAAATTATACTTTGGATGTCAGTGCTTAAGTTTTTCTGATAAGAAATAATTCAATCTTTGCAAAAAACTCTTAAGTGGTCCTATAATATAGATGAATCAATCAGATGTGTCACTTGAAGAATGCTAAACTGTATGGTTTGCTGATATACTTCCTGAAAAAATGTGAGTTCCATCACCAAAGGTAATGTTTTGTTTGCCTCTAAAAAGGCACTTTTGGGGCAAAATTTGAGTTCATTTACTATCTTTCTCAATGTTGTCCTTATTTGTGATTCTTCAGGCAATGTTTTATGCGGACCAGTTACTGAAGAAAGCACCTCCAGGGTCCCAGGAAGCCATTCTGAAAGACCTTCACAGTAGAGAGCGGTTTGGAAGTCCTATGGCCCTTGGGCCAATTACATCCTCAAAGAAACTATCAAGTAAAGCCTATTAATGATTTTCATTGGTTGGGTGCACATCACCTGGTGAACCGTTGACACCTATATGGAAATTTGATTGGCCTCTTCACACATTGTTTCAAAGGCTGTCTGTGATAGGATGTCTCCACATTTGCATGACCAGTAAAAATGGTTGTTGGATATAAGACTTGGCCAATAAATGAGCAGCTCAAATTGTTTGAATCTGTCGGCAGGTAATCTCTATCACAAAACATGAGATGAAATGCTGAATAACAATATTTTTTATTGCATGTTTTGTTGTCTTTTTTGTGTGTGTGTATTTGGAGAAAGGCACACTGCATGGCACTTTTAATGATGTACGTGGCGTAGTGTTCTGTGTTCCCAAAGGTACACGTATTTTCTCTATAAGTGACTCGGTCTTGTCTTGTTATGAATTTTTAGAAAATTTTTGTGCAAGTTCTGTGATGAAAGAAGTTAACTATTAAGACTTAAATAGAGATTTACTTTATGTGTACCGACATGTACTGTTTCATCGCTGATTGTACTCTGAGTTGAGTTGTTATCTTGGTGAGTAATTTGACTTATGTCTGTACAGCATCTACTTGTTAAGACTTTTATTCTCATGTCCTAAACTATTGGGGTTTTTTTTGTCTTTTCTTTCATCAACTTTTGAACGTACAAAAATTGCTGGCAACACTACTGTTTTTTAACCACAAATCTTTTAATTAAACACAAAATCTAATAAGTGGAAATTATTTTTATAGTCTGACTTATATTAGCTAAAAGTTGTCACTGAAATGTATTGAAAGACTCAAAAGCAAAAAGTTTCCTCTAGTTTATAAATAATCTTGTAGAAGATTTTTTTACAAATTTATATCTATAAATTAATCTGGTAAGTAAGTGTTCCTGTTGTTTACAATTACCATTTGTATTTATTGTACCTCAGCCATGTAAATAAAGATGTACATACATATTGTACTGTATATACACATTTCACATTGCTGTACGTGTAAGTTTTCTGTATGATACTGATCATTGTTGTCTTGTGGTTGAGGGTGCAGCACACATTGTTTGTTTATTGAAGACGAGGAAATTGACATTTTAGACTTAAATTATGAGTCAACAGTAGTGTTCAAATTGTTGTCTTAAAAATAATATTTTGTGAAGAAGAATAAAAATTGTACTCTTGAAATTCTGAACTTCTAAGTCGGCCAAAACTTTTGGGGAAAACAAGAAAGCCACTGCTCCACTGATCAGCATAGGATGAAGTGATGGGTGGGAAGGGGAGAGTATTCATGGTGATTCATTTTAACATTTGTAATGGATGATACAATTGGGTATTCAGTATGATTCATTCAAGTATTCATAATGATAAATTTGAGTATTCATTCACATATTAAAATTATTCACTTGAATATTCATGATACATTTGAGCATTCATGGGAATTCATTTGAGTATCCGTCATGATTCATTTGAGTATTCAAGATGAGTATTTTACATGATCATTCATGTGGTGATCATTCAAAATGAGTCATTGAGTCTTCGTGATGATTAATTTCAGCAGTCATATTATAGTGTCTCAGCATTGTTCAATTTATTACAATGCTCCAATGGTACTGTTTTTATGCAATGTTCAGTGGGGGATCAGTGGGACAAGGGAATTTAGTTGTTCAAAATCTGGCATTTTTTCTCCCTGTGATACAACTAAAATTGCTAAAGCAAATACATACTTAATGCGTAGAGGGTGGACAAATTAAAAGTTCTGTAGACTAATTAAGATATTGAGGGCTCTGACAAATGATACTGAAGGTATTGTCAGTTTTTAACTGAGACTGTATAAGGATAAATGAACCAGATTTGACAAACAAGATGTCCTCTGCTTGTAGATTCTCTACAATAGTATATTAAGAAATAGCATCATAGTAGTGAATGTTTAAGCTTAGGTTGATGCATTTGTCATGTGTTAGGGAATGAGATGTCAATTCATTACTAAAGCTGCTCTTCACAATATATTTCTGAGAACAAGTCAACAGCAAGATGAATCCTATCCATGTATACCCTAAACTCTTCTAACTTTTGGCACAGATATTAATAGTGTTGAAAGTAGAATATTACATTTCTTTACCAGCCTTTTGGAAAAGTAGAGATATGAGTATGTTGTTCATTAGATGGTCTACATGGAACCAAGTGAATAAAAAGATACTCAATATTCCCGCTACAATAACATATATATCATCTATGATGAGCAGACAAGGTGTCCTAAAAATTAGAGGAAATAGGGTATGCAAATCATATAAATTTCTCGGCAAACCTGCTCCCATACTAATAGTATCCTACATGTAAAAATGAATAGCAAGTCAATTATACTTGGATGAGAGTCATATTAACCAGGTGTGCCTCCCATCCCCATCTGACCATCTGACCATACCACAGTCGTCACACTGTGTCTTCGCACAACCTGAACTGCTGCATCATCGTGTAACCATTGTACGTGAATGAGGCAGGGTTGTTCCCTTTCATGCGCATGAAAATTACCTCCCCTTGGCACATCATGTACACTGATGCATGTCTCAAGAATCTTCAGTTGAACTTTCCACACATCCACACAAGTAAGAAAAAATGGCTCCTTAAACCTTTTCAAAAGCAACTGGAGAACTACTGGTTGTCAACTCTACACAAACCATGAAGCAGGAGCTGTAAAAGGTGTAACAGTAGAAAGTGATAAAACTGTTGTGAGAAACTGGCCATCTCGCAATTATGGTACATGGGTAATATGTGATGGCTACCTCATGTGACCATCTCATAGCCATCTTAATGATAAAATAATGGATCAATTAGTGTTTAGCGCCATACTTAAGAATATTTTAATTCTTAATTAATTAGATTTACTGTTGGGTAAAGCTGAGCAGAGCTTAAGGGAAACCATTACTGATTTCATGTATGCTTTATGAAAACCAGCATTTACCAAGCATCTTTGTCATTTATTTATTGACTTTATTTTGATTTTTGTTTAACCCGATGCTCAAGAATTCTTCACTTATAGGATGGTGCTTTTACAATGTTGCCAGCTTAATTCCTCTTCAGATTAATGAATAAAGAAAGAATGAAACAGAGTGAATGAGTGAGTGCTTGGGTTTTAGCGCTGTATTTAACAATTTTTCAGTCATATGACGACGAAGGAATCCTTAGAGTGCATGCAATGTGCCTTCTTGTTGCAGGACAGATTTCCACCAGTAATGAAAGAAATATTAGATCAATCATATAGCATAGTTGAATGCTTGACAGAATTTTGACAGCATGGACTCACCCTGCTACAAGAAGATATGTATATGTACACACACTCATTGACGCCTTCTCGTCATTTGACTGAAAAATTGTTATGTACAACGTTAATCCTAAAGCATATATACTACATACATGAATACTTGAAATTTGTGTGACCAATTTGTATAGCTGCAGCAAGCTTGTTAGTAGATACAGTACTATTAATTACTTGCTACGCTCATAATATCGGGGGCCCAAATACCAGTAGTAAAGTATGCCGATCAAGTAAAATGTGACGCGATAGGCCACTGATGTTATGAGCGAAGGGCGACAAAAAAAGTAAAGGGCATCCCGAGAAACCAGGGAGAATATCTGTTTAAAATAACATTTAAGAATACACTTTTAACAGATTTGGTTTTTAACTAGGAAAAGTAGTGTTAAATGTTAGATTGTATGGCAAATTACATCTGGGAATAAAAGATACCGAAAAAATCATCACACTGTATATATATGCACTGTATTTGCCCATTTTTCTTGATTCTGAGAGTTACATTGATTTTAGAAAGGTTTCATGACCAAAAATAATATTTTGTGACATTTATTTGCCTCTAAAAATGCACTTTTTGTGGACGAAATGTTATATCATTTAGGGTAAAATCTTTAAATTAGTATAGGTGTTTTTAGATACCTCATTTTTTAAAGCATCAAAAGTATTCATTTCATGTCAGTGTGTATCCGTCTGAATATATAACGTGTTGTAATGTTTTCAGGGCGTTTGCAAAACTTTCCTCCAAGTTACAGAGAGAAATACTGTCTGCAAACAACAAAGGTTGTAGCCAGCTGTCATTACATGGAGATTCCAGTGGAAGAGTCTTGTTCCCAGTAAGAGGATCTACCCTAATTCCTCAACCTTTTCGCACATGAAAGAGCAACTTTCAGTGCAATTTATGCAGATTTATCATTAGATTTTGGAGACAAAACCACACTGGTTGGATTGGTATAATGAATATAATATATCCTTGAATAAACACCTTGTAAACATTCAAAAAGGTTGAAGAATTACATTACCCGAAATAAAAACATGTTGCTTGGTGATTGGGTGATATATGATAATTAGCAGATATTTGCAATCATATGCGATGACCACCACTAACTGATATATGTTAAACAACAGCACTGAAACAGCTCCAAAGACAGTTTCAGGGTGTCATAAAAAGTATAATTTTAAGTCTGCACAGAATAATGCCTTCAGGATGTGAACAACAATCTGAGTGATTTTGAATCAAAATGTGATGAGTAGTTAGGGTACAAATTATTTATTTTATTTATTTGACTGGTGTTTTACGCCGTACTCAAAAATATTTCACTTATACAAAAGCGGCCAGCATTATGGTGGAAGGAAACCGGACAGAGCGCGGGGGAAACTCGCGACCATCCACACGTTGCTGGCAGACCTTCCCACAGGAGCAAATTAGACTATTATGACAATAAAAGTTTATGAGCTGCAACAAGAAGAAATTGCCATTCAGCCAAGATTATTTTTATATTGTATTGTGAAAAGTGTCACTTGTATACAAGGCAAGAATTGCTATTGTACACTCAAAATGCCTTTCCTCCCTTTAATTTGGTGTGCCTCTCACAGCCTACCTTTTTTGTAAATAAGATTGTAAGGTGCACATTTGTTCATCGTTCATTAAAGATGTCTTAAATCTTTTACACAGAATGCAATAAAATCACATATGCTTATTGTGCAATCATGTGAATGTTCTCATCAATCTTTACTTCTTTGTGAGCTCATCAAGCCACTAAGCCCAAGCCATGAGACAGCATTATCCCCCTTGTTGCGCATGGAAGTTATCTCCCCTTGGCACATCAAGTGCACTATAAACAACCAAAGACTGCCTCATTTCGCCAGTTATACCAACTGTACTTTCCAAACAAACACAACAAGTCAAAACTTCCTTTTAGAAGTTATTAGAAGAACAGGTTGTCATATACTTATAATTTTAGACCGCTTGCAGTATTACATCACACTCCATGAAATGATCGATTAGCTTTCGATTCCGAGATCTGTTTCAGTTTTGTTTCTGAGTCAGTGACTATATCTGGCGTATTTAAGATTACATACCAATGCCTCAAGACATGGCCTTGGCCTACTCACACTGAAAGAATGATTTAGCTGGCAGTTAACCTGTGTAAACAAGCTAGTTTGTAGCTTTCCTGTTCAATTATTAATCAAAAACGGTGTCAAAATTGTAAAAGTGACTATTAAGTCACAAATACTATATATCTGTCATGCTGTATATGCTTTACTTATTCTCTCTGTGACTTTGTGAACTCATAAAACCAGCAATCAGACCAAACATCAGCGATGAGGCTGAGGTATCCCCCTCAGTGCGCATGAAAATTACCTTCCCTTGGTACATGAAATACGCTGGGCTTCTGGAAGATTAATTTTTCGCCACCAAATTGATAAGCTATAGGAGAGTAAAGAAAACAGTATAACTCATTCAGGAATTTCTCCACAAAATTTTTGTCATATGTATTGACCATCCAGTGTACACGTCAGCCATCACAGGGAAATACAAGCCAAGCGGGATCACTGCCAGCCTCCCTGTATAACTTTGTTTATTTAGATATATTTTTGATTGATCTGATTTAAATGATGCTTAAGAATTGTTCACTTCTATGATGAAGTCTGTTGTACGAGGAGATGGAACTGGAGCAGCTGGGGTAAACTAACCTCTGGCAAATTACTGACTAACCTACAAATTCCCTCTCCATAACTGGGGTTGAACCCACACCTTACGAGTCCTACTGATTGAAAGTAAACACCCGATCAATCATTTGTTTACTTAGTTGGAGTTTTATGCAGTACTTGAGAATACTTCACTTGTACGAGGGCACATACAAAGGGTCAGTTTTGTTTGTAAGGGTTTCAATCTTACAATCTGAAAAAAAATTCATCTTTTATGAAATTAAAACGTGATATTACAAGCATCTCTAATTAGCTTAATGTTTTATTTTCAACAATCATACATTACATTATTTCAGTTACAACTTGAAATGATGAGACGTTAACAGGTATTTCAAGCATCACAAATGTTAAGGTTGTATCTTTCATGTAACAGGAAATATAATAAAAACAAAGTTTTGACAAATTTAATGCACTTATAGGATAAATAATCTTTTCTCCAGCTCAATTCCTTGGCAAGTAAGTTTTAAACATAAATCAGGAGCAACACCATTAGCCCAATACACACATTTCTTCTGATGGCTTTGTCTTATGAGGAACCTGGCTATTGCAGTTTCCTCCAATAAAAATATCACCTATATCAGAACTGAAAAGTGTGTAATAACAAGATAACTAGGAAACCAAAATGTCAGTTTTCCTCAAATGCTGAAAAATTTCCTTCACGAACATAAGTCCTACATAAGCTAGGACATTCAAATGTCTATCACACTGGCATTCTCAATAGGCAATAAATTTGAAAAGAAACAATATATAAAGAAAAAAATACAGACAATGGCTATGTATTGATGGGATATATGGTAAAGACTGTTGAATTGCGAACATGTATTTAAATGGATCTGATGAACATTAAATACTATAAAAGTGTCCAAGATCATATTACTGATCAATTTAAGACAATTATTTAGGACGGGCATTAAAATCCATAGGACATATCAGGATGAAAGACAATTTTATGTAACAAAAAAATCGCACAGCACAAGGCAATAATGAGAACATTTAAACCGTTGACTAACCTCCTCTTATAAACTCACACAGACAAATAAATCCACCTTTCACACAGAATGAGAAAAAAAAAAATATGTATCTGAAACTTGCGCTTTTCTGTGCTATACAACATCAAAATCTTACTGAAAACAGACGTATGCACAGTTTTAACAGAAGCATTCTACCTAATGACAGATGTTCCCAAATTCATAACTCCAGCCTTTCATTTCAGCTATGAAGGTGAAAGTAAACAAATATTTCCAATCACCACACACAGAATGCAGTTGCACAGCTGTCCCTTAGTCTGTTTAAATTCAGTTCCGTTTTGTCCACATCACATTTGCATTGTTGTGCTGTATTTAATAAATTTAAAGCTCTTAAAGTTAATCCAGATCACATTTCCCGTTTTGATTCAGGTCTGGTTTTTGACTCAGCCTGAGGAAGGTTTAAAACTTTGCGGAGCTCCACACCTGTTCTGCGGGCCATGTGATCAGCTATTGTGACGAGACACGTGTCCACTGCTCGATTCACGATCTGTTGCTCTGACGAGGAAAACTCTGACAGGACATAATCAGACACCTCGTCTTTGCTGGGAGGCCGGTCTATTCCAATCTTTAACCTGGGCATGAGCTACAACAGAATGAATAGCGGTCTTCATTTGTTTCTGGATGTTACACTACAATATACTTCTTAAAGCTGTGAGAAAAAAGAACAACATGAACAAATCAAAGAAGACATGTTTTGACATATTTTATTTATTTCACTGTTGCTTAGGACTTTACCCAAGAAATTTCATTTGCACACAGGCGGTCAGTTTTAAGAGTAGAAGAAGTCAGAGTGTCCTGCATAAACCAACGACCTTTAGCAAGTTACTGAAGACAAGCAGTCTCCATTACACAACAGACTGCACATAAGGTTACAGGATCGCTGTTGATCGTTTGTCACCAAGGCCTAACAAGCAGAGTGATCAATAAAATGCCAGAAAATTTATAGAGTGAATATTTGACTTAGTCTTTGTATGAAAAGAATTTTGGGACCTGAAACTGTAAGTACTTACATCTGATCTCAAGGAATTCATACATGATCGCACACCGTTATGGCCACTGAAATGAGAAAAAAGCAAACAATAATGAGAAAAAAGCAAACAATATGAGAGAAATGCAACAGGTCTTTTACATGAAGTTAACACCCCAAAAACAAACAAGAACTGGATCTGTTTAGCAAACATGCCACTGCTAAAATGGGCTTTTATGGTTGTAACTGCCCAATGGTCCTGCATTTCTGCATTATCTTTCTCAGTCTTCTGGCTCTAGTCACCCTACCTTACACCAATGAGCAGATTTTCTCCAATATGGTGTTACCTTAAAATCAGGTGTTTGACCACTTCACACAATCGTAATGACAAAGGACAAGTCTGGAAATAACCGATTAATCAGGACAAAACTTCCATGCAAATAAAATTACAACCATTTTAATAATATGAATGTCTGGAAGTTTTGCCATTATATCCTGCACCAACTTAACAATTTTTTCCATTTTTGAAGGATCCTGTGATATAAAACTCACTTTGCACTGCCCAGCTCCTTGACTGCCACCTTCCCTAATGACTTGTCAATGTCATCATGGACCAGGTAGATATGCTGAGGTTCTATGTCAAACAATTGTGCTGGAGAGAAACAAGAATGTTAACACTGTAGGTCAAACAAATGAGTGAGGGGGGTGAGTGAGTGAGTGCTTCGGGTTTAACGTCCTAATTAACAATTTTTCAGTCATATGATGATGAAGGAATCCTTAGAGTGCATGTAATGTGCCTCCTTGTTGCAGGACGGGTTTCCACCGCTCTTTCATGTAGTGCTGCTTCACTGAGATGCCTTAGGCAAGTAGGCCGCCCCACCCGAGGCCTTATACTGATACGGGTCAACCAGTCATTGCACTATCCCCTTCATGCTGAACACCAAGCGAGGAAGCTGCAACTTTCTCTTTTAAAGTCTTAGGACACTCTACCAACTGTGTCAAACAAATGTGCTGTTTAAAAGGATACATATAACATATAGCTACAGGTAATATTTATCACCTGAATGCTTTTTTCGTAAACTACTCAAAGTGTTTGTTAAAACTGGACACAGCTAAGTGTAAAATGTGTGACTCCAAATCACTGGGCACAGGATTACAGGATATATGCAAAGAATCTCTATACAAAGATTATGATTTTAAGGAAAATGAAAGTTATGCCAACAACAAATGAAGAAAATAATTTCATTTCTGAGAAACACTTTATACTTCTTAATAATATTTTATATATATATTTCTCGTCAACTGTACAAAATTTTCGGAAATGACGTCATCACTGAACCGGAGACGGATGTCAGTATGATGTGACTGGGTGAGGTGTCATGTCTGGTGTCTCTGGCATGATACTTTATTGGCGGAATGGACTCACCCTGCCACAAGAACACAGAATGTAGGTGCACGCACACTTACTTTGTCATATGACTGAAGAATTGTAAAGTACGACATAAAAACCCAAGCATACAAACCTACACTTTTAGTATGCATCTCTGCTCGTGGACAATTCTTACTAAGATCTTCACAATTTCAAAAAAAAAGTAGTACTTGTATGACTGGGATAAATGGACAAAGTATCCCAAGTAGGTGGTCATAACGATGGTCCAGACATAATAACCAATATCACTTCATGGAAATATAGTATACACAATAAGAACACGATAAGCAGATTTTCCTAGACTGTTATTTATTCATTTATTTGATTGGTGTTTTACGCCACACTCGAGAATATTTCACATATATATGACGGCAGGTACAGACCAAGTATTTGTACCCAGGGAAAACCACAAACATCCGCAGGTTGCTGTCAGACCTTCTCACATAAGGCCGGAGAGGAAGCCAGCATGAGCTGGACTTGAACTCACAGCTACTGTGTGAGTGAGAGGCTTCTGGGTCATCACGCTGCACTAGCATGCTAACCAACTGAGCCACGGAGGCCCCTAGCCTTCTATTTTGTTTGCCAACAAACTTACTGATGACGCTTATTTCTGATTTTCTAACAGTTGCCGCCTCCCTCACATCATACCTGTTTTGGCCACACTTGTCCCGTTGACATTCATGGGCATTTTGGGTTTCAGTAGGACCACATCAAGGTTGTCCGATATCGAAGTCTGTGCAACGAACCCCACGCAGTTCTTCTGGTCCTTGACCCACGGGGCATGAAGATACCCAGCAAGTTTGTCCACTACCTGCATGCCAACGCTGTGACGTGTCAGAGGACGGTCATGGTTACCCAAACCCACAATCTGAAACAGAAAGCGGACATCAGCTTTTATCACCTCTGCTGTTTAAGATACGATTGCAACAAAATTATTTAAAAATATATCATTTCTAATACTAAATCTTAGATGCTCGCTGGAATGAAAGCTGGGAACAATTTTTATTAACAAGACCAATCTGACCCTTCTATCAAACCCCAAACAGATTAAAAGGCTTTTTTACAGCAAACAGCGGTGACTTAAAACAAGCACTTGTACCTGTTCGAAAATTTATTCGCTTAAATTATAAACAGGTTTATTTGACTTGTGATAAACCCCTACACAAGACTATATCACCTGGATGATGGCAGCCACGTTTAGGAGAAAACTTTGCAGACCCAAGACAAAGCCTTGTCACACCATCACATGCATGTTGAAAGCTGAATATGAACTTGTGACCTCAGTGGTAAAGGCTTAGATAGTGGTCCACCTTGTCTATTAAACATACCTCCATCCTCCATTGTTTACAACAATGCATTCTGGAGAAAAGCTAGAGTTGGCTAGCACAGAAAGACACTGTGAATTAGACCGAGAAAGATCTTGGTGTCCTCAAGAATGATATTCTTGTCAAATTTGTAACTGATGACTTATCATGGTGTCATCCTGTAGTAGGGAGGTTTTAATGCCATTATTATATTTACAGCGCTGCCTCACTGATCAATCCTCAAAGGGGAAGAAATCTCCCATGACACCTTATCTGACAAAGTCTCCATAGTGTGTTAGTTTATGCTGGCAGAACTAACCGCTCATGGTGCTTTCCCCTGAATAGTGTTCAAATGCCACCTGTTAGCTTTAAGAAATTTGACCACAAACTTCAAATAAGAAACAAACTTTGCATTTTTTCTATCAATGCACAATAGAAACATGGCTTGAGTGCCCTAACATTACTACGTTTTCTGTCAACATGAAAACATAGGAAACAGGTAATCACCATTTATCTCCAAAATGAACTTTTACTAAAAAGGTGTGAACCTTGCACAAGGCAAAAGCTGTAAACCAGGCTAATTCCATTAGATTAAGGACAACTTCTACATGTACAGTTGTCCTTGTAACCCAATCCTGACCCAGCAGTACATATGTTAATCTCTAGACAGCCAAATTAAGATGTATGTTCTCTGTGTACATTACTGCTAGATACCACAGTTCTGGGTTTCCCAAATATGCTGGCTTTATCTTAAAGGCTGAAAGCTGTAATCCCAGCCCAGCCCTGGGGAAAACAGATAATGATATGATTATCGCTGTGGGTCAATGACATCACAGGTGAATTACTGGTGTAACGATTTTTTGCATGAGCAAACTAACGTAGGGATGTAGCGGCATGTGATTTGATCAGGCCAGGAATAAAAATATCTCAGTGTATCTCCTAAAAAGCCTAGTTAAGCTTAGGCTGTCAAGGGCATACTACTGCCTGCTAAGCTGGTAAATAAGTAGGCAATGTGATTAAGGCAGATTACATCTGTAGAGCCCAATGATTTGGCAGAGTCTGAGCAGACTAAACCGGTTCAATCTGGCTTATAAGCAAGTTTGGCGACTTTCCAGGTCATAGGTCACAGAGGGAGGGAGGGAATATAGGGTGTGCTCCTCCCTCCTCTTTCCTAGTCTTACCCTGCCACAAGATAAACATCAGGGTGACCCTGATAAAGTGTAAACAGCCGCATTCAGTTTCAAGGTGAAACCTCACCATGTCAACTCAAGCATGTAGTTTAGTAAAATATTGGTTGTAGTAATACCATGTAAAAAGGCATTCACAAGCCTGTAGTGCCACTGGTATGTTTTATGTAATACCGTAACCTATTTACTCCGAACAAAAGGGAGACTTCATTGTAGCTCAATATTTAGGCAATACATTTTGCCATCATCAGGAGTGAAAAGCTAATGGCTAAATAAAATGCTTAAGTACTAAATTTTAAGTCACAATAAAATTTTCAGTTCTGAGAGTTACACTATTTGAGCCTCTTGCACAAAGAGATTGTATGCTAAGTTGATTGTAACTACCATGGTAACATATCTTTATAGCAGGTGTCACCATGGCAGCTATAATCAACTTAGCCTGGAATCACTTTGGGCAAACTGCCCACCATGAATATTCATGATGTAGGATGTAATTTCAGAACATCCTGATTATCCCTACTACACCCATCAACTGCCATACTCAAATTTACTTTTTCATCCTACTAAACTGATTTGTTTTGATTTGTATATTTACAAATGTAGTACAAATGAAAAAACAGAAAGGCCAAACTTTATAGACACTGACAAAACATATCCATAAAGTTACATATAGTTACATACAGTACACTGGCAGGATTAAAGCTCAAGAGAGCTTGATCTATCCCGACTGAAGGAATATAAAATCATGCCATGGCCGATATTTTCAAAGGCTTTCAGTAAGGCAGAGATTTACATGTACATAAACCAATTATACAAAGCGTGGCAACACAAGCAAGATTATAACAGGAGAAGTAACAAAAAACCATGTGTTATGAATAGTGTCTCAGTACATCACTGGATATTATTTGATTGTTGTATGATTTTAGCTTAGATTTAAAGCGAGATTTTAAAGATATACAGCGTATGCAGATGGACAATTTGTTCCATTCCCGGGGACCCGTACACTTCACAGAATAATACGAGAGATTAGATTTATAGATAGTATTATTGAGATCAGAAGTACGTCCTCTTGTTACATAATTGTGGACTGTGAACTGTTTAGACACATAGTTAGTGAAACTTATGGGGATTTGTTCTGGATGATAGAAGAATATGTGAGTCAGTAAAATACATTTAGATTTAAAAGATGGAGGATTTGCCTATCATGAAACGAAGGAGAGGTGTGATTAAGGCGATTAGAAAGTCAGACGGCACTGGGCAAGTTGTAGGGGTTTTAAATGGGTGTGAAATGTATTACCACCAGCTACTGGGATGTGGGAATAGAGGTCGATTGCTACAGAGCTGAAATACTTGATGAATTGTAGGGCAATGTATTTGACGTCCTCTTTTCTAGTGCCCTTTATGCTGAAGGAGGGGGGCAATTTATATTTTTTGTCCCTATCCATTGTCTGATTCAGAATTATCCATGCCTTTTTTTTATATTATTATGTTTATTAAAATTTTCCTCAAATAATTTTTCCTTGTGTAGCGCAAGGTTTTGTTCAGCTTGTTCCTATATGCTCCATACTGCTTTCGATTCTCGTAGGTGTTAATCTTAAGTTGCTTATGATTCATGAATGAAGGTGAGGAGAGCAGATGTCACCCACGGCTGAATTATTTTTAGTTTATTAGTTACCAGGTTTATTGTAAGGAAAGTCATTATGGATGTCATCAAGTTTAATAATAAAGGAACTTGCTGCTGTGTTAAGGTCACTTTGTTCATTTGTTACGAGAGACCAGTCAGTGTTCTGGACCACTGTAATAAAAATATGTTTCTCATTATCAGTATATTTTCTGTATGTAGTGGGCTTACTTGCAAGGTGTTTGGTGTGGCTAGATTATATAACATGAAAGATTACATAGTGGTCTGTTATATCAGTCAGTAAAATTCCAGAGAACATATGATCTCTGTGGAAATTTGAAAAATGTTATCTATTAGAGCTGCCGAATGGGACTGAACCCTGGTTGTTTTCCTTTATTTGGGGAAAAAAATAGTGTGAGGTCAAAACTTCGAAAAAAGATTTTGTCTGATGGTGATTATCAAATTTTAACAAATCTATATTGACACCTCCCACAATAACACATTTTTTCCATTCGTCTTGACATGTTTCTAGGACAGACAGTAGCCTTGTGTTGAAATCGTTAACATCTGTATCAGGGGGCAGGGGAGACTAAATCGAGGAGGTATGTTTTCCCACCATGCAGGTCCTTGACAAACAGATATTCACAGCAAACAGAGTCATCGATAAAACAAAGATCATGTGTAAGACGACAAGACTCAATGTGAGACGAGATGAACAGTACTAGACCCCCACTTTTTTGCACACAAAATTGCAGAGAAAATTTGTACAGGGAAATTTATAAATAGTGTCAGGTGAAAGCCAGCATTCAGAGAAGCCAAAGACAAGCAAAAGGGTAGTTTAGGTCATATAGGAAACCTAAAATTTTTGTGAAGTGCTTATGAAAGCTTCTTGCATTAAAGTGTAAAAAGGATAGCTGGTCAGTTAGGGTTAAGAAGAGGTTCTATAACGAAAGACGATTGTAAGAAATAAGAGGACTAAGCTGCATTGAAGTCATCCCAATGTGCAACTGCAAGGTTGATTATCATCAGTAAAGGTGTTGCCTTGTTTAACATCACTGAGCTGGATAGGATTAAAACACATATTATAAAGGTCATCAAGATTGTAAGGGTGTAGATCTACCTCAGATTGAGGCGTAACACTATTAAGGGCAATCAGTTGAGAATGGCAAAGTGTCGGCTAGTGTCAGGAATGGAACATTCTCATTATCAGACAATATTTGTCATAAAAGGAAAGTATATCAAGTGAGTACAGAGATAATAAACAAGAATCACAGTTTTGCACACATACACACACTCAGTACAAACAACACACACGTTCAGTACAAACAACACACACATGCAGATCCCCATGTAAGGCATATAAAAAACAGTTGATAAATAACATGTATCAATTCCATAGTAAAATGAATCATGCTTGAAAGAGCACAAGCTGGTGTTGACACCCACACAAAAGAGTTGTTCACAGCACAACATTCCACAACACACGTATATATAAATATTAAAAAGGAACAAAAAAACAAGAGAGGCAGAGTACAGGGCTTCCTTCGAAGCAACCAGGTTTAGAGTTGAAAAAACTTACTCGTTCCAGGTGCATGAATTTCTCCTTTGGAGAATTTAAATTTCAGTCAAATTAAATTAAAGTTTAAGGTCTATTTTGAACAATTTCAGATATGAAATGGTCCACTTCGTTCATGTTATTCCGCTATTTGGGCTTTGCAGAATGAGCCACCTGGATTTCTCAGTTCGATTAATAAACACTGAGGCAGGTAATACTAAATATCACAAATTGTTGAAAATACACCTCAATGTTTAATATATTTGAGCTTGGCACAGCCTGAACCGGAATAACTTTCCCATCACCTAAATTAAAAAAGATTCTGAATACTGTTGTCAAATATATCAAACCAGATGAAACGATCTAATTAATATTCCAACTTTTAAAAAAAAAACACCCACACCATCGAAAGACAAATGCTCTTCTTAAGAAAATACTTTTCAAACTAGCTTAATTCCTTCAATGAAAAGACTTTTTTGCAAAATACATATTATCATACCAAAAATTAAGTAGTCTGGCCGTTAATTGTAGAGCAGATGATCCTTTAAACAGTACGGTTAGGCAATGAAAGAACCCTTCCTGATGTTCACTGTGAAAAAGCTGGTTCTACAATGAATTAACATCTACCACGTGACAGCAGTCTCAACCTTAATATTCCCAGTATTTTAAGTGTTTTTTTTTTTTTTTCCATACCAGATATTTGGGTTTCTTCCCTCCTGCCGCCATCGGATGAGGCGCAAACGTTGACTGTCGTTGTTGTTCTATCAGTTGCGCCGTTGCCATAGTTTTTAGCCCTGAATCTGTGAAGTCGGCAGGAATTAAACGTAATACTTCTCTCAAACATCTTGCTATATTATTCGACTGCATTTTTGACTGACCAATTTATAATCTTTTCCACGTGGGGCGAGTAAAGTTTCACAAGACCAGGCAACAAGGTTGTTCAAACGTGTCTGTCGTGACCGTCCTCTGACGTCTGTCCACGAAGGCGGAATCTCGTGGAGCTAAAAATAGAACAGAAGAATTCATAAAGACAATAGGTGGTATTAGAAAAGCAGCTGTGGCCTTTGTCCAACATAATCTTCTTTCCCGGTTTTTGCAACTTGTTTTAAAGGACAAAGAAATCTAATGGAATATAATGTTATAAATTTTACACTTTACACTCGGCTATCTTCTTACTTTAAGTATGTGGGCCAGTCGTTTCACCCTTCATGTAAATAAGTCGACCGTTCCTGACGGTTAGTGGGAATCCTCAACGGAGGGTGCGTCATTTTCTGTTTTCTGATTGGTTGAAATATCGGCGTGGGATCTGATGAATGAAAGCTATGGCCGCTGGACTTTTGACAGGCAGACTCGCTCTAGTAACAGGTGACGACAGTTAATATGTCGTAATATAGTAGGATATGCACGCCCAGACGACTGTGCACACATGTGAAGTTATTTGTGTCAATTTCAGAGCGTTCTATTTTAACAGACACGATTCAGATATCCTATAAACATGAGTTGCATTCCTCACTATGGACTTTGAACACGAAATCAAGACAGTCGAAATAATGGAAACATCGTATATAACATGCCTGTTACAAACACATTTTTTTCAGATGTAGATTTATCCTTTGATACCTACTCTAATTATGTCAGTTAATCGCAGTAAAAATAAGTGTCTCTGAAATAAATAAATAAATAAAAAAAGAAATATTGAAATACACAACTGGAAATATTTAAGTTACTTATGTAACGGGAGGAACTTTCTAGTGCTTATACTATCAGTAGCTAGTGCGAATTTCCTTTTAGTTCAGTTGGTAGAGTGCTGGTTCTCAGCTGCTGAGACCCGAGTTCAAATCCTGGTGTGGCCCTCGTTCTTCAACCATTATACTGGTGCCGTGACCTAACAGGTTCCAAGATGAGTGGGGTTCTGGGCCTGTGAATGTGGGTGTGTCTTGGGAGAGAGGAAGGATTTAAGAGGGGAGGGGTGCAACGGGAGCAGCTTTCCAGTGCTTACACTAGCGGTAGCCAATGGGAATTTCCCTTTAGCTCAGTTGGTAGAGCCCGGGATTTTGGCTGCTGGGACGTACCTGAGTTCGAATCCTGGTGTGACCCTAGTAGCGAAATTTTGATACAAACTTAGCCTTAGAACTCTACCTATGGATGTCTCATGGAAACGAAGACACCTATTGTCTTATCAGAGTGCCGTGCATTTAAATATGCTAAGGAGATCAACATATTTACAGCAGCTGTTCGCTGGAGATCAGACAAGAATTTACTTATAATTTTTCCTCCAGAATGGTCAATAATAATAAACACACCTGTTTAATTATCACCCACAAAAATATATATGCGGCAGAGTCATGAGAAACAAACAATTAATTATCAGTGGCTGTGGGTCCATTGTATCTTTTCACATATCTAGGAGAGCATAGTTGACTTTATCTGAAGAAAACCTAAATATTTCTCAATGTATGTGCACAGGGGGTGGCAGTGGCATTGGGCGTGCAGTATGCCAGGTATTAGCCAGAGAGGGGGCAAAGGTGGCCGTTGTTGACCAAAATGAAGCAGGTGCTAACGAGACTGCTCAGTTAATTGGTGCAGGTGAGTGTAGGCCTATTGAGTTAGTTAAGCAGGTAAAAAAAAAGAACTTGTATGCGTATGTATGTATGGTTGGGGTTTTATGTCGTATTTAACAATTTTTGAGTCATATGGGGGCGAGGATTAGATATGTGTAAGTGTCTTCTTGGTAGGGCTTCTCCAAGTGCCAAAGACACCAGAAATGACACCACACCAGTCACATTCTGCTGACACCAGGCCAACAAGTCCTGTTTGATTTTTTGCTCTAACCTCTCAGTGCTTAGCGCCAAGTGAGGCATCGACAAGTCTTTCATATCACACGACCCTAAAAAAGAGCTTGAACTATGTAAACATTAAACACTAACTTGGGCATCTGTCCTTTAAACTTAACACACAAATATGTTGAGGACATTTACAGTGAGTATAAACATTACAAAACTATTTTTTGATATTTATTTTCCTACTATATGATCTGTAAATCAGACAAAACTTACTAACTATCTCCTTGACCCGGTGAAAGTCAGCCTCTCGTTTACACACTGAAAAGCAGTATATTTTACCCAGAGCACTCCAGTATCCCCTACCGACAATCCTTCTCACTGTCTTAGGAGTGAAGAATTCCTGATCACAGCCTTAACCACAATTGGTCAATCACAGTGTGCACAATTTGGCATAACCAAAGTTTCTCACATTTTTTTTTAACATCCATAGGTTGGTAAAAGTCGTTATATTTTCCGCAATGTGAGCAAAGTCAAGATAAACTATCATCAGAGTTTGTCACAGTTTCAATCCTCACTGAATCCATCAGAAGCTCAATTCCCTGATGTCTTTCTAAACCAACACAGAAGGATTTCTGACTGTTTCCCCATGAAACAGACATGCTCACATACCCTTCACCTTAAATCCAGTTCACACGGGCAAAGTTAAGCTGGATTAACTTGCAAAAGTAGCTTTGAGCCAGTTTGACATCGCCTGTGTGAATGCAAAATGGTGACATTTAATCTGGTTATTTGCCCTAGCTAGCGACGTGGCCTTAAGCCAGTTTCAGGGCTTAGGCGGGTTTATCTGTGCCGTGTGGTAATTGGTTTAAATGCCCCGCCTGCGTGGAGGACAGGATGATGTCGTAATTACTAAACCGGCTTAAATGTGTCCGTGTGAATGGGCAAATCCCTGAACTGGCTTAAATGTGACCGTGTGAATGGGCAAATCCCTGAACTGGCTTAAAACTGGCTTTGCCACATGGTCGTGTGAATGCATACATTGTCACAACTGGCTTCGATTTAAACCAGTTCATATTTGATCTGGTTTAAAATTTTGCCGTGTGAGCGAAGTATTAAATACAATTTCTCATTTTCCCCTCTTCAAACAGACATAGTTTACGTTACCATGCAGATTTGGCAAAAATCCTCCCATTTCCTCCACCATACAGACATGACAGACATTTCCCTACAGTATAAGACACCATAAAGGTTTTCTCATTTCCCTCACAATACAGATATGATTTCCATTTTATAGCGGCTTTGTCAAAGATTCCCCACACACTTCTAATGACACAGACAGTCAGAATTTCTGACACATCTTTACCATGTGGACTCACCGAAGTACTCAAATTTTATACAGGCATAACCAAAATGTCTCAGGTTTCCTTTTCTATGCAGATTTGACCAAAATTTCTCATGTTTCCTTCATCACAAACATTTTTCAGATTGTTCTCATCATGCAGACATATCATTGTATACAGACTTCACCAAAGTTTCTCACACAATCCTCCTTATACAAACATGATCAAACTTTCTCACATTTTCTTTACCAAACAGTCATAATCAGTATTTCTCACATTTTGCTCATGTTCATTCTCAACACATTCCTCCCTGTACAGGCATGATGAAACTTTCTCACCATAAAGACTTGTCCAATTCTCATTGTTTTTCAGACGCGTCCAAAGCTTACACAACTGATGTGTCATCATCGAGTTCAGTCCGTGAACTGCTGACCAATGTCCAGACTCAGTTCTCTGATGTTCCCACTGTGCTGGTCAACTCTGCTGGAATCACCAGAGATGCCTTTCTTCTCAAGATGAAGGAGGAAAATTTTGACAAAGTTATTGATGTCAATTTGAAGGTACTTCTTTGGAGGTGTGTTGTATATAACTGGGGTTTTTTTTAAAGCTCAGCAAAGCAATGCAGCCTAAACTTTAAGGCTAAAAGGCTCACATTCAAGTTAAATATTTATGAGTATGGTGTAAAAGAATACACAATTAAGTAATTAAATGAACATTGTTAATTAAATGATGATTTTTCCCCTTCAGGGAACCTTTTTGGTGACACAAGCTCTCGCCAGGATGATATTGGAGAACAAAATCCAAAATGCCTCTTTTGTCAACATTGCCAGTATCGTGGGCAAGGTATTGAAATATCTGAATTCTCATGAGCTGTAACATCAAGAGAATTGCAAACATAGCCTGCTTAAACTTTTTATTAGAAAAACATGTTTTTATGTAAATATTTTCACTCTCAAACTGTTGGTCAACTAGAATTAGAGACCCATTAATTCTTTTTCCCAATATGGACGGAGGGTATTAATATAGACATAAAATTATCTGTCTAATTTGTGGCCGCAAATGTGGACCACCTCAGCAATGTTTTCTGTTGAAGATATATTTACCTGATTGGAAAGAAAAAAAAAACAACAGAAAATCATACAAATTTCAGGATTGAGCGAAATAGAAAGGTGAAGTTTCAGTTTTGTTTTTATTCCAATTTTGGATATTTTAGTGTCCGCTCCCCGTGAAACACAAAAATTGGTGTCCTTTAATATTCTGAGTATATACACTTAGTATTATTAAAGCAGAAGTATTTTGTCTTGTATTTTAGCACATTGATCAGGTAGATGAACTGGTTGCCATTTTTGTGATTATTTTTCAGATAGGCAATATAGGACAAAGTAATTATGCTCCATCTAAGGCAGGCGTGTTGGCTCTAACGAAGACAGCAGCTCTAGAGTTTGGCAGGTAAGAATCTTGCTAAATCAGACAGGTGTGTGGTGAGAAGAAGGGGATGGAGGAGTCCGGTTAGCCCACGTTGGACTTCTATCACATGTGCAGTACCATAATGTGGAAGTGGCCTTGTTCAAGCAATGAATTGAGATTCTATTCATAACTTACACCGTCTTTAATTGGCTAAAACCTATTTTGCCTGACCAATCAGATGGAGTTTCTCTTCATAACTTGGTCAGCTAGTGCCACATGACTGTTTCTGGGTGAACTACTTTGCTATAACTACAATTTATTAATGGCTGTTTGGGAGCTTTATGCCCCATTCATCTGATGGTTTCTCTGCAAGATGACAAGGCTCCGTGGCTTATGAGGTCTCATTTCAAATCAAGGTAGTTGAGGAGAGGTATGACAACGTCTCTATAAATTAAATACTCAAGAGTATGGTCTATGTCACACAAATGTACGTTCACATTTTCACACATATTTATGTTTGCTATGTTGAGGACTCCGTGGCCGAGGGGTTTAACATGCCAGTGTGGCGCAATGACCCAGAGCCTTTCACCAATGCTGTCGTTGTGAGTTCAAGTCCAGCTCATGCTGGCTTACTCTCCAGCTGTATGTCAGCAAGCAGCGAATGATAGTGGCTTTCCCCCCGAGCTCCACATGATTTCCTCACACCATAATGCTGGCCAATGTCAAATAAGTTAAATTTTTCTCAAGTATGGCGTGAATCACCAATCAAATAAATAAATAAAAAAAATAAATGTTTGTTAATGTGTACCCTCCATTTTGAAATGTCTGGTATTATGTTCAGTCACTGTTTCTTCCAGGATGGGAATCCGTGTGAATGCTGTTGTCCCAGGGTTTATTGACACACCCATGACCTCTACGATACCTGACAAGGTCAAAGATAGTCTGCTCCAGCTAGTTGCCATGGGGAGGATGGGGCGACCAGAAGGTGACCACATTACATCAATTTTGACGTGATTTTTGACAGGGAATGCAGTGTGAAGAGGATTTTAATTCATATCAAATTCTCCTATCAGGTCTAAGAAATGCCAACATATTTATGAGTATTGCTCCTTGTTGTTAACTTCTTTGGTTATAGTAGTAAACTTTGTCACAACATTGTCATAGGCTTCACCCAGCCTACAGTACCAACAAAACTTGAAAGGTCATGAAAGGCTGCCAAGCAATAGACCGCTGTCCAGCCAGGGTTTGGCTATGTAAATAGTTGTGGACCTGAGAAGGATTTTGCCACGATACGGGTGCAAAACTGCCAAAAAATAGCAATTACGCCATAATCGTTCATTCATCCTCCTCAGGATTAATTGATTTGATTGTGAGAGAACAATGGGGTGTAGAGAAATAATTCGCACAGTTTTGTGAAGTGTGCATCTTTAATGACACAAACAAATCATTTTTATGATCATTTATATAATAGATGTATACATAAATTCCACTGAAAAAAGTGCTTTAGTGGTTGAAAAAGTTGAAGATTTACAGTATATAATGGTGGCCTGTGTATCATAGGTGGAGTGAGTCAGAGTAAACCATCGACCTTTGGCAGGTTACACTGGCAAACTTTTACTGTATGTCGTATTGGTGGAAAGCAATTGGTCTCTGGTAACTTCATGTACGATGACACAATAAAGAGTTCTGTTAACTACTTATTGCCATCAAGGACTTGAGAACAATGGAAGCTGGGAGCTTCTTGAAAATTCTTGCCACCATAGCCACAGGCCAAGGGCAGATTCCACAAAGCCATTTCTGACTTAAGTCCAAATTTTAAATCTTTCCAAAATACTCAGTTTTTGGTACTGAAATTTGGCTACATTTGGCTTCACATAACACTGAGACGTGGAAAAAGAATCTACATTATAAAACTGAAAAATAAGCATTTCGGTAGTATTTCAAATTTTGACGTAAGTCAGAAATGTCTTTGCGGAATTGGCCCTTGAGCAATAACTCTATATCTGCAGCACACAGAGGCTGGGTGAGTGGTACAGTAGTGGAAAGCTAGAAGTCTGCTGCAAGTGGGGAAATAGTGAACAAGTGACGTTAGGCATTTTGTCTACAATAAAATTGCTACATACTCAGTAGATGTAGGCTAGGTGAATGGCAGTGGAATGCTAGAAGTCTGCTGCAAGTGGGGTAACAGTGAACTACCTTGTTTACACACGACACAATAATATGTTGTTTTTGTTTACAATTATATCAGACTAATTATATCCCATGATGCATTTTGTACTTCTGTCTTGACCAAAGTTCTGGTAACACATCCTTCTTGTATCTTGTTGACAGAAATAGCTGAAGCTTGTTTGTTCCTGGCCTCAGACAGAAGTAGTTACATGACAGGCACAAGTATAGATGTTACAGGTAAGTACTTTACCTTCTTACTTAAAACACCTTTATTCCTGGCCTCAGACAGAAGTAGTTACATGACAGGCACAAGTATAGATGTTACAGGTAAGTACTTTACCTTCTTACTTAAAACACCTTTATTCCTGGCCTCAGACAGAAGTAGTTACATGACAGGCACAAGTATAGATGTTACAGGTAAGTACTTTACCTTCTTACTTAAAACACCTTTATTCCTGGCCTCAGACAGAAGTAGTTACATGACAGGCACAAGTATAGATGTTACAGGTAAGTACTTTACCTTCTTACTTAAAACACCTTTATTCCTGGCCTCAGACAGAAGTAGTTACATGACAGGCACAAGTATAAATGTTACAGATAAGTACTTTACCTTCTTACTTAAAACACCTTTATTCCTGGCCTCAGTCAGAAGTAGTTACATGACAGGCACAAGTATAGATGTTACAGGTAAGCACTTTACCTTCTTACTTAAAACACCTTTATTCCTGGCCTCAGACAGAAGTAGTTACATGACAGGCACAAGTATAGATGTTACAGGTAAGCACTTTACCTTCTTACTTAAAACACCTTTATTCCTGGCCTCAGACAGAAGTAGTTACATGACAGGCACAAGTATAGATGTTACAGGTAAGCACTTTACCTTCTTACTTAAAACACCTTTATTCCTAGCCTCAGACAGAAGTAGTTACATGACAGGCACAAGTATAGATGTTACAGGTAAGCACTTTACCTTCTTACTTAAAACACCTTTATTCCTGGCCTCAGTCAGAAGTAGTTACATGACAGGCACAAGTATAGATGTTACAGGTAAGTACTTTACCTTCTTACTTAAAACACTTTTATTCCTGACCTCAGACAGAAGTAGTTACATGACAGGCACAAGTATAGATGTTACAGGTAAGTACTTTACCTTCTTACTTAAAACACCTTTATTCCTGGCCTCAGTCAGAAGTAGTTACATGACAGGCACAAGTATAGATGTTACAGGTAAGTACTTTGCCTTCTTACTTAAAACACCTTTATTCCTGACCTCAGACAGAAGTAGTTACATGACAGGCACAAGTATAGATGTTACAGGTAAGCACTTTACCTTCTTACTTAAAACACCTTTATTCCTGACCTCAGACAGAAGTAGTTACATCACAGGCACAAGTGTAGATGTTACAGGTAAGCAATTTACCTTCTTACTTAAAACACTTTTATTCCTGACCTCAGACAGAAGTAGTTACATGACAGGCACAAGTATAGATGTTACAGGTAAGCACTTTGCCTTCTTACTTAAAACACCTTTATTCCTGGCCTCAGACAGAAGTAGTTACATGACAGGCACAAGTATAGATGTTACAGTTAAGCACTTTGCCTTCTTACTTAAAACACCTTTATTCCTGGCCTCAGACAGAAGTAGTTACATGACAGGCACAAGTATAGATGTTACAGGTAAGCACTTTATCTTCTTACTTAAAACACCTTTATTCCTGGCCTCAGTCAGAAGTAGTTACATGACAGGCACAAGTATAGATGTTACAGGTAAGTACTTTACCTTCTTACTTAAAACACCTTTATTCCTGGCCTCAGTCAGAAGTAGTTACATGACAGGCACAAGTATAGATGTTACAGGTAAGCACTTTACCTTCTTACTTAAAACACCTTTATTCCTGGCTTCAGTCAGAAGTAGTTACATGACAGGCACAAGTATAGATGTTACAGGTAAGCACTTTCCCTTCTTACTTAAAACACCTTTATTCCTGGCCTCAGTCAGAAGTAGTTACATGACAGGCACAAGTATAGATGTTACAGGTAAGCACTTTACCTTCTTACTTAAAACACCTTTATTCCTGGCCTCAGTCAGAAGTAGTTACATGACAGGCACAAGTATAGATGTTACAGGTAAGCACTTTACCTTCTTACTTAAAACACCTTTATTCCTGGCCTCAGTCAGAAGTAGTTACATGACAGGCACAAGTATAGATGTTACAGGTAAGCACTTTACCTTCTTACTTAAAACACCTTTATTCCTGGCCTCAGACAGAAGTAGTTACATCACAGGCACAAGTATAGATGTTACAGGTAAGCACTTTACCTTCTTACTTAAAACACCTTTATTCCTGGCCTCAGACAGAAGTAGTTACATGACAGGCACTAGTATAGATGTTACAGGTAAGCACTTTACCTTCTTACTTAAAACACCTTTATTCCTAGCCTCAGACAGAAGTAGTTACATGACAGGCACAAGTATAGATGTTACAGGTAAGCACTTTACCTTCTTACTTAAAACACCTTTATTCCTGGCCTCAGTCAGAAGTAGTTACATCACAGGCACAAGTATAGATGTTACAGGTAAGCACTTTACCTTCTTACTTAAAACCTTTTTATTCATGACCTCAGACAGAAGTAGTTACATGACCGGCACAAGTAAAGATGTTACAGGTAAGTACTTTACCTTCTTACTTAAAACACCTTTATTCCTGGCCTCAGACAGAAGTAGTTACATGACAGACACAAGAATAAATGTTACGAGTAAATACCTTACCTAAACACCATTATTCATGGTCTCAGACAGAAGTAGTTACATGACAGGCACAAGAATAGATGCGACAGGTAAGCACTGCACCTACACACATTTATTGTTGGCCTCAAACAGAAGTAGTTTCATGACAGGCACGAGTATAGATGTGACAGGTAAGCACTACACCTAAACACCTTTATTCATGGCCTCAGAACAGTAGAAGTTCTTCGTAGTCTTTTTTAAGCACCTTTATTCTTGAGGAAGCCATTATCTACTTAAGTCAAAATTTAAACTTTTGTCACTATGCTTAGTTTTTGGTAATGGAAATTGGGGCCTCCGTGGCTCAGTTGGTTAGCACACTAGCACAGCGTAATGACCCAGGAGCCTCTCACCAATGCGGTCGCCTTGAGTTCAAGTCCAAGTCATGCTAGCTTCCTCTCTGGACGAATGTGGGGTCTTCCAGCAGTCTGCTGATGGTCGTGGGTTTCACCCGGACTCTGCCTGGTTTCCTCCCACCATAATGCTGGCCGGCGTCTTGTAAGTGAAATATTCTTGAGTATGGCATAAGACATCAATCAAATAGATAAATAAATAAACCGTACTGGAAATTGAAACTAAGACATGACTCTCTTCATAATAGATAACATTTATGAGGAGGTCAAAATTCTAATTTTCCAGACCCATGAAAAGCTCAGTACATGTTAGTCAATGTTTAACGAAGTGACTTCCACAAATGGTCCCCAGGCCTCAGACAGAAGTAGTCGTGCACATGCCAGATGCATGGCGAATATGACAGTGGATATGTCAAAGTCACATTTAAATGGCTCCAGTGAACTAGATAAATATCTGCAAAGGTCACAGAGTTCATATGCATACACTTGTGATATAAACCTGGTGAGAAATGGGGAGACAGACGATTACAAGGAGCCAAAACAGTCTATGAATTTGATTAAATATCTAGACTTTGCCTCCAAAAATCTCAGAATATGCTGATTGTTTCATGCCTTTCAAGGATGGTCATGCCTCAAACATTCATAAGCCAGAAAGAAAGCAAAACTATCATTTCTGTGTTTTATTTCTTTTCATAGGTGGAATGCCAGTAGGGCTGTAATGTCGTCTTTTGTGGGTCATCGCCAAGGAAACCATTTGGATGAATTTTCTGTTTGGCAAAAGGCATTTTGTTGGAAACATGTTTAATACCATTATTTAAATCTGGAAAGATGCCACAATTTCAAGATTAGGGATCACAACATAATTATGCAAAAAAATAGTGAGGTGAGGTAATAAACTTCTTGAACAAAGATGGAAATTGTAGAAAGAGGACTGGTCTACTGTTAAGTGCACAGGGAATGCTATTTGTAACTGTGGTAGTGAGAAATTGACCACCAGTACGTGTAATTTTAAAATTCTCTCATTTGATGCAATGTAACCTTGTAATCCTTGTGACCTCTTCACAAGCACTTTTTGTCTTGACCATTGTATCCAAGATTCAGTACATTAGGACGAAGTGACGAGGCACTTGTCACTGTTTGTTATGTCACTATTTGTTTTGTCTCTGTTATGTCACTGTTTGTTATGTCACTATTTTTGTCTCAGTTTGTTATGTCACTGTTTATGTCACTATTTGTTATGTCACTGTTTGTTACGTCACTTTGTTACGTTACTGTTATGTCACTCTTTATTATGTCACTATTTGTTCTGTCACTATTTGTTATGTACCATTATAGTTGCTTTATGTTCCGTCGATGGTAGAACTGCAATTTCCTACATGTTAATCCTTTTAATTAGTATTTTAATCCATTCTTTGTTATATTGTTACCTGTTTTTCACCTAGTTCAAACATGTTCAGCCCATATTGGGATGAGCTAAGGCAACCATGCCAAGCAACCCACACATGGACTAACAGATTAACCCTTTTCAGACTTCACTCGAGAGAGTAAAATGTACAGTTAATAAATAAAAGTACAACTTTCAAGACAAGTTTCCAGGAGTCTTCATTTGATGTCACTGACAGATTGAAGGACAACTGTAACCCCTGGTGATAACACCATGAGTGGCTTGATTGATTTGATGAATCGTCACGAGCACATTTTATATATATTTGATCTTGATTCGTAATCATTATTTCAGCAATAATTTATTGCTAATACATGTACATGTTGGTGCCTACTGATGCTCTGAATTTACTCATCCTTTAGCCGAGTTTAAGATGAACTAGAACATTAACTCTGCACTCGTCGGTAATGTTGCAGTGGCAAGAAATTGTAATAAAAAACATGTTGCATTACCAGGAATGTGAAAAAAAAAAAGAGGTCAAATTAGATCAGTTTGAGTGTGAGAAAAGTTGAAGCTATTTAGTACTTGTAGTGAACCAGTATTATTATTCTATACCATATCTTCTCCACAGGTTATCTGGCCTTGGCCATTGAGGCCATACGCGGTAATTCAGTCGACCATTGAGGCCATATGCTGTAATCCTACACTTGGCCATTGAGGCCATCTGCTTTAATCCAGCCCTTGGTCGTTGAGGCCATCCGCTATCGAGCCCTTGGCCACATGCTGTAAACCAGCTCTTGGCCATTGAGGCCATATGCTGTAATCCAGCCCTTGGCCATATGCTGTAATCCAGCCCTTGGTCATAGAGGCCATATGCTGTAAACCAGCTCTTGGCCATTGAGGCCATCTGCTGTAATCCAGCCCTTGCTAATTTGGCTGAGGCTTTTATGTCAGAATTTTCTTGTTAAGTACAAAGAGTTAAGGGCAGTAGTTTACTCCTGTATTCTAATTTCCTTCAATCTGGTGCACTGTTCATGTAAATGTGAAAAATTCTTTACTGATTCCAATCAAATAAGTCATTTTACTGTGCATGACCTCAGTTTTCTCCCAGCATGCAATGTGTTAACAACTGTGCCTTCTTGCATGAAGCTCTCTTAGCACTATGTGTACAACGCCGCCATGGGAACCAGTTTTCTTGGCATTACCTTGCTATGGCAGCTATGTAGTTGTCACTACACTACATAGATTGTTTCAAAAAAACATGTACTCAAAATTGTAATGTATGTAAAAAGCAAAAGAACGAGAATGACATCTTTGAATGTGATTGATTGTGAAGTAATCTATATTTTTGGAGATGGCTCACCTGCGAAATCATCCCTTGTTTACTGCAAAAACATATGATGGTGTACTGCATTTATGTGTAATGGAATGCCATCTCATTCATGCAAGCTTTTAGAACAAACTGAGCTTTTACAACCAACCAAGATCCCTGAAATGTACATATTAAAGAACAGAAATTCATATATTGTGAGGACTCAGGGTTTGATTTAATGCATTGCATCATCATCGAATCACATGACATTCAAATTGTGAATAAAATTTTACAATAAACTTTTTCTCTTGAAATCCAGTGGATCATTTCTTTGTTTTCTTCTTCTTCTTGGGGAATCTCATCTTCTGATACGGTCCAGTCCCGAGCCTTTTGGCCTCTTGAATCTCAGCGTACTTCCTTTTGTTATACCTGTGAAACACAAGAAAAAAATGGTATGAGCATGAATTTCAAACCCGAATCCTTCCTCTGCCAAAATGTGGTCTTTCAAGGTTGTTTTTCAAAAATTAAAACCATGTCCTGCGGGTTGTGTGTCTCTCACCTCAGCCAACTAATGAGAGAGCATACTTGGTCAAAAAACAAGAAAAAAAACGGTACACGTATGAATTCCATACCTGAATACTTCCTGTGCTTAAATGTGGTCTTTCAAGGTTGTTTTTCAAAAATTAAAACCATGTCCTACGGGTTGAGTGTCTCTCACCTCAGCTAACTAACGAGAGAGCATACTTGAATCTTTCGCTGTTTAAGCTGCCGCTTTATGAAGTGGGAAGGTTTGTCAGGTACCTGGCAAAGACGACTTGTTTTCTCCACCAGGCATTCCAGTTTTTAATTATGAGTGTAAACCATTTCAAACAGGCTGTATTAATTCTTCAGCTATCACAAATCAAGGTGTGGCTGGTTTGGTTGTGGTACGAAGTCAGAAGGTTTGGCTGGTATACCTGACCCTGACGCACTGACCCAGACACAATGGATTTCTCAGAGCATCGCTGTCTTTCGAGGGAAAAGTTCTTGAGTATGGCACTAATTTCAAACCAAATATATAACTAAAGAAACAGTAGAAGGCTTACACCTTGAATTTGCATATACGGGAAAATGATACTTTGGAGCCAAATTTGCAATTTTTTCTCAATGTTTTTGATGAAATTCATGTTGAGAAGCAGGATTTTACATTTCATGAGTTTACCTTCTAAATTCAGCATCTGCAAACAGTTCGTCTACCAGTGTGGATTTTCTCTGTTTCTTTGGGATTCTAGAGCTGTAGAAATCCGCCTTACTCTCTACCACTGTCCCAAACTGCAAACAACAACAACTCACAATTGTGAAAACAAATCTACAGTGAAATTTACCAAGCCGTAAGCCTGCTCATACAGGAGAGTTATCTCCCATTGCTTTGAGAGATGTGTTGCTATCATTCTAACATCAGTCCATTAGAGATGTACCTACTGTCTTCGTTCAGATTACATCTCTAATAGCCTTGAGATCCATACTATTTACAATAGCGACGTCGAAAGCGAGGTGCATGCATTACATCACCTGATCTGAGATGACTTCTTTCGCCTTATGTAAACAAATGCACGCGATGGCGAACGTACTGAACTGTTGAGCAGTGCGCTATTTACAGGTGTTCGTAGGTATCATTATCATCTCCGTCTGTGCTCAAGCTGAACCATGTCCATTTAAATATATTTACACACTTACCACTTGATTTTTGTATAACAGAATTCACGGCATACTTATCACGAGTTCGTTATCAACGTTGGATGACCCAAGGCATGAGCTGATATACAAGACTTTTACCATACCCAGTCGATTAGACTGCAATGACATCTCTTTTTCTCACATGCCGCACGAAGACCGGTGACCTGCTTTGCCTTTAACTCTACAGAAACGCCACTGCTTGCCTTGGCATATGCGATTACTTCTTTGAACTCTCTTTTCATGCCGTCTTTTGTGGGCGCCCCCATGGTGAATAACTTCATATTCATCACCCAATACGTGAGTAATTAGTTCATTTTTATTTTGGATGTTTTGATTAATTCAGATGCAGGTAGTTGCTTGATTTTTGTACCACTGATACAGATTTAGACTCAAGGAATATACTTATTAAATATCTGATATTCCTCTATCAACAATTATCCCAAAATTTGGGGGGGGGGGGGGAGGAAATCACTGCACTGATGGCACACATCTATACCTGAGCCTTGTCCCGGTACCGCAGGATCATGTAGAAATCTCTAATGGTACTGCCATATCCTCTTATCTCTATAAATATATACAAAGCACAGTCGAGAAAAAACACACATCAAGAGAGGCTTTTGGATGCTCTGAGCAAGTCTTTCATTTGACCTAAATTTTAATACCGTCTTTTAGACTGAACTGGAATGGAGAAAAAAAACAAACAAAAACAATGATATGTTACAAAACTCAAACCTGGAAGTATTTGGGTGCTGTGTGGAGGTCATTAGCTCTGTAGAACCTCTTCGGGTCCAGGGCGTGTCTCATTTGTAACACTTTCAGGTCGTTCTTCCTCTCCTCTGTCAACTCTGTCGCAGGCATGTTGTACCAGTTGTTTCCCTTTGTCATGGCTCGCTCTTTCTGATAATAAATACGGATGATTTATTAGAAAATAAAGAGTAAAACAACAAGCCTAGAAGGCCTGACTAAATTACCTCCCTTGAGTTAACTCTCACACATAAATGACTCGTTGTTTGAGGCTGTAAGTAGGAAGGTCTGTCATCAACCTGCGGATGGTCGTGGGTTTCCCCTGGGCTTTGCCCTGTTTTCACCCACCATAATGCTGGCTGCAGTTGTATAAGTGAAATATTCTTGAGTACGGCGTAAAACACCAATCAAATAAATAAATAACAAAATTGTTTGAAGGCATCATGTGTCTGAAGATAAAAATGAGTTGTTTGCATGATCATTTAATGGTTGCAATCTGAAAGCAAAGGCAGCCTATCCAATGAAATTGATTCTCTGCTTTTTTCTAATAAATGCACCTATATGGCTTTTATGAGCTTGAAAGTTCCTGCCACCAAAAAATGAGTGAAAAATCTTTCCATAAAAACTGCCCAAATGATACAAGCTAAGCAATACCTCAGTCTGGCATTAGAAGCTAAGCACGATAGGCATTGTAAGCTAAGCATGATAGGCATTGGCATTGAAAACTAAGCACAATAAACATTGAAAGCTAAGCACAATAGGCACAAAGTGTAAATGATAAAATGTGTTTGTACCACAACTGGACTAGGATGACGGGGAATATCATTCCCAGGTTAACGCAAAAAAACAGTCTGAGTCGGTTTCCATCTTTCAAGAGAGTGCTTTCTCTGTCAAGGATATTTTAGATCGATGTGTTTTTTTATGCATAAATTTTTACACGAGGTATTAGTCTTCTTGCCGTAGTAGTGTTTACACAAACTAGGTAGAAACACAGCTATTTAAGGACCGTCTGATGGGTAATGTGAACCATATTCCATGCACATCAACCAGTACTTGGAATAAATAAGGATTACCCTTTAAACTTTCGAGCAACAAGGTTGGTCGTGAAAACAAACTGTCCTCACCTCTGCATCTTGCCATAATACAAATAATCCAAACACAAGAAATACTCTCTGAGGGAATTTTATACGCTAATCCAGAGCAATATTTCCCGTTTACAAGTTTGCAAATAAAGGATTATTATGTAGTCATAAGTGTATTTTCCAATCAAATCTACTGGACAGCATAATGTGATCATCCTGTACTTTTTGCGAAACTGGAACGTGGAGAGCTGTAATTTTTTTCACGTTATACAATAGCAAAGGGAGGTAACTGTAAACGCTAAAGGCAATTTGTCGTCTGCTGCTCATGTTTCTGTAAACATTGAGGGGGAAATGTTGACGACGGGAGAAATATCATTACCGGAGAAATACTATGCCAAAACCAAAAGCAAATTTGGAATCCATGTATTCAAGTACCTGGATACAAAATGCACTGCCCAACAAGAACATAAAAAACTTCCTCCAAGCCATTTTTTTTTTCACTACAACAGCAAATTTATAATGGTTTTCTACTTAATGGTTGTTTGTATGGGACATGAAGTTTAAGACAGGTGGAGTTATATCATAAATAAGTCATTGTCAACACAAAGTGGACTCGTCAAATATCACCCTATAACATACAGAACACAATAACCTAATATTATTTCAATTTTCACCAATGAAATAACAAGGCTCTGCTGAATACCCCCTTACCCGCCTCTGCATTTTCAGTTTACGAACGCTCTCCGTGTAGGGCAAGGCCCTGTCCTTCTTCTCAAAGTCAGGGGTTATGACACTCCTCTTGAGAATCTACAACATACATGTTCACATCACACAACTCACCATAGTATTTGTCACTTCTTAGCGGGATATTCCCGATGATTCAAATTCAGGAGGATTTTTAAAAAAAAATAATACACAAACATAGTATTTTTAAATAACACTCTTACAAAACAACGATTTCTGTTTTTTGTTTACTTGTATTTTCACTTCTTTTTTTCTACTGCCACATCACAATTTTTCTCACTTATTACAGCCTACACTTATAAAGCACTGGAATACCATAGTTTCACAACAATGACACCAATGGTACCTCTTGAATTCATGAAATTTTAAAATGACAAAAATTCAAATTTGTTTAACTTTTTCAAAATGGTAAATAATAAAATTTTTCAGCTGTTTATCCCATTTCAAAATTGTCTTGTTACCAAAATCTGAAGGTGATTCCATTAAGTTAATATGCAGTTCTAGTCGATACCGTTTCTAAGAAACAGAAAAAAAGGCAAATGAAAAGTGGCACCCAGAGCTTGAAGTTAGTTCTACTCTATACATCCTCTATAAATCAAGAGGTAATCAAATGTAAATTTTAAACCAATCACAGTACCGACCTCCTGATCTCTGCCGCCCAGTAGAAGGTTGTCTATCTGGGGTTTGTGCTCTTGGGGCTGATGAAATGAGCGTACATTGACATAGAGGTCAGAGAGGTCATCCTCTGTCTGTAGTGAGGAGGACAGCTCCACTCGACTGAAAAGAGAACATGTGCACGGATTGGTCAGATGTGGTATATCTATACACAGACATACAACAGTAGTCAGGTTCGCAGTGGTAGCGGGGACTGGACAGCACAGAATTCAGGTATGCAACAAATCTCCTGACTTAAGCTGCATCTGAACCAATGCTCTATCCCATGATATCACCTACCATACATTCCGAACAAATTCAAACAACAGGATATAGTGCATGTTTTAGCATATTAAAGGACTGTTTTCTGACCTGGTCAGGTTATTTTAAAATTTTACGCAGTTCATACGTTACCCTGTCAGCATAATACATTTCAGTGTTCAAAATCTAACGAATTCTAATTTACATTTCAATCTAAAGTTATACATTACTGGTTGAATTTATTGGTGATGTATGTCATATTATGGGATAGAACAGACAGAAGACAAGGGTGCTATGTTAAGATTAATCACTAAGTTAGGTGCTGTAATTTAGACGGATTCTGTCCACACTAATTTCCGATATACTGTTGGCAGCGTAAGACTTGCAGAACGCCACAAATCACAGACAAGTGTAGAATTAAAGAAGAAATACTTTACTTCAAAGACTCATGAATCTTTGTCCTTCTGTATAAATACAGTAGTAATCTGACCAGGCTTGTCCCACCAACATGATGACCTGTGGGTAACCCAACAACCTTTGGCATGTTACTGAGAAACTCTGCCCCATGTGACGCAGGCCTACAGATATGCACATCATATTGGTGGAAAACAACATGTGATCTTCAACCAAAGTTAGACTTGTCACATGAGTGTTGTCAACAGCTTACTGTCACCAAGGCAACCAAAAGTTAATGACAGCCTATGGCCAACAAATAGCAGTGGATCATTTGACTTGTTGAACTACTGAGCAGTGAGAGCAGAGAAATCAACACCGTGAGTGTCTTGGATATCAGAAACACTTTCTGGTGGGTTGGGTTATTATACACCATATTCAAAAATGTTTCACTTATAGTACGGCGGACAGCATTATGATGGGAGGAAACCGGGCGGACCTCAACGAAACCCAAGATCATTCGCAGGTTATTATTACGGGTTTGGTACATTTACCCTTTTGACTTGGCCTTCGCAGACTTTTTCTTCTCTTTCTTATCCATTTTATATGCTGCTGCCGTTTCTTCATCATCTGGGGAGGATGCACCATCCTCACCCTTGGCACTTTGTGATACTGCATTCTGGGCGACGATGTTGTTTTTGTCACTTTCACATAAATCGCATTCTGAAGTCACCTTTACCGTCTTGGAACTGGAGTTGGGCTCAAGCTCATTGTCAGAATCAGATCTTATTCCAGACAGATTATGTTTTGTGGGTTTGGTGTCGATAAAGAAAGTCAATGCACTAGAAGCCTCAGCAGTTCTTTTTGTAGAAGTGTTATCAGTTTCACTTTCAGTCAGTGACAATTTACGAGTTGACGACCGAGTTCGCCTTGTTGTTGTTGTTGTTGTGTTTTTTAGGACTGTTTCACGCATCGTCTTTGAAGCCGATCGCCCTTTTTTAGACAGGTTCCACTTCATTTTAGAAAACACCATATCCACCAAACCTTCAATGTCAGAATCAGAATCCGAACCGGAGGAAATAAATATTTCTTCTACTTCCAACGCCATCGTCTCCTTTCCAACTACCCAGCCGTTTACACGTGTTGACGCAGCCAATACATCTTATTCGCTTAGAGTTGTTTCCCTTGTCTGTACGTCCCACTTTAACATCGCAAAAAGTTGGTTGTAGACTTATGTGTAGATTGCTTAATCTGATCTGTTCATAGATTTATCCATGTTCACCTGAATAAATAACATAGTAATAACATAGTTATTCTTATAGTAGGCTAAAAGGCTAGACTTAAAAATGCTGGAGCTGACAAAACAATCTCTGCTCCCATGGGAATTTACCTTGTTCCTAGAGTACATGATACTACTTTTATTTATTATTATTTTATTTCAGCTTTTATTATTTGAGAGTGGAAAATTTCCTGTCCAAGCCTAAACCCCATACGTACTAGTGCTTGAAAGGCAAGTGACTTGGCCAATCTGTTCTCCACTTGCTCCAAATTAACCTCTTTAATACTTCAAGCTTTTTTCGTAAGTTGACAGCCCCAAGCTTACAAATAAGTTGCGAGAGGATAACCAAGTGAATTACCAATTATACATGTACTTTCTGGAGTTTCAGGTCAGTATACACACTTACATGGATCCCTTTAACAGAAGACTGATGGGAATTTGCAACCTGGCAAATAAAAAGGTTACATCAAACTATGATAGTTGTAGGCCTACTGGGTATTTTTCTTATGTACATAGTACAAGTAAGCTCCTACCCAATGTGAAAATTTTCAATCAATAACAATTTAGACACTGTACATGAAATGTATGCTGATTCTCTTTCGATGAGGAGTATTTCCTTCTCAAACTCATCCAGTGAATTAGTAACTTCTATCAAAATAACATTTCTGGAAATGTCACTTTACAAATGAAGTTAATTATTTCTCTAGTACACAACCACAGATCTGTTTCAAATTCGTTTACCCTGATTTGCAGACTTCAAGATGACACCAGTAAGGTAGTGAAATTTATTACAGTTCAAAGTAATACATGTATCTGCAAAACCATGCCACAGAGTCCCAAGAAATGAAGAAATAACGGGAAACAAAAAATGTGCAACAAACAACAGCTGGTAGGATGCTCTCAAAGTCAGATAAATTTATTATTATTATCATTATTATATTAATAATGGTTATATATAATACAGGTTATTTCTGTCCCAACCCTTATATAATGCATAATGTAAGGCATAATATACAATGTACATATATGTAACACACCTGACCAAGTACGTGAAAACTTGGTTTTTAAAGCTTTCACTCTACTTTTTCATTTATTCCATCGCATATATCCAGTGACATAACAAAGGTGGAGTTCAGGTAAAAGTGGGTGTGGCAGTGTAAAAATGGGATGTGCCTATAATTAACCTGACAGGAAGGGGAGGAGTTGTAGCAGACTTTGTGTACCTATTAAGACAACTTTTGTGTGCCGTGAGGCCCAACATTAACTATCAAAATTATTTTTAGAAAAATCATTTTACAGCTTCTTAAACATTTTTGAAAGCAGCAGTTTTGTACCCTTTCTTCATTGTAATTTTTTTCTTTTTTGCACGTAAGTGAAATAGGAAACTGAGAAAAGAGCACTTGTTCTAGAAGGTAAATCTCTTTGTAATAGACTTCAAAGTTACAGCACACTTTAAATGTAATAAGTTGATAGCATCCGTTCTATCTTTCACACCTTACATCTTTGCCATCAGCTTTTTAACATACAACTGCTTTAAGATGCACATATTACCTTACCTCACGGACAACCATGTTACAGGATAGGCCAAAAAGTAGGGTATATAATGAGAAAGGTGCTATCAATCATTTCATTACAGAATATATATGCAGATATTTCCCATGAATAACGCAAAGATGAACTAACCATTCAAAGTCATCTGTTTAAAACTTTCATGTACATATGGAGTCGTCAGTATAACCTGAAGTTACAATACCACCAAAAAAGGCCTGAGAGAAGCACATGTCTAGGATCAACTCTCAGTACTTTGGTGAACAATTATATGTAAAGTTATATTTAATCAACAGTCAGATGTAACATTCTTCATCAACTAATCACCCTTCTGTACCACAGTCCAAACAGCAGAACGATTTAGTAGGTGACCAACTCCATAAAATTACAGGTCATGTTAAATACAGTACTCAGCATCTGTGTAAGTTGTCCGGTTTTGAGAAAAGTTCACCATCTAAATCCCCATGGCAGGCAATCCAGAGAATGCAGTTTACGAATTATCTTTTGATGAAAATTGTGTAAAAATTAGCCCACACAGCAGGTCTATGGTAGTGGAAAAATTAACAGCACTAACAGTAGGTCTACAGGAGCACAGAACACACAACCCAAAAAAAACATCAATACAGGAGGACGGAAAATAACAAAGACAACAAAAAACATACAAACGAAATAACGAAACCAAACTGAAAGAAAACCTCCAATACAAACTAATTTCAGAAATCCAGTATACCAAGTTTTTACAAATTTTTTGTTTTATTTTGTGGTAGATCTCTTTCAATTTTTTTTAGCAAACTACAAGCAAAAGACTGCCACAACAAACAACATCCAACAAATAAATAAGACCAAGACAACAGAATTAGCATACACAGATTAGCATACAACATCAGTCTGGCACAACAGCAGCTTGCCTGCCATTTGGGGGATTTCTCTGTTGTTGCATCGACTGATCCAATTCAACAACTCTAACGAATATAGAAAAAAAATAAAGGCGTTTCCACATAGTTCAATCTGTCAATTTCAAGACACTAAATGAAATAACATTTTTCTTGAGGTGAAAACAATAGTACTATTTCTATCTTTATGTTATCACATTTTCCCCCTCTAAGGAGTGATGATGCAGAACTGACCAAGAATGAGGTGAAAATGGCTGTCTTCAAAGTGACTTTTTGACTTGTGAATGAAATCCCTAAGTAACTGAATTAACTGCATCTCATGTATAATGGCATAATACGGCAAGCGAGACAAAATCACCACAGAGAGATTTGATCTCTTGACATCTTCACCAGCTTCAGCTAAAGACAGAGTTGTCATGGTTTATGATTTATGAAGCTTACCAACATTTTTGTGTCAGCTACATGTACACTAGACACACAGCAGAACTGTATACAATACAGTTAATAAATATAATTTCATGCACATTATTTAATGTACCTTTGTATGATTAGTGTCTAAAGATTTGGTCTCATAATAATAAACATGCAGGAAAACTGATATGTGGTGGCTGCTCTTTAAAGGTAAAGACCTCTAAAAACTGAAGTACACATCACTAAGTAGACCACTTAAAAAATTTGCGTAAACATAAATTCATTTTTTTTTTGTTTTTTTTTTGAGGTTTTAGTGAAAAGAATTAAAGGTGCTCAAACATTTGATTTCTAAGGTGGGCCTTATGGACCATACTATCAGAGGTTAGGAGCTCTGAAGTCACAGCAAGTTTATCCAACTCTAATCACTGAATGTTGGAATAACTCTTTTCACCCACGAGTGAAAGATTACTGAAATAATGTCCCCAAAAATTCCTCCCTTCTGGTGAACATCAGGAAAAAAGGTGTTGTGACGTCAGAGTTCCAATACACCATCAGCATGGCTCATAAAACCCACCACAGTTTTCAAATATTTGAATGCCTTTCAACACTCTCCAAAAAATCTGAAAAAATAAATGAAAATATTTATATGCCTACTTTTCAGTTGTCTTCATGATGAACTTTACTTCATATTTTAGAAATCTTTTACTTTAAACAATAAATACAATCATAACACCACAGAAATGGTTTCAATGCCCACATATTAGAGGTCAAGGGCTGCTTGCACAGGGTAAGCACATGTTAAGATCACACGTTGCCATGGGAGTTACAAACAACTTAACCTACAGTTGTTTTTGTGCAAGAGTCACAAATAATAAATGAATAAAATATTGCTCTTTGATATAACAGAGAAGCTAGTACCTCTCACTGACCAGGTCTTATTTGAACATAAAAATTTGATTCTATTTTTTTACATTAGCTCTAAACATGTTGTGCTCCTAAACGCCCTAAACATGTTGTGCTCCTAAGCGGGCTGTATCATTCATCAAAAGCTCTGATTCTAAGCGTTTCTGAAACAATTTTTAGTTTCTAAGTCATACACAAACAACTCCTGAAGCATAGTTACGACACAGTTACATGTATAATCTATCATTTCTGATTTTTTGATCTTGTACATAACATGTCTACTTGCCCTACATCTTGTCTTAATTTCATCCATGTGTTGTTAGGCATGGTATCTTTGCCTAGTGATACTTACCCATTTGCATATAATAGCACTTCTATCAAATCACACAAACACTACAACTCTGCAGTTAATGTTGTCATCTGCCACTGTGCCACTGCTACTAGGCTAGTAATAACCTCCACTCCAGGCACAAAAACTAACCATTTCAACCTAAGTAATAAAATGCAACATACTTCCTCACAGAAAAGATACTGTGCTGTCAAGTTTTGTGAATAATATGGTCCCAATGATTGAGCAATATGATTACAAACACAATTATCTCCCTTATATGTAGAATTTTCACACAGGGCGCCACTGCACCTGAAGAAGAGCTGCAGAGTCATTCACATTTTGCATTTAGTCAGTTTATAATATCTGTACCTAAATGAGCATGAAAATCCAGCAATATATTAACCTTTGACCCTCTGCTCATTTCACAGGATAATGTTTAATGGTTAGACAATGCAATCTGACTTCATATATGCTCCATTTTACAGTATTTGGAATGTGCACCTTAACTTGCATTACTTGACGACATGTTTCAACACACAGGATGCAGGTTGGTACTAGTAACTACATAAGGTACAATGTGTTCTTGCCAATGCAAAATTTTTGAACAAACATGCGGTGAATTCAATCATCCCTTTTAAAATTTTGCAGAGTCACAGAGAATTTTACATCATGACTGCAAATGATGCAGTCATCTGATTCCTTTTGGAGACATTTATCTGTTGTTGTTATCTGTTGTAAGAAACATAAACCACACAGTACCTGTCAGTGTAACCACATCTACCTGTTTGTCTACAAACTGAAATGCCACCAGATTATCTCTAGTTAATCCATGGACAACCATCCCCAGTCAACACAAAAACAAACACATACAGCTAGAAATTTCAACCCACAAAAACTGCCCGGGCAAAATGCCAAACAGTCTTCTGAGAAAATATTTCCATCTTTCACACAATGACTCAGCACAATTATTGATCGTACAGGTACAAAAATATATACACTTATATTTCCTGGTTACTTTCCCTCTTGAAAGTCAGGCCTACATGGAGGCAAGCGATTGGTTTATGAAACCTAGATATATTATGTACACACATACACAAAAGGTCATGACCCATGACCTCTGCACCATTCACCTCTGGCCCCAAGAATGCATTCCAGTGAGGTGATTCCCAGATTGATGTGGACTACTCTAATAATGTGAAAGTCTGTCCTAGACATCAGGTCTTGACCTTCTGAACTTTGACCTCAGACTGTTGTCAATATGAAAGTCTGTCCTTGATATCCAGTCTTGACCCCTTGAACTTTGACCTCACACTGTCATCAACCTGCCAGTGCAGTATTTGCACGGATGGAAATTCCGTTCTACTTGGCTGGATTTTTCAACCAGGTTATTATGACCTATTTCTGTCAGTAAATCCAGGATGCGCTTTGCCGTCGGATCTTTCTGCGTTGTTGCACTCTGAGTGTTCATGTTCTGATTTGGAATAGCGGGCGTCTCGCTCACAGGTTGTGGACTGTGGTTGTTTTCCAGACTTCCACTTGCGGACACTGTGGACAGGTCATCGCGACCCGCCACGATAGCCTCTACTTCACTGCCACTGTCCGAGGACGAGGAATAGTCCGGCCATTCTGAAAAGAAAGTGAAAGTGGAGACTGAGATTCAGGCATGTCACTCAGGCAAAACAAACCCATGAAAATATCCACGGCAGATCAGTAACTTCACAAACACAAAGTGTTTATGTGGTACCTATCTGGACACAGCTGTGAACATGTCTTTGACATGTATTCCATTTTTGTCAAAACTTCACTGAGCAAAAGCATTGCAGAACTCTCTGAAAATCATTTTGAACTTTCTGAATGCCACATTCAAACGCTGTGGGCTACTATACGTAAATGATTATTTGAACCACAACTTGAACAAGCCTGTCAATAACCGCAGCCTAAACCTACACCCTGCCAGTTCAGAACCAGGCATTTGACCTTGAGACGTAATGCACGACCTTACCCTCTGTGTCCATTTTGCCATTCTTCAATGGCTGCTGGCCTGAGAGATGAGGCTGTATCGCTGGGTCGACAGGCGTTGCCTCGTGGTTGCCATGGTGATGGTGATGATGATGGGGATGGTTGAATAGCTGTTGGTGTTTGTCAGTTTCAATGTTGTAACTGTGTAGCATGTTCCTCTCTCCTAACATCTGCATCACTAAGGCTTGGAGCTGACCAAGCTTTGCCTGAAATAAAACACATTTGAATAAAACAAATATTTTTTTTTCCAATTATTCAGCCTGTCAATCACATTTTTGACATCCTATCTTAATACAGGCCTCCTTATCTTTAATCACAGGCTATTCATTTACCTAGGGTCCTGAGTGTAAGGTAACACGAAATCCTAAAGAGAAAATGTTAATTTGGGATGGTTGGTAAACACATGATGTAAATTAATATATTTCTTTGGAAACGTTTTTGTAAAATTTTTTATGGCTGGAGCACTTCCTTTCCCTTTTCTCTTTCCCTTTTAGAAATTATGGGTTTTGAGTTATATGGTGAAGTCAAACTGTCTCCATGGTGACAAAGAGTTACTATAGGAATTCTAGAATACTTATTTATTTAATTGATATTCAATGCCATACATGTATTTTTTGGGGGGGTTACACTCAATTATGAGGGTAGTCAGCGTGGGACTAATAGATATGCCCACCATACTAGTGGGAAACAAGAGATCTTCATCAAATATTAGAAAGAGAAAATGGCCCTACAAAAACTGTCAAACTGTGCTAAATCAAAAAGTTCATAATGAAACAAATGTCTCATAAAAATGCTGCCAAATGTCTTGTGTAAACAATGCCAAATGTAGAATGTAAACAATAGCAAATGTACAGCAATGCCAAATGCAGAGTGTAAACAATGACAAATGTAGTATGTAAACAATTGGAAAAGCAGTGTGTAAACAATGGGAAAAGTAGTGTGTAAACAATGAAAAATGTACTGTGTAAATGAAGATAAATTTGGAGTGTAAATGATGACAAACCTGAAGGTCCTCTCTGTCATGTGACAGCTGGATGATGTAAGCATTTTTCTGCTGTTCTCGCTGCTGTAACAGCGCCCTCTGGTGATGGTACAGCGAAATGTATTCACCTGAAATAAAGAGTTGTCACATAAGCTAATGTCTTCCGCTCTTTTTCATCTAGTTCACTTTCTCTACATTCCAGCCTCTAAAGAAACTTATTAATCACACATTACTCAGTTGCATCAGACCAATCTGCCGATTTCACACGCCAGAAAATGAACTTCTAGCAAATCCCCAGCCGGAGGCCTCCATGGACCCCATGGTTATCATGCTGGCACAGCGCCATGACCCAGGAGCCGCTCACCAATGTAGTCCCTGTGAGTTCAAGTCCAGCCCATGGTGGCTTTTTCTGCAGCTGTAAATGGGAAGGTCTGTCAGCAACCTGCAGATAGTTGTGGGTTTTCCCCGGACTTTCCTCCCACCATAAAGCTGGCCGGTGTCGTATAAGTGAGTATGGTGTAATATACCAATCAAATAAATAAATTCCCCACCCCTCCTTCCCCAAATCCTTAGTTAACACGTTACCAGTATCAGGTTTGCTTACACAATGGCCCTTAATGTTAGTGACCTGTAGTAAAGACATACTGTCATCATGGTACAGTAGTTAGTCACGTGGAATACTACATGTGCTTCGTTCAAGAGGACAATGTAACCGATTCCACATACATCTAATCTTGTAAAACACACCAACGGAATGAACTGGACAGCTGTTTCCAGAGCGCATCACCAAGATCTCATTGCTGAGGGACAAACAAATTCACATGACCATGTTTAAGCACTTATGACCCTCGGAAATTACACGCTGTTCAACAAAATCCATGTATTTTATTCCACTTCTAGCCACATCTGAGGCTTTACATGGGTTTAAGGACAGTTTCAAATTGAAAATACATTTTAAGAAATTGGACTGGAGTTGAATTCTGGGCTGTCGGTAAAGACTGCAATGTTGTACCATAGGCATAAATGATCACGTGCTTTGGTCATCCCATGGATGTTACACACAAGTGTGCTGAGGCACCACTGGAAACAACTATCAGTCTTACAAGCACTAAATGTGATGTTTTGTACACTTTGTGACAGCTGATATGCCTTACCTATTGTGTCTGTCTCCCCCTGTAGCTGGGTGACCAGATGCTCCAGCTGATCTGCCTTGTCTGACAGGTCAGCCTTGTCCCTCATCGCTGCTGTGTACTTCATCTGAAATGGTCATTTATTTGTTTACACCACTGGCATTTTATACAATAATCTATAATACCGTACCTTGTAATAGCATTATTACAGTAATCATGTTTAGCCTTCCAGCAGGGATCATTCATCCAAACCAACCTCACAAAACTTAAACATTTTAACCGAACATGATACTTTATTATAAAGTCATTAAAGTACTGGAAAATATACGGTTCCACCAACTGAATGAAGTAAAACAAACAAAAAGGTTTAGTGACATACATTTGTGGTAAAGCAGTTTTATATGACATAAAACAATTTGCGAATTAAGGTTATTAGACATCAATGTGAGTAATGAGAATAGAAAACGCAGGACTAGTTGAAGGACAAACTTACATCTAAGGACGGACATTACACAAGTCAGATCCTCTAGGTCCAAGGTAAACCTGTTTTGTTTTACTTTATCAATTCTTGCATGTCACTGAACAAAGGTGGTCTTTTCTTCTTTATGTCACATTCTTTATTTCACCAAAGAATAGGGTCAACAAAAAAAATATCCAAAGCGCAAGGCTAAACAATACATGACCAATCTTCAGTGATGTAAATTTAGCCCAGAAAAATTGCCAAACCATTACCATTCTTAACATTCACTATGAAAAGAAAAAAACATAATTTTTCTTTGAACTTGATGGATAATCAGAACTCTTACCTCTATAAGTTGCATAGCTTTTTGCAAATTGTCATAATCTACATTATTAACATGGCCATTCTCCGTATCCACTGGTTGACCTGTTAACAACAACGACATCATCAGACAGGGTCGCAACAGATTTTAGATATAATGCTTTTCATTTTTTTTTATTTCATTCATTTATTTAACTGGTATTTAACAAGCGCAGTATGAAACTCAGATTTTGTAGCAAGGCTAGGATGTACAATACAGTAAGTCATGAATTTTGGAACTCAAGGTCATTCACTCAAGGTCATTCGTCTGCATGCACACATCAATGATGGAACACCCCCCTTGTATTATTGCGCTCTACATAAGTACAAAACCAGAGCTCAATACACACCTAACTTTTCAAGATACCACTCCTAACATACACTTCGACATTGCTTTTCCTCTTATTGGACACCGTGCTTTGTTCACAATTGGAGTAGTGCAGACCATTCGGTTGTCCAACATACTTGAATTTCTATAGTTGTTAGAATATCCTCCACTGTGGTTCATTTCCCTATACACGTCATCTATCACCTCGTCGTCTTCCAGCCACTAATTGTCTGGATGTGTGTGGTCTAAGTACAGAGCGTACTCACTCAGTCTGTTAATGTCCTGCTCCATGTCGCTGACCTTGACACTCAGGTTGTCAGATAGATTCCTGTGTTCCTTAAGCTGCTCCATCAGCTGATTCCTCTCCAACTCCAGCTGGTGGATGGCCGCTGACAGAGAGTCAATCTGTAACATTAATAGCATTTATATCATCTAGTTTCTGGATGGCTAGCCTTGACACAAGGTCAATTCGTGCAGATTTTGTTCCTATGTGCTTGTACCGCATTACCAAACCAGCCATGTTTTGTTTCCAGCTATGAGTCCATCAATGATGTCATAATTTCATTGTGACAACTTTACAAGTGACAAATTCTACTACCTGATAATGTCCATAAACAGGTTAGAAGTTTTCTCTTTTAGACGCAAACAGAAATCACTTAAGAGCATTTCACTCTCAGAAAAGTTCTCTGCTGTATCTATTTCCAATTGTAACAAAACTGATTAACAAAGCATGCATGGCTGTGTGTAAGAAAAATGGCAGTTTTGTGTGTAAAAAGACATTTGGTATACTATCTCACCACATCATCTTTCCTGGAAGACTCTTCGTCCGTGTTGTCTCCGCCCTTTGATTTGGTCTCTGTGGCTTTGATCAGCATGGTTCTTAGCTCACTGTTCTGAGTGGTCAGAGCATTCACCATATCCTGTACAAAACAAACAGCTATCAAGGTCAGTAAAGCCAGAAGACAGAATCCAATTCTGTAGTTAAATAAATCAATAAATATCTTAAATGAAAGGGTAAGTTTGCGATCATTATTTGGTTGGTGCTGTCATGATTAGAATGAGAAAAATCTTGGCATGTCCAAAGTTTTCACACAAACAGCTAAACACAAACAAACAAAACTATCCATATGTGAAACCATTCAGAATATTCCACTTATAAAACCAAACAGATCCATCAGCTAATAAAACCAAGCAGAACCATCAGCTAATAAAACCAAGCAGAACCATCAGCTAATAAAACCAAGCAGAACCATCAGCTTATAAAACCAAGCAGAACCATCAGCTTATAAAACCAAGCAGAACCATCAGCTAATAAAACCAAGCAGAACCATCAGCTAATAAAAGCAAGCAGAACCATCAGCTAATAAAAGCAAGCAGAACCATCAGCTAATAAAAGCAAGCAGAACCATCAGCTTATAAAACCAAGCAGAACCTTCAGCTAATGAAACCAAGCAGAACCATCAGCTAATAAAACCAAGCAGATCCATCAGCTAATAAAACCAAGCAGAACCATCAGCTAATGAAACCAAGCAGAACCATCAGCTAATAAAACCAAGCAGAACCATCAGCTAATAAAACCAAGCAGAACCAGCAGCTTATAAAACCAAGCAGAACCATCAGCTTATAAAACCTAGCAGAACCATCAGCTAATAAAACCAAGCAGAACCATCAGCTAATGAAACCAAGCAGAACCATCAGCTAATAAAACCAAGCAGATCCATCAGCTAATAAAACCAAGCAGAACCATCAGCTAATGAAACCAAGCAGAACCATCAGCTAATAAAACCAAGCAGAACCATCAGCTAATAAAACCAAGCAGATCCATCAGCTAATAAAAGCAAGCAGAACCATCAGCTAATAAAAGCAAGCAGAACCATCAGCTAATAAAAGCAAGCAGAACCATCAGCTTATAAAACCAAGCAGAACCTTCAGCTAATGACACCAAGCAGAACCATCAGCTAATAAAACCAAGCAGATCCATCAGCTAATAAAACCAAGCAGAACCATCAGCTAATGAAACCAAGCAGAACCATCAGCTAATAAAACCAAGCAGAACCATCAGCTAATAAAACCAAGCAGAACCAGCAGCTTATAAAACCAAGCAGAACCATCAGCTTATAAAACCTAGCAGAACCATCAGCTAATAAAACCAAGCAGAACCATCAGCTAATGAAACCAAGCAGAACCATCAGCTAATAAAACCAAGCAGATCCATCAGCTAATAAAACCAAGCAGAACCATCAGCTAATGAAACCAAGCAGAACCATCAGCTAATAAAACCAAGCAGAACCATCAGCTAATAAAACCAAGCAGATCCATCAGCTAATAAAACCAAGCAGAACCATCAGCTAATGAAACCAAGCAGAACCATCAGCTAATAAAACCAAGCAGAACCATCAGCTAATAAAACCAAGCAGAACCATCAGCTAATAAAACCAAGCTGAACCATCAGCCAATAAAACCAAGCAGAACCATCAGCTAATAAAACCAAGCAGATCCATCAGCGTATAAAACCAAACAGAACCATCAGCTTATAAAACCAAGCAGAACCATCAGCTTATAAAACCAAGCAGATCCATCAGCTAAGAAAAAACAAGCAGAACCATCACCTAATAAAACTAAGCAGAACCTTCAGCTAATAAAACCAAGCAGAACCTTCAGCCTATAAAACCAAGCAGATCCATCAGGTAATAACACCAAGAAGAACCTTCAGCTTATAAAACCAAACAGAATCATCAGCTTATAAAACCAAGCAGAACCATGAGCTTATAAAACCAAGCAGATCCATCAGCTAATAAAACCAAGCAGAACCTTCAGCTTATAAAACCAAGCAGAACCTTCAGCTTATAAAACCAAGCAGAACCATCAGCTTATAAAACCTAGCAGAACCATCAGCTAATAACACCACGCAGAACCTTCAGCTTATAAAACCAAGCAGATCCATCAGCTAATAAAACCAAGCAGACCCTTCAGCTTATAAAACCAAGCAGAACTTTCAGCTTATAAAACCATGCAGATCCATCAGCTAATAAAACCAAGCAGAACCTTCAGCTAATAAAACCAAGCAGAACCATCAGCGTATAAAACCAAGCAGAACCATCAGCTAATAAAACCAAGCAGAACCACCAGCTTATAAAACCAAGCAGAACCTTCAGCTTATAAAAGTGAACAGAATTTCTTCAAATGAACGCCACGTCAAAATAAATAAAAAAATATGATGTCCATTTAGCATTTCATGTCATCTTGCACTAAGGATCTTTGTTTAGTGAAAAATCCACATTAAAGAGAAGATGTTGAGAAGTTCAACAACAGAAAAAACGACTTTCAGAGATTTTGTTACAGGCCAAAAATATACCAGAATAGATCAAATGGCTTGAAACTTCACAACCAGAATTGTGTCAAAAACCTCATAAAGATGGCCATGAAAACATCACAAGTCTAGTGATACAGATGTAACACAAGTCTAGTGATACAGATGTAACACAATCTGACCCAAAGCTATGCATAGAGGTCACAAAGGACATTGTACTAGTGTGGGCAATGTTTTCACAACCCACTGTAAAATTTTGGCACTGTACATGTACCTGTGAGGACTGCAGCTCTCTCTGGAGGGTCTCTACGAGTTGGGCTTGAGCCTCGTAGTGACGTAACCGGTCAGCTAACTGCTCCTGCTGGTAAGACTCCTTCTGCGATTGGTGGGTGACATTCTGTAAGTGTTTTAGCTCCCTCTCCTTCTCAGACAGCTGTGGGGGAGGAAGACACATGAAGGCCAGGGCTCAGTATTAACCAGGCATAAATAATCATAAATCTCCTTTTTAATGTATGTGAAACATGCTTGAGGAATTCAGGTCTACACAAAAGAGATAATTTTTTCATTTGACTGGTGTCTCAAATTTATCTATCTGACTGGTGCTTATAATGCCTTTCAATTTCATCATATAAACAAAATAAGGCCAAAGTATTACATTATTGTGCCTTAAAGGACTAATCTGACAAAAATTGTAAACCACTGCACAATGCCAGGTTCCTTACAAATCTCAACTTATCCCCATGAAGCCCGGCCAACAAGAGCTGGATTTGATCCAGTGACCTCCTTGGTCAGGGAGTGAACTGCTGAAGAAAAACAACAGCTCACCTGAGTGAGCCAATGCATGCTCAAGAAAATTACGAAAATTGTGAATTCTTTGGCAAGCTTTGTATTCAATTGGTCATTCCTGAATGAGCTATGATTTGCGACAAAACTAGTTACACTGTACTGATATACCACAAGAAAACAGTGGAATATCACTGATCTGATTGGCCAGGAAGGCCGCATGGTTTGTATCCTTACCACTTCCCTGAGCTCCTTCAATTCGTCCTCCTGGTGACCGAGTCGTGCAGCCAGTTCCTTGCCCGTGTGGATCTCAGACTCCAGCCGTGTCATCATGTCCATGTTGTCATTACTCTGTAACATCACAGAAACAGTCTCAGTTGTGAATTTTACGAAGAGAAACTTCATGTACGTATGCTAAGCATAATAATAATCTTGATTTGCAGGGAGAGAAAATGTTAATTGCGATAATGCTACATAAAAAACTTTGACTGACTGAATGATATTTTCATGCCACACTCAAGAATTATTCACTGATATAATAATGTGGGTCAGGTTTAGTGCTGGAGAAACCCAGAGTGCTTCGGAGAAACCCAGTGCTTCAAAAAAAACACAGATCTTCACCAGGTCCCTGACAAACCTACAGACTTAGCCACAGCCAAAAAAGCAAGAGCTTGAATTGAACATGCCACTTCATAGGTCCAGGAGCCTGGTAATTGCACGGAACCAGTGCTTTTATCGTGTGAGTCAGAGAGAGGTCCCTTAAAGATGAATAGATGAAGTTTTCTTTGATAAAACCATTCATTAATTTTTTTTTAATATACATGTTTCCATTGTCCAATATAACTTTGTAGAGAAACTGTCTACTGTATATCTTTTCTTGTTATTAGAACACTGCGACGTTATTGGTGGAGCCCATCATGTTTACAAAAATGTACTAGTTTTTGTGATGTCACTGGCAGTTGGACGAACGAACCTGGGACCCTTTGGTGCTGCGGCGCTCCAAAATCCAAGGGTAACAAGCAATTGTGTCTTGAACAAATTATGGACTGTTTAGATCTGTGCTGTGTAAATCACATTTTACAAACTGTCAACACATATATAAATAAATACAAAAATGTAACACAATCATTACCATGTATTTACTCAGATCGATTACAGTTTCCGATCAAAAACCTTTGCCGTTCACCATTAAATTAATTCTAGATGGTCATCGTGCTTCAGTAGTTCTACACAAAGCTCACACACTGGCTGCAGCACAACTCACCATCTTAACAAAGCCATTCTGAAGCTCTGCCAGCTGGAACTTAAGCTCCTTGTTCTGGGTGATAGCACGACTTAGCGCTGTCTTGTCACTCTGCACGTTCTCCAGGAGCTGGGCTTTGTCCCCAGCCTCCTCCCCCAGGTTCTCTACACGCTGCTGCAGGCCGGACATGTGCTCCTCCATCTCCGCCAATAACCTGGACAAGCAGGAAGAAAAACCATGGTACGAATGGGATTTGAGCCGACGACCTATGGATTGTGAATTATTTACAATGGCCTGCTCCTCTGTAAGCTAGGTTGGGAAGGTAAGAAGACAAATATGACTGGGATTTGAAGTGGTTACCTTTAATTCATAACGTTATCGAATTAGCTCTCTAGAATCATCAAGGGTGACCATCAGTTGTTGTTGTTATTTTTTTTGACATGAAAGAGTTTGCCAGATCATAAGACAGTCTCAACTATACCTGCTGAGCTGGGCATTGTCCCTTATCTGAGCCTCATGTCTCTGCATCAGGTCGTCATACTCAGACCGCGCCTTCTCCAGCTCCTGCTCCAAATCAGTATTTGGCACCTCACTGGGGACAGGGGGTGGGGAAGCTTCGTAATCCTCTACAATAACATAATACAATATGATCATGCGGCCCAACAACTACATTATAATGTGCTCTGGAGGTGAAACAATAAAACCGAAGAACACTTGTATTCCTCTACAACAACAACATAATATAATACAACCATGTGGACCAACAAGAAACCATTATCATGTATTCCTGTGGACCTTCAATAAGCTTGGAGAGCCTCGTATTCCTCTACAGCAACAACAACAACACTACAATGTGCTCTGGAGCAGCAACAATAAACCCCGAGAACACTAGTATTCCTCTACAACAACAACATAATATAATATGACCATGTGGACCAACAACAAAACATTATCATGTATTCCTGTGGACCTTCAATAAGCTTGGAGAGCCTCGTATTCCTCTACAGTAACAACAACAACATTATAATGTGCTCCGGAGCAGCAACAATAACCCCGAGAACACTAGTATTCCTCTACAACAACATAATATAATACGACCATGTGGACCAACAACAAACCATTATCATGTATTCCTGTGGACCTTCAATAAGCTTGGAGAGCCTCGTATTCCTCTACAGCAACAACAACAACATTATAATGTTCTCTGGAGCAGCAACAATAACCCCGAGAACACTAGTATTCCTCTACAACAACAACATAATATAATATGACCATGTGGACCAACAACAAACCATTATCATGTATTCCTGTGGACCTTCAATAAACTTGGAGAGCCTCGTATTCCTCTACAGCAACAACACCAACACTATAATGTGCTCTGGAGTAGCAACAATAAACCCCGAGGACACTAATATTCCTGTACAACAACAACATATTATACTACGACCATGTGGACCAACAGCAAACTTGGGAAAGTTTAATAATCATCTACAACAACAACAGCAGCAACATTATAATGTGCTCTGGTGGAGCAACAATAAACCTGAAAGAACAATCGTATTCATCTGTAAGTTCAACACCACAATCAACAGCAGTAGCATCATAATATATCCCTGTGGACCAACAATAAACATGATGAAGCCTTGTATTGCTTGACAACAATTTACTGGCTTAATTTAACCGGGAGTTCATGACATACTAAAGAATGTTACATTTGCAGTTAGCCTGACAGGTGGAGGAAACCAGGCAATGTTGTAAGGCCATATAATATAAGACCTTTCTCATCTATTTGGACATAACTAGTGACAGATAACAACACATATATACATATATTACCCTTGATCTGAACTAATTCAAAGGATTTTACATGTATCAAAATTTCTAAATTTGCCATGGCATACAGCTTCTTGCTGTACTCAGTCCCTTACCTAGTTGGCGCTGAAGCTGTTGAACTTTCCTCTCCATGTCATGTTGTTTTGTTAGCATCTCTTCCCTCTCCTCAGTCAGTGATTTTACCTGTAACCCACACACACAAGTCAAGTTTATTATTCCTACAAGATTGCACAAAACAGCCACCCTCAGATAAAATGTAGATCTAAGGGCCATATCTGTTACCCTAAGTAATAAATAATTCCCTTCTGTACAGATTTCCTTCTGTTGTGGTCAATACACTAACATTTCAACGCGTAGGCCTACGCCCACAGATGAGTGCATATATCTCCATAACACGAAAGAATCCCCTTTAGATTTAAATGAACAAACATTGATGGTCCATCAAAACGGTCTGACTTATCACCCAGCAACTGTCAGCCAAACTTGTCCATCGAACATGCATGTTGATTGATATGTTTCAGACAGCCATTATATGACATCAATTTTATTTCATGTTTTACAGCCAAGCAGACAATAAAAAATTCCCAAAATGGAATAAACACAAACTTGAAACAACAATTTTATTTTGTCTGCTCTTTACACTTATGGCTGTCCTGTTTTTCAAGGCTTTTTTAAAAAATACACAACAGGAACAACTGATGGGACAATTCAAATTTACTGGATAATTTTTCATTTATATTTCTATTTTTACACCATATTCCAAAAATGAAGAAGATCCACTCTGCCGGTAACACAAAACTTACGTTTGATGTGACCTTATGCTTACCACAGGTTTTGACTTGTACTGATATATGCAAGTGACCATTAGCAAAAAGGCTGTTAGTAGAAACCCTACCAAACATAAAGCCAATGTTACAAATCCATCTCCTTTTTTACCCCTGGTACAATCCTAATAGCTGCATTTATATAAATTCATGTCAAAACTTTGCCCAGACCCTTCCTTTCACACTGAACTCAAATGCCTTTCTAGATTTTAACACACAGATTATAGCCCCATTACAAACTTATCTATCAGCCACACAAACAAGGCAGGCCTTAAACTTAACCCTATATTCCTGGTTATACCAGGCCTGTCATTTTACACACAGAGAAACAGTCCAACTAGTGACAGAGGTCCTAGGATTAAAGGTCATCATTACAGTATCTGATAAGGCAGAACTTATGTAGGCTTGAAACACAGCCTATCTGCTGTACTACATGTATATCACACGATCTTGGCTTGCTGCAGTTTGTTGTAGTGATGGAAATTAAACCTGTAACTCACGGGTCAGTGGTTCAAATCCCACATCAGTAACAAGAAATTATGTTTAAAAATTTGTCCAGATGACAAAGTATTGCTAAAAAACCCCTAAAAACACATATTAGCATCCTGTAAAACTCCACAATCTTCTGAAAATATATTTTCAATCATCCATCAGATCTTACTAACATTTATGTCATTTAGATTTATGTTATTTCCTTTCACAAAACTTCCTTGTATGAATTTCCCTTATTATATTACATAACATGAACAAGTGAAAAATGTCATGTAAAAAACTGAATTTTAAGTATTTCTGGACACTGTCCTCTATTGGCTGTTGAGGCACAAATTACTTATTTCCTTTCCCTACATTTGACACATAGCCCGTTGATGAACTGCTGGTACTGAACAGTTTAGTGACTAACCTGTTGCGTGAGCTGTTTAGACTGCTTCTGTAGCTAGTTGATGAACTGCTGGAACTGATCAGTTTAGTGACTAACCTGTTGTGTGAGCTGTTTAGACTGCTTCTGTAGCTCGTTGATGAAATGCTGGAACTGATCAGTTTAGTGACTAACCTGTTGTGTGAGCTGTTTGGACTGTTTCTGTAGCTCGTTGATGAACTGCTGGAACTGATCAGTTTAGTGACTAACCTGTTGCGTGAGCTGTTTAGACTGCTTCTGTAGTTCGTTGATGAACTGCTGGTACTGATCAGTTTAGTGACTAACTTGTTGCGTGAGCTGTTTGGACTGCTTCTGTAGCTCGTTGATGAACTGCTGGAACTGATCAGTTTAGTGACTAACCTGTTGCGCGAGCTGTTTAGACAGCTTCTGTAGCGGGTCGATGAACTGCTGGTACTGATCAGTTTAGTGACTAACCTGTTGCGTGAGCTGTTTAGACTGCTTCTGTAGCTCGTTGATGAACTGCTGGTACTGATCAGTTTAGTGACTAACCTGTTGCGTGAGCTGTTTGGACTGCTTCTGTAGCTCGTTGATGAACTGCTGGTACTGGTCAGAAATCTGGTCACGCTCAGCTGTCACCTTCTGGAATGCTTCATTGTACTGAAATATCACAGACATATTTATAAGACGAAGGACTTTTATACAAGAATATTTCAATTCTACGATGGCACTCAGGTTCAAGTGGAAGGAAATTATGTACCATCCTTTGGTAGGTACCTAACAAACCATTCATAGAGAATTCTATGGAAAGGAAATCCTTCAATTATCCTTACTTCTACTATTTCTTCAGATTTATGAGAAAAAATTTTTAGATCGTTTTATTCATTTATTTATTTGTTTATTGCTTAAAATCAATACTGAAGAATACATGGTCCGCTTTATGCATGGAGGAAACCAGACTGCATGGAGGAAACCAGAGTGCCTGGAGGGAGACACAGATATGCAAACCACACTGGTGTAGGGCAAGCCGTCTTCCACAAACATTAGACTGGGCAAATGACCACATGGGTGTTGTCACCCACTAAACCCACTAAGACCCCACAATTAGTGACAGGGGGCAGGTTTGAACTCTCATTCGGTGTTTTATATACATGTATTACATGTGATATATATATTATGGCATTTATATGAATTTCCTTCACATGTACTAATTATATTTATTACATGCATACAGGTCAGACGCAGGCTCTGGTATAAGGTTGTCACACTCCTTCTAAGGGACCCTATCAAGCCTTCGTTTTCGGATCAGTCGTGGCACGAAGACTGTCCCCACCCCAGCACCCTACACCCATCGTTTTTAGTTGACTTCACGGCGTGTTTAGCAGGAGTGACCACGCCTGTGCACCGGTCGATGTTGTGGAGAGTCTGACAAACCACACCTAAGATACTAAACCTCTGACATGCATGTTCATTTTTGTAAATCATTATAATAATATTAGGAATCGTCACGACAAAAGTAGAGTTCACCCCTACTAGCATCCTGTGACTGACATGTTCGATTCAAACTTACATCCATTGCAGGTGCAGTAATAAATATGGGAGATTTGTGAACCTTATGACTCATCTGTACCCTACGGACTTCCTTTCCGAGCCATGTTTTTCATGGCCTATCATCATGCGGTTTCTCTTTTCGTCCAGTATTGTAGTTTTATAATAATTGCTATGTATACAAATAATACAGTAAGGGTAGCAATTAATCCGCTTGGCTTGTCGCTGGCTATAATCCACGCTGATGACCCTGCTGTGTTTAATATTTTCTTTTCTTAAGCTGTTGCTGCAGAAACCAGTAGGAAACCTTGAGAAGGATGTCGGAAGCTACCTTACAGATGAAGCCATTCCATTTAATGGTTTGTTTTCATTAGCTATTGTTGAATTCTGTTCCTAGAACTAAAACTAGCATGGTTTCAACTTCTGCCCCCACCCCCCACCCCCCCTCCCTTAAGGATTTAAATCTTTACATAGCTACAGTCTAGAGGGCACCATCTTTCTAACAATGAATAAAACAACCAGCAGAACTACAGGACTATATATACTTGTGTAATATTTTGTAACAGCGTTTAATGCAATATTTTTGCCTTCAGGTATAAATGTTTATCTTGCAAGTTCAGATCAAATCAAATAACTAGAACCAATATGATTTACCAAACGCAGCATAAATGTGTGTTTAATGACTTACATGCGCTGAATCTACAAATACAAGAGGAAATTCTCCACAGGTGTGGTTAAATTTTTTAAAGTACCAGTATAACAGCATGATACTGGTGAGCCTCCTGGGGGATGTTATCCTTGAAAGCGTGGATAATGCTGATAACAGGTGACGTTGAGATATATAAATTTTATTTAGCATGCAGTTCAATGCCTATTTCAGACACACCGTATGGTTACTATTTCAGACACACCGTATGGTTACTATTTCAGACACACCGTATGGTTACTATTTCAGACACACCGTATGGTTACTATTTCAGACACACCGTATGGTTACTATTTCAGACACACCGTATGGTTACTGGCCTACTGTATCCTGACTGACACACCTGAGTAAAATTCAAACGACATGATAATGGTATAAGATCAGTTGTTTCATCACCTGTGCAGCTACCGTATGCATGACATCCTCATCAACCATCTCTTTTCCTTACTCCATATTGTGCTATTTTAAATATTCCCATACCATACATGTAACTGAATATTAAAGTGAAAGTAACAACTCTATGAATTAACCTTGAGACGTCTGTAATCTACTGTCGGTGAAGTCCAAAGGGAGAAAACCAGCTGGAGGTGACATAAGTCACCAAATCAGTTACCTGTGCTGTGCTGACTGTGCTTTAACTCACCAAACTTGGAACTCACACTTTCAAATTAATCTACTGCAATGTTTTCATTAAACATACATGTATGCAATTTTTCTCCTCCAAAGCTTATAAAATATATTTTTATATATTATATATTAAGCGTAATCTCAACAATAAGGCAAAAGAGAGCGGACTTGAAGAAAAGTTTAGAAATCACATGTAGTGCGTTAATGAAAAAAAAATGAGACCTTTATTTCATCCTTGCTGGTCCTACACAATAGCTTTTTCTCAAGGGGCATGGGTGAATTTTTTTCTTGTGTTGCAAAAAAAAAAATATTCACAAATTTACAGAACACTTCATGCAGATAAATCTGAAGTAATCCTGACCACTGATAAAATAAATCTAAAGTAATCTTGACCACTTTAACTTCTGTTTCCATCCTGTCTGGTATTTTGAGGAAACGAATATACAGCCACTAATGTGTTATTGTTGCACTGTCATGACTCAACGACTCAAATTCCTGGTAAATATCTTCGGTTAGAATTTCTAAAAAAAAAAATCTGTTCTCATTGTTCTTCCTTTTGTTCCTAGGTTATTAAGTACACATTCCTTAAAACATTGATACCGAATGTGCGCGTGAGCGCTTGCTGGTGGTATCTTTCGGCTTACTTTCACACTTTTTTGATGACACTAGAGAGGCAATACAGATAAGGCAATGAAATGCTAACGCAACTACCTTCTTCACTTTAATTGAAGTATCTGAGGAAAAACAACACTGGCTGAAGCACAACACAGATATTTAGCCTGTTCATCAATATTGCAAGCGGACGTCCATCCTGAAATGTACTTGCCACAACAAAGCCTATCGACATGTTGTTCCTGCAGACAGACTGGAACTATTTTCACTTTGAGCCATTTTAGCCGATTTTCACAGCAGACTGCCATTGTAAGACACCAGCGTTTTACACCCGTTGTGTTGCCATCATGGGCACAATATCGCTGCCACGCCTAGCCCTCAGACAGTGGCTGGATACAGTCCCCATGGATACGGTCCCCATGTAGGATTCAATGATTATGAGTTAACGCTATTTTTATAAGCAATATTGAAGCCATATCGTGGCAACCCTTCTAAAAAGTCATACCTGGGAGACTTTCTTTGTAAGTTCATCCCGCTCATGTTGTAGTTGTTCCACAATCTGTAATGACTCCTGGCTCTTGTTCTCAGTCTGGTTGTTCAACTGTCAACACAAAACATAACACGTACATGTTCTCAGTCTGGCTGCTCAACTGTCAACACAAAACACAACACGAACATGTTCTCAGTCTGGTTACTCAATTGTCAAGGCAACACACAACATACACCTGTTCTCAGTCTGGCTGCTCAACTGTCAACACAAAACACAACATGTACATGTTCTCAGTCGGGCTGTTCAACTGTCAACACAAAACACAACACGTACATGTTCTCAGTCTGGCTGCTCAACTGTCAACACAAAACACAACATGTACATGTTCTCAATCTGGCTGCTCAACTGTCAACATAAAACACAACACGTACATGTTCTCAGTCTGGCAGTTCAACTGTCAACACAAAACACAACATGTACATGTTCTCAGTCTGGCTGCTCAACTGTCAACACAAAACACAACACGTACATGTTCTCAGTCTGGCTGTTCAACTGTCAACACATCACACAACACATACATGTTCTCAGTCTGGCAGTTCAACTGTCAACACAACACACAACACGTACATGTTCTCAATCTGGATGTTCAACTGTCAACACAAAACACAACACGTACATGTTCTCAGTCTGGCTGTTCAACTGTCAACACAAAACACAACATGTACATGTTCTCAGTCTGGCTGCTCAACTGTCAACACAAAACACAACACGTACATGTTCTCAGTCTGGCTACTCAACTGTCAACACAAAACACAACACGTACATGTTCTCAATCTGGATGTTGAACTGTCAACACAAAACACAACATGTACATGTTCTCAGTCTGGCTGTTCAACTGTCAACACAAAACACAACATGTACATGTTCTCAGTCTGGCTGTTCAACTGTCAACACAAAACACAACATGTACATGTTCTCAGTCTGGCTGTTCAACTGTCAACACAAAACACAACATGTACATGTTCTCAGTCTGGCTGCTCAACTGTCAACACAAAACACAACACGTACATGTTCTCAGTCTGGCTACTCAACTGTCAACACAAAACACAACACGTACATGTTCTCAATCTGGATGTTCAACTGTCAACACAAAACACAACATGTACATGTTCTCAGTCTGGCTGTTCAACTGTCAACACAAAACACAACACATACATGTTCTCAGTCTGGCAGTTCAACTGTCAACACAACACACAACACGTACATGTTCTCAATCTGGATGTTCAACTGTCAACACAAAACACATCATGTACATGTTCTCAGTCTGGCTGTTCAACTGTCAACACAAAACACAACATGTACATGTTCTCAGTCTGGCTGCTCAACTGTCAACACAAAACACAACATGTACATGTTCTCAGTCTGGCTACTCAACTGTCAACACAAAACACAACACGTACGTTCTCAGTCTGGCTGCTCAAATGTCAACACAAAACACAACATGTACATGTTCTCAGTCAATTGTCAATACGTGCAAGTAATAGTTATTATACAATTGATAATGCTTGATTTATTTATGCTGTTAACTTAATAAATGTTTTACTCCGAATTCGAGAACACATTGACGACCAGCATTAAGGTGTGAGGAAACCTGGCAGAGCCCGGGGGAAACCCACAACAATTTTCATCACATTAAATGATATCTTCACAATGAAGTAAACTCACCTGATTTGTATAAATTTCCACCATTTCCAATTTCTTCTTCAGTTCCAAAACATTTTTTTCTAAAGCTGAACATTCTGAAACCTGGATAGATATTCACAATGTGGTTGATATGGGAAATACAGAAAGTGGCGAGCTTTCATAAGTGTCGCAATGAGGCATCCGCGAAATAACCGCAAGTGCACAACAACTGAAGTTGCAGCTAAGCCAGGAAGTCATGATGTCTATCTACACGGTAGATGTACACAGTGATTATGGATATATATGCAGGGAAATTGGCCATCTGATATTGGCCACAGTAACCACGGAAACGGACAAATGTGAGGCATGACACTTAATTACCTCTTTATCATCTGTATGTATCCACCAAAATTAGAACTCCACATACAAAACAACAAGACTTTATTACTACATCTATTTATTTCTAGAGGAGATACAGAGAAAAGGAACATCTGTATTTATGTATTCACCAAAAGCTACAACAGTACATGCAAAATTATCTAATTAATTATAATCTAATTAGCCCGGGAACCGGTTCTGATGAACAAAATTGCACAATAATACACTATGCCTATGTGAAATGGCATATAAACTATTTTTTGACTAAAAATCCTGTTACACAGATGCAAAATTACTAACAGAACATGTTGTGTGATTTTGAAATTTGAATATTCACCCATTTTAACTGCTTTTGCAAACAGAATGAGACATGTTTTGTCTTGAAGTGGGCTTGATTTTATCAACCACTAGTACTACAAACATCTGAAATGAAATCAAACATTTTTGTCCTGTACTTACCTTTGATTGTAGTTTCTCATTCAACTCTGAAGTTTTTTGTTTAAATTCTTCTTGAGATTTGCTGAAAAGAAATGAACTCAACTTTTTGATAATAACCTTACATCATTTCAAAAATGATATCAAGACTTTATCTTTTAGTCCAATGCTAATTTTGTCTGATTATACCTCATACTTTAAAAATGATCTATTTATTCACTTATTTAATTCATCTTTAACCCCATGTTCAAAAATATTTCACTTATACATATACATGAAACATGGCTTTCAGAAGTACAGGCAGAAGAAACCATTATATTATTTATGCAAGGATGAAATTTCCTTCACTGATAAAAGTGATATTTCACTCATTTAGATATCACTTTTGTTATCACAATTTTAAAATTTCACTCCCAGGCACCATGAGGTCAAAAAAGAAATATTTATGATATTCAACCTTCATTGTGCAATATACTCCATTTTCTCAAGCTATAAATCCTGACTTAACTTGAAGCAGCTTACAACCAACCTTGAGATTTTCTTAACACTATGTCAAGTGTTCTTGTGAAATAATAATCAGTTAGCTGTTGAGTACTTACTTGGATTTATAAAGGCTTAACTTCAAGTTATCCACTTCCTTGCTGAGTTCCTTAACTGTCTGTAGTAAGGAAAAAGAGAAATGGCCGCATAATTTAAGGGGCTATAAAATTCTAACGCCGGAATCCTCAGAATATACCCCAAGTTATTTTAGAACAGTACCCACATTAATGATGAGGATGAAGTCACAAAAGTCAAACAAACAGCTGATGAAACAGAAAATCCACCTGGACTACATAAATACATAAGCTTTCAACGTAGACATAAACTACTGCTGATGATATTAGAAAACAGTCATGGGTGTACAAGTTTAAAATGACAAAAACACATCTTATTATGATGTACAAGTATGTTGTCACAGCTGACTCAGTCAAATGGACAATTGTAACATATCAAAACAAAGCAAAATAAAAAAAAAATTAGTTTTCAGACTAATTAATCTGATGATTCAAGTAATCAATATAATCTGACTAAAATTACCTGTTACCTGTTCTTAATATTGTATGCAGCTGTTGAGAGCATACTGCATGCAGAAAATAAAATAAAAAATAAACCTTTACCTTTGTACAAATCACAGTATAGCCAGATGGAGAGATTAAGAGTCAATACTACTTATTAAAAAAGTTATTCAAAAAAAAAAAATCACCAGAGTTTTGTACAGCGAATACTACCTACCATTCCATCAATCAAATAAAAGAATGCACTTTAAAAATTACCTGTATTCATCATGTCCATAATCCATTCTTAAAGTTAATCCTTTTTAATCCCCATTTACACCAGCCTCATTTGCGTATTTGCGTCTACATACTAAGTGCAGTATAATAACTAGTTCTGTTAAAGTAAGAGAAAGCTTCCTACTTTACATACTATTCTTTCTTTAACCAGCCCAGCTTATACTTCACTGTCAGAAGCTTACCAGCAATATGTTTAACAATCTCGTTTACCCTTTCTCTCGTGACTGTTGACAATAACTATTTGCAAGAATTTTGTGAGAACAAAGCCACGGGGCCATTTTTTTCTTTTTATTTTTTAAAGAATTTTACCCCTTGCCCTCATTATAACACACATGACAACAACATCCACTTCAATACACCAAGGTCACAAATATGTCCAGCAAATTCTTTACCAAGTCGTCATTGTTTCACATATCTGTACATACTTACAGACCTTTCAGTGAGGAAAACCTTCAGATTTTACATCCTCTTTGCACTCAGAGGCTTGGTCATCATGTAATTATTCACGGATTTGGCTTACAGTTAACATCCAGTATCACCATGTCTCATTCCTACATTCTTATGTCACTATCAGTGGCTGAAGGGCTTCATATAAAGCACCTCAGTTATAAAGCAGTGGGAAGATCTGTCTCGTAAAGGATTAGTGTCCAGATTTAGCCTCTTGTCCTAATTATTAAGATTATAGCCTGTTTAACAGCATGTTATAGATTTACTATCCTAGCCAATCTCTAGCTGGCCGCCCAGTAAAGCTCAGCGCGTGACACCGTAGATGGCTAACCCAAGTCTACCTGACCTATACAACCTTGTACTTCGAATCAAAATGATATCATTTTCGAGATGATATTCTAGCTAAACAGAAGCAAATATACTGCTGTATCAATTTGAACACATAGTTGGCATAGCTGACAACAATGAAGTTCCGATTTATGATACTGACATCTCTGGTCAGACTGAGATTCCGAGTTTTCAGAAGTTGAATTTGATGTTTGTCCAGGTATTTCCAACCATATTGGCAATATAGACTAGTAAGCTACAGCTTCTTCCTGTGCTACACTGTAGGTCTACATTTCGTGTGTGTATCAGATTTAATATTTACTATTCTTTCCTTTTGTCCGCTTCTTAATAAATATCATTCTACTTCCCAAGTGGATTTACTTCAAAAACGGGTCTGTGAGAATTAATTTTTGTGCATTTAATCAAAGCAATACTGAAAAAAAATTTCTAGAACTGTTTAAGTTTCTTAAAGTTATATTATGGCCACAATTATTCAAGCATGTCAAACAGGTATTATGAAGGGTGGCTTTAATTCTCTTCTATTTCCTGCGGTGTGGCTAATCCTCGTAATCTGGATCAGAAATTAAAACAGCTGTGAATGGATCATCACTAAACATAAGATTGTTTAAGATAACATAACACCTACCCTGAGCAGCATTCAAATAGATGTCACTTGTTTTTGCACCTTTGATGAGTGATGTTAATCAACAAACAATATTTTTGCCCTAACGTGGTTGTATTTACTTTTCTTTCACTTTACCAACATACCAAAGACTGATCAAACTAATGACTCTTGCTTTGTTTTACACCCAACAAGCCCTATCACCGAAGTTTATATACATATACGTGAAACCTAATTTTTCCTCCCTGCTGTTACCCGGCAGAATTTCATACCTCATCTCCTGACAGCCCAGCAAAGATTTGGCTGTGTTCAGAGGGCATAAAACCCTTCCGTCTTGTGCCATGAATCCACACTTTCTAGAGGGGCAAATCGTCTGAAAACTTGAAAAAACTAACTCCAGGGTTCTTCGACGACCCGTTATTACAAAGGTATCCAGAACAGGAGACCATTTCGCGGACAAATTCGATATGCTTGTTGTCACACTTGAAACTTTTTTAAACACTGATCTAAATGGTGAAGCTCCAACAGCTCGTAAAAGTTGGACTAGTATGACGTCATTCAGCAAACATCACCAAGCGTTGGCGGAAAAAACTCATAAACCCAGCTTCATTAACTAGTGATTTTAAGTGCCATATTACACAGATTACTGTACTTTTGTCCAAGATTTTTTTAACACCCAATTTAACAATACAAACAGTGGTGGTTAATTATGAATAAATAACCAATCTGGACACTAATCCTGTAGCAACAGCCTTGTAATGAGGAGACATGTACCAGTTTGTTTCACTCACAGATAATGTATCTCACCTAAAGTTCAAGTGACACACTCTGGTTGATTCTGGTTGATTCATCCACCTTACAGAGCCACTTAACTGCTTCTTTGTGAAGTCTAACTGAGTTTTTATTTGAGAAATACAATGGCATTAAAAGTATCACTTTAATGACTTAACATTTTTTTACTTACGAAACTTCAGGTGAAATACAGTAATCACGCCTAAGCCACATTCATTCTAAAGCAGTCGATGAACTTATGCCCAACAGGTGTAGTAATTTAAGCCAGCCCCAACTGAATGTTTGCAAATTTATGCAATACCGACAAAACATCACCTTTGTACATGTGCAGCACCTACACCAGTTTCTTACCTGCTCTTCCTGTCAATATAAACACAGGTGAGAAATGAGGGACAGAGCAGACAGTAAGCAATCTGACAAAACACATGCAGACTTTGTGATTGACGGAATGAACAGATGAGTTAGAAAATACTGCAGATATGTAAATGTAAATTAACACATACATGAGAGAGGTAGTTATCTCCCTTTACTTTGGATTAGGACACAGACCCCCATTACAACTTCCGTTTTTCAGGAGGGACGAATGTAATTCTGTGTATTTTAGGGTGTAAAGTCTTTTTTTGCTGCCAGCCTGTAGTTTTTGGTGTACAGGTGCATGCTTGGTATCAAAATAATGGAAATTGTCTAAGCTTTGGGCAGGCATGAGTTTCAATAATGAAAGTTTGAAACTCTGGGCGAGAGGACACAAGGAGACAGGTGGTGACTAGGCTGTTAGTGACGTCCCCTTGGCGTTGCTAGGCACCCCTCCCAGCTGCCGGCATAGAAAGGTCCAGATTTTGACAGTCGATCTATGTCAAGACTTTCATGGCTTCTTTCTCACAGGCTGGGCCAGGCATGCAGCAAAGCTTACTGGCCATGGAATGTTTGGGGCTGAGCTACAGCACTAAGCGTTAACATAGTTGCTTATGGAAAGTTAATGAGGGTCGGTGCACATAAGTAAGACACACAGAAAGAGAGAACCAGTTATCTCCCTTCAATACAGATATGCAAAACACACAGGCAGAGAAAACCAGTTATCCCCCTTCACTTTGGATATGCAAAACACAAAGAAGAAGAGAACCAATTATCACCCTTCAGTTGTGATATGCAAAACACAGGTGAGAGAAACAGTTATCTCCCTTCACTCATGATATGCAAAACACACAGAAGGTTAGAACCAGTTATCTCTCTTCTCATGCAAGTAGCCTGCCATGTATATCAGCATGCGGAACTGGACAGAGACACAACAAACAACTAAACAGATACTGCTGCAATGTTTTTCACAAATTTCAGATTTAATAAATAAACTGCTTCCGAGAGTTAAGATCTGCTACGAGATTTCCAAATGCAATTCATTGGATACTTTATTTCACCTAATATTAGTTTTCTTCACCAGACACATTTTGCTTGATTCGGACTGATTATCCACCTTACATGGGGCCAGTTTTTTTTTACTTTTTTGTGTGAAGTATGATTGTCAGAAAAACTAAAGTGTTGGAATCAAAAGTATCATGTTAAAAAGCCTTCATGTACTTCTGAAAGTCTGTCTTTACAGTTCAAACATTTGGTGGAATTTAAACCCTGATGTCCCAATGTGTCAGCAACACAAGCATTCACTGACAGATATGCCTGCGTTTGGAATAAATATTTCCAATAGCTGCTCACTTTAACAGCACACGCACAAAAAAAAAAATAAATATATAATAATAATAAGAATTAGAGACCTAAGCTTTAGTTAGACTACTACGTACAATTATGAACAGAATAACATGTTAGTTAAAAAGCAGGGTTTTTTTTTGCAATATGTTCCCATTCACTATAACACCCAACCTTCTTTTTCTCCCTGTTAGTCTGGGTGTTATTTATGATAAAAGAAGTTAGTCAGGGGAGACAATCCTTGTGTGGCGACCTCACCTTTTCATTCTGTGAGCTTGATGAGCTGGTTGTGGACAGGTTCCTCTCCAAGTCAGCGACTCTCTGACGCGAAGCTTTTAATCGACCCGTCAACTCCTCTATTTCCTCTGTAAAAGATAATAAACTAATTTAGAGAATTTTTATCCGAAGCTGAACATGTAAAACTCCTTTTTTTACTAACTCGATCTGATGGGCCAACATATGAATCTGCAAACAAAATTTGATCAAAATGACTAGAGTTGCAAAGAAAACAGTGTGACACATGGCCTGGCAGACATGCTGACCCCGCTTTTCTCGAAAGCATGTGATAAAAGCAAGAAGCAATGATTGCTTTTTTGGTAATACAAACCCAAATCAAATGACCTGAATACAGGGCCAAGATGTTTCTTTTGCTTTTTTTCTTTTTTCATTTTCCTGTCAAAACTACCTTTACAATTAGCACATAATCCATAACCATCATTAGTTAAAAACTGTGCATAAATATTGCATGTTTTGTGAATTTACAATAATAAATTTGCACCACACCTCTAACTAAGAAAGTAAGGTTTTATTTTTTATCTGATTGGTGAATCAAACATTCATCTCAATTCCTTTACTCAAATGACGGAAGATAACTAACACTGTATCAGAAAATTTGCTAAATAACAGCACAAACCTTATAATTTTGTTTGACAAAACAGATATTCAAACTGCCAAGTCAATCTGATTGGTAGAACTCACCAAATCGCTGCTCAGAGACTTTTGTTGATTGGTTGAGCTGAGACTGTAGCTCTGTCTTCTCAGCAACTAAGATTCCAATGGTCTGAATATGAACCTGAACAAAGAACAACACAAGGTTACCTTTTGGCAGATTCATTTACCTGTAACATCACTAACACATCTCTTTTTCTTCTGTGGTCAGGTCGTACAGTTTGACTCCAAAATGAAAGGCTTCCTGAGAGTCCCTTAATATTTCATACTTCCTGACTCTACATGTACTTCATTTCACATCTTTATAATCACTGACATGTATGAATTTATTTATTTATTTGTTTTTACGCTGTACTCAAGAATATTTCATTATGATGAGACAAAACCAGACAGAACGCGCGGGAAACCAAGAGGAAGCCAGCATGAGGTGGGCTCACAGGGGCTTCTAGCTCAAAGATGATGAAGGACACCACTCTCCAAGTTAGAATGTGACACGGTTACATTACGCTAATACAGTGTACAGCTAACTTCAGCTGATTTTAGATGAGTTCATTTTCAAGATACCGGTATTGCCCCAATTTAAGAAAAAGCTGACAGACTAGAGAACAGGGCGAAGACAAGTCCTGCGAACATTTCAGAGTCAGGTTCTAAAAACTTCCAGTCTAAATCTATTGAATATATCACCTGTAGCTGTTCCTTGAGTGATCCGAGATCTTTTCGTAGGCGATCCTCAAATCCATGCCTCTCCTGGAGGAGCTGATCCTGCAGGTTCTGGGAATGTGATCTCTGAAACAACAACACTATCATTGTTGTCATAACTACAGACTGACTGTGCATGTAGATAAATTAGAAGATAAACAAACTAACTCAGTAATATGTTACCGGCGCACCCCAAACTTCATGTTTTTTATCGCTTCTGTTTAAGGGAGACATACCCACGCTGCCATAGTAATTCAATGGCTGGAGCACTGCTGATGTGGTTTCAATCCACAACGAATCAAATCCGACTACAACCACTACATGTAATTAGACCTCCGAACCAATAACATGGTTATACTATTTTCAACAATCTTTCAACATTTGTTAAAAATATCCAACATATTTCACTTAGACATAATTTTGTATGAACTTATGTATCTATGGCGTGTATGTGATACAGAAACAACTCACGAGCTGCTGGACCTGAGAGTTGAGCTGCTCATTGGCCTGTGCATGTTTCTCCAACAGTGAGGCCAGCTCTCTGTTACGAGTCTGGAAACAGAATACACCAGTAAAGAGTTACACAAACATACACCTAGTGCAATGTACACTTAATGCCAACATTGAGGCCACCTCTCTGTTCCTAGTCTGGAAACAGAATACACCAGTAAAGAGTTACGCAAACACAACCTAGTGTAATGTACACTTAATGCCAACATTGAGGCCAGCTCTCTGTTACGAGTCTGGAAACAGAATACACCATCTAAGAGTTACACAAACATACACCTAGTGTAAGGTACACTTAATGCCAACACTTAGGCCAGCTCTCTGTTACGAGTCTGGAAACAGAATACACCAGCAAAGAGTTACGCAAACATACACCTAGTGTAAGGTACACTTAATGCCAAACATTGAGGCCACCTCTCTGTTCCGAGTCTGGAAACAGAATACACCAGTAAAGAGTTACGCAAACACAACCTAGTGTAATGTACATTTAATGCCAACACTTAGGCCAGCTCTCTGTTACGAGTCTGGAAACAGAATACACCAGCAAAGAGTTATGCAAACATACACCTAGTGTAAGGAACACTTAATGCCAACATTGAGGCCACCTCTCTGTTCCGAGTCTGGAAACAGAATACACCAGCAAAGAGTTATGCAAACATACACCTAGTGTAATGTACATTTAATGCCAACCCTTAGGCCAGCTCTCTGTTACGAGTCTGGAAACAGAATACACCAGCTAAGAGTTACGCAAACATACGCCTAGTGTAAGGTACATTTAATGCCAACATTGAGGCCACCTCTCTGTTAAGAGTCTGGAAACAGAATACACCAGCAAAGAGTTATGCAAACATACACCTAGTGTAAGGTACACTTAATGCCAACACTGCGGCCACCTCTCTGTTCCGAGTCTGGAAACAGAATACACCAGTAAAGAGTTACGCAAACATACACCTAGTGTAAGGTACACTTAATGCCAACACTGAGGCCAACTCACTGTTACGAGTCTGGAAACAGAATACACCAGCAAAGAGTTATGCAAACATACACCTAGTGTAAGGTACATTTAATGCCAACACTGAGGCCACCTCTCTGTTAAGAGTCTGGAAACAGAATACACCAGTAAAGAGTTACGCAAACATACGCCTAGTGTAAGGTACACTTAATGCCAACATTGAGGCCAGCTCTCTGTCCGAGTCTGGAAACAGAACACACCAGTAAAGAGTTACACAAACATACACCTAGTGTAAGGTACACTTAATGCCAACATTGAGGCCACCTCTCTGTTCCGAGTCTGGAAACAGAATACACAAGTAAAGAGTTACGCAAACATACGCCTAGTGTAAGGTACACTTAATGCCAACATTGAGGGCCACCTCTCTGTTACGAGTCTGAAAACAGAATACACCAGCTAAGAGTTACACAAACATACACCTAGTGTAAGGTACACTTAATGCCAACATTGAGGCCACCTCTCTGTTCTGAGTCTGGAAACAGAATACACCAGCTAAGAGTTACACAAACATACACCTAGTGTAAGGTACACTTAATGCCAACATTGAGGCCATCTCTCTGTTACGAGTCTGGAAACAGAATACACCAGTAAAGAGTTACGCAAACACAACCTAGTGTAAAGTCCACCTAATGCCAAGAGTAAGGCCAGCTGTTGCGGGTCTGGAGAATAAATACAACAGCACTGTGTTGAAGTGTAAAATTTAAATGATTAAAGTAACGGAAAAGTACACCTAATGCCAACAGTAAGGCCAGCTCTATGTTGAAGGTTTGGAGAACTATACATGTACACCAGTAAAGTGTTACATAAAAATACCAGCCCACAAAGTGTAACCATTAGTTAGCTACACCAATGCAAAAGTATATTTGTGTATATGTACATGTACTTTTGGGCTTCAGTCTATTGGCTATTCAAATGTACTTTTTCTAATTTTTAGGACATCTTGTCTACTCTTTTTAATCACTATACATGCAAAATGTAACAAAAATACAGTTTCTCTGTTCTAATATGGCTAGTCCATCTGATCTACAACGTACACATATCTTTTCTTGCTGGAAAGACTGATAGAGAGTTTTGGTGTACAGGTGCATGCTATCGGCACTACCAATATCTGTCCTAAAACAATAAGAATTAAAACAATAAGAATTAAAACAATCACTTTCACATAAAAATACACAAAGTGTACACATAAAATAAAACACACCAAATACAAAGTGTAGCTTTTCACCAATGCGGTCGCTGTGAGTCCAGCTCATGCTGGTTTCCTCACCGGTCGTACGTAGGAAGATCTGTCAGCAACCTGCAGATGGTCGTGGTTTTCCCCTGCGCTCTGCCCGTTTTCCTCCCACCATAATGCTGGCTGCTTTCGCATAAGTGAAATATACTTTAGTATGGCAAAAAATCACCAATCAAATAAACCACAAAGTCTATGTAAAAATTTTAAATGTTTACACAAAGTACACAGAGTGTAAATGTAATTACTATCTGAAGTATTGCATGAAGAAGACTTTGATCACTGACCTCTAGTTCTGTGAGACTAGATGTCTCCTGGTCTTCAGAACTGTTCATGAAGGCAGAGGACTGTGTGGGAAACAAGAGAATAACAGATTAAATGAATAAGCATAAATGTTTCATATTTGCCTTTATTTCTTTTATTTCTCCAATATGCAATACCCATAAATTGTTCACTTACAAAATGGTTGGCTGAAATATGACGGGGAGGAGGAGACAGCAATGTAGGGGTTTAACCTAGCCATTCTGGCACGTAGTACCTGGCAAACCTCTTGACTTTATACGCTGTAACCTCTCTGGTCTAGGGCTAAGCTCTCTTAATTACAGGTAAGAAAATTTGACATGGTACTTTAATAAAACGCTGACCTAAATTCACTGGCGAAGGTATTTCCGATGGCACATTTTTTCCTTGGCAACAATTTTAATTGTAAATAAACTACTGATTAAGATCAAAGTTCAATAAGTTGTTGCCTTATAAAGTTTTTCTGCCATGTGGCTTTTATTGTTCCATATTCTGTATCACTGAAAACATATTTATTGTCAAAACAACGGCACACTGCACTTTTGTTCAATAGCCCATGGCAAAAATAATGCTAACCTAAATACTTAATGCACTGGCAATTATGACAGCTTTTGCAGAATGCTGTCAATAATCACTAGGGCTGGGGGTGATCAGCCACTGCCAGAACAGTTTAGCCTACTGTGCCAGTGAGGACCCCTGACCACATACCACACCCATACAACATATAAGAAACAGGTCAACAGCAATCTCTGTGATAGAGCTGTGCACTTAAATGAGCTGAAAATTACTCATTTTTTGAAAAAGATTTCAACCATGATTAAAGTTGATCATCCTACCCTAACCTGAGCATTACATTGATCATAGAAAAGAGTTCTGAGTTTTCCTGGGCGGATAGCATTACGTGAATCTGACATCCTACGCGAAAAATGTTTTAGAACCAAAAGTAATATTAAATGATCTTTTTTCTTCTATTTAAAAATGCATTTTTCAGACAAATTTTCGAGGCTACTACAGTACAAAAAAGTCTAGGCAAGTTGGTACATTTCAGTATTCAAAAGAGAATTTTAACAGGCAAATGCATTTCTAATTTACACAGAAAACATTTTGTCATTGTTATTTCACTAAGACCTGTTAAAAAACATATACTTTAATACAAGTCAAAAAAATTATTTCTTTCTTTGAAACACAAATACACGTGTATATGTTCACAGAACGAAGCCAGAGAAACAACCATGAGGTTATTCTTACCTCTTGCAATAGACCATTGAGTTGTCGTGACAACTGCTGAAGGCTTTCTGTGGAGGCAGTTGGTCTAAAAACACATAACAATACATGATTTTGAATTTAACAGGGCATTCTTCAGTAATACTGTCTGTTCCTATTTCTTAGCAGAATGTGATCACACAAATGTAAATTTACCGAGATAAACCACACAACTTAACAGTATTTTATACCACAATTTTAAAAATTTGATACAAACAAACAAAACACATCAAACACATTTTGTTAGACTGAACTAGGACCTATAAACATTATTAACCCACTCATATAATGGCTGTTTTTTATTTCTTTAAATCTAAAAAGGAAATCAAAATATAAACCAGCTATCAATTTACACTGCAGATGTCATACAATGTACCCGTTAATATATTTTCACATATAACACTATTACCTGTGTCGTCTGAATTATCTACTCTCAAACTACCTATGTATGTGGGAAGGTCTGCGGATGGTCGTGGGTTTCCAAAGCCTGGTTTCCTCCCAGCATTATGCTGGCCGCTGTCGTACAAGTGAAATATTCTTGAGTATGGCGTAAAACACCAATCCAATAAATAAAATAAATCAAACTACCAAATCATGTTTTGATGTTTATGTTCAGAAACCATAAAGGTCATTTCTAGAAATGAACTATTATGGTAAGTATATGTTCAATAACATGGAGCATGAAACATGAGGGTAAAACAATATACATGTACCTTCCAGGATAAAACAATAAAACTTCTATCTATGATTACTCATGTCTGAAATAATGTTCAAAAGATAAATCAAGAGACAAAAAATCTATCAGCTAGATACTCTGACAGAGTAGTGTAAACTGTTGCAAATATGTATCCTCTGGAAACTTATCTCTCAAAGATCATAAGTTTAAGATAATACATGCAAGAAATCCTGTGAACTTTGGTTTGTTATTAATTTATATCTCGTTGAAACTTAATATATTTACAAGAAACAAGAACCAAAATGAATAAACATCAAACGAAATCCTCAGAATGACACAATGCAAGGTGTGGCAGGAGTGTCCAAGACACACACTATTGTGTAACAGTCCTGGGTCATAGTGTGGCAGGAGTGTCCAAAACAGACACTATTGTGTAACACTCCTAGATCATTGTGAGACAATACAAGATGTGGCAGGAGTGTCCAAAACAGACACCATTGTGTAACAGTCTTAGATCATTGTGAGACAATACAAGATGTGGCAGGAGTGTCCAAAACAGACACCATTATGTAACAGTCTTAGATCATTGTGAGACAATACAAGATGTGGCAGGAGTGTCCAAAACAGACATTATTGTGTAACAGCCCAGGGTCATGGAGAAATAATGAAAGATGTGGCAGTAGTATCCAAAACAGACACTATTGTGTAACAGTCATGAGTCATAGTGCGACAATTAAAGCGTGAGTGAGTGCTTAGGGTTTAATGTCGTACTTAGCAATTTTCCAGTCACATGGCGATGAAGGAGTCCTTACAGTGCGCATACATGTGATGTGCCTTCTTGTTGCAGAACACATTTCCTACACTCTTTCATCTAGTGCTACTTCACTAAGACGACTGACCGAGTGCAAGTAAGCCACCCTACCTGAGCCATTATACTGATATGGCTCAACCAGTTGTTGCACTACCCCTAAATGCTGAATGCCAAGCAAGGAAGCTACAACTTCCTCTTTTAAGGACTTAGGTATGACCTGACCCAGGATTGGCCCTGGATCTACAAAACCCCTATAGTGGAGGCTCTGCAAACTAGACAATGAAAGAGGTGACAAGCAGGGCTCAAAACAAGCACTACTGTGTGACAGTCCTGAGTCAGAGTGAGTCAATGAAAGAGGTGTCAAGAAGGGCTCAAAACAACCACTACTGTGTGACAGTCCTGAGACACAGTAAGTCAATGAAAGAGGTGACAAACAGGGTTCAAAACAAACACTATTTTGTGACACTCCTGGGTCATAGTGAGACAATGAAAGAGATGACAAGGAGGGTTCAAAACAACCACTATTGTGTAACAGTTCTGGAGCAGAGTAAGGCAATGAAGGAGGTGACAAGCAGGGTTCAAAACAATCACAATTTTGTAACATTTCTGAGTCAAGGTGCATCAGTTCAAAACTATCACTACTATGTTCATACAGTTCTGGGTCATAATGAGTCCGTAACGAGGCCATAATCATTCACTGATTCACAGTGAGTAAAGCACTACACCTGGTGCATTAATCTGTCGCTCATAATTAAAGCACAAATCACCTTGCTCACTCTTTCTTGATCTTGTAGTATCAAACAAAATTCAAGCTCATCTATTGTTCATCACCTAATGTTATTTCTAATGGAGGGCTAGACTAAAAAGAGAGAACAGTAATCTTCAGGGATCCAGAACGTGCCAAACCAGAAAAAGAAAAGAAAACTAACAACTGATAAAGGACTATGGACAAAAAGAGAGATACCTTCCCAGACCGCTTGTCTCTCCAAATCTGCTGATATGCTGTAAATCTAATGACTGATCTTCCCTATATTCAGGCTCACTCATTAAGCTGTCAGTCAGGAAGATAACAATTAAAACTTTTTTTAAAAATTACTACGAGGCTGAAATAAGGGTGACCTTAAGGGTAGAGTTCTAACAAATCAAAATAGTAATAATTATCCTTTTTATTCCGTTTTGGGCTCAATTTTTTCATATATGTTGTATGATATTTGTCAGGAAATAGTTAGAACAAAACCAAAATTAGACTCAAGAAAACATAGCCCATTCATTTCAACAACAGTATTATATGAGAATGATATCATAAACTTGTTTTTTAAACTTTTTGACGTGAAATAACAAACTTCTTTATTAAGACAATTCCTGGCATTTACAGAAAAAAAAAGATGTCTAACATTCTCTCACGTTATAAGTATGCATGCAATAGGGTGTCTCACTTCAGAATGCCAAATATAATGTCTCAAAACCGTTTCAATCCTAGATGTTGCTATTTCTTTCAAGCACACAAGCATAACAAAATTTGTAATCACGATTTCTTACCTGTTTCCGTTACTGTTGGTATGTTCAGAGGATTCCAAAACGTCACTCTGTAAACAAAACCGTGCAAACTTATTAAATCAATGCATAAAAGTCAACATAAGATATTATGACCTAAGAATTCTTCTTATTACATTTTCACACTCTAACCATTTCTTTATCAGCTCATAAAATTTAGACCTGAACACTGTTCATTGCTGAGGTCAAAAAATTTTCACTTACAGGTATATGTGAATTGTGAAGCCAGTAAGGTTTGTGGACGAAGAAAAATTAAGTACCAGTGTAAACCACTGCCCTTTGTCAGCTATATGACAAACTTTCTAACTTATAAACTTCTTCTGTGTGACAGGTTACCAAATTTGTGCGCATTCAACACATACTTTCAAGGTTAAAACAAAGAAAGCCTGTTAAACTGTTACATTCCACTAAAAAAATCATTACTGGGAACTGTAAAACATACTGATGGCACAAAAATGTAAACATACGAGTCACCTTAATAAAATTCCAAAAGAAACACATATTTGATCTTTGAATGGAAATTTTTCAGTGATAACACTTTGCCATATTTGTGCTTCACGATTGGATTTACATGTGTAGAACTTACAGTAAATAAGCTTATTGTTACATGTACATGCTGATACTGAATCTGTAGGATATGAAACTGCTACTTACATGTAGGTTATCTCCCTTAATTGGAGATTCTATAATACTGTCGTCAGCTTTGGGTTTCAGTGTAGGACTGCTTTGTTCCAGAGGTATTATCAAATTGTTATGGGTGGATTTATTATCGCAGTTTGCGTTAACTGTGTTCTCTTTCACTTCTTCCTTCTTGCTCTTTTTTGATTTGGGATTGGCAGGAGAGTTAGAGGGAGTGCGGCCAGTCTTTGATTGAAACTGTTTCAGCTGAAATAGAAACTTACTGATTAATTGGTGAATTTAGCTGTTGTTATTTAGTTATTTACTAATCTGACTGCTCTTTAACGTTGTACTCAAGAATTGTTCACTTGTATGATAGCAGTCAGGTTTATGGGTAGAGTAAAATGGAAGGCCTGCAGCAAACAGCCTCTCTTTGCCAGGTATCTGAAAAAACAATCTAACTTAAATTTATTTATCTGATTGGTGATTTATGTCATACTCAAGAATATTGTACAATGGCAGCCAGCATTATTGTGGGAGGAAACTGGGCAGAGAATGAGGAAGACAACAGTCATCCACAGGTTGCTCGCAGACCTTACCACGTATGGCCGGAGAGGAAGATAGCAAGAGCTGAACTTGAACTCACAGCAACCGCATTCGTTGGAGGCTCCTGGGCCATTGCAGCGTGCTGGCATGCTAACCTCCTTGGCCATGGAGGAGCCCCACTCAACTTAAAGCCACTGACAAAGAATCCGATAGTTGAAGCAAACCATTGTATTAACCATCAGAAGAGGCGCTCATAGACACCATAATCATGGTTGCTCAACCCCTAGTCTTAGTGTAGCCTAATGGTTAGAGTGTCCACCTTGAAGTCGGGAGACCCAGAATCAAACCCATGTTGGATCACACCAAAGGCTTTAAAAATGGTACTTGTTTGCTGCCTTGCCTGGCACTCAGCACTGAGAGGTTATAGCAGGGAACTGGTTGGCCCTGTGTCAGTATAATGTGACTGGGTGAGGTGTGACAGGGTCACTGGCTAGACATTTCTTACATTCAGTCTAGTCCATCAAGATGGGCTCAGTGTGCTATTTTAAAATTTTTACATTCACTGCAACACTGAGTCCATATCCGCCTCTGAGAAAATCGCCGCACAGTTTAGAACTCCAACTCGAAGGGACCAAACTTAATGAAGTCAACGCTGACAGCACCCAAACTTACCTGCAATTCATTTTTATGCGGTTTTGTGTTGAATTAAGAAGAATAAAGTTGTTCTTGCAGACAGCAGAGGGAATATAATGGGTTTCTCAAGAATTTCAATGCCAAGACTCAGTCACATTATGGATGTCGACAGCAAGGCAATGACTACCCACTGAAGCTCTAGCAGTCAATGTGACCACAAGGCACTGAGCTAGTTAGTCTCATGTCTGAGAGTAGTAAATGAAGAGGATACTATTAATAGATTCCACTGTATATAAATGAGCAGAGGAGATGAGTTAGATTGCCATAAGTGGGAAGGAGACGGTGGTCTGAAATCCATTCCAAGTTTATTGAGAGGCAGTGATGGGATTAGTGTAATGATGAATGTCAGAATCTTAAAATAATGACATAGTGACACAATGAGTCCATCTCAATGGACTAACATCAGATCGAATCTTGTTCTTGGCACAGCCTTGTGAGAACTTTTTAAAACTAGCCCCAGACTGGCCAGCTGCTCTGGTAAGAGTTGTACCCATGTGTCATTTTCTGACACGGACATTATGCTTTCCAATACCCATTACTGTACTAAAATGAAATAAGATATCGAAACTATGTGTAGTTTTCCAGTTTGTTGTAAAAGGCACAGAGTGAAAAGGTTCATGTAAACTAAAGGATCATGTGCCATATATATCTATGTACACGTTTTAAAAAAAAAAATTCAGTAAGGAATGTGTTGTTGTGGTTTAAGCCGGTGTTGATTACAGAGAGATTTTGTGGCAGCACCACAATAAAACATTTTGAAACACGAGCCTGATTGTGATCACAAACTGTAGTGGCTGTTCTGTACGGCATGAGGCAGAATTAAACTTCACAAAAGAGTTAACTTACTTTTTTCCTAGCGGCTGCTATTTTTTCCCTTTTGGAGCTGTCTGCCATTTTGCAGCTGAAGACTTTATAGAGGTGCCTCTATAGTATTACCCTAGGATAAAAACATCACACAGGATGATTGAACTGTCAAGTGACAAGTCCTACTTTCCCCTCTGTGAGCCCAATAATAAAACATACCACTATTACGACAATGCTCTAATTGCATCATCTGTAAGAAGGTATTAAAGCTAAACTTTCAGCCGATGCATGAGGATAAAACCGGTTTTGCATCGGGTAATATTTATAGGGGTAAACTTCAAATTTGACACGAAGGCGCTACAGGGCAGCACTAAATTTCAATATTTAACAAAAAATAATCGTCATAAAATACATTTTATTTTAACAAGCAAATTTTCTCACTAAATTAAGCCAATTTTCTCAATATCCCAGTTTCATTCAGTGCGTTCCTGGGTTCGTGAGGAAAATGAAAGTTTAAAATCACGTTCGCTCTAATGAATGAAAACGGTAATGTGTATTTCTGTTTTCCCGAGATAAGGCATGAAAGAGCTCGGTTAAAACCGCTATATATCTTCCTGATACAAACCTTTCAACTAGTTTAGTCAAAAATCAAATCGACTTCTCCAATGGAGAGAATAATACCTTGTGCTGGTAGAAATATAGCACCATTTTACTAGAGCTAGCCTTAACACTAACAGCCTAGCCCTGCCACTTCACTACACTTTAACCTGGCGGAAGGTGAGATCACAATGGAGCACTAGCAGCGCTCAATTAACATTAACATGGTCAGAGCTCTGCATGCTCCCACATTGCACATGTATTCTTAGTAAAACTGATCAGGACAGTATATTCTGATGACACACTCCACCTGCAGACAGCAGCGTTTGTTGTCATGTTTGTTTGGGCCCACGCAGACTGTCATGACTCTACGCTGCAAGGAGTATCTTGCATAGTTTTAGTCAGTAAACTATGGCGGGCTAGGCTAGTATAACTGTAGTGCGCAAGGTAGTCAGTCACGTCATGTCTTCAACAATGTAAATACATGTAAGCAGGCATTTGGACTCACAGATACCACCACCTCACCCTCTTTGAGAAAATAAAACAAGCCAAACAATCTCATGATAGGAATTGTGCTTTTGTGTTGTCTTAACAGATGCAGACTTTTTGGATCTCTAACATGTAGGATTGACATATAAAACATGACTAAAAAATTTCGTTATCTATCCAGGAATGTGCCTTTTATTATGTGCTCTGGCCAATGAAATTAGTTTGTTAGTGATCCAACATGACTGCAAATACATGTCATCTTTATGATATTTATATATATATATACAATTCAGTGTATGTTTGTGTAGTTCTGTCCCCGGACTCCAGAGGATCTCAGGAGGAGGTGGGGTTGAAGAATTACCAAACTATGAGTGATCACTGCACATGATATTTCCCTCATACCCATTCTTGCGCAGGGAGTTTTGTGGATTCACTTTCATTGTTTGTTTTTTTTTTATATGTTTGTTTGTTTGTTTCTGTGGTAGCAAAGAAGTGGGTGACATATTGTCTTGCGTAGTCTTGCATGAAGTTTGCAGGTTGAGACTGTTGTGACCAGTGTGACCCATATCACACATGGGTGATTATGCCTTGCATGACTGCAGGTTGGTCCAGTGTCAGTATAATGGGACTGAGTGATGTGTCATGTCTTGTGACTTCGGCATGATATATACTTCAGTGGATGCATGGATACACGCCTAAAGACCCTTCATCGTCTTTAATATGACTGAAAAATGACTAAGTATGTCATAGAAGCCCAAGCATATTTACATCCAATTTCAGGTGATGGGGGGAATTTCCAGGGATCTAACAGAAGTTGGATGTCATTCTGTTTGAAGTCAGAACTGCAAAACCTATATAGATCTTCATATTTTTCTATTTCCCCATTGGTCCATAAAACACATGCACATCATGAATTTTGTTGAAGGGCTTTCGAGGCATTGATATTTCTTGAAAAAAAAAGAAGTATGTTCTTGAACACACTTGACTGTTCAAGGTTAAATAACATGTAGTATTATGGTTTTAAAGGGCAGATAACAAAACAGTATATTAATCTCCACATGAAAGTTTGTATTTTAAGCTGAATCATACTTGAGAATGCTGGAAAACAGTTTTTATTATGTCTTATTAAGTCCTTGAAAAACGTTTTCTTTTTTGGGTAGGCTAAGGAGCCATAGTCTAACAACTCTCCTGCCCCTCTTGTGTACAGTGTGTCATGGATGCCATCAGTGTGGGGGTGTTTGCGAAGAAGCCCCTCAAGGAGGTGGTCACACCCCACAAACTCTCCGTCCTCAGTCTAATCTACGACTACAGTGTGATGAAGAGCAAGTCAGATGAGAAATACTTCACACAGAAACAGATGAGGAACTTCATGACCTGTGTGCTCAAACTTCTTCAGGTAAAGTGTCAGATTGTAGTCTCAAATTTCTCCTGTCTCATGACCTGTGTGCTCAAACTTCTTCAGGTAAAGTATCAGATTGTAGTCTCAAATTTCTCCTGTCTCATGACTTGTGTGCTCAAACTTCTTCAGGTAAAGTATCAGATTGTAGTCTCAAATTTCTCCTGTCTCATGACTTGTGTGCTCAAACTTCTTCAGGTGAAGTGTCAGATTGTAGTCTCAAATTTCTCCTGTCTCATGACTTGTGTGCTCAAACTTCTTCAGGTAAAGTATCAGATTGTAGTCTCAAATTTCTCCTGTCTCATGACTTGTGTGCTCAAACTTCTTCAGGTGAAGTGTCAGATTGTAGTCTCAAATTTCTCCTGTCTCATGGCCTGTGTGCTCAAACTTCTTCAGGTAAAGTGTGAGCTTGTAATCTCAAATTTCTCCTGTCTCGTGACTTGTGTGCTCAAACTTCTTCAGGTGAAGTGTCAGATTGTAGTCTCAAATTTCTCCTGTCTCATGACCTATGTGCTCAAACTTCTTCAGGTGAAGTGTCAGATTGTAGTCTCAAATTTCTCCTGTCTCATGACTTGTGTGCTCAAACTTCTTCAGGTGAAGTGTCAGATTGTAGTCTCAAATTTCTCCTGTCTCATGACTTGTGTGCTCAAACTTCTTCAGGTGAAGTATCAGATTGTAATCTCAAATTTCTCCAGTCTCACGGCCTGTGTGCTCAAACAACTTCAGGTAAAGTGTCAGATTGTAGTCTCAAATTTCTCCTGTCTCATGACCTGTGTGCTCAAACTTTTTCAGGTAAAGTGTGAGATTGTAATCTCAAATTTCTCCTGTCTCATGACCTGTGTGCTCAGACTTCTTCAGGTAAAGTGTGAGCTTGTAATCTCAAATTTCCCCTGTCTCATGACCTGTGTGCTCAAACTTCTTCAGGTAAAGTGTGAGCTTGTAATCTCAAATTTCCCCTGTCTTATGACCTGTGTGGTCAAACTTCTTCAGGTGAAGTGTGAGATAGTAATCTCTTGTTTCTCCTGTCTCATGACCTGTGTGCTCAAACTTCTTCAGGTAAAGTGTAAGATTGTAATCTCAAATTTCTCCTGTCTCATGACCTGTATGCTCAAACTTCTTCAGGTAAAGTGTGAGATTGTAGTCTCAAATTTCTCCTGTCTCATGACCTCTGTGATCAAACTTCTTCAGGTAAAGTGTCAGATTGTAGTCTCAAATTTCTCCTGTCTTATGACCTGTGTGCTCAAACTTCTTCAGATAAAGGGTAAGAATTTAGCCTCAAAATTTTGGTGTCTCATGACCTCTGTGATCAAACTTCATCATATATTACACTGTCTGTAGTCTCAAATTTCTGACGTCTTCATGACCAGCGCAGAAGCTTCTCACCAGTGCAGTCTCCACGAGGTCAACACCAGCTAAATAAATAAATCATGACCTGTGTACTAAGACTTCTTCATGTAAGTGTCATAGCGTTCAGTATTAGAAGGAAGGTGTGTCGAAACATTAGGTGGAGAGGGTCAGGATTCATTAGGGTATTGTTCTTAATATTGTTTATTTTCTCTCTCTCTCCCCTGACAGAGCCCAGATGTACCACTGCAGAAACTTCTGAACAACCTGAAGGGAACTCTCAGTCCCTCATTACAGGAAGCCTTCTCCAACAGGTATAATGCTGTTGTGGAGAACAAGATAGGCAGGGAGAAAAATTCTTCTGGATGTTGCTGATTAATTAATTAAAACCTTGCATTTTGTCTGGCGTTAAACAACAATAAAATTGGTTGGGGGTTTCCTCCCATCATAATGTTGGTTGTCATCGTATATAAGTAAACTATTCTTAGGTACGGCGAAAACACCAAAGCAAAAAAGGACAAATGAACTATAATTGCATGTATCAAAAAATAAGTTTAAAATTAAAAGTGCACATACTGTAATTCATTACTTTTTGCCTTATTAATTAGTAATTCATTAATACTTTTTGTGAAACCCTGAAATTGGCCAATTAAACCAATGTAGTTCTGTCTCCAAAATCAAATTAGGGATATGCAGAATTTACATTGAAAGTTGCTCTTGTACGTAAAAAGGTTGAGAAATTATATACCTTTTGGTACAAAAACTTTTAAGTTTTGTGACATGTCTCCTGATTGTTTGTTGTACAGGTTGAAAGAGTTCTACTCTGACGGAGTCAGCCCCATCATGGATTTCTTCCAGACTTTGTCAGAACTTCTGTCTACTGACAGAGGGACTGTGATCAGCAAGACAAGTTTCTTAGGTAATCCTTGTGGAGACAAGCTATGGTTAACTTTAGCTTGCTGCATTATTTTGCCATTTTTCCTCGCCATACACGTAAAGCCTGAAAACGGCAAAGCTGGCATAAATCGCTGATTCCATCGCGTCCTCCATCTTTAATACCCAATAATTTATGCTGGGGGTGTGTTGCCTCTCAGCCAGTGAGAGTCATTAAAACTGCCTGCTTGTTCCTATAAACTCGGAACCTATGTCCAACATTCCGGTTTCCCAATCGTCAAGCGGGTAAATGAACGGTACTGTTCGCTACCTTCTGAGAAGAAGAGTTCTACCGGAAATGTACGAAGTGCACTTTGGCGGTTTCTGACAGCAATTCTCCCCAAACACAGAAGACTTCAGGACTAGTTCTTAGGCAAAATGGAGTCGCCCACAGCGGATGTTGGCATTAACTTTATTTATAATTTATCAGCTTGAGTACATATTAGAATTTTTTTAATCGCATGTACCTGCGAGGAAATACATACTCTTTTCAATGGTATTTGATTAATATTTACATTTTCTTCTCCTGTGATATTGGAATTTAACTAGCAGGTTTAAAGGGATCTCCAATGGGCGTTACATACCATCGCAGTATCCGAGACGTATTTGAAAATTTTTTGAGCATGGCATGAAAGCCTAATGTTATATGATGTTTACAAATATCCTGCGTTTTACTTAACCTTTGGTGCATCAAAATGCACTGTCAGAAGGTCAGAAAGGCCTTAAAACTGGAGGTCAGCATTAAAGGTTTTCTGATCAGGAAGTAATCAGCCTCTTTAAGTGGCCATATGAAGTGGATGAATCTTTGGTGCCTCAAAATGCACTGTCAGAAGGTCAGAAAGGCCTTAAAACTGGAGGTCAGCATTAAAGGTTTTCTGATCAGGAAGTAATCAGCCTCTTTAAGTGGCCATATGAAGTGGATGAATCTTTGGTGCATCAAAATGCACTGTCAGAAGGTCAGAAAGGCCTTAAAATTTTGGAGGTCAGCACTAAGGGTTTTCTGATCAGGATGTAATTAGACTGTTTAAGTGGCCATATGAAGTGGATGAATCAATCAGAAACAAAGAAAATGTGCTACTTGAAAAAAACTTTATTGACTAAGGCATAATAAAACAGTGAAGTAAGTAAATAGACAGTGCTAACGCACCACAGTATTTAACAGAAAAAGAAGGGGGCAACTTCCCAGAAAATGGAATGCTGTATTAGAGAATGTGGACCTTTATTTTCTTGAAAACAGTAATGGGGAGGCGGCATATTTTTTAATCTCATGAGGTGGTGCTAATGTGAAACAGGATCTTGAGCCATGGTGACATCAATAAGTTGTAGGGCAACATCTACAATGTTACAGGGCACCTCCGGGACCAGCCAGTGTACTAGCGTGGTGTAATGACCCAGGAGCCTTTCGGTATAAATGCGGTCGCTGTCAGTTTAAGTTCAACTCATGTTAGGCTAGCTTCCTCTTCAGGCATACATGAGAAGGTCTGACAGCAACCTGTAAATGGTTGTGAGTTTGCCCCCAGGCTCTTCCTGGTTTTCTCGCTCATAATGCTGGCCGCCGTGGCATAGGTGAAATTATCTTGATTTATGGTGTAAAACACCAATAAGATAAATAAATGTCATATTGTGTTTAATGTGACGTCATCACGATGAGCTGGGAATGTAACATTAAATGTCATCATAATGATGCCAAGGTCCCTGTTACATATTTAACAAATTAGCAATTTCCTGAACAAAGATTTGGCATGTTAAGATGAAAATAAAAGATGTAAGTGTGTGCTGGAAAAACGGCATCTTGACATATGTGTGTGGGTGTGATTTTCTCCAGGCATGTTCATCCGACGAATGATTCTGGCTTTTGAGAAGCTGAGCTTTAGCCAGGTGATCTCCCTATATGGGCGTTTTAAGCTGTACTATGAGGCTGTCTACCCTCCAGCAGCTCCCACAGACGAAGAAAATGGAGAACTCAGCAAGTCCATAGCCAAACTATCCATGAGCTTACCCAGTTTTCAAAACTTGCCAAAGTCTAACTTGACTAAAAATCTGGAGGATCTAAGTTTAAGTGAGGGGTAAGTTGGAATGATAATGTTAAAATGATAAATTGACGATTATGTTAAAGATGATGATAGTTATGGTAAAGGTTATAATGTGAAGGTTAATGATAATGATAAACTTGATGATGGTTTAAGATGATTATGATTGTGATGATGTTAAAGATAGTGATGTTTATCATGAAAATGATGTTGAAATGAAGATGAAAAATAGATAAACATCTGAAAATTGTGAGATACTTAATATCGTTTTAGAACATGATAATGACAACATTGAAATTGAATTTCTTTCAATTGATCTTTGTTCTCTCCTAGAATGAGTGGAGAATCGTCAAAGTTTCCCCGCTTCTATTCTTTTCGGACCCTACCTCTAATAAATCGGGCCTCCATGGCCAAGTAGGTCAGCATGGCGCAGTGACCAAGGAGCCTCTCACCAATGCGGTCGCTCTGAGCAAGTCCAGCTCATTCTGGCTTCCTCTCCGGCCATAAGTGAGAAGGTCTGCCAGCAATCTGTGGATGGTTGTGGGTTGCCCCCAGACTCCGTTTTTTACCACCATAATGCTGGCCGTTATATAGGTGAAATATTTTTGAATATTAAAACGCCAATCAAATAAATAAATAAGTACATGTAATAAGCAGTCGATAATGGTCTTATAGGCATTTACGTGGGCTTTCATGAAGTCCATTGACGAGCACTTACTTTCCACCATATTACATTGGATGGCACTTACCTTCCACTGTATTACAATGAAGGGCACTGACCTTCCACGATATTACATTGGATGGCACTTACCTTCCACTGTATTACAATGAAGGGTACTGACCTTCCACCATATTACATTGGAGGGTAGTTACCTTCCACCATATTACATTGGATGGCACATAACTTCCACTGTATTATAATGAAGGGCACTGACCTTCCACCATATTACAATGGAGGGTACTTGCCTTCCACCATATTACTTTGGAGGGTACTTACCTTCCACCATATTACATGGGAGGATACTTACCTTCCACAGTATTACATTGGATGGCACTTACCTTCCACCATATTACATTGGAGGGTACTTACCTTCCACCATATTACATTGGAGGGTACTTGCCTTCTGCCATATTACATAGCAGGGCACTTACCTTCCACAGTATTACAATGAAGGGCACTGACCTTCCACCATATCACATTGGAGGGTACTTGCCTTCCACCATGTTACATTGGAGGGCTCTGCCTTCGGCCATGTTACATTGGTGGGCACTAGCCTTCTGCCATGTTACATTGAAGGGCACTAGCCTTGCACCATCTTATATGCAAATTGATCGCGCTCTGTGAGTGACAATCTGTACTTCACAGGTGGAAAAATTAAATAATTTACCCGTGGCTATCCAGTTTTTCTCCAGCAAAGAAATAGACCACTGTAAGTGAAAAATTCTTGTGTACAGTCTTAAAATACAAATCAAATAAATCAAATTTGTCATCATTACCATGGTTCAGAAACGTTTGTTCTTACATTTACAGGTATGGTAAAGAAATAACTGAGGGATTTTATTCACAGAAGCAGGCAGAGTTGTTCATCACACAACAGGTGAGTGTTAGCTTTGAGCCATGGATGTTACTGCTTTGCTCAGCAGATGTGGCTTGACGTTCGAGTTGAACAAGTGAAAGTAAGGGCAGAACAAACACCAATTCATGTATTAATTAGCTTGATTCAGTTTGATGTATTGATTAAGGTAATATTTTGATTAAGGTGATATATTCATTAAGGTGGTATCTTCATTAAGGCTTATGTTGAAGAAAGTTTAAATATGTTAATGCAAGCTATTCTTGTCAAGGGGAAATTCCATGTTTTGGTAGACTCACTCATCAAAATATAGTGTTGGTCACCTGTGAAAGTGAAAGCTATCATAAATGTGAAGAATTCTTGAGTTCTACAATCAAATAAAGAAATAAATTCCTGAAAATAGGACATGAGCTTCACTTCAGCTGCTGTTGTCAAACCTTTCAGGGTCAGTTTTTTTAGCAAAAAATTGTAAATAATATGTTTTCATTTCCCCAGGTTTTTCTACTACAGCACAATGAAAATGAAGCAATGCCCCCTGATAAACTTCAGGATAAGATTTCAGAGATTCTGAAAATAAACCCTGACTTAACAGAAGCGGTGAGTATAAATGGCTCAATTGTTTCACAGATTTTACAGATGTAGATATCTGTCCATTTTATTTTCAGATTCACAACTACTAACATTTGGGGGCCGATGTTGATAGCATGCCAACAGAGTGCAATCACCAAGGAGCCTCTGTGATTTCATTTCCAGCTCATGCTGGCTTCTTCTTGGCAACCTGCGGATGGTCGTGTGTCTCTCCGGAGTCAGTTATATGTCTTCTACATAGTTACATGCTTCAGTAGCTAGGACACTTGAAGTGTGGACTTAAATGCGACCTTGCAAAGGGAATTGCTGGATTCCCCAGCTCTGACTACTGATCTGGCCTTATGTTTATACAGGACGATTCGGATGGCCAGTATCAAAGTCTACCCTAATTCCTCAGCCTTTTCACAGATGAAAGAGCAACTTTCAGTGCAATTTTGTTCTTGGAGACAAACCTCCATTGGTTGGATTGGCCAGTTTCAGGGCTTCGCAAAATGTGTAATTTTATCAGTCAGCACAGAATAATGCCTTCAGAATATGCTTAAATAAACACCTTGCAAACATGCGAAAGGGCTGAAGAAATACAGTAGTGTTTGTTGAAGAGGAGGCGCTGGGATCACAATCTTAGACTTAAGTCTAAATTTTAATCGTTAAATTTGGTGTCTTCCTTTCTGTTATTTTAGCCTAAAGTTGTTGTACAATAAATTAACAAGGGTTAACGTTATCAAGCAATATTTTGACCTTGTTACCACAGAAATTCTGACTAAGCCTGTACACGTTGCTCTGCGATCCTGGGGCCGCTTGTCTTACACTCTGTACGTTACACATGGGAAATTTTGTCAGGAACTTGCCAAAAGTCAAGGGTTTATCCTCCACCTTAAACAAGCAATGAAATAAATATTTATTTGTTGTGTTTTGCAGCATTTCCTGAGCTACCTGAACAACCTAAGGGTGAAAGAGTACTGCACTGCTATCCATAATCACTATCACTACTTTGACAGACACAAGTTTACCTCCACTGACTCGGGGAACTCTTCAAACAAGTCCAAGGATGAGGACATTGGCAGGAGATATGCAGCTCTTAACTTGGCGTCACTCCACTTCCGATTTGGTCATAGGTAGAAAAACTGGCAGTTTTGAGTAATTCCTGAGTAATTGAGTAATTAATAACCATATGTTACAAGCAGTTTTTTACTTTTCTGAATAATGTTTAACTTTCAACTTTTCTCCCCAAAATTCCAATTAGAATGTTCCAGTTGTAAGAGGAAAGGTCTGACAGAAACCTGCAGATGATTGTGGGTTTCCTCTGGACTCTGCCCGGTTTCTTTGCACAATAATGCTGGCTGACGTAGTATACGTGAAATTTTCTTGAGAACAGAATATAACTTCAGTCAAAGAAATAAATAAATGAAACCAATTTGAATGCAATGAGTTAAAAATGTAGTTTTATGTAGTTTTTTTTTTTGATTTCCAGAAAAGAGTCTTTAGCTGCGCTGCAAGAAGCCATTAAACTTGCTCAGGAATCAAATGACCATGTTTGTCTGCAACATGCCCTGGTGAGTGATTATCCAATGATTACAATGTATTCTGTAAGTTAGTAACCAATCAGAATCATGCACATGTATGTGGTAAGTGAATCACAAGTGAAAAGGTTGTATGGTGAGTAACCAATCAGAATCATGCACATGTATGAAGTAAGGGAATGACAAGTTAAAAGGTTCTATGGTGTGAGCAACCAATCTACCACGCTGTTAGTTGTGGGCCGTGTGCAAACATACATGTTAAATAGAGATGACCTTTCAAACAACGAGTGGGTCACACAACACACCGGCTGGTATGTTTACCTCCCTGAGTAATATCATTTCGTGCTGTTTATGTCTACAAATAAACAAATTTGAGTTTGTTTACTTGCTAGATTTGCTTCCTGATTAATATAAAGGTAAACTATCAGGATTTCCTTCAGAGAAAAAAGTGTTATTTCGCACTGTTTATATTTTTTATATTTTACACCCAGATGCCATAACAATAAAAAAGAAACATTTGTTTCAAGATGTTGCGAGCTCAGCGGTATGACATCATAATACTGTGAACTTTTTCATTTCTGTGTCACACAACAATAAGACATGATGTCATACATACACAGCTTTGAGGTTTCTAGGTCAACTGCTTTAGCCTAAGCTTGTCGTTGATTGGTCTAAAATGCATGAACTCTGTGGAGGGAGTAAAACAGAATGGCATCATGAAATATACAGTTTTTGCCACATTTTCTTCATTTCTTGTGGTACAGTACACTTAAACACTTTCGTCTTGGTGTTTGTTGTGTAACCCGATCCTGATGAGCCATGTTTCTTACCTTGTCAAATCCCTTGGATGCTGCGCATTCTCACTGTTTGACTCGATTCGAAACAAGGTTCAGTGGTATTGGGTTACACAACAAACACCAAGACGAAGGTGTTGAACCCTTAATCTGAATACATGTACATGTATGGAGTAAGTGAGTCAAAATGTTGTATGGTGTCAGTAACCAGTCCAAATGATTTAGGTAGTACCATAAGTGATAACAAGTCAAAATGTTGTACAGTGTGAGTAACCAATCCAAATGATTTAGGTAGTACCATACGTGATAACAAGTCAAAATGTTGTACAGTGGGAGTAACCAATCCAAATGATTTAGGTGGTACCATAAGTGATTTCCGTGTCAAAATTTTGTACAGTGTGAGTAACCAATCCAAATGATTTAGGTAGTACCATAAGTGATTACCGTGTCAAAATGTTGTACAGTGTGAGTAACCAATCCAAATGATTTAGGTAGTACCATAAGTGATTACCGTGTCAAAATGTTGTACAGTGTGAGTAACCAATCCAAATGATTTAGGTAGTACCATAAGTGATTACCGTGTCAAAATGTTGTACAGTGGGAGTAACCAATCCAAATGATTTAGGTGGTACCATAAGTGATTTCCGTGTCAAAATGTTGTACAGTGTGAGTAACCAATCCAAATGATTTAGGTGGTACCATAAGTGATTACCGTGTCAAAATGTTGTACAGTGTGAGTAACCAATCCAAATGATTTAGGTAGTACCACAAGTGATAACAAATCAAAATGTTGTACAGTGTGAGTTACCAACCCAAATGATTTAGGTAGTGCCATAAGTGATTATCGTGTCAAAATGTTGTACAGTGTGAGTAACCAATCCAAATGATTTAGGTCATGCCATAAGTGATTGTCATGTCAAAATCAAACACTGTAAAACAGGATGTTTCACAATCATTCAGAAATTGAAAATTTAAGATGATGAATTCAGTCCTCTGTGTTTTACTCTCGTGCTTTGAATGCGCTGGAAGTAAATGATGCACGTTTTAATTGGTGTTGTGAGAATCCCATGATACAATATACAATACAATAAGTAAATTAAGAAATAATGATTTTTTCATCTTTTTATCTTTTATTTTCTGTCATTGTTGTTCATTTTAGCACAGTAAATGTGAAAAAGATTGAATTTTGAAACAAGACAATTCTTTAAACTTTTACATATTTATTATGCTGGAAAAATTAAGTTAAACAGCCTTCTACCCATCCCCCGCTTTATTCACTTGTCCTCTATCACCAAATGGCGAGCCTCTGAGACTGACCAACTTTTCACTCAAAGCACGGGGCTGAAGCATGTTTGCAACAAATCAGAATTCCTTATTGGTTTTCGTGTAAATTTTTCTCTTTTTGTCATGTTGTCTTCTACATTTATCCACGTGATTTTATTGTCTGTGTTAATAAATTTGATTGACAAGTGAGATACTGTGGGAACATCTCCTTCCTGTGAAATGTTGTCACTCAAAGTCGGCCGTGTAGTTAGACGATCTAAAGTATAATCCAATGTCTTCTTTTGCTGACAGGGTTGGTTGTACAGGTTTAGGCTTGGAGGAGAACGTACAGCTGTGAATCAGATAGAGAGGTCAACAGTCAACTGTGATGATCTGAACCTACCAGTGAGTTCAACCTATGCTACCCTTAAGTAATTCACAGGCCTGTCTGGCAGTGGGGTTGGATGGGGGAGGAACTGAGAGGGTGTCAGTTAGGAATAATGGGCATCTGTGGTTGCCTCATGCAAGTTCAAATCCAGCTCATGCTAGCTTCCTCTCCGGTGGTATGTTGGAAAGTCTGGCAGCTACCTGCAAATGACACTGGGTTTCTTTCAGGGCTCAGCCTGCTTTTTTCCCACCATATTGCTGGCAGCAGTCATGGAATATTCTTGAGTACGGCGTAAAACACCAATCAGATAAATAAATAAAAGAAATACCACTAACCAGGTGAAAGATAGTGGTGTACCGCATGCATTTTAGTTTTCTTCGCCTCATAAGCTTTTCTGCCATTTTAAATTAAAGTCCAAACTAGATGGATCAGTTTTCTGTGTTTGCATTTGAGCTATACTCAAGAAATGAATTCAAGAAATGAAAACACCCTTTTCTTGTGTTACAAAGTAACCTATAATCAGCCAGTTTTAAGTTTAAGATTCACCTTTTAATGGTGAAGATGCCAATTCTTGTTGTTTATTTAAGATGTTTTCAACATTTCAGTACCTGACATCATTAGGGTTCCAGGCTTATGCGCGGCATGATGCGTTATCTGGGGTCAAACCTGCCAGGTCAGTATACATGGTTATCTCCCTTGGAAGAATTTTCTGTTTAATTCATTAGCTGGCCACAGACCCCCATTAGTTTTCCATAAGCGACAGTGTTGACGTTTAGCGCTGTAGCTCAGCCCCAAACATTCTGTGGCCAATAAGCTTTGGTGCATACCTGGCACAGCCTGTGAGAAAGCAGTCATAAAAATCTTGACGCAGGTTGACCTTCAAAATCTGGACCTTTCTATGCCGGCAGTTGGGAGGGGTGCCTAGCAACACCAAGGGGATGTCACTCACAGCCTCATCACTACCTGTCTCCTTGTGTCCTTTCGCCCAGAATTTCAAACTTTCATCATTAAAACTCATACCTGCCCAAAGCTTAGAATGTATGCCAAGAAATATTTGTGTGATCCTGAAAAAAAAAATTTGGAAAAAGAATCATGGTTAGCAACAAAAGCATGCGCAATAAAGGGAATGCAATTTCTTGAAATGTACAGGGTGGCCTCACTGTAAGGTGTGAATGTAAAATCAGGTATGACAAAAGTGTAAATGCAGCAGATTTACTTCATAGTGCAACTGTTAGGAAAGTCTGTAGTAAAGCTGATGTTGAAAGACAGTATTCCAGAATATTTCACTATTAATTTATTTATTTGATTGGTGTTTTACGCCGTACTCAAGAATATTTCACTTATACGACGGGGGGGCCAGCTTTATGGTGGGTGGAAACAGGGCACAGCCCGGGGGAAACCCATGACCATCCGCAGGTTGCTGGCGGACCTTCCCACTTACAGCCGGAGAGGAAGCCAGCATGAGCTGGACTTGAACTCACAGCTTGTTGAGAGACTCCTGGGTCATTACGCTGTGCTAGCACGCTAACCAACTGAGCCACGGAGGCCCCCCACTCTGTTAATGGAAAAAATTCAACTACAACAGAACATTGATAGCACTGCCTTGCAGTAATCTAATTTTGACTCCATAAATTGTTGATGCACGTGTTCTACAATATTAAGTCCTACGAGGGCAAACTGCTGTCATTTTTTACATGAAGTAAGCAGTATCTGGTATATTTGTGTAGTCTCATAGTATATTTGCGTTCAATAATAATCTCAATTGGTTAGCGCGCTAGCGCAGCGTAATGACTCAGGAGTCTCTCACCAATGCGGACGCTGTGAGTTCAAGCCTAGCTCATGCTAGCTTCCTCTCTGGCCGTATGTGGAAAGGTCTGTCAGCAACCTGCGGATGGTTGTAGGTTTTCCTTGGGCTGTGCACGGTTTCCTCCCATCATAATGCTGGCTGCCATCGTATAAGTGAAATATTCTGGAATAGCGCATAAAACACCAATGAAATAAGTCAATAATAATGAAAAAGAAAATGCCTGTCTGGTGTAAACAGCTAAAGTTGCATATAGATGCCTTGACTTGTCCATTATAATTATATTCAAATTTGCCTAGTAGTAGTAGTGATACTGACTACACTATGATAAACCATACTTGCATTTTCTTGATGTTTGTTTCTTTTCTTCTCCAGTATTTTCGAGCACTTTGTGAAGAGTGACTCTCTGAGCTGCAAACATTCTCAGTTAAACTTCATGTGTATTAGCTATGCTCAGAAGGCAGCCCTGTGGCAGATGTATGGCAAAAGGTAACCATGACTACTCCTATAGCTTGTCCCATGATGACTGCATATTTGCTATCATCATCATCATCATCAATGAATACATTGACTGTAAACTCACAGCTAGATGATGTACAATATGATGTATATTGCATTATTTGTAAGCCAATAAGTTATTTTTTGATTAATTTAATTTGTCTTAAAATTTTTGTAGTATCCAGGTGTACACTGTTACTTGGGGGCTCCCCAAAGAGTAATGGCGTGAGGATTGTATATTTGCTCTCATCATCATTTTCATTACCATCATCATTGTCATTACCATCATCATTAGCAAATTCGGTGACTGTAGTAGAGCAACTGCGGGTGTTTTCTTGGAATGGAATCTTTTGCCTTCATCGATATGGCATGCACATTGAGATCCTTCTTGGAGGATTGGTGGAGGGAACCAGTGTGCTACATGTGGAAATGTTTGTGAGTTACTTACCAAAGGCCGATGGTTCATCCCGGGCATTCCGCTTTCCTCCAGTCTTACAACACTGTCACTGAAGTATTCCTGAGGTTATCTGTAGTCAAATGAATAAAAATCGCTTAAGGTATGTGTAGCAAATCAGTAGAGCAAAAAGGAGCTTCATTTCTCCATGTTAGTTCGTCTGTCTGTCTGTCTGTCTGTCTGTACCTGTCTGCCTGTCTTTCTACGTGTCTTCAGCATTGAGTTTTCCTTTTCCAGAGAGATGAGTTCTATGTGCTCACAGTTGATCCTACACCTGGATACATCTGACTGTGGCATTTATCATTGTGGAGAACCTGGCTGTATAGCGCTCTGTACTCTGGCTAAACATCATACTCATCAGGTACAAACTGGGTAAACACCATACTCATCAGGTGTAAACTGGGTAAACACCATACTCATCAGGTAAAAACTGGCCATTCCCATCGGATACAAACTGGCTATATACATATACCATACTCATCAGGTGTAAACTGGGTAAACACCATACTCATCAGGTAAAAACTGGCCATTCCCATCGGATACAAACTGGCTATATACATATACCATACTCATCAGGTGTAAACTGGGTAAACACCATACTCATCAGGTAAAAACTGGCCATTCCCATCGGATACAAACTGGCTATATACATATACCATACTCATCAGGTGTAAACTGGGTAAACACCATACTCATCAGGTAAAAACTGGCCATTCCCATGGGATACAAATGGGTTAAATACATGTACCATACTCATCAGGTGTAAACTGGGTAAACACCATACTCATCAGGTAAAAACTGGCTAAACACCATTCTCATCGGGCACAAACTGGCAAAATACCATGCTCATCAGGTGTAAACTGGCTAAATACATGTACCATACTCATTAGGTGTAAACTGGGTAAACACCATTCTCATCAGGTACAAACTGATTAAATACCATACTCATCAGGTATAAACTGGCTAAATATTGTACTTATCAGGTGCAAACTGGGTAATCACCATACTCATCAGGTGTAAACTGGCTAATCACCATTCTCATCGGTGTAAATGGAATAAACACTATACTCATTGGGTCTAAACTTGCTCAGCAGCATACTCATCAGGTATCAGCTGGTTAAGCGCCATATTCATTAGGTGTGAAGTGTTCACATCAGGTGTAAATGGCTAAGTTTATTTATTTATTTATTTGATTGGTGTTTTACGCCGTACTCAAGAATATTTCACTTATACGATGGCGGCCAGCGTTATGGTGTGTGGAAAACGGGCAGAGCCCGGGGGAAACCCATGACCATCTGCAGGTTTCTGGCAGACAGCTAAATTTATCAAGCTTACATACATACATACATACATACATGTACATACATACATACATACATACATACATACATACATACATACATACATACATACATACATGTACATACATACCTACATACATACATACATACATGTACATACATACATACATACATACATACATGTACATACATACATACATACATACATACATACATACATACATACATACATTCAACAGGCTTCCACAAATATGGCATGCACATTGACCTTGTTTTGGGGGGGGAAAATCTGTACATGACTTGGAAAAGTTTGTCAGTTGCCTGCCAAAGGATGGCGGTTTATTTCTGGCACTCTGGTTTCTTCCACCCACTCACTTGAGTAGAGCATTAAACACAAATCAAATTAAATTAAATTTACTCATCGTGCTTGGAAATGGAGGTAAACCTCGCCAGCAAAATTTTAATGTCCAGTTGTATTATCTTGCTAAATATGCCAACCATACACATGTTGTTGTTGTTACAGGGCTGTTATTCAGCTGCTTATGAGGTGATCAACAATATTAAGAAACATTACCCAGCGTCCTCTCAGTACGCCCATATATGGATGGCCTGCGAACAGGAAGTGAATTTTACGAAGGCAATGCTTGCTGGGAACTGGAGTCTAGCTGAAGAAAGTGTAGATAATATGAGGGCAGTGTGTCAACATGAGGCAGATATCAGGTGATGTGTCAGCATGAGGCAGATATCAGGTGATGTGTGTGTATGAAGCAGATATTAGGTGATGTGTCTGCATGAAGCAGATATCAGGTGATGTGTCTGCATGAAGCAGATATTAGGTGATGTATCAGCCTGAGGCAGATATCAGGTGATGTGTGTATATGAGGCAGATACCAGGTGATATATCAGCCTGAGGCAGATATCAGGTGATGTGTCAGCATGAGGCAGATATCAGGTGATGTGTCTGCATGAGGCAGATATCAGGTGATGTGTCAGCCTGAGGCAGAGATCAGGTGATGTGTGTGTATGAAGCAGAGATTAGGTGATGTGTCTGCATGAAGCAGATATCAGGTGATGTGTCTGCATGAAGCAGATATTAGGTGATGTATCAGCCTGGGGTAGATATTAGGTGATGTGTCAGCCTGAGGCAGATATAAGGTGATGTGTCTGCCTGAGGCAGATATCAGGTGATGTGTCTGCATGAGGTGGATATTAGGTGATGTGTCAGCCTGAGGCAGATATAAGGTGATATGTCTGCATGAGGCAGAAATCATGTGATGTGTCAGCCTGAAACAGATATCTGGTGATGTGTCAGCCTGAGGCAGATATCAGGTGATGTATCAGCCTGAGGCAGATATCAGGCGACGTGTCTGCATGAGGCGGATATCAGATGATGTGTCAGGACGAGGCAGATGTCAGGTCATGTGTCAGTCTGAGGCAGATATCAGGTGATGTGTCTGCATGAGGCAGATATCAGGTGATGTGAATGCATGAGGCAGATATCAGGTGATGTGTCTGCATGAGGTGATGTGTCAGCATTATGCAGATATCAGGTGATGTGTCTGCATGAGGAAGATATCAGGTGATGTGTCAGCCTGAGGCAGATATCAGGTGATGTGTCTGCATGAGGCAGAAATCAGGTGATGTGTCAGCGTAAGGCAGATATCAGGTGATGTGAATGCATGAGGCAGATATCAGGTGATGTGTCAGTCTGAGGCAGATATCTGGTGGTGTGTCAGCCTGAGGCAGATATCAGGTGATGTGTCTGCATGAGACAGATATCCGATGATGTGTCTGCATGAGTCAGAAATCATGTGATGTGTCAGCCTGAAACAGATATCTGGTGATGTGTCAGCCTGAGGCAGATATCAGGTGATGTGTCTGCATGAAGCAGAAATCAGGTGATGTGTCAGTCTGAGGCAGATATCTGGTGGTGTGTCAGCCTGAAGCAGATAGGTGATGTGTCTGCATGAAGCAGATATCAGTTTTGATTTTCCGTGAATTGATACATATCCCATAGTTACCATGATAACCAGAAGATCATTACCTTTCAGTAACCCAAGAAAATGTTACAGGAATACAAATATATTTTCTTGTCTTTGTTTTAACTCCTGAAGTTTGTGCTTTAGTTTTTTTCTTGGTAAATGGATACATCAACAGCAATATTTTTCCAAATCTGCACTTACCCAAAGTAGAGGTTGTCATGGAAACCCAGTTGTCATTGCCTTCAAACACATATTTATTCAGGCTTGTCTTAAATACACTTTTTCACAGTGTTCCTTTATGCCTTCTATTTAAATCAATGCAGGCGAGCAGTGTTGTTGAAGGAGAGAGGGGAGACAACTGTAGCACTGACTCTATTGCATAAACTGCTGAAAGAGGATCAAGAGTGGGGAGAAGAGCACCTGACAGACGAGCTCCAGTTCACAACAGAGTACAGATGCAGGTCAGAAACCAAGTCATTTTAGCCATGTGGGAGTGAACGATTTCTTTTGGAAAACTTGACTACACTTCTGTGACAAAGTCATATGAAATGGCTGCAATCTCCGTTATGAAGCAGAAGTCCCGGGACTGGTTTTCATGCGACTTTGTAATGATTTTTTCATGGGTTTATTAACATTTTGTCCTGAGTAGAGTGTAGACCTTTGGTTCTGACGTTTTTTTCAGCGGTCATAAAATCATTTTGGTTTCTTGCAACAAACTGTCAAGGTGTGGGTCAGGCTCAAACAAACTGTTGGATATAGCAAGGTCAATTTCCTGCTGGAACTTTTTGGAGAGTTTGGTTAGAGGAAGCAGGTAAAGGTTAGTAGGTAAAATGTTCCCTGAATGTTTAGTAGGTAAAATGTTCCCTGAATGTTTAGTAGGTAAAATGCTTCCTGAATGTTTAGTAGGTAAAATGTTCCCTGAATGTTTAGTAGGTAAAATGCCCCCTGAATGTTTAGTAGGTAAAATGCCCCCTGAATGTTTAGTAGGTAAAATGCCCCCTGAATGTTTAGTAGGTAAAATGGTCCCTGAATGTTTAGTAGGTAAAATGGTCCCTGAATGTTTAGTAGGTAAAATGTTCCCTGAATGTTTAGTAGGTAAAATGTTCCCTGAATGTTTAGTAGGTAAAATGCTTCCTGAATGTTTAGTAGGTAAAATGCTCCCTGAATGTTTAGTAGGTAAAATGTTCCCTGAATGTTTAGTAGGTAAAATGCTCCCTGAATGTTTAGTAGGTAAAATGCTCCCTGAATTTTTAGTAGGTAAAATGTTCCCTGAATGTTTAGTAGGTAAAATGTTCCCTGAATTTTTAGTAGGTAAAATGTTCCCTGAATGTTTAGTAGGTAAAATGTTCCCTGAATGTTTAGTAGGTATAATGCTCCCTGAATGTTTAGTAGGTAAAATGTTCCCTGAATGTTTAGTAGGTAAAATGCTTCCTGAATGTTTAGTAGGTAAAATGTTCCCTGAATGTTTAGTAGGTAAAATGCCCCCTGAATGTTTAGTAGGTAAAATGCCCCCTGAATGTTTAGTAGGTAAAATGCCCCCTGAATGTTTAGTAGGTAAAATGGTCCCTGAATGTTTAGTAGGTAAAATGTTCCCTGAATGTTTAGTAGGTAAAATGTTCCCTGAATGTTTAGTAGGTAAAATGTTCCCTGAATGTTTAGTAGGTAAAATGCTTCCTGAATGTTTAGTAGGTAAAATGCTCCCTGAATGTTTAGTAGGTAAAATGTTCCCTGAATGTTTAGTAGGTAAAATGGTCCCTGAATGTTTAGTAGGTAAAATGCTCCCTGAATTTTTAGTAGGTAAAATGTTCCCTGAATGTTTAGTAGGTAAAATGTTCCCTGAATTTTTAGTAGGTAAAATGTTCCCTGAATGTTTAGTAGGTAAAATGTTCCCTGAATGTTTAGTAGGTAAAATGCTTCCTGAATGTTTAGTAGGTAAAATGCTCCCTGAATGTTTAGTAGGTAAAATGTTCCCTGAATGTTTAGTAGGTAAAATGTTCCCTGAATGTTTAGTAGGTAAAATGTTCCCTGAATGTTTGGTAGGTAAAATGTTCCCTGAATGTTTAGTAGGTAAAATGTTCCCTGAATGTTTAGTAGGTAAAATGCTCCCTGAATGTTTAGTAGGTAAAATGCTTCCTGAATGTTTAGTAGGTAAAATGTTTCGTGAATGTTTAGTAGGTAAAATACTTAATTGTCAGTTGTTTTCCAGGGAAGATCTTGCTTGAGGAAAATTGATATATGTCAGTGAAAATCTGTATGTGGGAAAGTTCGTCAGTAACCTCTTAACACACCACCTTCATCAGGATTCAGTAAAATTCACCTTTAATAACAGCTTACATGTGCTTACAATCTGCTTATTGTATTTCAGGAAATTGTTTTGGAGTTTTGCACAGGTGTTTTTGTTGTTCTACAGGTTGTTTTTGAGTTTCACATAAGCATCGTTTTTGTACTGCAGGTTGTTATTGTTGCTGTCAGAGTTGCTGTGTCAGACAGGAAGCGCAATGGTAGCCATACCTCACCTACTGGACTGCCTGACGCAGGCCCGGCGTCATCACCTGGAATACCTGGCTGCTCTAGCTGGGGTCTACCTGGCCTACGTTCAGGTGAGATATATGATGTATTGCTGTCTTTCGTGTGTATATGAACAGGTGATGAGCACTGGTCACAGGACAACACCAGACCAAATGTGTATGTATATCTATTTATCTATATATATATATACATATATATATAATGTATCTGACAGGTAGTCTAAAAAGCATAACTTCTTATTTTTGTGATGTTGCATAACAGAAATATGGCACTTGGTAAATTATTGTCAACAAAGGTTGCTTAACATTTTTCTTAAGTCACATGACACAGTTGATCTGTGTTTACCTTTAACAACTCGAAACACCCCTATTTGGTAGCGACTTTCTTCACATTGAGATTGTTTCTGAATGCTTGTACACCTTGGATCATCTGGTCAGGTGTTTTTATCAGTTCTGTATTGTATTACCTGTATGAAATCTCTACCATATACATTTTATTGCTGTGAGACACAATGTCCTGGTTCAAACCCTGCCTTGGACAGGTAATTTGTAGATTCCTTTAGACAAAGGTCATGTGTCCTTTAACAAAATCTATTTCCATATCTGCATGTCACATGTGTGAAAGTTTCTTAGAAACCCGCAGAAAGGTCTGACTGCCAGAACATAAGGGAAAACTTGTCTGTTGTTGTTGTTATCAGCTGCACATCCTGATGCCAAACCAGGCGTTGTCATTGTTGGATGAGCACTTGAAGATAATCCTTGTCCACGGCACTGTGTATGACAAGGCAAGAGTGCTGTACCTGTACGCCAAGTGCCAGGTGGCTGCAACCAGCAAACAAACGAGCAAAGAGAAAAAGTCAGGTGAGACAATCAAAATTATTTACCTTATTTATGAGGCTTCTAGAATGATAAAATCCTGTAAGGATATGAGTGTACCGCAATGTATGCTGGGATAGGCCAGGATGGAAGACTCTACTAATTACTTGTCCCATAGTTCTACTGGGTGCAGTTACTTGGATAATTCTACTGAGTGCAATTACTTGTCCCATAGTTCTACTGAGTGCAGTTACTTGGATAATTCTACTGAGTGCAATTACTTGTCCCATAGTTCTACCGAGTGCAATTACTTGTCCCATAGTTCTGCTGAGTGCAATTACTTGTCCCATAGTTCTACTGAGTGCAGTTACTTGGATAATTCTACTGAGTGCAATTACTTGGATAATTCTACTGATTGCATTTACTTGTCCCATAGTTCTACTGAGAATTATATGAACATGCTGGAGTGTTTAAACCATTGTTTAATGCACACATTAACTCAGAGCGAATGGAAAATGTCCCATTTTTAAGGAAGGGCAGACGGTAGAAGTAGGTAAACACAGTTGTCAAAGCTGTGAATACACTACAGTGAATGTGTCAAGGAATTGCGTGAGATAGCGCACAGGTTTACCTGCAGCTTTGTCAGGAAGGTACATCTTCCCGCTGATGAGCACATCAGTTTCTTCCATCCATAAACATGGCCCACCATTCTTGTGTGTATGTCTTTCAGATAAATAGATTGGGACATGTGATAAAACAGAAAACATCTGATATTGATGTTTGGTGTTGGTTGACATTGCCCTTGGAACAAGGTCAAATTCAATCAGGCTATAATATGACTGCAGCTATGATCTTCAAGTTGAATACATTATGGTCCTGTAATGGGGTTAGACGTACTATTGTCGTTAAAGGTCTCTCAACAAATGTGACAGAAATGTTAAGCTTTATTGTGATCTGTTCTCGATGCAGCATTAACCAGCATTGGAGAAAACACATACTCCATTCTAAACCAGCCAATAACTAATTGGTCATTGTTCCTATCACAGTACTGTTGTCCGTGGCAGCCATGATGACCTCTGTGATTGACCTTTTCACCAAGGTCGAAGCTCATCACAGGGTCAAAGACGCTGTGTACTTCCAGGCTCGGCTCTACCATGACCTTGGCTACAAGACAGAACGCAACAACTGTGCGCGGAAATTCCGTCAGTTGGATCAACAGAATCCCACCCTCTCCCAGGTGTTGGTCAATGGAGTGTGACCACACAGATGTATAGGAACACCTGCAGACCATTCTTTCTTTTCGATATTTCTCCTGTGTGGAAAAAACATCAAGAACAAGGAAAGGCAGAATGTCTTAGGGGAATGTTTGTTATCTCTCCCAGATATGCACGAGTGACAGGCACAGATGTAGGGAGCACCTGCATGCCATTGTTACATCTCATGATTTCTGTACAAAAGGTCAAGGACACAAGGAAAGGGAAAATGTCTGAGGGAATGTCAGTTATCTCATAAGTAACATACCTGTTCCAGGTGTGCATCATTTGGATCCTGCAGCAACAGTTTTAGGATCAAAATTGTAAGGTGAAATCACCCTTAAAAGCGAGATGGGGATGTTATGATATAGACCCATGGTCATGTGTCTGTTGATTTTGCGCAAAATTCATGTGGAGAGAGAGATTTCACATTAGATAGACGCGTTTTTCCCAAGTTTCAGAGGGAATCTATCTTAACTACAGTGCGTGTTGTGTCTTGCTTGAATTATAGGTTGACAATATGGCCTTGCAGATAGTTGCCATGGGAACGTTACCATTTCTGTATTAGTTATAGATGTGGCATGGCTGATATCACACAAACAGCCATGCCACAATTAGTAGAAAGTGCTTTGTGAAAATCTCTGTAAAAGTCACCTTGAATACGAAATACGTCATTTTGTTAGAGTGATTTGTTGAAACAATTCCTTTGCCATGATGACCTACAATGTAGTTATTTATTTGACGGGTGTTTATTGCTGTTCTCAAGAATTTTTTACTTATGTGGTGGAATTTAATCCTTGGACAGGAAATCTGTAGATTTCGCCATTCTCAGTATTCATAGGGCCTTGGTGGCAATAAGGGGTAGATGGCACTTGTTGAGCCGTTTGCTTAGAATGTTTGTTAAGATTACATGTATTAGTACAATGTTCAAACCTGTGTGTCACACATGGGAAAGAGTGTTAGTAACTTGCCAAAGGTTAGTGGTTTACCCTAAGCACTGCTGTTTCTTCCTACCTTGGAAACTGGAGCGCGTAGCGTAAGTTCCCACCCCCTTGCTAACACTCTTACATAAAGATGCAGCCAAATCTGTCAGCTTCATTGGTCAGTGCCTGATCAAGGGGTATGAGAGCAATGTTTGGGCACATCCATGATGACCATGGAAAAAATGCAGGGACTAATATGTATTTATTTGTTTGATTGGTGTTTTACGCCATACTCATGAATATTTCCCTTATATGACGGCGGCCAGTATAATGGTGGGAGGAAACCGGGCAGTGCCCAGGGGAAACCCATGACCATCTGCAGGTTGCTGGAGGACCTTCCCACATACGGCCGGAGAGAAAGCCAGCATGAGCTGGACTTGAACTCACAGCAGCCGCATTGATAAGAGGTTCTTGGGTCATTACACTAGCGCGCTAACCAGCTGAGCTAGGGAGGGCCCCAGGGACTAATAGGGTGTATGGATATATAAGCCACATTTGCATTTAAGGTGGCACTACAACATTCCTCGGGGCAGTCTTTTCTCCTCCACCCATAAAACTCAACTCCAAGTGAAAAATTCTCGAGTTAAACTACAATGACGTAAATAAATAAATACTCAACATGCCACTGCAAAGCAGCAGTGGCCAGATTAACACTTGTGGGTTTTGATGTTTTCGGCTGAACCTGTTTTTGCTGATAAAACAGCAGCATTTTATAGTTACACTTTGTACTTGGTGTCTCCATTGTTTTTGCCGCAAGTTACTGTGAATGAGAATACGATTTGCAATGTAGAATTTTATGAAACTCGCATTTAATGTAGTGAACATGCTGCTACCTATGGATTGAAAATTAACACACGGACCCTGAACACAGCCAAACCCCCTGACATTTCAGTTATAAAAAATGGCAGTCACTCAAAATACATGCCCCTAGTTTTTATACGCCCCGTTTTTATAGCGATTTTGTCCGTCTGTCCGTCTGTCGATGTTCGTGTCCAACAGTTTTCAAAATAGAGTTTTCATTTTTGGTCGATACATAGATACACAGATAATGAAGTGTCGAGACTCACATTTGTCCATTTTTGCAGTTGTCATGGTAACCAGTTAGCCATATTCCTTATATATACTATACTGAATTCCAAAAGAAACCTGAATATTGCCAGTGTCAAATGGGAAGTACATTCTGAGTAATCAAAAGTGTGTAGATATGTAATTGATGTTCCAGAGACTGTTTTTCAATTTTAAAGATGAGTATCTTCCGCAAACGCAGCAAGCGTGCTGTCGGGCGGCACCAAATTGCACTGATTTTAATTTTCATATTCCTCGTGAAGCGTTTGCTAGTTGAGTTGAATTCGCTTTCTTTTCACGAAATTCTTGATCTGAGAATGATTCTTAAGGAACATAAATCGCAGAACTGTTGCATTCGCATTTTGATGAACGTCAAAGAGCGATCGGCAACACTGAGGCAGGTTGGAACGTCTCCTGTGTCGCCAGGCATGACGTTATTCACCAGTCCACCATATACAGACTGATTGACCGCTATCAGCAGACAAACACCGTTAATGACCGTGCACGGAGGGGACGACCTCGTGTGACGTCAAACTGTCAAGACCGCTTCATTGTCAATTCCCACCGTGGGAATCGGTTCTTGCAAGCAGCCACTACAGCTCAAAACACAGTTGGAACAACGAACCGACCCATCAGCACCAATACTGTACTCAAACTGAACGCCGCATTCACCATCAACCCATGCAGCCAGTTACCTTACAACAACTGCAACAAAGCGTCGTTGACACTTAACATTCCTCGGAGGTTCATCCGAAGTCTCTTCAACAGCATGGGTAGAAGCTGTACTACTGGAGGTCACACTCGTTATTATTCCATCAGAAAAACAATTCCCAAAAGGCGTGGCTGTTGAACCAGATTAAATGAGTTCTCCCATTTCCATTCATTCAGAAGAATCAGCACGATATGAGCTTTTAATTGATTTATGGTCTTTTTGTGTAAGAGATATATGTTTTAATAAAGTCAAACGGCTCTTACTCATTTGCAGTTTATACTATATCTCCCATTCGCGTTTCTTTTGGAATTCAGTATACAGAGTGCCCCAGAAGTCGTGCACCATCCAGGTTGAGGTTGAATGCTTGAGCTACAGAGCGGTGTGTTGCCCCATCTCTTCCAAACATAAAAACCAATTCAACTCTTTCTTGTACTGTTAGTTTATTAGCCATAATTAACTCTGAAAGAGAGCAAAAATTTTAAAATCATTATTAAATCTGAAAGACAGAAAAAAATGAAAATCAGGATGGTGCACGACTTCTGGGACACCCTATATACAAATGGAAATGATTTCGTGTCCGGGCTGTAACTTCAACTGTTTTCTGTGTAGAGTTTTAATTTTTGGTGGATACATACATACACAGATACTGGTGTGTCGCGACTCACATTTGTTCATTTCCGCGGTTGTCATAGTAAACGGGCAGCTGTTTTCCTTACATATACTATATAAATAGACATGATTTCTTGTCCGGGCTACAACTGTCTTCCCCACAAAGTTTTCATTTGTGGCATAGACACATTTGTCCACTTGCGCGGTTGTCATGGTAACCACATACCTATCATCAACACCCATGAAGATTCCCCTGAGGGGTTCTACTCACCATAATGCTGCTTGTATTCTATTATACATTTCAAACAAATGCATTTGTTGGTGCACCTGAACTCTTGTTCACAACTTTCATCATCATCCCTTAAGTTGAAATATCACCGCATTATAAGCATAAGTCTCTCTGAACCACCAACAAGGAAAACAGAAAAAAATGACTACGGTATGCACATATACAATCTTTATTCATGGTTTATATCACACTTCATGGCATCGTAGAATGTACAAACTCTTGTATCTTGTAACTCTTAAAAAAATACCCCTCCATGCAAACACCCCTCCCCTAACACACATCACCCAAACCCAGTCGTACGTCACACAAAATATCTGATGACAGGTCATAAACAAGTTAGTTGTTAATGAAATGTGCTTAATTGTTGCAATGTCCTCTCGAAGTACAAACGAAAAACCACTAAAGAAACCCCTAAAAAAGACCTTCAAAGACAAGAAATTTGCCCACTATCGCCTTGTGGGTTACTTACAGAATGATAAACCATGTGTGCAGCTACGTGGTTTAAGAACAATATTACATTTAAATAAATGACCACTTCGTGCACCCTCGGGCATGTTGGATTGCTAGCACAGAAGTCCCACGGTATCTCCTGAAGTGCGCATTTCATTTCACTGGGTGAACTGGAGCAATTCGTTTGTTGGCCATCCAATATGGTCGCGAGTGCAGGTTATGTACAAGGGTGACCCCAGTATTCTACGAGTCTCTGATGCTGTAATTATACATATCTGGAAGTAACTGGGCATGTATGTCCTATAGCGATGATAGAAAGTGTTAAAAGGATCTGACCGAATAACATAAGCAAAAAGTTTATGATTTTACGAGTGTGTACTAGAACAAATTGTTTGATCCAAGAAAGTCAAGTTTGCCAAATTATGTAGACCCACAGAATTAATATTGCCTAGTGCATCCTTTTAATTCACTCACGCAACCGAATGATAACTGAACCCTCTTATGTTTGTCAGTATTAGCTATGGAACTATGACAAACACACATTTTCAGTGAAGTCCCAAAATGGAATGAAGCTTTGACTGCTTTTTTTTTCTTTTCGTCCCTGAAATCAGATTACAGTGGCGCAAGTTCCCGCTCAAAATGTTCGGCCAAGTAAGGAATGAATTTGATTGACTGAGAATCTTCTCCGCTCACTATACCCTCGCGTGACTCTATGGAGATCAGGAACTCGCCGTCATTGTGGATTTCCAGATTAAGTAGCGTGGGTTCAGCTGTGTTTTGAGTGACATAGTCCCTCTCCGCTTCGTATTTCTGGGGACAAAGAAACCGGAGCAAGTCAATTTTGGTCAAACAGTTCGTGGGATAATAAGCTGACGGGGATAATGATTAAACCTGATCAACATTATCATTACTACATTATTGTGGCTCCTCAATCAACCAAGGTACCATCTGTACATTATCAGGAACCTATATAGTCCTTGTTCATCTGTAAGTTATCCCAATCGATCTGTATGTCAAATCCAATACTCTTATATAAGGTCGGTCTACCATTGGTATAAGTCTACAGAAAAGGACGTCGAATCAAGTCCATTTCCATTCCGCCGTTGACAGCTGATCCGGGCTATAAGTGAGAAAATATATTAAACGTCTTGAATTTGATTTATTTCAGTGGATGTGGGGACATTATATTGATAATCGAATGTTAATCTAAAATACCACAATGGGCCTACCTTGGATTTGAGCAGGGTACCCTCCGGATATAAGGCATGATTTCTGCTTGGCCCCCCGCAGCAGATGAACTGAAACTTGTCGATGGGTGGAGGGTACACTCGGGATGCTTTGAAGATTGCTGTGGGGAGAAGTGAAAGTTATGAAGAGTCGCGCACAGTGGTGTTTGTCTTAACTCGAAAACGGATGTATGTGAGATACAATCTCAAGAAATCAGATTTTCTGCCATGTTGCCTGTTGCTTATTTACGTGATATGGAGTAACATCTTCACTTAACCTGGCAAACGGTACCTAAGTTCATATCGGAACTGCGGTTTCAATACACAAGTAAGTAAAGGTATCGACTTTCTACCTAAGATACGAAAGCAATATAATTCAGGATCTACGGTATAGAGAGTAAAACCGGCGGACGGACTGGTAACTGTTACCTGGGATTAAGATATACATCTTATCTATCGGTTTATCTTAATCCGATATATTGCTTGTGCTGGTACTTCAGATCTAGTTAGCGACAAGTCATTATTAACAGCGACTACTGTATCTGACTTTGGTGAGACTGGTACGCGATAATCCACATAATCCACAAAAACTGCTGCTATTCAGGATAACAGACGTTCATACTGAGGTGGCGAAAACCGAGTGCAGGACCTATATACAAGCTGAATCGAAGTGCTGGGAGCAGACAGGCAAACAACAATCCCAACAATGAAATAATAAACAAAAATCCAGGTATAGCAACTTACTGTTGAAGGCGTCTGGTTTGCCGTCATAGCACACCTGTCCGTTCTGCCTCACACACAGGTAACAATCCCCGGTCGGGCCGGCAACACGGAACTGGAGGTACATGATGATTACCGGGATCTCGGCAGGCTCCTCCTGGGCCCGTTCCAGGAGATCGTCCCACTGATCCCTGCTCGTGATCGCTGTAGACTGTACAGGTGGAACAGAGTGAATGAGAGGTATAATATAGACAGTGATAGATACAGAGCGTAACTAGAGGTACATGACGATTAACGGGATCTCGGCAAGCTCCTCCTGAGCCCGTTCCAGGAGATCGTCCCACTGATCCCTGCTCATGATCGCTGTAGACTGTACAGGTGGAACAGAGTGAATGAGAGGTATAATATAGACAGTGATAGATACAGAGCGTAACTAGAGGTACCTGACGATTAACGGGATCTCGGCAAGCTCCTCCTGAGCCCGTTCCAGGAGATCGTCCCACTGATCCCTGCTCGTGATCGCTGTAGACTGTACAGGTGGAACAGAGTGAATGAGAGGTATAATATAGACAGTGATAGGTACAGAGCGTAACTAGAGGTACATGACGATTACCGGGATCTCGGCAGGCTCCTCCTGGGCCTGTTCCAGAAGATCGTCCCACTAATCCCTGCTCGTGATCGCTGTAGACTGTACAGGTGGAACAGAGTGAATGAGAGGTATAGTATAGACAGTGATAGGTACAGAGCGTAACTAGAGGTACATGACGATTACCGGGATCTCGGCAGGCTCCTCCTGGGCCTGTTCCAGGAGATCGTCCCACTGATCCCTGCTCGTGATCGCTGTAGACTGTACAGATGGAACAGAGTGAATGAGAGGTATAGTATAGACAGTGATAGGTACAGAGCGTAACTAGAGGTACATGACGATTACCGGGATCTCGGCAAGCTCCTCCTGAGCCCGTTCCAGGAGATCGCCCCACTGATCCCTGCTCGTGATCGCGAGAATTTTTGTTTTGTTTTTTCGGTTGTTTTCAGGAACCTGGAGTACCCGGAGTAAACTGCTGCCCATCAGCAGGTACCAGGTAAACCTCTTGACATGAAGTCACAGCCGCACCAACGAGACTTGAATTAAAAGATACATAAAAAAAAAAACTATAAAAGGAAGAGAGAAAAGTCGGAAAATTAGAACAGCTTTTTTGAGGCATATTTTCTCTTAGTGGTCGGAGTTGTAACGATTACCTTTAGACTAATGGCTACCTCGTCGACATCCACTGGGCCCTGCTCAGTCACGGGTGGATTCTCCACCTGCGTCTCCTTCAGGGTTCCGTCAGAATTGGGTTCTTCCACGGATTTGGAACCCAAAATGGACGAAAAGTACGCAATGACATTGCCCATTCTGTAAAAAAAAAAGCAGATTCTGTCAGTCATCATGGCTCTGCTATACTCTTGCCATGCACTTGTTCAGCAATTTAATCTGTTAACTGCTTGATTCATTGATTGGTTTATTTATTCCTTAATTTCATTGGTGTTTAACGCCCTATCGATATATTTTTGGCTTATATAACGGCACTTTTCGGCCATTTGAACCTACATGTAACGTACATGCCATTTAACATGTGGTTTATACATGGATAACAGGGTTAAAACGATGAAGAGTAAAGATGCAGTATTATTAATATGTAATATTGCAGTTCTTGTTTCAGTGGAAATTTATCAGCATTAGCATATGTTCATATATGTTTAATGTCGATAAAGCAATATTATCTTTGTCTCCGGTTCACCCTTGAATTTTTAAAACGACGACAAAGGAAACGATTATGGACTATAAAAGACGAGCAGGTGAGTAAAGCCAGATCCGTGAGGACAGTGTGATCATTGGCGAGTGGTCACACGTAACCCTTCGAAATCCGACCTTTGGTCATATTGCCTCAATTAGGGTTTTTTTTAAACTGTTCATGCAAATGCTTAATTACGGGGGTCCCAGAATTAGAATAATTAGGGTACTCACATATTAGTTTCGATTTTTGTTAATTCTTGTCCAGGTTTCAAGGATTTCAATGTTTGTCCACATTCCCAAACTCCATACGGAAAGTTCGGTGGGTGGGGGGGGGGGGGGGGGGGGGGGCAGGGGGTATATGGCGGATTGTTGTTAATGAATGTCACTTGTTAATTATGACGTTTGATTTCATCGTTGATTACATAAAGTTTTGTAGTAATAGGAGGAATTTCGGTGCGCATATATGCCAACATGAGCTACTTTTGTAGGTGTGATATATTGAAATGACGTTTGATTACATCATCAATCATGTTTGGCGTTGTGATAGAGGAATTTCGGTAGATATGTACCGGTATCTAAGCAGAAGTGTGTATATACAGGGTGCTCCTGACCCACAGGTACTAAGGCTGTACGTGACATACTATATACTCCGTGGGTAGAGGGGCAATGACGTACGCGTGGAGATCATATTCAATATCAACCCTCTCAAGATTAACCTTCCCAGAGCCGATATTCCCTGTATATAGATCAGAGACACGTGGAGATAGGCGAGATGGCGGGGTTGGGGTGCAGGAGCCTATATATTAACGTCAGAAGTGGTGTGCTTAATATGTCAGGTATCACGGATAGAATGATTCCGGCTAATTTAGAATTTGGAACAACCTGAGTAACTGTTCGGCTACAAGCAAAAATACTGAATGAAGCGTCACAACTATACATAAAGACATGCATGCAACCGCGAAGTCACGAATGGACTACATACATTAGTGCCACACAATATATATACGAGTGACCACACATTCCCGAATCGGGCTTAAAGACATATACTCAAATGGGGCTTATAAAAGCTGATCTGTACTCTCTTCTTTGGCACTCAGTATAACAGGGTGAGGTCGTATACTGGGGCTGGATGAGGTGTCAAGTGGTGTCTTCGGCATGGTGTTTTGGTGCGGCAGCACGATATAGTCTTTAAAGACACTAGGTCGTGCAGTGTGTGTGTGTATCGAGCATACACCACACGTACTGCTTGTAGCATGTTGGTGTGCGACTGAGAATTTGTGCAATGACAATGCCCCATGGCTCACCATGAAAAATGCCACAGACACTACAATTTCCTCAACATCCCCACATAACAATATTGCATGGAAGTATGTAGTATAGCATTGGCATGGGAATATTTGGAGAGTGTAATATGCGAACTGAACTAATACAAAATGGAAGCTATGCTTTTGTTTAATTCCCATAATGTTAATGTTATTCCCATTTACGGAAGACCATCCGACTGTACTCAAAGGCAATTAAAAGATTGTTGAACTGCATGCATGAGTACTGATATTATAGCAACGTGACTTAGAATACTTTCGAATATACGCATTTTACTTTTGCACAACAAGGAGATTTTATCTACATAAAGCCTTACATCTTACAGACAGGTGTGGCTTCATGCATTGAAAACTTATAGGACATCGTGCAAACGGATATACAGGACATCAGTCGACATTTATCTCTGGTCACAGAGATGGAATGTAGATATACATGCAGCCTAAATACCGAAAGCAGCGGAGCGCAATAATAATTTAATAGCGTGTGTGATTCGGGACGATACTGCACACATATCTAGTTTAGACATCTGTTAAGATTTGCACTTAATCAGATACGTGCCAGCGATCACTATATACAGAATCCTGTGGAAGTTTGCCACACTATTTTGCAGCTATGTATTCATATAAGACCAAGGCGTATAAATACAGTCCTAACACTGTATATTGTTATAGTGGCCTATACACGGACTAGATTCTGTTCCAGGACTTGATTTATTTGGCGGAGTAATACATTCTTGTCCGTGACCTTTGACTTAATACGTGTTAACCTACACCAGACAGGCCACAGGGCAATATTCTGGAAAATTCTTCAGCAAGGACATAGTTAAAATCAAATTTCATCCATCACATAGACCATTCCTGGCTATGTGGTATTAAGCGTCTCTCTCGCTGCAGCCGTATGCCTAGGACCTATAATACGTTGCATTCAACTTCCACCAAGATCACTTCAGAGCCATAGGGATCTCCGTGTAACAATAAATATGGCAAGACCCAGAAGCTCTCGCGAGTCTTCCGCTGGTGGACTATCACTTATCGCCTTCCCACAAACTGCTACTCTTATATTCTGGCATGGCCCAGTGACTTTCGCAAGTCTTCCGCGGGTTGAATATCGCTTATCGCCTTCCACCAAACTTTTACTCTTATGTTCTGGCATGACCCAGTGGCTCTCGCGAGCCTTCCGTGAGTTGAACATCTCTTATCGATTTCCCACAAACTGTTACTCCTATGTTCTGGCACGACCTATGCAGTGGCTCTCGCAAGCCTTCCGCGAGTTGAATATCCCTTATTGCCTTCCAACAAACAGTTACGGTGTTCTGGCATGACACAGTGGCTCTCGCGAGTCTTCCGCGGGTTGAATAACGCTTATTACCTTACCACAAACTGTTCTCTTATGCTATTGCAAGTCTTCCGCGGGTTGAATATCCCTTATCGATTTCCCACAAACTGTTACTCCTATGTTCTGGCACGACCTATGCAGTGGCTCTCGCAAGCCTTCCGCGAGTTGAATATCCCTTATTGCCTTCCAACAAACAGTTACGGTGTTCTGGCATGACACAGTGGCTCTCGCGAGTCTTCCGCGGGTTGAATAACGCTTATTACCTTACCACAAACTGTTCTCTTATGCTATTGCAAGTCTTCCGCGGGTTGAATATCCCTTATCGATTTCCCACAAACTGTTACTCCTATGTTCTGGCACGACCTATGCAGAAGCTCTCGCAAGTCTTCCGCGGGTTGAATATCGCTTATTGCCTTCCCACAAAATGTCACTTTTATATTCTGGCATGGCCCAGTAGCTCCCGCGGAACTTCCGCGGGTCGAATATTTCCCACAAACTGTTCTCTTATGCTCTGGCACGACCCAGTGGCTCTCGCAAGTCTTCCGCGGGTTGAATATCGTTTATTGCCTTCCCACAAAATGTTACTGTGTTCTGGCATGGCCCAGTAGCTCTCGATAGTCTTTCGCTGGTTGAATATCGCTAACTGCCTTCTCACAAAGTGTTACTTTTATATTCTGGCATGACCCAGTAGCTCTCGCGAGTGGACTATCACATATCGCGTTCCCACAAACTGTGACTCTTATATTCTGGCATGACCCAGTAGCTCTCGCAAGTCTTCCGTGAGTTGAATATCGCTTACTGCCTTCTCACAAACTGTTCTCTTATGCTCTGGCACGTTCTAGTGGCTCTCGCAAGTCTTCCTCGGGTTGAATATCGCTTATTGCCTTCCCACAAACTGTTACTGTGTTCTGACATGGCCCAGTAGCTCTCGCGAGTGGACTATCACTTATCGCGTTCCCACAAACTGTGACTCTTATATTCTGGCATGACCCAGTAGCTCTTGCGAGTCTTCCACGGGTTGAATATCGCTTACTGCCTTCTCACAAAATGTTACTTTTATATTCTGGCATGACTCAGTAGCTCTCGCGAGTCTTCCGCGGGTTGAATATCGCTCACTGCCTTCTCACAAAATGTTACGTTTATATTCTGGCATGACCCAGTAGCTCTCGCGAGTGGACTATCACTTATCGCGTTCCCACAAACTGTGACTCTTATATTCTGGCATGACACAGTAGCACTCGCGCGTCTTCCGGTGGTGGAATACCGCTTGTGAAATGAAGTCGTATACTTCGGATACTCTCTGGCCCCTTATAACCTGCCCACACCCACCCACTCCCACCCCCACGACTACTATACGAAACTGATTGATTGATACATTTATGATTAATATCATATTCATGACTATTTATATCAAATATAAATACTTATGACTTTTCAGTCCTATCCCAGCTAATTTAGATATCATTAAAAATGAAAGTGGGGCATATAGAGAAAAACGGATTGCCCAGAGTAAACAAAGCACAAAGGACCTGGTTTGACAAAGCGAAGAATCGGCCCCAGATAGGTACATGTGACATAAAAAAAGCTGCAAGTTTCAAAATCCCGGCACATTTCTGTAATTTCATGAATTAGAAGTATAACACTCGGTCAAAACGTCAATAAAAGTTTCATGGCCATAAAAGATACCGTTGATGAGTAATTAACCGCCAAAAAGTCATTCTCGTTCAAAGTGATGATTATCGCCCGAAATAAAGCGCTGTGTTTTAGTTTACCATATGAAGACCGACGTTAACCAGAAAAATATTTTACCGAAACAAAAACGGTATATATCTGCATCCATAAGTACGTGTTTGAGCGCAAACTCCCCTATATGTGAGACCAGAAAGAAATTTAAATTCCCAGTGAGATAAACACTCACTGTACTTCCTGAGATGATATGATATATTATGTCGCGTGATACTGTATAATACCAGCTGAAATCTTGTATGCGATAACCTATATAATCGCCATAGCGGTGCAGTATATACGGGCACATATGCACCTGGTGTGTTAGGTGCACGACACCTACCTATATACTCCTTATGAGCTCGGCGTGCGCTGTAAAGTTTATGCGATCAACTTCAGATTGTGATGGACGAGTGGTCAGAACATAGCTAGCTAGTCAGCGAACCTGCCTGGGGTCAATTCCGAATTAGGTAAAGCATAAAACATTAAAACTGAAAATTTTGCCACATAGTATGGTTTCCGTGATTTTTTTACTCTGCATAAGGATGTAAGGCGAGTCACAAATGGTCGGCGTGCTATGAGGTAGGGTTTATTGGTTTGAAAATGGGTCACCAATACAAAGGTTTACCATTATGATATGAAAATATTAAAATTTTACCTCAGTCGATAAAAGCAATTAAGTAGTTTAATTTATCGACAACAACACGTGGACACAACAATACACGAGACTGGATTCACGCGAGGGACGGGGCAGGGCCTCAACAAATATACATATATTATTACAGCTGCCTACAAACGAACCCATGCCACTTAGATAACGGTTAGCGTGATTCTTGAATTGACAAATGCTTTAATCTGTCAGGTACTAATGACTTTCACCTCTCAAATTGAATTTTGCACATGCATCATGTTTAGTAATATTATGTTGATGTCTTTTTCAGTCATGCGTAATGTCACTGAATCAGTAGATTTTATCCGTGTGCTAAAATGTTTTCGTGAATATATAAACTACATGACTGAACGAATACAGAGTATATATATATACATATATATATATATATATATATATATATTATATATATATATATATATATATATATAATATATATATATTATATATATATATATACGCCAATATTAATACCTTCTGAGTTATGCACAAACATATTTTTCGTCAGTTAACAATGGATTCTATATAACTGTAAACCTTTGTTTTTAAATCCCTAACAGCCAGGCCAGCATAAACAAATGGCATGCATAATGAGCACGATGATATGAAATGTCTATGTAATAATGCTGTAATTCACCAGTGTCGGATATATTGTTATCACTATATGCCAGTGATAATCATGGTCCCTTTTTATGAAATGACACACACTCAAACCCGACCTCTGCTCAAACACTTCACGATGGGAATACAGTATACGGCATACATAAAACACCAATAAATAAAACATACGTCATATCAAATAGAGATGTCTCATATGCCCTTGTATGCAATACTATGCATACACACATGTACAGCACTAACGTTAGCTTTTGTGGGCACCCTCATACACACAGCATAGCTGACACGTATAAAGACATATTATACACATGAGTCTTGGTTCGCGTCGCACTAGGCAATACTAAGTATGTTTGATGATGATGGTATTATTAATATCCTAATATGTATCGATATATATTATTGTTGACAAATATATACTGGAGCAAACAAACAAGTCAATTGCCCGTTATACAGATTTACCCATGTGTCAATGATGTTCACCAAGTACAAGAAGGGCTAACATATAACCAGTAAAAAAATATAAGCGGGGACAACACATGTTAATAATTGACACGTGTAGACAGGCGCCACTATGGACGAGAGTTTAACTGTAAATGGTTAAAACGCGGGAGTACATGTATGTACAGAGCAGGTGATGATATACCATACAACTGCATTTACGAAACGTACATACTGTATGTATCTATATGGTATTTACAGGGGTTCACTGCCTGGCATTTGGAGTGTCAGCCTGATACACGCAATTCGTTACATATGATTTGTCGCCGTGGCTTAAACAGAGGTACGTGTCATGCACTATGTCCAAGGCAGCAAATTTATTTATTTATTTATTTATTTATTTCATTAGTGTTTAACAATTTGTCAGTTGCACATGTATATATGCCAGATTTATGGGTGGGAGGAAACCGTAGTACCCATCAGAGTAAATCACGGCACTATAGCGAGAGCTGGATTCGAGCATGTGACCTCACTGATCTTTGGCCTACGGTCGCGAGACCAACGTCCCAGATGCCTGAGCCAGCGAGGGTCCCTAAACGCATGGCAACAGAAACCATCAAGATCGAGCTAATGTACAGCAACCATTTAGGCCACATACCTGACCACGCGCCCCTACGAGCATGACTTCCGCTCGGGCATGTGCCGATCCGATGGGCTAACAGTTGTTCGTGAAATCATGAACTGAGTTCAACAAACCCTCATATCAACATCTTCAGAATGAATACTTCGACATATTGATTCCCTCTTCAATAGCGCATTTAGGCCCCTCTACACCTGTCCGCGTGCCACAACGAGTACTGATTCCGTCAGTTCGTAGGCAGAATACTGATCCGATTGTGTAACAGTTGTTCAGGAATTCATGATCTGAATTTAACTAACCCTTATATCAGCACCTTCAGAATGAACATTTCGGCATTTTGATTTCCTGATTAATAGCGGTGGTGGGCAAAAGGTACACAAATAACATTTATAGCTATTGTGTGTATACTGTATATCTATAACACACTGTAAAACAGGTGCGTTCTCCTAGGACTGGGGTACACGTACATATTGCACAACCTGTGTTGCATACAGAGATGTATAGTCTCAATTGTCCAGTATGAACAGTGATACATAAAAGTAAAGTAACGATAAAAACACTGCCAAGTTACCGAGTTCACCTTACCTTCAGTGTCGTGGCAAGATTACACTGTCGCTCTGCGACTGCGGGAGTAACTTCAATTCCCCTATACGGAACTGGTGACCTTTCGCTTGTCTCTTTCCCTGAACCGATGTGTCCTGACCGGGCGGAGTTGACACAGCGATGATCCGTCACAGCGTCCGAGAGAAGCCCGCTGTGAACGATAGACACATGAACCGTACACACATCCTGTTGAATCGCGAGCTCCGATTAACCCAGGTGCGATTCCGCTTCAGTAAAAATCGATACCGGGTTATTTATAGCTCCGATAGTCCGGCGAAAAGATATATCTAAGAAAGAAGAAGCATTAAAATGTAATGTTTGCTGTAGTTTATTATCGGAACGCTGAGTTAGCCCCTGTTAAAAATTCACAATAAAAAGGTGTGGCATGTAACATGCATAGTGAACAGAATATGCACCTGAAAGTCTGTATATTTGTATAGGTATCAGAGAATGGCTGGTACCCATGTGCATGTTCTTCCCACAATGTCTTTAAATTGACTGGCGTGCAGGGTTTGAGTTCGAATCCACTCCTGGACAACCTGGTCTTTCTTAAAATCATCTTTCTGGTGTTATATCAATAGGAAAAATTTCGAACCAATAAAGTCTAATACCCTGATGGAAATGTTTTGATTATAACTTTAAGCAAGGTCAATGGTCTGAGTTTAAATCTTTAACATGGAAGACTCCTCGGCTGTGATCTACACCTAATCCCATATTAAAAGATCACAGCTCAGATCTTTGGCTACGTTTTACTGAACTTCTTGAATCAGTTTTAGGCGCTTTTTTGGTTGACCACTTGCATTATGGGAATTTAGCGAAGACAACAGCACAAGCGACTTAACCAACAATCCATTCACAGTGTGCTGTGTATGTTCATTGTATAGAAAAGAGAAATAATTAAACAAGATGGAAATCCTCAATCAAATAAAAAAAAAACACAAGTGAATCAATGAATCTATTTCTGTTACCTGGAATGTAAATACTTCTGTTAAGGCAAAAGGCACCTAGTTATCCATGCTTACTGATTCACCTTTTGGTCGATAACTGATCCATATGTTTATAAGACTTGACTGTGTACATAAGAGGGTCGAGTTCCTCTACAGCTGCCATATATAGGTTACTATAAAACATAACGCTTGAGACGTAAATATATATCCGATAATACAACATGAGTCTGTATACTTACCGCGTCTTGAGTGAGTTACGTTAAGGGTGTCTAGCGCCTGGGTAGGTCTTATCATAGAATACCGATACTGTATAGTCCTGTACTTTTGTCTCTGTGGAAACACCCAAGTGTCACGCGGGCAGTGGAAATATTTATATGTCTGTTGTCACCAGAAGTTTTATGAATCATAGACCAGACTTCTCTACAGCATAAGAAGGCCAATACAATAGACATGTGGACGACACGTGTACTCGCACACAGACCCGTAAATACAGCAATGTCCGGGTGGAGTCCATGCAGAATGACCGTGCTTTGATTGTATGTAGACAGGTATTCACACTGATATATTTAAACCTGGGCATGCGCATGCCATTGCGCAGTCATTGTTGGATCTGTCTTGCCATTAAAAGGCTATTGATGTTATAACTGAATTATTTGAGTGCAGGTGTTAAACAGATTAATTCACAGTAGGGTTTATGTAGCCTGCTACTCAAGTGAAATTCTAAACTGGTAGCGAGCTGCTGAACGTATATAAGCTGGTGGCTCTAACTGATATCAGTATAATAAAAAGGTCCACGAGAGTGATATCCGTATTTTGGACCGCCTTAGATGACTGATTGGATGATTGCTTGATTGGTAAATATGTTAAGCATTAGTTGGTTTGGTGAAACTTTGGACGCCCTTGTTAGTTAGCTGGCTGGTTGGTAAGATAGTGACTGTGCATAGAGTGGTAGACGTTCCAACTTGTAAAATTTTGGACAGCCTGGCTGTTTGTTTTTGGACAGCCTGGCTGTTTGTTTTTGGACAGCCTGGCTGTTGTTTTTGGACAGCCCGGTTGGTTGATCGGCTGATTGGGTGACTAATGCTAACTGAAGTGTTTGATGGGTGTTCTTTGAAACTTCTGGCCAGACTGGTTGGCTCGTTTATTGATTGGTTGGTAATAGTGCCAGAAGTGGGTATATGAGTGTTTGGTAAACTTTTAGACAGAGTAAGTGACTTCTTCGTTGGTTGGGTGGTGACTGTCCTGACACTGCTCGTGGTGGGAGTTTTCGTAAAATTTCGTAACATCTTGTTAACTTTTAGGTGCCCTGGTTGGTTGGCTGGATGGCGATTTTTCTGGCGAACTATTGCTTCGGGGATGTTTTCGTAAATTTTTTGACAGCCTATTGGCTGGGTGGGAACAGTGCTATCAGTGATTTGTTGGGTGTTCTTATAAACTTTTAGGCAAACTGGTTGGTTAGATTGTGATTTTGCTAACTGTTGTTGTTTCAGATGGTTGGTGGTTTGCATAAGTTTCAGTTGGTGAGTTGTTTGGACCGTGTTTCATTTGGCTAGTGGTTGGTTTCATATAGTAAATGGATAAGTGTTGCTTGGGGCTATGTGGGTTTTTCTGCATTATTGTAGATGGTAGTTGTGTTTTTATGGGTTGATGAAGGTTGGTCTACATGATTGGTTCATTTGTGTTTCATATAAACATGCGTGTTCGTATAAACACGTTTGCTTACAGGTGGTTGGTGAAGGTTGATCCACACAATTGGTTTATTTGTGCATTAGTTCGTATAAACACGTTTGCTTACACTTGGTTGGTGAAAGGTTGATCGACATAATTGGTTCATATATATTATAAGTTCGTATAAACACCTTTGCTTAACAGACTACCAAAGGAAGTCTGTATTGCGCATGCCTTGCAGGTACTGAAACGACGTTAAATTCATCGAAAAGTAATAAATAAATAAAAAAAATCCCGTGTTTGTTATACTAAGGCAGGTTTACTCAGTTACAAGGCTGGGCTTCATCATACAGTAAACTGAAATGAACATAATATGGAAGTGCAAAACTTACGTGTATTTGTTTCACTTACATGTGGTTTGAAACGGAAATGTCTGAGACAAGATACACAAGTACGTATGTATACCTAACGGATATCCGTAGAGTTTAGTTTATAATACACACCCTGTAGGGGGATACAGTATGACGTGGGCAGCAATATACACTCTTCACTAAAACAATAAACGAGAAGTCCTCTAGGCCCAGTGGCGCACTTCTTCATTTTTATAATACAAGCCATAAAATCTACATCTAAAGAAAAAAAATCAGATCACAATGATGATTTCACCCTATATTAGTGGTATTTCAGCCATCATTTGGTGCGGGCGTTGTTTCACATGAGAGTTAATCTTTTCGCCTGACAGATACATGTATAGTACATTACCGTATATTTGGTCTATAGAGAGAATAGAGCTATAGAGAGGTGTTTTACCCCGTATTAAAGCAGATTTCACTGATACGATCGGAATAATGGATTTTAGGCAACCAGATTGTATGGAGTAAACCACCGCTCTCCGCCACGTACCTGATAAACCTCCTCACTTAGAGCTGCAACTGAACAAACGAGAGCTCATTAACAGTCTACACTTCTGTAATTTTATTCATTTGATTATTCATTATTTCACACCATATGATCTTACGGATGTTCACTTTAATGGTGGTCATTTTCATTGGTGACGAAAACTGGAGTGACGATCCTGGGTAAAACATCAACCTTTGGCAAGTTACTGACATACTTTTCCACGGTTGATGCACAAACTTGTACCGGTAAGGGTGACTGATTCGCCACTGTATCTGTCATATTCTAATATACAGTATATTCTAAGAGATAGATATAGTATGCCCACATACCTGTCAATCTGAAATGAATAAATACTTCCCGTGCATATGTACGCAATCGTAGACAGGTTATCGCGGCTTGCTGATATCATCCCATACACTCCTGTGAATGCACATACGTAAACCTCCCATACACAAGCAAAGCAACAGCTGCACTGTTCAATCTGTATTACACGTGAGTAACTTCCGTAAGTAACACCGCGCTTTGCTGGGGTGCAGCGAACACTCTTGTGTACCTACAGGGCGGGCTAGCTGTCTTAGGGAGGTTGTATATACGTCATCTCGGCCAAACAATACCCGCTTTCTTCCAGACGAGGGGGTCATCGCCGACAGACAAGAGCCTGTCCCTCGGGGGTGGGGTTTTATCTCTTACAGCGGGCCGTCTGGATTTGGTCATTGGGTTGTTTAGGTGTAGGCCTGGCTACCTTCCGGCAGTCCGAAATATACAATACCAGGATACACAGAGTCGGGCACGCGCGCGCCCCGTCATTTGGGGATACAGTCGGCGATATTATTTCCTCGTGTGGACGAGTGGGAGAGAAGACAGAAGCGTGCGTGAATGCCCCCCACAACAGGAATACAGACGGCTCCTCACTGATCTGCTTTATATCAACCCGACAGATCTCTTTTTACCCATTCCTCAAAACTCCAGCTCTCAATGACCACTGAACGTGTGTCTGTATAGACAATGTAGAGTCATATTTCACCAATTAGCGCGGCTTCTAAGAATGGGTGTAAAATATGATATGAAAATATTTTCACGCATAGTTTTCAGTTGTCTGCAAGATGAACATTACTTCATATTTTAACTGTCTTCTACTGGAAGAGTGAGTGAGTGAGTGCTTGGGGTTTAACGTCGTACTCAACAATTTTTCAGTCATATGACGACGAAGGAATCCTTAGGGTGCATGTACGTGAAATGTGCCTCCTTGATGCAGGACGGATTTCCACCGCTCTTTTATTTAGTGCTGCATCACTGAGACGACTTACCGAAGGCAAGTAAGCCGCCCCGCCCGAGCCATTATACTGATACGGGTCAACCAGTCGTTGCACTATCCCCTTCATGCCGAACGCCAAGCGAGGAAGTTACAACTTCCTCTTTTAAAGTCTTAGGTGTGACTCGATCAAGGATTGATCCTGGATCTACCGGTCCCGAAGCGGACGCTCTACCAACTGTGCTATCCGGGGCGGTTCTACTTGAAGATAGAGCCCCATTCTATAAAGCTGTGACATCGCAACTAATGTCACAAACAAACTCGAGCGAAAGCGGCGGTTCCGGGGTTCGATCCTGAGACGCGTCGTTCGGATCTGACCACACAAACGGTCCAACTAGACTTGTTAATTATTTTTTGCTACCAAGGCTCTGCATGTCGGCGAGGAATCTCAGAAGATTCCCTGATCTGAGCGAACCTGGGATTGGACCCACATTTTGGTAAAGGTAAACAGCTATGTATGTACGGTTGGGTTTTTACAGCGTACTTAACACTTTTTCAGTCATATGACGACGAAGAGTCATCAGGTTTGCGTACATATACTGTATTCTTGTGGCACGGCGAGTTTATGCCGCCAAAGTGCTGCGTAACTGAAGTATATCATGCCGAAGAAACATGACATCCGGCCCAGTCACATTACACTGACACTGGGCCTGTTTCCTTGCTTCAAATTTTTAATTGCTCGATCACCAAGCGAGGCAGTAACAAGTGCCATTTTCAAAATCTTTGGCATGACTTGATCCGGGTTTCATTCTACGTCTCCTGACTTTAGATAAGCATGTATATTTGACTAACGTTTAGCCCCGTGCTAAAGAATTTTTCACTCATTTGACAACGGCCAGATTTTGTGGATGCAAGAATCCGCAGAGCCCGCGCCGTGTATAACCAGCGCCAGGTGCTTGTATATGACAAATCTCTTACAGCTGCAGCCAAAACACCGAGAGCTGGAATCGAGCACGCGGCCTTGGCTGGCCAAAGGCCTGATAGTCGCAGCGAGCCAAGGATTAAATCGTATTAGCCAACGAGTGGTTTCTGGTACAAATAAACACCCTGTTTTGGTTAAGCAATACAGCCGTATATTCTGCTATATATAATGCTGGCACACATACATTTTACCCTTTACATCCCATATATATATTGAAACTAGAAGCATGATCGCAAACAGCTTTGAAACATATCAGCTTATACCCTTCTTTACACTTCCAACGTGGGCTTCCCAAGTTTCTACTGATTTTTGCCAAGCATTATGTATACAGACAACATGACGCTCCTTTCATATGTCATGTTTACCAGTTCTCAGGGTTTTCAGCGCGTAAATCGTGTCAGCAGACTAATGAGGGGCATGTGGTCTACTTCTGCGTCCAGTCACGTGACTACATGCACGTGCACTCGGCGTAAAACGCAGCAGGTAAAGAAGATATATTTTCTAACCGTATTCCACCGGTTATACCCGAGTGACGATTTTTGTCAGATATTATACTGTCGCCGCTGCACAAGTTTTGCTTTATATGCTGTGCGTCTTTAATTATGGTCTTATATTATATAAATACCCAAATAAGGAAGGCACCTTTATTTAACTTTGTACACATGCTTTGTTTGCAGTCGGATAATAAACTCAACTGGCAAATATAGTAAGTTTTTGCAGTCGTTTTGTAACTAAACATTAACGGTTTTACCACATTTTCCACATTCCATTCATTTTTCTAAGGGCTAGGTCAACTTTGTGCGCTATAAAGTTAATCGGTGATTTAAAATTTTTTCTATCTTTCCCGCCTAAAATGATTCGGGTCCAAGCTGTTGTCGACATTCAAATTTCCTACCACTACGATGAAGTTTTGTGGACAAGCTAAGAACTACTTTACTTTGGGTCGGGTGTAACTCGAGTTGTCGGATTCGGACTGTCAAACGCTAAAATAAAACTCTGCATTGCGCGGTAAAATGTACCCCGTTGTAGATCGTTTGAAAGTCCTGTTAGACACTGCACGAGTCAACAGGCCTTGATTTTGAACGTTTAATATCGGTGCCTGTACAGCCCTACGGCTTCTACGTAACGAACCTTTGTGAATGAAAGTAAAAGAAGCACTAGAGATAGATTCGAACCCGTCATCTCTTTGACCAAGCCGATGACCTGCATCTCTTAGACTATATAAGCTAACTCATTTTATGGGTAAAGACCTGCAGAGACCTCACGCACAAGAAAGAATAAATCAATCCTATCGCCATATGATCTTTTTTGTTCATACTACAAAGGGTCTTTTATTCCGTTCAGTACGTCAGAGCTGTCAGGGTCGAAAATCGAGGTGGCAAATCACCTCTACGTGAAAGGTTAAAATCTATTTCGTACGAATCGTACGGCAATCTATGTATTCAGCTCTACACAGCGTGGCAGCTACGCAAACGTGCGCGGTCCTTGGTGAAAAAAAAGACAATTTCAAGAATTTTGTCTCGCGAAATCCCACGAGAAAGAAGGTAGGACTATTGAAGGGAATCGCTGGGCTTATGTTGTTTATGGTGACCATCTTGGCGACATTTGCCACACATTTTTTTGTCAAGCCCATAAACTTACACAAGTAGAACTCGTTTCATTTGTTTTAGCATTCTGTAACAAGAGTGAAATTAACGATTATAGAAGAAAAATTAGCCTCCATTTCACTGGACAACCTTCTTGGGTTTCGTATCTGTCCAACAAACTGCACTATCGAGAGATTTAAGTTTTAAAGCATTCATCATATTTTATAAGAGAGCCCAAATCCTGGAAATCACCTGATCTCCAAAGCGTGGGTTGAAACAAAATGACCACCCCATGTTGAAGGATAGTGAAACAGGCCCACGTTTGCCACGACGTCAGCTAGCAGCAAGCCCATGGTTGTAAAAAAAAAAAAAAAAAAAAAAAAAAAAAAGAACAAAAACAACAACAGCAGCAGCAACAACATAACATCACGTAAGCTCTACAGAAATATTTATTTATTGATGGCGGTCAGCGTTATGGTGGTAGGAAATCGGGGTGAGCCCGGGGCAAACCTTCCTACGTACGGCCGGAGAGGAAGCCAGCATGAGCTGGACTTGAGCTCACAGCGACCGCATTGGTGAGAAGGTCTTGGGTCATTGCCGCGCCGGCGTGCTCTCCCCCTCGGCCTCTACAGAAATACTATGAAAATGATACAAATCCAAAGAATACACTATGGCTGAGAGCGATTAAAAAAAAAAAAAAAGGGTATTTCCCTGCGCTATAACATTCGGGGGGAAATTACTCTTCTTCCACGCCGCCTGTCACTATGGATATCACGTGGTCTGTAGTCTTACAGAATTCCTCAAAAGAAGGATATGATATGATTATGTATTTAAATATTGTGGTCACTCGGCTGTTGGTTCTATTTTCGGAATTCTTCACTGTGAGAAAAAATCAAAACAAAAAATCATTTGTTAATCACCTAAAAGACTTTAATACAACTGGAAGCAACAACAGTTCTGTATGGATGGAAATATTTTCAATACCACATGATTTGATTGGACATTGGCTGAACTTCTACAAGCAGCCATTGGTTAATGAAGATGCCACATCATCTGATTGGTTGTTGAGAGCTATCAGTCATATCCTGACATGGACCTGTGACAATGTAGCAACATCATAACACTGTTATATACCATTGATACATTCGCTTCTAGCAATATATTATAATGCCTGCTATAGCAATAAGGCCATGACATCTCTAATATAATATTAATATTCATAATTTTACCACAAAATGAATATATATTTGGATAAGATTATTTTCATTTTTGGAATGATGTTAATGAACTGATTATAGGATAACATGCTTGGAAGCATTCAACAAATCACACGCCCAAATCCAATGAAGGTATGACATTTAAACCTTGATTGCAGCCATAATGAACAGTGAACTTCCTTTACATTCACACACACACACAAATATATATATATATATATATATATATATATATATATATATATATATATATATATTGTATGTGGATACATATGTATACATTTATATATACAGCTGTAGTCAATAAAATAATTTTCTTTTAAAACACATTTGTTCTGAGAGCAGTTTGATTGGCAAATGCCAATTATGACTGACAAACCAGAGGCCATGCTCCTAAAATTAAAACAACAGCATGACAATCTAAAATCCGATTCAGAAACGTGTTTGTTAATTCGGTGTACAAAATCGCATGTGTCACCTACACAGGGTTCCCACCCTTGAAAGCAAATGTTTTTCAAGAACTTTCTAGGACTAAATACCTTATTGTTTTCCAGCACATTCAAGGACCATTCAGCTTAAGTATAAACCTAATATTAGCTTATTTATCAGTCATAATGCAAAATGATATTTAACACTGAAAAATCAAAGACACATGCTTTTAAGGATGTATTCTAAAATAAACTCTTATTTCAAGAACATTTTAAAGTCTCTGAAATCCATTCATCAAAATCCAAGTTGTTTCAAAGGATTTCAAGTACCAGTGGGAACCCTGTCCACATAAGTAAGGTTTTTTAGGCATTAGATGAACTCGGACAGAAATGAAGGCAACTCTGTGGCTGTAGTATTGGGGGGAAAAATTACATATTCTTTTGCAGAAAATAACCACAAATGAAATAAGTTATGAATGCAAAGGAAAAGCAACAATTAAGGGACTTAATGAAATGTAATCGCTTCATAATAGATGACTTTCTGTGAATAACAAATTACTGAAAATTCAATACAAGTATCTCAGGTTGCATGATATTATGAAGTATACCCGTTAATGCTATGGCACTGCATGAACAGTTATGTACAAACAAGCAGACAGACAGACAAGACTCCCTCACAGATGTCCCTGATGCTGTATCAACTACAAACGCATGGATCCACACACTGCATGTCATTCTGATTAGTAGCGCGTTAATTATTTAACTTTGTTAACAAACAATGATGTTGAGCAAAATCTCTTTGGTCACATTAGAAGCTTTAACAGTGTCACAGTTTATCAACAAGCAGGGAAGAAGACGAACCGTTTACACACGCTTCGGAAACGTGCTGGGTAAACAACAACAACAAGAAGAATCAACACTAGTGTATATTCATATGATTTACTACTTATTTGATTTCTATTTAAAGGGATACAGAATTGTTTCTGATTGGCTGGTGTTAGAGATAGACAAATCTAGGCTATGCATAGCCTAAGCTGAATTTTAGGTTTGGCAGATTTTATACAAGCATATCTCAACCCACTGTCATCTCTCATCTCCACTGTCAGCCAATCAGCATTGAAACTGTATCTTTTTAACATTGACAGCAGCCAGGATTATGGGTGGGGGAATCTGGGCTGTGAAGAGCCCAGATTATAAAACCACTCACCTGGGCTTCCTTCTGGGTCAGTAATTTTTTTACTTAAGCCACTCATAAGATTTTGTAGCCAATACAGTTTTTCTTTAGCCATACTTTCTTAGCGGCCTTAACTTAATCTTTGAGATCTTCAACTGACAGAATGGGAGCAGTATCTATGACTCTTGGTGGTCTCCATCTGTAATTCGTTTTTATCTGCTTTGGTATAGCTGCTAGAATTTGGTCTCTTCCAGCTATATCTTAAGTTTATCCGATACCACATTTAGAACAATTGCCCTCAAAATAATGCCAGAGTGTTTTTGTTTTTTGGAAAAAATCAAAGCTTTTTTCAATTAATCTTTGCAGAGTCCTAGTAAAATGCAATTTCTTCTATCTGAAAAATTTGTTACAAAATAAATTTATAAATTTAGTTCAAGGGTGGAACGGTTAAACTTTTCAAGGGAGGTAACTTTATTTGCATGTCTTACACTACCTATATTTATCTCCCTTAAGTTATTTTTTTAAATTTCTTTTTCTTTAGATTTGGCTATGGAAGGCCAATGTATAGACCAGACAGACTAATCCATGCCATGTTCAGAACCAAATACAAATGGAGTCTGATAACCTGACAAAAGCCTAAATTTTGATAAAATAAAATTTGGTGTATAAGGCATTAATACATGGTCTTGTATTTATTTGATTGGTGTTTTACGCTGTACTCAAAGTTGCTGGCAGTATGGTTCTGGTCTTGTAATATGTGATAATATTTTAGCCTACATTAACCCACTAAAATGGTTCCCAAATTAGAAAGCTGTATTTGGCCCTAATATCTGATTTCATTGAATGATGTGTATTGTCTTGCCCAGGAATATTTCACTGATATGACAGTGGTGGTGAGATCCATGGGTGAAGGAAATCAAGTGGTTTGAATTCTGGTCTTCACCAGGCAAACTTTTCCACGTGTGACCTGTGATGTATTTCTTATGTGTCCGCCGTACTGGTAGAAGGCGAGTTATATCTACAGTGCTGTTGATCGTTTTGTGCCAACAAAACAGAAAAAAAACAAAAAAAAAAAAAAAAAAAAAAAAAAACTTTCACAACCCGCCCACAACCTGCCACCTGTTAAATCCATGCACCTGTACACTTAAATGTGACCATGACAGTGGCTTTACCCATGGTTTGCCTGTCTTCTGCATCAGCCAATTAACTCTGATTCTATATGTCTATAGGATGTCCTTAAAAAGGATGAGCCTACTAAAAATTTAAGTCAGTCCACGCTCTACTGTGACCGTGACAGAGGTTTAACCATGTATCACCTAGCTCCTGGAGCAGCCAATTAAGTTTGGTCCTGTATGTATTCAGGATGTCTTTAAGAATGCTGAACTCTTTACCAAACATGTACATCAGTGTGCATTCAAATGTGACCATTACAAAGGCTTTAACCATGGATCATCTATCTTTTGGGTCAGTCAAAAGTTGTTCTAGAGAATGCTGATCTTACTATCAATGTATGCTCCACTGTAACAATGACAGAATCCTTACGCTATAATCTAACATCCTCTGTGACACCAAATCACCTTTTATTCTGTTTTTATCACTGAAATGAAATCCCTACACACATTTAATTTGAAAATCTGTAGGCCTTATCGATGTAGAGCACCCATTTGCTACACAGGTCATCTAGACATTAGACAACTACTGTCAAATGAAAGGTTGAAATCAGCCATATGTGTAGGGCTTGGTGTGCCTATACTGCACTATGCTTAAAAGTGGGAATAAATTTCTTCAAAAAAAAAAAAAAATAAAAAAAAACTTCCTAAGAATAACTGGTCCATTCAGTTGACTTGACATAACATAAACACTAAAGATTTGGTGGGAATTTCTGAAGTCAAATACCAGTATCGCCCAATATTGGGAAAATCCATCTATAAACCAACAGCATTTTCAATAAATATGTGTCTGGTATGGATTATGTCATGTTATCTACATTTTACCATCACATAATAAATATCCTGTACAAATCTCTGAGACCAATGATCAATACAGTTCTGACTGTTTTTCTAAACTGTGACTCATACCATGCTGATTTTGTAATGCCATGATTTTAATTAAAAGGATCCTGTAGGCATGAGACGTTCTTCGCAGTTCCAAATTTGTCTAATTGTAAGTCACACATGCTCATACCAATTTTAATGATGTTTAATGACACTACATTGTACAATATATGGTGTTTTGATGTATCAGATCAAGAATATGCTCAACATATCAGATTCCGCTTGTCTTCTGGACTACTGCACAGAAGAGTATAAGGAAGGGGAATAACTCCTCCTCTAAAAGAGCAGAGGAAAACTTAACAGTTCAATGGCATTCAGACAAAAAAAAATACAAGGCTGCCAGGTAAGGCTGAATACCACGTTACGCACCCAAGGTGTAACAGTTTGATCTTTAAGTGTATCGCATGCAAGCTGCTATCAGCATTAACAGAGACTAGCAGTATATTATATAACATATCTAACAACAACAACAAATGCGTAGTTCTGTTTGGATGTGTCCTATCTGGACTGTCATCTATCTTCACTGGCTTCACATGTGAGTGAGATGGTTAAGATTAGAGTATTACAAGATCCACTAGAAGCATTCCATCCTACACCTTGCATTTTTGGGGCTTTCATGCCAGACCTATACATTTACCCTTGCCTGCACTTAAGATTCCTCAGAACGTCATCTTCTCTGCACTGGAATCCTATCAACAATGTGAAAAGCTAGTGTGTTTAATAATATTCAGGATCACACCACACTGTTCATACAGAACTGTAGGCCCATTGTGGCTAGAGTGAATATGTCGTTTGCTGAAATGTAGCCTGCCATCTTCACCTAGTCTTCATTCCTGCATGCCACACTGTCTTCTGTTTCCGTCATCAGGAATCAGCACTGCCACAAATGTCTGACAAGCATATGTCTTTTGTACTCCATCTTCAATTCACTAGATTTTCAGATTTTTGATCTGAATTCAAGATCCCCACTTTCTCCTCTGTCTGTTCAAAAATTCATCAGCCTGTCTTTCTCTTTGTCAGAGTCTACAGTACATGTAGATCAAAACTTATCCAAGCCATTAACTAGGCTGTTTCTCATTAAGGAATGCACTGGGTATATACACTTTTTGCTTATCAATTTAACCTGACCATCCCAAGGTTTCACTTATGTTCACTTTCAATTTCATGCAAACCTAGGTCTCTGTATACTTTCACTTTTGTATATCCAAGTTCCATACACTTTCAATCTCTCTTTCATCTCTTCTCATCAATGTGTCAATCTACTTTCACTTTCCATCAGCCATTCTGTGTGTCTTCACTTTTTCTTCTTCTTGCCTGATGTCCCACTGCTAGCGTTGGCCTGCTTCAGAGGCATGTTCGTCCTCTGCGACTCTAATCTACTGGACTGAACCCGCTGTATAAGACTGAAAAAATCCTCATCTGGAACGGTAGGAGCGGATCTCTGATTGGGTAACGAACTTCTCTGCTCTTCTAGTCGTGAGCCCTGGAGAGAAGGGGGTTGGGGGGCAGGAGAGAAAACAGAATTAATATTGAAATGACGACTTATATGATGCTTGTTAGGCTTAAGGGTGGAGGAAACAGGTTTGTCCGCAATACACCACAGCTCTTTGTCAGATACTTGACGAACTTACTGACTTAATGTCCACAGCCTACTGATCAGGAGATGATCGGCTACTCTAAAACGCAGGTTGCTGGCAGACCATCCCACATATGGCCAGTAACACTTAATAAGATTGAGTCAGAGAAGACCCTAGACATATATTGCAAGGTATTATTTGATTGTCATGCTGGCTTCCTCTCCGGTCGTAAGTGGGAAGGTCTGCCAGCAACCTGTGGATGGCCGTGGGTTTCCCCCTGGGCCCTGCCCAGTGTCCTCCCACCATAATGCTGGCAGCCATCGTATAAGTGAAATATTCTTGAATAGCGTAAAACACCAATCAAATAAATAAATAAATATTATTTGATTGCGTTATTGAAGACGCCCTGTTTCCAGCTGTAGAAAACCAGATAACCACTGTTACTACTTTGAGCTGTCAAAAACAAGTGAAGGACCCAATATTCTGACTCTTATCTGTATCTCAATGACTTTACCTTTAAAGTTTTGAGAGCATTTGGATGCCAACAGCACCACTAAGTTGATGGGATTTTCACAACCTTTTATTATAAGCTTACAGTATCTGATTTCGGCTTTCTGATGACTATCTGAATCACTCACCTGACACCTCATCAGCATTTCAAAGAAGTTATCATCAGGTACAGGATCGTCATGTTTCTCCTTCCTCAGGTATTCCTCCACCACCTGGGTAGAGTTGAGCCCTGGGAAGCGTGGCGGACACGCCCGCTGGTCCTCTATTCTGGAGGACTGGATACCTGCCACCATGTCCAGGAACTCTTCTGCCCCGGGAGATGCTGAAAGTACCAGAGGTCAAAAGGTCAATAACAGATTAACAGCAGGACAGAGGCTAAACTGAGGAATAAACGGATCAACCCAAGCAGTGTAGTCTCTTCTTCTTGTCTGTAATATATCACTGTGTTTGTCTAGTTGTGTTTGTCTAGTTGTGCTTGTAAAGCAATGAGGTAGTTCACATGTACAGCTGGGTCAAGTAGAATTTTAGGGGGTTTTATGGTCAGAAATTCCATACAAACCAAGGGGAAATCTCAAATCTGATAACAAACCAGTGAAACCTTACACAGCGACTTTCACTAAGTTCACAGTTATGATCAGGATGATCATATAAACTTAGATTTGGCCAGTAAGGCTACCAGAAGGCTCGTCTGTAGGAGACACCTGAACAACTTCTGCTCAAAACACTAAGTACTAAAGTCGTGAATTTTGTAATTTACAGTAAATAATATGCACACAGAGCATCAGCAATGGGACATCATTACATGTGTGCAAAACCTGAGCTCAATTCACGTAGTACTTGTTAGGATTTTTTGTTTAATAATGCTTTCCCTGTTATTGGATGTCAAAGCTTGAGGTATGACCTAAACTAAAGTAAAGGCAAGCTGAAAAGTGAAAAAAAAAAACAAAAAAAAAAAAAACAAGCCATGCAGCAGATCCATACTCATGATAGTTTTCTTAGCAGCTCCGTTCCCTTGCAGCTCATTCGGCTTGGTGTCCATCACACGGACTGAGCACCTCTGGTCGTCTATTCTGCGGCTCTGAAAGCGGCTGAGTAGCTCAAAGAAACTGTCATCATCCATCATGTCAGCCGTGTACCGCTGTGTGAAGGAAACAAAATGCTTTGTAATGTCTGTGTTTTGATGCATATAATCATATATCTTTAGACCCAGCATCTGCAGTGTCTGTGGATGGTTGTGGGTTTCCCAAGGGCTTTGTTTCCTCCAGTTTCCTCCCAAAGGAATGCTATCTGCCATTGTGTAAGTGAAATATTCTTGAGTGTATAATAAAACACAAATAAAAAAACATATGTTTAGCTGATTCAATTTGAATGTGCAATGTCATTTGTAACTACACATCCTGTGTTCTTTAATACTGTAGGTAACATCAGGCAAAAAAGGAAGTGACTGAACAATGTTGTTTCTGTATTAACTTCCAAGACATGCACAACAGGCAATGATACCAAACATATGGTTTACAATTAAAAGCACTAGATTATTTCCATGTACATCCTTTAGCCCTTTGAAAACCTAAATGCTTATTGAAGTGGAGTAACTCCACTCTAGTTCTTCAACCTTTTCACAGGTTTGCAAGGTGTGTATTCAAGCATATCATGACAGTATTATTCTGTGTTGAATGAAAAATTATATTTTTTGTGAAGCGCTGAAACTGGTCAATTTAGCAATTAAAACTGCGCATAAACTGCACTGAAAGTTGTTCTTTCATATGCGAAAAGGTGGAGGAAATAGGGTGCTCATCTTAAATATAATACAGATTCATGGGGCATGACAATCCTTAATCTATACACCTGTTTCTCACCTGCTGATCTTTGCTTGTTAGATCTGCCGTTCTGGGTCGTTCAAGCGGGGCATTATGGCGACTCAGCTTGCCATTGTGGTCGCCGTCTCCAGCAATGGTTACCGACTTCTGTAACTTGGCGGCCTTTGGCTTAGCTCCTGCAGCCTGGGCATTGGCTGCTGCCTGATGAAAGTAGACAAACGAAAATAACCCTGTTATAAAATGAAATTAAATACCATCACTGCCTTCAGCTTTCTGATCGCAAATGTTTGGCCTGTGTCTATCTATTTGTTTGATTTCTGGCTCAAAGCCATACATAAGAATGTTTCACTGTATACAATGGTGGATAGTTTTATAGGTGGAAGAAACCGCACTGTGCTGGATAAACCACCGACCTTTGGCAAATTACTAAAGAAATTTAGAACATATGTGACACACACACAGAACCAATTGGTAACCAACCAACATGTTGGTAAAGGTTGGTGAAAGTTTGCCTGGGTAGGCTGGCCATGTATATAATGAAAAGTAACGTTGTGAGAAAGTAGATTTACCTGTTCTCACACTAAGTGCCCTGCCCTGCAAGCACAGATTATCCCCTACCTTCTCTGGTGTAATCTTGACCAACTCCATGTTCTCCATGCTCAGTCTCCGCACCCGATTATGTCGTCTGGCTGCAAAGGGAGACAATCTGGTCAACAACAGGATTCTTGCTGAACATTTTTTGGAATACATGACTGTCTCACCTGTCATTCCCTTGCTGATGTACCGTTATATTTCTATGTGTTTTGATGTTTAAAAAATGCCACGAATGTGTTTTTATTCTTTCTTCAATACCAATAACATACTTTCATACACTCAATTTTTTATTACAAACAGCATCTATGTAATTAAAAGAAAGGAGTAACAACTAAACTAATGAGTTAGATGAATTATTATATACAGTGATCTGGAGAGAAGTTGTAGCCTTATACTGCTAGCACAAAGACTCTGAAGGAAAACATTAATGAAAATCTTCAATTTATTCCAGGTCTTTGCAACATATGTGTAGTGTGTGCTTTTCCAAACACAGCAACATTATGACAGGGTTAATTCCCTTTATGATTTGAAGTGGTTGCTTTAAAAGTTCAAACTAAAATAGTGAAAGAAATACAAAAACAATGGCAACCAATCCCCTGCTACTCCAAAACTAATCCGCTAAACTGTTTTCCCCACGTGATTTGGAAACGAAGTTTTATGGTTGTGCAGCATTACTTGTAAGCATTTGTAAGCATGTCTTGGTCAATGACAGACCCCTGTGCCAAACACCCAGCTACCACATGTATCACATTGTATCTCATCCTCCAGGTACACCCGTACTTACCAACTCCAGCATCTGTTTTGTCATATTCTGAGTTTGTAGGTGAGGACAGGATGCTGTCCCTGTCAGATCCAAAACTGGGGGGGAAACAATTAGAGGGAAAAATTAAAGCACTTGACATATTTTACAATGTCTTAAGAGAGTCAAAGTAACTACGCATGCATGTATTTCCATTCTACAACAAGAAAACAGCTGAAAAACTTATAGGACTAAGGGCACTGAGCATACATTGGACAAGCTTTCTGTCAGATAATGTGCTTGCGTGAAGAGAAAACTAAAAATGATCAAATCTTCCATTCATGCTTAAAAAATTAGTTATCTCCCCCTAGCTACTCAGACTTTGCACGAACAGCAGTTCTCTTGCCTACCTGCTGAGATCCTGTTCCACACTGCTCACTGTACAGTTTATACCCAACATTTTTTTGAGGTCTGCCAAGTTCATCTGAGCAGTTAACTCCCCTGTTTGATCTCCTATCTGAAAAATACAAAAACAAAGGACTTTGTATAAAACAAGACATGTACAGTTCAGTCTCATAAATCAAATTTCTATTCACTGAAAAAGAGGAATTACAAAATAACTACCATGTTTCATAGGTTTAAAAAGGCTTTCCAATTTACCATATACATGTACCAAGGATACATACAATAAATCAAAGCAAACTAAATCATTCCCTTCTTGGACTGTTTGTCTGAAAATTTAGCTGAAATCCAAACTTGATTTATTTATCTGATTGGTGTTTTATGCCGTACTCAAGAATATTTCACTTATATGACAGCGGCCAGAATTATGGTGGGAGGAAACCGGGCAGTGTCCGGGGGAAACCCACGACCATCCGCAGGTTGCTGGAAGCTCTTCCCACTTACAGCTGAAATCCAAGATAGATTCAAACCTGCTGGGACCTCCTCACGCTCATTCACCTGTAGCTTGCAACAAATAAATAACCCTAAGTTGGTGAGAACATTGTATTGGCCTTATAAAGTTCTCTCGACTGCGCTATAAAATCTAGCTCACAGTTGTCATAATAATGACAACAACAACAAAGATTGCAGTTTGGTTACAAACATTTTCCGTGACTGAATCTAAGAATAAATCACAGGGTTAAAAATTTGACGAAAAAGGTCAGAACCCCTCTCTGTTTACCAAAGTCACTTGATTTCTAAACATTTTGGTCTCAACGAGAGCCCTGGTATAGAAAAATGAAAATGGCTGTACATGAATCAAGTGTGCACAATGAGGACAAGACCCCAGCAGCTGAGCTTGGCCGTCCACAACTGTTTTCTCCTAATGGTGAACTCCAGGCTTGCCAATTACAGGTATATGCCACACCTGTGGCAGGAAGTAACACCTTAACACTTGCCAACAAACAAAACTCCAGGTTACTCCATACATGCCTGAACTACATACATGTGCTGGTTTTCCAGGAAGTGCTAAAGATTTGGACATGAAGCCAGAAAAACAAAAAAAATAGGAAATTTCACTACCATTTGTGTTTGATTTCCATAACATTGAAAAAGACAAATATATGGTACACACCTCCTAATTTTGCCATTTTTTTTTTTGCACTCTGAGAATTGTTTTTGACAAAAATTTCTCAAAATTAAAAAAAAAAAAAATATCACGACTGTGTTCCTTACATTAATCATACTCCCAAATGTCTTTCCTCTGTTGGTACCAAATATAAATAGTACCGAAATACTTATTCTGGTGTTGAAGGAACCCAATGAAACCTGTTGAGGAAACTAAGCAGTGTTTAGTAGGCAAGTAGGCGGAGTTTGAGGAAAAAACCAGCAGTGTGTGGAGAAAATAATTAGGGCTTGGCTGTAAGCATTTGTATGACGAATTAAAATAAAAATCCCTAACAGATGAAAATTGATAGGCCATATTTCACTGCTTGGCCATTGGCCAATTATCACTCTCATCGCTGAGCTGGTTTGACTCTCTATGCTGGAGAAAACCACGCAGAGTGTGGAGAAAAGCAAACAGAATGTGGATAAACCAAGATGAGTGTAGAGAAAACCAAGAAGAGTGTGGAGAAAACCAAGAAGAGTGTTGAGGAAACCAAGCAGAGGAGAATATGGAAAAACCAAGCAGAGTGTGGAGGAAACCAAGCAGGTCAGAGTGTGGAGGAAACCAAGCAGGGCAGCGTGTGGAGGAAACCACGCAGGGCAGCGTGTGGAGGAAACCACGCAGGGCAGCGTGTGGAGGAAACCAAGCAGGGCAGCGTGTGGAGGAAACCACGCAGGGCAGAGTGTGGAGGAAGTCAAACTTGAGTTTTCAGGAAGCCAAACAGGACGTAGGGAAAAGCCAAGGGAGCTTTGAGGAAAATAAGCTGGTAGAGGGGAGATAGGCAGAGTGAGAGAAGAAGACAAAACAGAGCTATGTACAGGAGGAAACCAATCAGAGGTATAGCTAGCTAATAACAATGTGATGTGTGGATACAGTGAAAGAAAACTTTATCCCACCTCTTTAGAAATGTCCAGATGCTTCGTGGCAAACTGCAAAGCTGTTTCATGGTTGCAAAGGGCTGTGTGTGCGTTGCCCAGTGACCAGCAGGCCCGTCCCTCTCCTACGCGGTCGCTGAGTTCCCGTGCAATCATTAGATGCCTCATGTGGTACTCTATGGCTTGTTCGTAATCTCGTAACAATGTAAATGTATTCCCTAAACTGTAACAGGCCTGAGCCTCCAATGCTCGATCTCCTAACTGTTTGGCGATTTGTAGCGTTTTTCTGAAAAAGCAATTAAATTTGGGTTAAAATCTCACAGTATCTAAAAAGATCTAGAGCCACTTTCACAAAAATTGGTAACTCACATTTCTGGTAACTTATTCATAAAGATCTTGCCTGTGTAATAGTGCCATAAGAAGAAAGAGGGTCCTGTACCTTTTTGTTAAAAATTTTCTGTTTGAGACTTCAAACTAAGTATCACCAGATCAACAAACATGAACAAACATATCCATTAACAAGACTTTTAAATTGCAGTGTAGAGATACATATAAAGCACAAGGAATTCATAACTACTGGTAGTCGGACACTAAATCAGCAACTTTGACTGTAACACAACAACCTTTCCCAAATTTTCCTTATCCTTCATGCACATGTATATCCCACAATCCTGAACTTTGTCCGAGAAGTTAATAATAAGTCACTACTACGTGTGTTCACAGTTTCTCGAGTGGAGTGTAAATAAAGCCATGTTTTGTTGGTTAACCATTCAATGGACGGTGGTTCGCTTGTTTGGGCAATGGCTTGGCCAATTCTAGTTCTTTTTGGCATGCTGATAGTTTGTTTACATTCCAAAGAGTGGCTTACTTTACTTTGCATGGCAACAGCGAACAGCCCACCAACAATGGGCGAGTTACTGTTAAAAATTCACAAGTGTGATGTAACATATACATGTACTGGAGGAAGGCAGTCTCCAGTAAACCTTGTGTAAGGCCACACAAAAGATTGTCGTCAATCACTTGTGACCATCAAGGCTCAAAGAACAATAGAAGCAGGGGACTCTTGAGTCTTCCCTGCCCAAGAATGGGATTAAACCCTCATTTCAGGTGATCTAACGAATGAAAGGCATGTAGCCTAAGACCTTTTCCTCAAATGTAATTTGCATGTCAATTAAGTGCCAAAAAAACCCCCACAACATTCTTGCATCTTTTCATTGAAGACTTACTTATAATGTTCAGCAGCAACATCAAATTCCCCTAGAAATATATGTGCGTTGCCAAGGTTACTATACGCCCGCCTCTCTGCAGATTTGTCTCCGAATTCTTTTGCGATTGCTAGCCGTTCTTCGTGGTAAACGATGGCCTGACTAAAATTTCCAAGAAGGTAGTACGTGTTGCCAAGATTACCGCAGGCACGCCCCTGGGCAGCTCTATCCCCCAACTGTCGCACCAGTTCCAAGTTCTCCCTGAAATGGTCATATCAGGTAAACATGTCAATATAAGCCAATCCCTCAAAGTACTAATGGTAAGGCTGAAATAGAAATACATGTAAAAATAATACATGTAACTAGGATTTGATTATCCGTACCAAAAGTAAAAGGTCAGTGCTTTTTCATTTCACAAGGAAAAGGTCCATACTTTTTCAGTCGGGAGATGACTTTTATTCTTTTGGAAAGCAATTTAATAAATGTACATGAAGCTGGGGTTTGGATAGAATTTTTTTTTCCTTCAAGCAGCTGAATCTAATGGCTGAAATGGAGATATATGGAGGAAAGTCCCCTGCCTTTTTTATGTTATTCAGTAAATGTCTCATAGTATTCAGCATCTTTTCAAGGAAAAACTTTGTAACATAATCAGCAGCCATCTGGAGGCAAACACATACTGCATTTCCATGGACAGGTGATTACAGGTACATGTTTGTGGAAACACAGCATTAGTCTTAATATTCAACAACTCTCTGATAACAAACTTATTTGTCATACACAGTAGTTTTCTGAAGACAAACTTAGTCGAAATATTCAGCAGCTCTCTGGAGAGAAACTTACTCGATATATTCAACAGCCTTCTGGAGAGAAACTTACTCGATATATTCAGCAGCCATCTGGAGAGAAACTCACTCGATATATTCAACAGCCTTCTGGAGAGAAACTTACTCGATATATTCAGCTGCTCTCTGGAGAGAAACTTACTTGATTTATTCAACTGCTTTCTGGAGAGAAAATTACTCGATATATTCAGCAGCCTTCTGGAGAGAAACTCAATCAATATATTCAACTGCTTTCTGGAGAGAAAATTACTCGATATATTCAACTTCTTTCTGGAGAGAAACTTACTCGATATATTTCAGCAGCCTTCTGGAGAGAAACTTACTCAATATATTCAACTGCTTTCTGGAGAGAAACTTACTCGATATATTCAGCAGCTCTCTGGAGAGAAACTTACTCGATATATTCAGCAGCCTTCTGGAGAGAAACTCACTCGATATATTCAGCAGCTTTCTGGAGAGAAACTTACTCGATATATTCAGCAGCCTTCTGGAGAGAAACTTACTCGATATATTCAGCAGCCTTCTGGAGAGAAACTTACTTGATATATTCAACTGCTTTCTGGAGAGAAACTTACTCGATATATTCAACTGCTTTCTGGAGAGAAACTCACTCGATATATTCAGCAGCCTTCTGGAGAGAAACTTACTCAATATATTCAACTGCTTTCTGGAGAGAAACTTACTCCATATATTCAGCAGCCTTCTGGAGAGAAACTCACTCAATATATTCAACTGCTTTCTGGAGAGAAAATTACTCGATATATTCAACTGCTTTCTGGAGAGAAACTTACTCGATATATTCAGCAGCCTTCTGGAGAGAAACTCACTCGATATATTCAACAGCCTTCTGGAGAGAAACTTACTCGATATATTCAGCAGCCTTCTGGAGAGAAACTCACTCAATATATTCAACTGCTTTCTGGAGAGAAAATTACTCGATATATTCAGCAGCTTTCTGGAGAGAAACTTACTCAATATATTCAGCAGCCTTCTGGAGAGAAACTTACTTGATATATTCGGCAGCCTTCTGGAGAGAAACTCACTCGATATATTCAACTGCTTTCTGGAGAGAAACTTACTCGATATATTCAACTGCTTTCTGGAGAGAAACTTACTCGATATATTCAGCAGCTCTCTGGAGAGAAACTTACTCGATATATTCAGCAGCCTTCTGGAGAGAAACTCACTCGATATATTCAACTGCTTTCTGGAGAGAAAATTACTCGATATATTCAACTGCTTTCTGGAGAGAAACTTACTCGATATATTCAGCAGCCTTCTGGAGAGAAACTCACTCGATATATTCAAATGCTTTCTGGAGAGAAACTTACTCGATATATTCAGCAGCTCTCTGGAGAGAAACTTACTCGATATATTCAGCAGCCTTCTGGAGAGAAACTCACTCGATATATTCAACTGCTTTCTGGAGAGAAACTTACTTGATATATTCGGCAGCCTTCTGGAGAGAAACTCACTCGATATATTCAACTGCTTTCTGGAGAGAAACTTACTTGATATATTCAGCAGCTCTCTGGAGAGAAACTTACTCGATATATTCAGCAGCCTTCTGGAGAGAAACTCACTCGATATATTCAGCAGCCTTCTGGAGAGAAACTTACTCGATATATTCAGCAGCCTTCTGGAGAGAAACGTACTCGATATATTCAGCAGCTCTCTAGAGAGAAACTTACTCGATATATTCAGCAGCCTTCTGGAGAGAAACTCACTCGATATATTCAACTGCTTTCTGGAGAGAAACTTACTCGATATATTCAGCAGCTCTCTGGAGAGAAACTCACTCGATATATTCAACTGCTTTCTGGAGAGAAACTTACTCGTAATATTCAGCAGCTTTCTGGAGAGAAACTTACTCGTAATATTCAGCAGCTTTCTGGAGAGAAACTTACTCGATATATTCAGCAACTTTCTGGAGAGAAACTTACTCGATATATTCAGCAGCTTTCTGGAGAGAAACTTACTCGATATATTCAGCAGCCTTCTGGAGAGAAACTCACTCGATATATTCAACAGCCTTCTGGAGAGAAACTTACTCGATATATTCAACTGCTTTCTGGAGAGAAACTTACTCGTAATATTCAGCAGCTTTCTGGAGACAGTCCTTAACCTCTGGCGGGAACTCGCCTGGGTCCTGGTGACCGCTCTTCCCAGCATGCTTGCCCTTAGCATGGTAAACATTTCCTAGGTTATACAAGGCTCGTGCCTCACCCACCTGCAATTAGAGAGAAATAAAAACATCCTAATATATAGCATGTACATTTATCATGTTGTCACCAAGGCCCCACAACCCATGAAGATGGAGAAATCTACTCCTTGTCCACACCTGGGACTGAACCCACATCTCACTCTTGTGGTTTTGGAAACTGATCTTGCCATTAATGACCTCTGTGGTGGTTAGCATGCCAGTGAGGCGCAATGACCCAGGAGTCGCTCACCAATGCAGTCATTGTGAGTTCAAGACCAGCTCATGCTGGCTTCCTCTCCCTCTGTAAGTGGGAAGGTCTGGCAGAAACCTCCAGATGGTCATGGGTTTCCCCCGGGCTCTGTCTGGTTGCCTCCACCAAAATGCTGGCTGCTGCCATATACGTGAAATATTCTTGAGTACGGCGTAAAACACCAATCAAAAAAAAAAAAAAAAAAAAATCTGTTATGGTAGATGATGAAACATGAATGTCTGCTTCAACAACTAGATTTAAAGACTTTCATCGAAACAAGCAGGAATGCAGGAACCCAAGTTACCTTATCTGTGAGTTCTCTGGATATATCCAAGTGTCGCACACAACACACTATGGCCTCATCAAATTTCCCCAAGACCTTTAGTGTGTTCCCGAGGTTTCCACTAGCCTTTGCTTCACCAACTTTATCTCCGATGGTTCTGAAAGGTATACAAAGACATTGACAATTACAGGTTTTTGTCGTAAGACAGTATTAGAAATTTGACCTGTAACTTTAACTGGGCACAAGTACAGAGACTGCCAGGAAAGCATACGTCGTCATTTTGTTAGAGTTGGAATGTCCCGAACAGAGCAATATGTATGTTTAGCTGCAACAAAAAGATCAAAGAGCTCTCTAATATAGCAGACACAACGAAGACAAAATTCTGGCTCAATACATAAAGTAAATAAACATTTACTATTTATTTATTCTTTTATTTCATCTGTGTTTCAAGAATTAAGAATATTTCACTACATTATTTTTCACACAATGTCGGCCAGCATTATGGTGGGAGGAAACTGGGCAGAGCTTGGGGAACCCACGATCATCTGCAGGTTGCTGGCAGACCTTCCCACATACTACCGAAGAGGAAGCCAGCATGAGCGGCATTTATCCCGTTACCTTAAACATGGATTCTAATACACAAAAGGTATCAAGGACAGGAATTTTGTAATGATGGTAATTAGCATGCAGGGGATACCTCTTGTATTATTGTGCTTTGCAAGTACATATATGTAAAACCTGAGTTCATTGCATGCAGTGCTGTTTATAATACCTCCCTTTATATAACATTTACCTATTATGAAACACTGCCTTAACTGATACCAGATGGCAATGCTGACAGTCAGGGATGTGACACTGATGTAAGCTATCCTTGTGCTTTGTACAGGTGAGCTCAATTAAAAATAGCTGGTTTCATTAGTACACCTGGCCCAGAAAAAACAGTTGCCATGAGACAGCTCAAGGTTCTACATCATTACACTGCCCACATGGAGCACACAGAAAACACAGAGGTAGTGTAGAACAAAATGAATGAATAACAATCAAAAAATATGCCATCAGGCTTGGTTTTGACAATCGAAACACATAAGGTTGTCCGATTTCAAACTCTATTTTCTATCAGCATGACCCTCAGAGCTAATAGTACTGGTAAGTACATATATGACATAAGCACATCAAGTCTGAGAGCTGTAAATGAAGCCATTCAGTAGATATAGGGTTAACGTTACCATTTAACCACAAAAAAGGGGCATAACTCTTTAATTTCTTATCTGTTGGGCTCCATTTTCAATTGGCTTTTGAGGCTTTTGGTCCACTGGGAGGTACATGTACATAAGCACCTCAACTTCAAAAGCACCATGTGAAACGGTTTTATGCTGATATCTATAAATACATGTATGACTCGTAATATGAGCATATAAAAACTCAAGTAAATCAATCAAGAGCATCTAGACACAAGAAATCATGACAAATTATGAGCAAGCCATGTTTGCTCAATGCTGTTTGAACTGTTAGTTCCTGCAGAAGAATAGTAGGTTTTTAATGCAAGAGGTCTCATTTGTCGTCCATCAATACCTGCTCGGGGTTATTCCCTCTGTAAGGGAGCTGTCCAGCACACTGCACTCAGACCTGATGTCTCTATACAGACAGACAAACATACAAACAGACCCAAATTAATAATCCTAACTCTGCCTTTGTGGAAGCGTGAGGCAGTAACAAAAAAAAATAAAAACAACATATAAAATAAATCAAGAGCATGTAGACATTACAAATCATGAAAAGCCATGATTGCTCTAGGCTGGTTGAAATATTGGTTCCTGTAGCAGAACAACTGGCCTTAAATACAAGATGCCAAGTTGGTCAATACCTCTCTGAAGGGAGTTGATTAGCCCACTACTCACACAGTTAGTCTCTTTACGGAAATGGAAGTGTAACAGATGGGCCCACAGACAGACCCAAATTAATAATTCTCACTTTGCCTTTGTGGAAGGGTGGAGCAGTAGCAAAAAAAAAAACACCAAAAAACAACAAAAAAAACAACATATGAAATAAAAGAACATGTAGACACTACAAATCATGACTGAGTATGAAAAGCCATGTTTCCTCAAGGCTGGTTGAAATGTATGTTCCCGTAGCAGAATAATGGGTCTTTAATACAAGATGCTTTATGAGTCGACAGGTCAATACCTGCTAAGGGTTATTACCTCTTTAAGGGAGCGGTGGAGCCCACTACACTATGACATGGTGTCTCTGTCCTTACTCAAATCACATTAGCCTTACAAGTCAGATGTTTTAACATGGTCCGGAAACATCACTTTTCCTTCAACGGCTAGAAAAACACCAAGACCCGCAAACTTTATCTACAGATAGGATTAAAAGCAGCAAAGACTGAAAACATTATCTACAGACAGGCTTAAAAACAGCAAGGACTGAAAACATTATCTACAGACAGGACTAAAAACAGCAAGGACTGAAAACAATATCTACAGACAGGATTAAAAACAGCAAGGACTGACTGCAAACTTTATCTACATATTAGTTCTTCCAAATCTTCAAGATGCAAAAACAAAGGTGAATTTCATCAGACGTAAAGATATTTGATCTTTTTTTTATAATCCTATCATCCACAATCAATGGATCTTGTATAGAACTGAGTGCTGTAATTCTTTGAGCTTTTCCCATGACTGCAAGATGTTTATTGAAGTATATTCTGAAAGCATTGTTCTGTGTGGACTAACAACAGTATACTTTTGTGAAGGAAGTGCTGAAACTGGTCAGTCTCCAAAATCACACAAAAAAGTGCACTGAAAGTTCTTCTTTCACATGCAGAAAGACCGAGAATTAGGGCAGGCAGGTAAAATGAAGTCTGTGAGTCAGCCCACCCCTCATTCCCTCAGACTGAGATCACATAATGCTGAAGGAAACTTTCTCATATTAGTTAGTAATTATGGTAGGGGACATCAAAGATAAACTGTACTTCTAAACATTTTAGAATGCGTCATGTTTACAATGGTACAAGAGTACAAAACTGATAACTCGTATCTATTTACGTACCTGATTGGTGTTGAACAATTTCACTGAGGTTATTTCACTTACACTATCATTAAAAAATGTGCTCAACTGGCACAACCCGACTGACCCTCCGAAAGAAGCCCTACCATGAAGTTGTTGCTTATTTATAAGTTCAGTGTTCTACGCCGTACTCAAGGTGTTTCACTTCCCCTAAATAACCTTCAATTTCATCCATGATTGTATTGCTCATTTTTCCAGATTCTGAGAGTTTTACTGATTTTAGAATGTTGCTTTAAGAGGTATGTGGAAGGTAAGATGATATCCAACTTGGAAAATGTAAATTTTAGCACCAGATGTAATATCTCACGAAATTTATTTGCTTCAAAAATACTCTTTGTGGTTGAATTTTTAGGTCATTTAGGATATACTATTGTGGCCAGTACTATTGCAGGAGTTTTTTTTTTTTTGGACACAGATTTCTGAACAGATTTCTTTGAAATTTCTATCTTATTCATTAGCCAAAATAGAAAAATTTCTACCAAATGACCCCTCCTACTAAATGACCCAGTGGGTTACACCCAACAAAGGATTTTTTAAGGATGGCCTTCATTGCTACTGGTCAGCTTCATGGGTACAGAAAAGTGTGTGCCCATATTAAACCACGACCCTTTCTCATTTAATCATGCCAAAGTAACACTAATACTGAACCACCGATAGCTGGATTTGAACCTGTGATCTTATTGGTGAGATGCCAAGTGTTCAATCCCACACAATCCTAATAGACTGACAAGCCAGTGAAGCCACTGACCTAACCATTTGAAGTAACGGCATGATGCCTTACATGTGAGCACGTATCTAGGATTAAGAACTGAGAAAACCTTTTGAACTTAATACTTGTCTGTTTCACGATTTTATACGCTAACATTACAAAAATATTTTGTCATTTGCGATCCCAAACTCCTGACTACCAATCCCTTTGGATGGATTGAAAAATACCCTGGATCATACCCTGGCCAGCCCCCTTGACATGCAGGGATGCGTGACTAAACTTATCTTAAGCAGGTTAACTTTAAAAATGTCTAGATGACTACACATCGCAAACATGTAACTTCCTACATTCTTGGTTCTTGGTCTTCAAGTACATGGAAATCGATTTCACAAGAACAATAAATGAACGCTAAAAATCACAGCATAAATAAAACAAAATTAAATCTTATGAATTGCGGAAATTTTTCTTACAAGGTTAAATTTTACGTGCACAATTTACATGTGCACGTAACAAATATGATTTTTAATAAAATTTTATTTTCACACAATGCATTAACACATATTTCATTTCAATTTCCACTTCCCTTAATAAACCAAGGTGTAGGGTTTTGAGTTATTTATAAACTCTGTCAATTCTGAATGGCCTTCAATGTCAACTCCCTAAAAACACATATAGGTAAATGATATGCAAGTATTATTGACTGGCCAATGATACCCTCCTATGTGGACATAAAATGACCTCGAGTCCTTCACCACAGTCTCTCTGACAGAGAACATGGAACCGGGGGCAAACCATTCTTCTGTGAATAAGGGAACATGATTCTCAAACTGCTCACATCACGCCATGTTTGCACTGTGCAATGGGTGTCCTTGTGTCAAAAAATCTAATTCAGAGAGAATAATGGTTTCATGGCTATTTAATTCACAAGTAATCTTAAGAACACTGCATTCTCACAAGATGTACTTGGATGTACAAATATGTAGAATGTTACATACAGATGTGGTGTAGTGGCTTGTGGTACCATTATCAGCTGTGATCTGACACTGCACACGTATATACAATCCACTGTACATTCCCACAAGTGAGAAGGCTATATCTGTTTGTGTTTGTGAACACAACTGAGCATCTTGTCAGCTGTGGCGTTACACTGCACACTACAATCCCACGTCTGAGAAGGCTATATCTGATTGTGTTTGTGAACACAACTGAGCATCTTGTCAGCTGTGGCGTTACACTGCACACTACATTCCCATGTCTGAGAAGGCTATATCTGATTGTGTTTGTGAACACAACTGAGCATCTTGTCAGCTGTGGCGTTACACTGCACACTACATTCCCACATCTGAGAAGGCTATATCTGTTTGTGTTTGTGAACACAACTCAGCATCTTGTCAGCTGTGGCGTTACACTGCACACTACATTCCCACATCTGAGAAGGCTATATCTGTTTGTGTTTGTGAACACAACTGAGCATCTTGTCAGCTGTGGCGTTACACTGCACACTACATTCCCACATCTGAGACGGCTATATCTGTTTGTGTTTGTGAACACAACTGAGCATCTTGTCAGCTGTGGCGTTACACTGCATACTACATTCCCACATCTGAGAAGGCTATATCAGTATGTGTTTGTGAACACAACTGAGCATCTTGTCAACTGTGGCGTTACACTGCACACTACATTCACACAAGCTAGAAGGCTATATGTGTTTGTGAATACAACTGAACATCTTGTCAACTGTGGCATTACACTGCACACTACATTCCCACAAGTGACATCGCCACAATATTGTACAATACTGCCAACATGGCGTTAGCCCATAACCATTCATTCCCACAAGTGAGAGTACAACATATTTATTTCATGGTGTGTTACGCCATACTAAAGAATATTTCACGTATACGATGGCAGCCAGCATAATGGTTGAAAGAGTACAATACATATGTATGTTCATACAAGCCCTATGCAAGATGAAGCATCCTGTCAGCTATGGTGTGACAATGCACACTGTAGAACACTACACTTCCACAAGTGACATCACCACAAAATAATATTGCATTCCAACAAGTGTGAGTACAATACGTGTTTTCTTGAAATGCATATAATGCAAGATGGAGTATTCAGTCAACTGTGATATGACACATACTGCATACTTATGTAGAACTGCACTGTACATTCCCACAAGTGAGTGTACAATATGCGCTTATAAGAGCACAATGCAAGATGGAGTATCCTGTCAGAATGAGAACTCAATCAATCATACGCCACCCAATTTACAACAGGATTAGAGGCATTTCTCCACTTTTCCATTAACACAGCCTCACTACTGCATCAGTGCTGTTACAATCTTCACAGATAATCAAGAGAAGTGATTCAATCCAGATTGAGCTGTGCAGCAGTCAGATTGTTTGCAATGCTTGTGTTGTTGGTAAGAAAGTGTAGGGGGGGGGGAGTGGAGGGGGGGGAGGTGGAATAAACACCCATCTCATTTGGACTGTTTAATGTAATAGGTCCTTGACACTGGTTGGGACTAAGCAGGTCTGTCTCGGCAGCTCACCCCGCTGCTCAGCTCAAGACGTTTCACCCACGGCACAGCCAGGACAGGTTAACAACAGCCAAAATGTCTGCAATCAATACGCCGGCGTCTAAATGGCTTTACAGTGGAGAGATGCATGTCTGGATCGACACGACCAAGCAATGCTCTGTTGTTTTTCTGCCAGACAACATTTGTCGTATCTATTACTGAGCACATAGTAAGCCAAATAAAAAGAAAAAAAAGATACATTCTTAATATCATCATGGGAATCAAAGACACTGTGAGTACTCCAACTGCCAACATAACATCACATGGGTGATTTTAAATGTGCCTTCAAAAGTAAGAAACAGCTAATTTTTCTGACACCAAAAAAAAAAAGAAAAAAAAAGCCAAACTTCAGCTATTTATAGGTATACATGCATAATGTATATGTCTGTGCATAAACACTAGGTGTCTTTTCCTTTCACAAGTCTTCAAGTAAATACCGGTTCATGTAAAATTTCACCTTCCACAAACATGTATGGACTGTGTTCCAATTTAAACCCTCCATTAAAACATATGTGAGCATGTAAACTTTCAGGGTATATTCAGCTCTGCTTGTTATTTTAATAATAACGACAAGATGAGGGTCCCCTGCAAACTAAAATGGCTAAAAGGCGAGTTTTTATGATAGTTGTTCGATTGAATATACATCTTCTATAGTGGTGGTTGTCGGCTCAACTGCACTGTTAGCAGATTCCGTAAAATCTCGTCGTATGGCAGAGTTACCTTGTGAGAGCCCTCACCTTGTCCAGTGATTTATAGATTTTAGACCCCAGTACTTGGCGGTCAAATTCAGTTAAAAACTGGGGTTATAAAAGCTCAATTATGTGTTTTTCTGGTGCCAAATACTCCAATTTCTGGATTAAACCTGAACTGAATAGACGTGATTTTCACAGCCAAGATGGCAAAAATGACAGCCTCATTTCGACGACACGCGTTGAGTAACTGGACTCAACCCGTGTTGCTTCCCCCCACCTACAGTGTTCAAAGACAGACTGCCATCACAAAAATCTGTCACTGCCCTGATTTGACACCAAGCATCCTTTTAACACGTAATGCTAATCACATACCATCTGTCTTGAGCAACTTCATGGTCAGTCCGGCAAAAGCAGGTCAATCTGCATGGCAACCTTGATAAATCTGCGTGTTGACCTGCGTAAATTTGTACAAGCAGAACCTTGTCTGCTAAGCACGTGTAATGTCGCATTTCCGATTTACAGAATCTTCGTATTAAAAATCTACAGTGTAAAGTGCAAAGTACAGTGCACAACAACAACCTGCTGGCACACGTATCGGTTTTATATAGAGACGAGACAGCTGTTTGAATCAATTACTGAATCTACTCCGTGAATTTAGTGTTTGTGATTAAAATTAGTTTACTAATACATGGGTGTATACATGTATCTCTGTGGGCCAAGTAATCACAGAGACAAATTCAAATCGATTCTGCATGTAGGTCTTAAATTTTGTAGTAACAGGCTCAGAATGGAAGATTTTTGCATCCAACCTATGTCATCAAAAAAATTCCCAAGAGAGCCCCCTTTTCAAGCTGGAATCAAACATCACGTTCTTCCCAGGTTGAGGCTCATACTTGACCCTCTTGCTTTGGCACCCAGAAATGTACTGCTTAGAACATCGCATATTAAGCAACAGGAGTTCAGGTGAAAACAACATAAACCCCACCAAATGCATTTGCTTGAAAAGCATAAAATTTATTTATTTATCTCATTGGTGTTTTACACCGTACTCAAGAATATTTCACTTATACGACGGCGGTCAGCATTATGGTGGGTGGAAACTGGGCAGAGCGCGAGGGAAACCCACGACCATCTGCAGGTTGCAGACAGACCTTCCCACTTACGGCTGGAGAGGAAGCCAGCATGAGCTGGACTTGAACTCACAGCGCCCCCCTTTTGTGAGAGGTCTGTGGTTACCATAACAACAGCACAAGTGCACAAATGTGTCCACCACAAATGAAAAGTTAATGTGGAACACAGTTTCCAACAGGAAAACATTTCTACTTACGGGAGTCATGACATATCATCATTTGTGTATCTAGATGTATGTATCCACCAAAAATTAAAACTCTATGTGGAAAACAGTTGGAGTTGCAGCCCGGAAACAAAATCATATCTACATGTATTTATATAAAATTTATAGGGAAAATGGCAATCTCGTAATCATGACAAAAGCTGCACAAATGGACAAAGGTGAGTCGTGACGCATCACATCGGTTTATGTATGTATTAAAACTCTACATGGAAAACAGTTGGAGTTATAGCCTGAACAAGAAATCATATTTATCTACATGGTATACATAGGGAAATGGTAATATGGTAACCATGACAACCGCAGAAATGGACAAATGTGAGTCACCACACATCGTTATCTGTGTATCTATGTATCCACCAAAAATCAAAACTCGATGTTGAAAACTGTTGGAGTTATATTCATTTATTTATATGATTGGTGTTTTACGTCGTACTCAAGAATATTTCACTTCTAAGACGGCGGCGAGCATTATGGTGGGTGGAAATTGGGCAGATCCCGAGGGAACTTGAGTTATGGCCCTGACATGAAATCATATCTATTTATATACATGTAGTATACATAGGGAAATGGGAATCTGGTGACCATGACAACCGCGGAAATAGACAAATGTGAGTCACAACACATTGTTATCTGTGTATTTATGTACGCACCAAAAATTTAAACTTTGCGCAGAAGACAGTTGGAGTTATAGCCCAGACGCGAAATGATATCTATTTAATATATATAAGGATATTGGCTAGCTGGTTACCATGGCAAACCTGGAAAATGAACAAACGTGAGTCAAGTCATCTGTGTATCTATGTATCCACCAAGAACTAAAACTATGTTCAAAACTGTTGGAGTTGTAGCCCGGACACGGACGGACAGGCGGACACCATCACTATAACATAATACGCTTCCCCTCATGGCAGGGGCATACAGAAAGGTTAGTCTGGTGTAAGGATCATTTTTCTCCCATCAAAAGTGTGTCAGGGGTCATGTTATTGGCGAGATTTTCCGAGCTGTCAGTGACAGTTACCAAACCAATAATGCCAAGGAAACTTTGGTGGATAGAAAATGTACCCATATCCTTTTACTGATACATTGTTGCAATGTAAAAGTGGTAGTAGGGGCACTTGGAAGGGCAGGAGCATTTTCCAAATCCACAATGGGAAGTTCACATACCAGGGCAAGGCTGACATTTCCCCCTTAAACTTCATGCAACACAACATGATCTTGGCTCCCCTCTTCCTGAAGAATAAGTGTCTTAGAGGCAATGTAAATTTGGTCACAGCTATTCAGTGAGCTAAGCTCCCCTGGGTGCTTACAACGTAAGTCAAGCATATGATGTACATATACCTGTATGGAGGATTTTCTAGTGCTTCTTTGTTAAATGTAACAACAAATAACTGAACATGGGTGATTTTATTACATACATGTACAGTATTTCTGATCCGAATAAGCCCTGTCTGTTTTTTACGTAGGTTATTTATTTTTGATGTAATATTTGTTTATTTCTTTCTTTTAACAACGGAACATGCAGGGTTTATGGCTGTTTCATTATATCCGTGTAGTCTGAGCAGGATAAGCCTTATCTCTGAATCTGGAAAATCTTTACTTTTGATATAATGTTTATTAGTTCCTTTCTTTCCTTTAACACAACAACCAACAACTCAACATGCATCACCATGGTTTATATCTGTATTATTATACAATGTACATCTCTAACCAGGATAATATACTTGTAAAAGTATATGTATATCTAACAACAATTATAATCAGAAATGACCCTCAAATGAAATTAAACTTTCTCTATATAAATATATATTTCATATATGTTTTCACGTTCACAGATTTAACGGTCGCTAAAGTGGAACTAAACTTAATGCCAGGTTATAGTCGTCGTTTAAAACATACATAAACTGAATCTTACAGGAAAAAAAAAATTAATTTTGAGTTTCTGGTAACAAAAATTTGGACTTCCATGAATCCTTGCTTGTCTCATCCACACCTGCATGAACATGTCAGATTTCTGAAATGCTAACTCTGCTTACGCCAAGGTGTTTGGAAAAAAAAAAAAAGTATCAAGATGCTGGAAAATGGTCTTAGCACCGAGGTGTGGAAAGCTGTCATGGCACTTAGATGCTGGAAAATGGTCTCAGCACCGAGGTGTGGAAAGCTGTCATGGCAAAAGATGCTGGAAAATGGTCTCAGCACCGAGGTGTGGAAAGCTGTCAAGGCAAAAGATGCTGGAAAATGGTCTTAGCACCGAGGTGTGGAAAGCTGTCATGGCACCAAGATGCTGGAAAATGGTCTCAGCACCGAGGTGTGGAAAGCTGTCAAGGCAAAAGATGCTGGAAAATGGTCTTAGCACCGAGGTGTGGAAAGCTGTCATGGCACTTAGATGCTGGAAAATGGTCTCAGCACCGAGGTGTGGAAAGCTGTCATGGCAAAAGATGCTGGAAAATGGTCTCAGCACCGAGGTGTGGAAAGCTGTCATGGCAAAAGATGCTGGAAAATAGTCTTAGCACCGAGGTGTGGAAAGCTGTCATGGCACCAAGATGCTGGAAAATGGTCTCAGCACCAACAAGTGGTGCTGAAGGTGTGGAAAGCTGTCATGGCACCAAAATGCTGGAAGATTGTGTTATCAGCAACATGTTAGAAAATGGTGTCAACAAGTGGTCGACAACACCTATGTGTATAGGTTTGGAAATGGTCTCTGTGCCAAGGTGCTGGATAGCTGTCACAACACCAAGTTCCTGAGAAATGGTGTTAGCAACAACACGTTAGAAACTAGTGTTAGCACCAAAATGGTTGACAGCAATGACATGTATAAGCTGGAAAATGATCTGAGCACCAAGTCAGTCAAATGATGTTAGCGAAAACAAGTCAAAAAATGGAATATGGTCAACAGTGGTCTGTGCACCTACATGTACATATACATCATATGCTGCAAAATGGTTTCAAAACCAAGATGCCTGATAATGGTCTAAACACCAATTTGCTTGGAAAAGGCCACACACAGGAATCAATGTGGCTTTGTTGACAGATTTTATAACAAAGACATTTTTCAAACAAATTGGAACTGTCTCTGTGCGCTGAATGAAGCCTTACAGTAATGAAGTATATTTTTAACTTCCTCAACAGAAGAGTCTGCATGGCTTTCTGACGACCTTCGGAACCCCTGAAAAGCCCCAGTCAGTCTGACCTCTGCGTTCACACATTCAGGGCAGACTGCCAACTCTGCAGATCAAGATGTACATGTATATGCACCTGCATTCTTCGTCTTTACATGCCCATGTACAATGTCCTTAGCACCAACGTTAATAAAATGCAAAATCAAAACGGCACCATGACTCCCTACCTTTAGATCATGATATACATGTAAATTGAAAGATTATTTCAATGAGTAACGTAATTTTTGATTTTGCTGATATCTGCTGATGTTTATAACAATGGATTGATGACTTCCTTCACTTCTTGAAAATGCAACCTCATATATTTTTTAACATTAGTTTATGCACTGTTATTGAGGGTGCCTGAGAAAAGAAAAGTGTGCAAAGTTACTCTCTGTAAATAAAGTTTCATTCATTTATACACAGACAGGTCTTCTGTGTTCTTCAACAACAACAACAACAACAACAAAAATAAAAAAGCGCAAAAACAGATAAAATGAAATGAAGTCTCATAATCTACCATAAATCTTTGGTTTCAGTGCATCCTGAAATTAATTTCCTTTTTAAGATTCTATTCGGACACAAATTTTACATCGTTTTGCCATGTAAAATCACTATTAAGAACTGAATGAAATCTATTCTCTGTTTATTGTGTTTTTAGATTTTCTTTTTCCCAAATAAAATCAAAGATTTTCTAATACACAGTAAATCGGCTATAATTTTGTTTAATTTTTTCACCAGCCACAAGAACATGTTATCACCCTACTGTACAATTATACTGTAATTCTTCAGCCTTTTCGCACATGTGCAAGGCACTATTATTTCTTTCCAAAATATAATTATAAATTTAAAAAAATGTGCATAAAGTGCACTGAAAGTTGCTCTTTCATGTGTGAAAAGGTTGAGGAATTAGGGTGCCGGTAGAAGAGAAGGGTGATCATTGGTGAAAAATCATGTGAAATAATTTGTGATTTACTCTAAGTCACAAAAAATTTCACATGCAACTTACATGTTGTTCAACATGGTGATAGAGTTAGTGAAAACTTCAATCAAATTATAAGCTATTTACAGATTAACCCTAGTGTATATGAAAATTCCTCACCCAAGGATAGGATTGAACTCATGACACCTGGAGTGACCCAGCCTACAAATGCCTTTAATATATTGCTATTTACCAACACTAATACATTTTCCAAACATTCATCTCTCCTTCCAAACATGCCTTGATCCCTTTCAACCAACCTCCTCATGTTACACTGGGTCTTGAGGTGATAAAAGCAACAAGTGGAATTGGGTTGGAAATACTTCTGTATAAAAGCCAAATCCATCATCTTCCGGCCATAAATCAGGAGAATACATGGCAGTGGCTGCCGTCATTACTCACCCCTCTATCTTCCCCTAATGGCAGCTGTGAACCAACCACCACTGCTATTCTGGCTTCCCACGATCATGTTTTTAAATGCGACTTAGGAAATTGACCCTTCTCTTTTTTTCCTTCCTTTGGGCCGCACAGCTCACTGCGGGGACGAGGTGCGGTGCATTAGACTGACCGACAGCATGAAAGATAGGGATATACATGTATGTGACTCGCTATAGAACCAAAAAGGCAAGACTTCCATCAAACAGATATGTTCATACACACAGGCATGTATTTCTGTTTGATTAAGCAGGAGGAATCAAACAGCCACTAGCTATAATAGAGGCCTATATTGAAATGACATGTTTCCTTTATATCCTGGCCATAAACCCACATAAAGCAGTTGACCTTAACTCATAATTTTAGGGACTGGGAAGTTCGAACAAGGCTATCACGACAAATATAATAAATATTTTTTTTTCTTGACAAGCATATATTCTTAATGTAGAAGTATTTGTATGCTCCTTTTGAACCTGTTCAATAATCTACTTTTCTAAGTCCAGGGTGTTCAAAAAGGGTAAGTAGCAGGCTGCAGACAGCTGTCTACTGCCGTCCCCGTAGCAGACGGCTGTCTACTGCCGTCCCCGTAGCAGGCTGCAGACGGCTGTCTACTGCCGTCCCCGTAGCAGGCTGCAGACGGCTGTTTACTGCCGTCCCCGTAGCAGGCTGCAGACGGCTGTCTACTGCCGTCCCTGTAGCAGGCTGCAGACGGCTGTCTACTGCCGTCCCCGTAGCAGGCTGCAGACAGCTGTCTACTGCCATCCTCGTAGCAGGCTGCAGACAGCTGTCTACTGCCATCCCCATGGCCGCCTATTTAGAATATTCTTACTCTTTAAATCAATAGTAATTGTGACATAATTACTTTCAATTCAGACGCCTACTTTTGAACTCTGACCTCCTCCTCCAATCATAAATGAAAACTCTGTAAGTCTTCAACGTATGCATTCTGACCTTCAGTAAATACAACTGAAACTGACAACAATGAACTGAACAAACAAATCAATATGCCAATTACAGCTTCTCAGACAAGGAATCTTTAATCATGCAACATCAACTGGCTTAATTTTTTTTTTTATTCCTCAAAAAGTAAATCAAAGTAATATATTTTCCTTGAAATTTCCTTGGCTGGCATCCCTGTACTGATAATCTAGAAGCCACTAATGTACTGGCAACCAAGGATTAGTGTAACTCACAAACCTATACAAGACATATGTAAGAATACTGGACCAGCTTTCAATGGGATTTGCCAGCCATAGCTTTGTCCTTTGAAGCCTGCATGTTTAATAATGCTGTGTCCAGTAAGTGATCAACATTCGTGGAAGACCACTTGTCTTCCACCACTAAGGTGGGCATACGCCTACATGTACATACATACATGTATATCTCTACATCACACACTCGACATTTTGACATGTTATCAAGACTCTCTGAAGACAGACTGTACTCGGGACCGAAGAAAAATGTCGGTTTTGGCAAGGTGTCGGTGTATTAAACATGGGCAAGTAGCCTAAAACAACAACACGTGTATTGTACATACATATGTTTAACTAAACGTGTTAAAAAGCACAGTGATGCATAGCAACAAACTATGGAAAGAAGCTGACCTGTACTTTACTCTAGTACATACGCATAACTACTTTACAAAAAATCGAACTCTATCACTCAAGTTCATTTCGCAACGCTTTGCCAGTCTACTGACCATGGTTGGATGTTGTGAGGGCAATAGCGGGGAAAATTGTGATGGCAACTGTTGTTTGAGGCATTTTATTCAGTCACTGAGATACTCATTGTCAGGTATGGTACCGTATCAAGACAGGAGATCACCACCTGCTGAACTAGGCAAGAGGTCAAATAAACAGATTATCTCCCTCACCGCTAATCTTCAGTCACCTGGCAAGCAGGCAAGTTGAAGCCAAACTCAGAATCCGTCAGGCGCTGCGCGATACTCTGCCTCAGATTAGACAAGACAGATCAACACTCACTGAAATGTTTGAGCTACAAACCACTGTCTGTGTTCAGAACAGACAAGAGTCAGTTTACTGAGGGCAATTAACATTACTGTCAAATGGAAGAGAAAAAGGACCAAGAAATGTTGTCGGTTTGGACAGGATGTCGCTTAATTAAGGTGTTGGTGTTGAGAGTCCATTGTAATATACATGTACATGTATGTGAACTGGTTCACATAAAGGAAATCAAATTTATTATTACAAACATTCAAAACCTATTGCTTAATGGTAAAATTCTATTTGCCATCCCATCTGATTCTTGTCTCTGTTTGACAATCACACCGCTTGTTGAATATGTTTACTATTACTGTAGTACTGGGATGTACCCTAAATCCTCCAAAAAATCTGACCCGTAAGGAATATAATCGTTCTTTGTAGCCAAAATGACCTAAAATTTCGCCCCCAAAAATGCATTTTCAGAGGCAAATAAATGTCACAAAATATTATTTTCAGTGCTGAAACTGACAATTTTCCAGTGGAATATCATCCTAGGTTCCAAGTAAACCTCAAAACACTTGTCTAAAATCAATAGAACTTTCAGGGGAAAAAAAGGAAGGTTAGTCCAGGACGAAATTATGGCCAATTTAATTTGAATGTAATTTATTTTGAAGATGAAAATGTATGATAAACGTGTGCATGTGCATGCACTTTTGTGGTGGAAACTGTGGAGGATTTAGGATGTGCATGTATTTATTTATTTATATGACTGTTGTTAAATTATACTCAAAAAGCTGTCACTCAACAAGGCCAGTTCTGAGCCTACTCCCAGTGAAGGCATGAAAGGCAGGGACCTTCATCTACTTTCGTCAATGATTAAGTTGCTCATTTTTCCAGACTCTGAGAGTTTTATTGATTTTAGAAAGGTGCTTTGAGAGGTGTTTGGAAGGCAGATCATATCCTACTGGGAATATATAAATTTTAGCACCAGAAGTAATGTCTCATGACATTTATTTGCCTCCAGAAATGCTCATTTGTGGTCGAATTTTTTGATGACTTAGGGTATGTCAAAAAGCTGATCGACACACATAATGGAGCAGACATGTAAATGCAAGATGGTCCTCAACGAAAATGGTTCTGTACAACAAGTCTGATTATCATGGGCAAGCTCAGTGGATTTAATACACGTTTATGTTCTCCATAAACACTGATTTCCCCACAGCAAGACGCAGGTTCAAATCCAGCTGGAGCTAGTTTGGTTGCATTTCAATGTTTTTTCAAATACTCTCGTTGCCTACACCTATAAACCTGACTGTGGTTGTATATGTAAAGGATGCAGAATAAACGCTGATTGGCCGACAGCTGAGATAGATTTTTCTGGGTCAAACTTTGCACCTTTGGTCATGCTTGAATAAATCTGCCATTCAGAATTCAGCTGAAGCTACGTTCACACTATGCCCGAAAATCAGTCTAAAGTCCAAACTGATTTTTGGACGTTTTCGGTAGGTTGCATTCAAACAACTTCGCACACAAAATGGGTTATGTGTGATGATCTACATGTACGCTTTGAAGCTCTAGCTGATCAGTAACACAGCAGTTCACATCCAGATCATTACAACTTATGCACAACACGAGTATTCCAGCATTACGCTTACTACATTTAATTTTGTTTGTTGTTTTTCTAACGTGAAATGTAGCACAAGGTTTTATCTGTTAAATATCATAAGGTAGCCAGTTTTCAATACCAGCTGAAACCAAGCTGGCTCGCTAAAACCAAAATCAAGTGAGCGCTGTCAAATCTCACATGCTGAGGAATTTCTTTTACAATAAAAATATCTATCTACGCACCTTTCAGGTGAGGCCAGATCTCGGCTTGTGTTGTTTTGATAACCAACTTGGCAAGATAGCTGATAAATTCCGGGTGACAGGAATTTTTTTAAGTCCTTTTAAAATGTATACAGGTACATTGTCCCTCAAATTTCAACAGCAAAAGTGCATTTTGAAGGCCATAAAATATTATTTCTGATGCTGAAAGTTAAATTTCCCCAGCATGACATCCTCCTACCTCCAAATAAACCTCAAAAATAACTTCCTGAAATCAGCAGAACTCTCAGAATCTGGGAAAATGAGCAACTTATGACATTTACCGTACTTTGATTTGTTGGCCATAAATTCATTAAAAACGAAAGAACAAAACTTTGCTTGAGGGGTAACACGGCAGGCTGATGTTTATTTTTGTGATTACTAATGACTGATAACAAGCTCAGACAAACAGCACATGTACGTCCATGTGCAGGCATGTGTGCTGATACATATACTACCTATTTTTACACACCTCATATTGATCCAGGTTACATGTACATGAACTGATTTAATGATGGTCATATGAACCATGCACACGGATGCAATACATTACAGTTCTTACCTGCCTGTTTATAAACACACTGCTTTTTTCTTAATTATAGTTTTCGCAAGCCATGCCCGTAACAAAATTGGGTAAATTTAATATTGATATACATTTATCACATGTACATAAGGAAATCTGTTCATATTGTGTACATATATATATACATGTATATATATGTTCATATTCTGCACATATGTATATACATGTATATATATGTATATATATATATACACACACACACACACAAACATGTATATAAATAACGGTAACTGTACGCACATGTAAAGTCAATAACACAAAAATTACGCACTTCCTTGTTTGCTCACCATGACCACTCTTATAAACCTTCCAGAGTTGACAGAAGAAGTCTATATGAATATACATGACAACATAGTACAGTCTGTCAACACACAGCACAAGTCAGTATTAAATATCCACCATTTTATCGTACCCTAATTCCTCAACATTTTCGAACATGAAAGAGCAACTTTCAGAGCAATTTACATCCATTTTTGATTTGATTTTGGAGACAAAACAATGTTCGCTGGATTGGCTGATTTCAGGGCTTCACACAAAAAGTATAATTTTATCAGTTTTCACAGAATATTGCCTCAGAATATGCTTGAATAAACAACCTGCAAACATGAGAAAAGGTTGAAGAATTACAGTATTAGTCTATTAAATATTTATTTATATATATTTATTAAATAAACTATTGGCCCTATTTCTTTAAATGTTCACTTGTGTTGTTTTAAGAACAGTTTAAGGGCCTAAATGAAAAAAATTATACTGTAAGTTCTTTGAAGACATGACATTGACAATCTCACCAAAAATAGATCATGCCCATAATCTATACATTAAGGTGGGTAAACTGCATTCAAAGTTGATCTTAAGCATGTGAAATGGTCAAAAATAGTGTGCAGATATTAAACTATGTAACCTACTACCTGGCTTCCTTTAATTAAATGTATAGATAGCACAAACTGTGCACTAGCTTTGTCAGTTTCCAGCTTCTTTATGACAGCTACTTATGACAGATTGAAGAGAAAATCAAAACAATTGTGAATTTAGAAAACAAATTCCTGTTAATGACCATTTAGTTTTTAAGACAGCTGAAGACAAACTGAAGACTAGACAAACAAGAGCTATATTTATTTATTTATTTATTTGATTGGTGTTTTATGCCGTACTCAAGAATATTTCACTTATACGACGGCGTCCAGCATTATGGTGGGTGGAAACCGGGCAGAGCCCGGGGAAAACCCACAACCATCCGCAGGTTGCTGGCAGACCTTCCCACGTACGGCCGGAGAGGAAGCCAGCATGAAGATAACTTTACTTATGGTAATTAGAGTCGTCCTGGAATATTAGAACCAGGCTTTAAAAAAGCAGGCTTCTACACAATTACAATTTTGTTACATCAGTGCTATCTTTTTTATCACTTTTATGTCACTGTCAACAAAAAAATAATTACATTTTAATTATACTGTATTTGTAAAATTCAAAATACATGTAGATATATGTATGTTCAATATTCATAAATATGTTTACTTCACTTCTCATGAGTCACTGATTCTGCACAAACACTAACATGTACATGTACTCAATTTTAAAGCATAAGTAACACTTTACATAACTATCAATAATTAACCCCGAAACATCAAACAGCCTGGCTGGCTAATGTCACATGTACATGTACATGGTTGCAAAGCGTGCAGCAGTCCTGTGCCGTGCCAGAGATGCCAGCCAAGTGAAACCACAAGTCAGACAGGTGAAGTAAATACTTCATGAGATTGTTCTCATCTCAGCGGACATTAAGACGGTATAACACACAGATTCGACGTGTCAGGCATGACCACATGCAATATGCAAATCGTTTTTTGTTTTTTTCCTCTACCTGTACGAGACACGAGTGTGTGCGTGTGTTATGGTCTGTTGTGTCGGCTAGATGTAAACACACTTGTTTATCTACACAGGCTTGGTACGCATGAGAAAACGAAGCCAGGCATGGTCAGGAAGGAATAAGTCTGATAATATCACTCATCACAGGGACAATGTCACATGTACATGCAGCAAAAAATCCCCGCAAGCTCTTCTCACATTTAGAAGATTAACACAGCACTCGGGATCAGAGTCATTTACCTGTAAATTTAGAGAGTGACTTACCTGGCCAAGTTAAGGTCATGCTTATGGTACTCCAAAGCCTTGCCGTACTCTTGCAGGTAGAAATAAGCATTCCCAAGCTGACTGTAGATGGCGCTCAACGTCTTCAGGTCATCTGTGCCCATGCGCACGGCGGCCTCGAAGAACTGGACGCCGGTGCGACAGTCACCAGCTTTACAAAGTCTCTCCCCTTCTAGAGCCAGCTCCATACACGTCCCCTCCATGGCACCGAAGAGATCTGTGCAACAACAACAACACTCAACTGTCAGCTTCAGTCAAATGTATTGTACAAAAAAATGATTCTTCGTTGATGTGAAACTAGAAAGCATTTCAAGCATTCTCTAGCTGCATGTACATTTAATTACACAGACTGCCTGTAGCAGGTAACCCTACCCTTCCAAATAAATGTCAGAACACCTTTCTAATATCTATCGCCACCTTACAACACCCCCATGAGCATATCATTTCAACATTATGTAAGTATTACACATACATACAGCACATGTACACAAACACGAAGCATGTTAAATGATACAGAGCGGGATAAACATTTAACGTTGATTAATTCCTATAACATGTACCTGTGTTAATACCTGATCACTGGAATCCTCTTTGATGTCTTAGATTCTACCCCTCAGTACACCTGTACAGGTGCCTGCCGCTGCTTTCACACCAAATCAAAGACGAAAAAGGCAGACGAGGGTAAATACCTGTCAACACATCAGGTGTCAATGACAGTGATACAGAATGTCCACACAGGCCTCACAGTACAAACCCCACCCAACTCGGCCTCAAGTCCCCGACAACTGCTGCATCTGTGTGGGCACTAGTAATTAACTATTGATCAGGTGCTAATGGGGATTTGCCCTTTGGAAGAGAGGAGATCATATCCAGCATACTGCACAGGTAGATATAGCACACCTGTTTACAGTGTCTCGATCTCCACTTAGGCGTCGTTGTAACATGCCATGTGCATGTCGGTTCAGGTGAAAAAGACACCTTTATGTAAGGCTGATGATGGAGCCAAACAAATGCCAATGATATTGACACCTTTGATCACTGACGAGGCAAACATCATTCATAATGATATTAAAGTGCACAGGTATCAGGTAAAGCTCTGGAAAGAATTAGTAAAAGTCTGAGAACTATACATACATGTATTTGCTCACAGAAATGGAATGACAGGTACAATGAATTCTGTGTTTATGTTATACATAACAGACTTTCAGGCTGAATTATTGTTTATGTATATGTAATGTATGTAGTTCACTGGGTTTGTACTCAGTTTACAATATATTTTTCAAGGTAATTTTCTTTTAAGGAAATTAAGAATATATATCCAGTATATTAAGCAGTAAATGGATGCTTTGGGTTTATTGCCGTATGCAACATTAGTTTAGGTCATATGGCCGTGGTGCTTGTGACACGGTGAATGTATGCGCCAAAGTCCTGCAGCCACTCAAGTATCTTACCAGAGACACCCAAGTTTGACTGACCACTCCGATTTAGACGGGCACAATGTTCTGGAAGCATGTGGTTAATAATTTCACTTTCAAGGACACCAGACTTTTTGCTCATTTGTCACGGTGATTCAATGCCTTGAATTCCCAGTCGGGATTTTCAAGGTAGAATATGAACCCTGGGTTAATGTACTTGATTTTTTAATATCATAAACTTACACCATGTATATAAAATGGTAAGTGTAATGGCATTATTGGCTTTAACAGTAGTGGTAAATTCTGAAAGATTTCTTGACTCTTCATAGGGTTACACGGCCAATGTGCTAACCAAATGATGCTGATCACCTTCACTATCTGATAATAAATACTCAACAATATGACATCAGGCTTCCCAAAAAGCATGTGCTCTAATGTTTTGATGGAGTTTTTGGGATAAAATCCCTATTGATGTCTTTAGTCAAAATTGTAAAACAATACAGACCTGGGCTACTCTGTTTACGCTACTCTAAAATTATAAAAAGTTAGAATGTGAGCTTTATTATAAATATATGGAATTTTCACTGATTATTTTGAACAGTGACATAGATGTATGCAGAGGAAATAAGCCAGATAGCTGTTCTGAGTGGTGCTTCAGTACGCACTTACATAACGTGTCATAGGTGTGATAAACGAGAACACATGATCATTCATGCCTACAACATTACAGTCTTCGGTGTCAGCCCAGACTTCAACCCCAATCTAACTTCTTACAAAGTATTTTTCTAAATTTTAAACTTGAAACTGTCCTCGAACCCAATGTTAAGTCTTAGATGTTACAATGTGTGGAATAAAATACATGCATTTTGCTGAACTGTGTGTATTAACTGTTGATGGCTATAATGCTTCAACAATGTCACCTAAATTTGTTTGTCCCACAGCCATGAAATCTCTATCATGCGCACTTGAAACAACTACCTCTCCCGTCGTATGTGGGAAGGTCTGTCAGCAACCTGCGGATGGTCGTGGGTTTCCACCGGGCTCTGCCCGGTTTCCTCCCACCATAATGCTGGCCGCCGTCGTATAAGTGAAATATTCTTGAGTACGGCGTAAAACACCAATCAAATAAATAAATTGAAACAACTAGCCAGCTTATGCTAATATTTTTGTGAAAGGTAGTTATATGGGCTGTGCTAAACATATCCCCCATGTGCTACTGTGCTCTACATGTCAGCAAACCTTGTGCTCAATACATGCAGTACTTTTTGAGACACCACCCCTACCATTTTTTGGAACAGATTCTAATACATAACTGGGGCCTCCGTGGCTCAGTCGGTTAAAGCGCTAGCGCAGCGTAATGACCCAGGAGTCTCTCACCAATGCGGTCGCTGTGAGTTCAAGTCCAGCTGATGCTGGCTTCCTCTCCGGCCGTACGTGAGAAGGTCAGCTAGCAACCTGTGGATGGTCGTGGGTTTCCCCCGGGCTCTGCCCGGTTTCCACCCACCATAATAATGGCCGCCGTCGTATAAGTGAAATATTCTTGAGTACGGCGTAAAACACCAATCAAATAAATAAATAAATAAATAAATAAATCTAATACATAACACACTAAGTCAGGAATTCAGTAATTTACGGTACTTAATATGCACACTCCCACTCAATGATGGAATATCCCCCATGTGGAACTGTGCTCTACATGTCAGCAAGCCCTGTGCTCAATACATACAGTACTCTTTTAGACACCATCCCTACCATTTTGGAACACTGTTTCTAATACATAACACACTAAGTCAGGAATTCAGTAATATACTGTCCTTTATATGTACACATCCAATCAATGAAGGAATATCCCCCTTGTGCTATTGTGCCTTACATGTGTGCAAACCCTGGCTTCAATACCTGCAGTACTTTTAAGATACCACCCGTAACATTTTGCTTAACATTGCTTTCCCTATTACTGGATGCTGATGGTATGACATAAGCTACATCTTTATGTACATATAGGCGAGCTAATAATTATAGCAAAAATTTGACCGAAATAGCGATGACCAATTTTTTGCCAAAAATCTCTTAGAATAGCCCCTTTAACGCCGTACACAATTTTCCCATTATATGATGGCAGTAGGTTTTTGTGGTGGGGATGGGGGTGGGGGGAAATTGGAGTCATCCACCATCCTTTGTTTAATGCCTGACAAACCTCCTGACTTCAAATCTGCAGCCTAGAAACAGCAACAGCTGGACTGACACATGCCATCTCCTTGGTCAATGGCCTAATATTGGCTGCAAGCCTGCACTTTTAACAGTCAGCGTCCGGTAACCAGCAGTGACATATTCCTGAGTACGGTACATGTTAAACACTGATCCAATGAACAAAATCTGCCAAGTGGGGGCATTAGTGGAAACCCTTAATTTACTGAGGGGTAAAATCCACCATAATGTACAGGAGATCTGATAAAAGTTGCTGCATAAAGCTATTAAAGATCATTAAGCTATTAGACAAAAATTTACCATCATAACATTCAATATGTGCTTTACAGAACACGCTTGTGTACTCAGGCTTTCATACAATAAAGCACTAGATATCCCTGTAAGCATTGTCTACTCCTGTGCAAGTACCTTAGCTATGTCATCACAATATGACAGGCCATTAGTGCCATCTTGATCACAGAACGCCCATTATACTAGCAGACAAAAGCCTTCATAAAAAAAATGCTTACAAGTAAGCCTAATGGTGGAGTGAAGTAACTGTCCTTGACCAATGCAGCGAAGAGAGTTACCGTGACTGTAGTTTTTTTTTTTTTTTTAATTTTCAATAAAATTTTATATTTTTCTAATGATAAAGGCTCCACTTACATACAGTGTATGTATAAGAACGCAAGAGCAGGGCCCTTTTTTGGTGGGTGGGCAGGGTTATATGAAACAAACATATTTTTAAAGATGGCCAAGAACACATTTTTGACAGTCCTATAGCTGCCATCCTCTTCGCTATTATAAAGCCATGACTTTACTGGAATATGAATAATTTGCTTGTTCAGCTTGTTCAAAGAACCTTATTTAAATTTGGGTAGAGGGGCAGACATATTCAGAATAACAAAATGATTTTTTTTTTGGTTGTTGTAAAAATACCTTCAGTCATGTACATGCAATCTCCAACCTAGACATACTTATGTACTCTAGCATCAATAATGCTACAAGCCTTTCCCACAAAAATTAATCAAATGTCAACCGGAAAAGCTCGGCCGGCAGAAGCCATTCGGTTATCTTTGTGTTACATTCATGATATACATGGACAGTCTATAAAAGGACCTGAAGCCTGATATATAAATCAACAGTCTGTTTTATCTGACATGGAAGTATTTATATGGGCTCAAAATGACGGCGAGAAAGCTGCTTTCTGAAGATGGAAAATTTCCCTTTGACTGTTTTGAGGATTTTTGTTTTTTTTTTGCTTTATTTGGACTTTCATAAAAGTCATTTCAAACAACCCTCTGCAGTCATTTTGATAAGAATAAAGATGTACTTGAAATTAATTGAAAAAATAAAAAAAACAACAACAACTCCAAGACTGATGCATTTTAGATGGTGAATGCAAGATACATAATGAATTTCTTCAAAGCTCTGGAAATTATTCCTTATTTTAAGAAGACGTAGATTAACAATACATTCAATTCAATTCCTTTGTTTGGCCATTAATAATGCTTCCTTTTTGGTTTTCCATGATACCGCAGTCACTCAGGGGGAAGCAAATGGAGTCATACATAAAACAATTTCAATTAACGTAAATTGCAAAATATAAACATACAGCGTACATGTATATGAAAATCTGCAACTGTCATCCCATGAAAATTTAATATCTTCTTACACTCAAGTCCCTATAGATAACAGGGTCCATATACTTAACGGATATCAAATTTCCAGGTTTTTCAGGGCTTTACTAAGCTCAAAATTCACATTTTCCCGGCGGCTGGGAATATACTGATCTCCAACACTAAAACACAAGCTTGAAGTAAAGAAAAAAATGGAACTTTGAATCGAAAATTGAATTGGACATACACAGCAATGAAATAAGCAACTTCACAGATGTTGGGAAAACAGTGGTTCACGCTGGCACGGTAGATTTTATTTCAAGGCTTTTTCCGGCTGAACCTTGAAACGCCCTGATTTTCCTGGCTTTTCAAGGCCTGTAAAAGTTACTTTCAAATTCCAGGCTCTCCAACGTTTTCATAGTATCAATCATGTTTATAAATTAATGTCCCTGCCCTCAAGTTAAATGATGTTGTAGAATGTTATAAATGGGATGTCAAAAGTTCGGCGGCTGACCAACATGCTGATTTACACTTATAGAGCTGCTTGTCACAGCGAGATCAAAGAACAATACAGAAATTCCCTCTGATACATGCAAGCTTTTGATTTACATGCTCAGTGTAAGACACAGGGTAAATTTTGGCAGCAGCACCCAATGTACCAAGAATGAAATTGATAATGACCATTTACAATCCAATGATCGCATGATACTGACAATCAGCCAAGCTGGCTGGAGAGCCCGCTACAAGGTGTCTCAATTTGTCTGTCTGTGAGACATGGATGCATTGGCTAACAGGATGACAGGTGCCCTGCACACAAGCTTTAGCTTCCTCGGCGGTTTTATTCAGCTGGTGTTCAGGCCATGGAGATAGCAGGGGGATACCATGGGGTACACGTACATATTTAGTGTACATGTGTACATGTACGTGAATCTATCTTTATAAACGTCATTCATCCAATCGGTTTGTACAACGTACATGTACATGTATCTCATGAACGGATATCCTACAATGTACATGTATCTCATGAACGGATATCCTACAATGTACACGTATCTCATGAACGGATATCCCTTCAGTGATGAGCCAGACAACAGGATGGAAAACAATAGAAACTACATGTACTTTATTTCATCCAAAAATCACCTGAAAAAAAACACATTTTTTTCCCCTCCAGACACATATACAATGTACAGTGTAGGTTATAACATATTACATTTACATGTGTACTAAAATCCATGAATTAACTCTCAGATTCAGGCAATATGGGGAATTTTAGGTCAAATTTAGTACCTTTATGTGGCTTAAATTTTGAAATCAGTAACATTTCTCTGAGAAAAAAATTGTAGACAAAAAGAAAACCTGTCCCTCAATAAAAAAATATATGAAAACCAAAAAGCCTGTTCCATGAGAAAACCATCCTGTACGCTTGCAAGTACAGGCACATGCAATGGTGATGATTGACCAGACAGCAAATTTTTAATCCAATTTTTGGAATGTCAGTTTTTTGTTTGGCATGCACATAACAAAGGATTTTATGTGTTTCCTACCTATACATGCACGTAGTTAGTTGTCGTACAGAATAATAAACCATAGAAAATGAATACACATAATATGTAGAGTACAATTCTCACACAATATGATGAAGAAGGAAGTAAATGTAAAAGAAAATACCTTTCATAAATGTACGGAACAAACACAGGATATCATAGAGGTTGATGAAACAATCCCAACTCAATACAAAAGTTCAACATGTTACCCGGCAACCAGTATCGAGTGAACTGCTAAATTCAACCCAGATAGCACAGCCCCGACACAAGATAAAGCCGGCTGATTCCCATACTAACAATCCCAGCGATCTGAGCCAAATGTAATCAACTGATGTTCTATTGTCAGAGTCAGTTAGGCGAATGCTTCCCAACAGCTGATTGGCTCTGCAAACGTCTCTGGTGCCAAGTGGACAAACCTTCTCATCGGTCAGTGGTTCATTGATGTGTCTTGCTTGTTGAGAAAGGATTAACAAGTCAGGGATCTATAAAGTACAGTCAGCTTTATAGCCATAAACCACTTCTCTTGGCCTACAGACTTCAAACCACACATCCAGACTTACATGTAATTATTTACTTGTTTGATTGGTGTTTTACGCCGTACTCAAGAATATTTCACTTATACGTCTGCGGCCAGCATTATAGTGGGACGAAAGCGGGCAGAGCCCGGGCGAAACCCACGACTATCCGCAAATTGCTGGAAGACCGACTTAAATACAAAGATGCAAGACTAAGTACCCACAGCTGCATTTGAACCGGCGACCACAAATTTTAAACACGAATAAAGGTCATGAAATAATACCGGTGGAGTTAAATAACTGTCTAGATACCTCGATTTGCTGTCTTCATCATATGACTGAAAAACTGTTACGTACGCCGCTAAACCCCAAGCACTCACTCACTCACTCACTTTGCTTGTCATCTCCTGGCATGACAAGCAAAGTTAACCCTTTAATATTCATAATTTGATAAAAATTCTATATTTTTCAGTGCTACAATATTAATGCGAAGTGAACCAAAAAAAAAAGAGACTGGATAAAATTTGTGATTTTTTACGTGTCAATAAACTTGCATGTCACAGATGTTTAATGTGCTGTCAAGGCTATGAATTAATGGTGATGGCATCACCATTTCCGAGACACTGTTGCCATATCCGAGTCAAAAACATGACCTGCAACGCCTACCACAGAATTCAGATCTCTACATGCAAATTTCAAAAATATTCACAAAATACATGTGGGTCTGCATATACTTGTGGTTCAAACTACTGATACTGTAATGTTTTATAATTTTTTGACACCTCGTCTGCTATTTTTAGCCAGTATAGATGTAACTGTAGCAGGAATATTTAGTTGTTTTTTTTTTTTTACATGGTTAGTCGATCCAATGAACATATTCGTATCTACTTTTCAAATAAAAAATGGGGATTTAATTCCTCCCTAACAGAATTACTAATATCTGTCCTAAAAATTATGTAGTCCTTCAGGTGACAATTACCCTAATTTTGAATTTTTCTTCGTCTTGGAGATAAGCTATTATGTACAGCAAACAGTACAAAAGCCACCTGTGAGGTAAAGTGCCTGTTTATTAATATGTGTGTGTGGAGGAATTGGTGGGGGGGGGGGGGGGGGAGTGGGAAGGGAGAGGGGTGAGCCTGCAGGGATCCCTCGTCTGAAGGGCTTGTGTCCAGTCACAGATGTTTCTCGTGACAGATGACCACTTGTAATGACTGCTAATTGCTCTAACTGACCAATGTGTCAATCTGGTCAGTTGCCTCTTTTCATCTGGCTTAATTTGTGCAAGAGCTTGTTTCCAAAAATGATGAAGTAAATGATTGTTACTCTCAACAATGAGCATTTTTTGGAAGAAAATAAATGTAACAGAAACATAACATTATCGGCAAAGTGCCGCTGTCCTATAATTCAACAATTTTACATGGTGTTTATAATAAAGGACACTCCGAGAGTTCAATCTAAATACAATTATTTTTTTAAGAAGCCTTAAAAATTTACCAACCCAATTTATTTCATTTTATCTTTGGATTTAAATGGTAAAAGAAGCCTATTAAATCTGCATTTGAAATTGTCCTGCAATAATAGAAAGAAAAAAAGTTGTAGAACTAGGGTGCAGATGCACTTGGTGGCTGAGACGTGGTCAGATCTATTTTGCACATCTATTTGTGGAAATGAATCCAGTCTAAATTCCTAATGATGACATAATCCATGGTACAAGTTACGTGTACAGTCTACAACACCCGACCGTGGCAAACCGACCATTAACACTCATTTGCATATCAGGCCTTCCCAAGAGATGTGATTTCCTCGATGGAATGAAGGTACTTGAATAAGAAATATCGACACTTTCCATGCACCCACAAACACGTGTGTACATGTGGAGAGACACACTGCAATCAATACTGTGTGAAATTCCTACTTTCACTGGTCTTCATCAAGGAATTAGCTGAGGCAAATGAGGGGAGGAAAAATCCCTGTAACCCCCAGCGGGACTACAGAATCGTGTGCGAGAGAGACTTACTGGCATCTTCAGTGACATATCTTTATAATTAATTACTTCACGACCCGCCCAGACTGGCTGAGTGCCTACTGGTGTGTAGTCCATGTAGTTTGTTGGTGGTGGTGATTTGAAGATTCACTGTTTGATCCAAGAATACTTACTTGATTTTTTGGAAATAGTTTCGCCAAGCGCAGTCAGTTGAAACGCACCAGAACAGGCGGGATTCTGGAGGCGACAGATTTTGAGTAAGCTTGGCAATGCATTCTCTGCCATTTTAAGCTAGTTCTGTGCACGTTGTACAATGTAATATTACTGACACCTAGCTTAAGGGCATAATAGCTAGTCAAACACTTGATTCATTGAAATAATATAATCCTGATGTCTTTTCATTTTTTTAAACTTTAGTAATACAAACATTTGGTTCTTTAAGAGAACGAAATCATCTGATTATTCACATTTTTGCCCATCTGATGGCCACGACGAGACTCTGCCTCCTTCCCTGAGATTCGCCTGCTATATTCTAATTGCAAGCACTAGAGTTTGGTCTTTAGCTCAGGTCTCTGAATTTACATACATGTATTCCTACACAAGATATACATGACCATGTGTATGGGATACAAGTCTACTGTGTGACAGACACCTGAATGTCAGTTGTTACATACATGTATTATAGTATAGAGTCCACACAAAAATTTCACCCCAAAAGCTGCATTTTTGAGGCACAGAAATGCCATAAAATGACAGGCTATTACTTCTGGAGCTGAACCTTTTTCTTAGAACTGTTTTTTCCAGTAGGATGTAATCCTACCTTCCAAACAAACCTCAAAACACCTTTCTAAGGTCAATAAACTCTCAGAATCTGGCAAAACAACAAACTTCCACACTTTAGGTTATTTATCATACATTGTACTCTAGCTTGCAGAGTTGACTGTGTCCTTCACATACTGTGGGTCTAAATTATCCAATCTTCTTCCATCTTTTCAATCACCACTCCCACCAGTATTTTGAAACATTCTGAGAAAACTTTGGTGTGCAGAGAAATAATCTGGACAGTTTTATGAAGCTGATATCTCCACTTACACAAACAAATCAATTTTGTGTCATTGTCATAATAACTGTAGGCCTACGTGTAAATTCCAGTGAAAAAAGTGCTTTACAGGTCAAAAATGTTGACGATTTAGAGTAATCCATATTGACAGGTAGCATAAGCCTACAAAGTCTCATTCATCTCCTGCATGTTCTCAGAAGAAAGTCAACATACAATACACATAGCTTCAGAATATACAGAGCATACTTTGAATGCATGAGGGACACTCCTGCTGCTGTTATGACTCGCTGGTATGGAACAGGTTGTGCTATTATCAGGATTGTAACGTAATATAAGTACATGTACCTGGTGGATTAGTACCACATGTTATGGTCACAATACATAAAATCTGTAATACATGTTCAGTGTGACATTAAATCACACTGACAAAAATGCTATATCAGCTAGGTGTAACACCCACCTTTCATAGAGCAAAACCCTAAATTCCTCAACCGAAAGATCAACATCCAGTGCAATTTATGCACATTTTAAATTTTTTTACTTTAATTTTTAATTTTTGGTTGGATTGACCAGTTTCTGAGCTTCACAAAAAGTATAATTTTATCAGTCAACACAAAATAATGCCTTTAGTATGTGCTTGAGATTCAACAAAAACCTTGCAAACGTGCGAAAAGGTTGAAGAATTACAGTAACACACAGGCCTAGATATTAAAAAAGCGCTGACATACATGTATCATATAAGCAGTCAACCAGTTTGAGCTAAATCTTAACCATGATTATTCAGAGCAGTAGTCAACTGAATTCTATAGTACAGACCTTACAGGCAAGCTTCAGTCACGATATTGGCAGCTTAAATTGTTATAAAATATCTATTTCTTAAGATTAAAGCATGTTTCTAACAACTACAGTTTGCAGCGTTGCACATGTATATATGTACGTGAACTTGTGTACGGGAGTTTGTGGTTTGCAGAAAGTCCTTCTCATCTATATTAACATAATGTGTTAAACAGGACATTATCCCTCAGGCACGTCAAAATAGTCCGTTACAATTCTTTCTTGATCCATTTAGCTAAATGTTACATGTTCAAGTCACACTGGGTTTACGACTCGCACTTCTGGTCATTATTCAAATCATCTATACATCAATTTATTCACATCGAGAAGGTAGTTTGTCTTTTGGTACATTTCCACTGCTGAATAGCCAACTCAGACTCTGTACAGTGCGTCTGCGTCTTCAGCCCTGCCACTGAACTATTATTAAAACTGAGATACCATTTTTAGAGCCTTTATCAAACTGATCAAATATTGGTAAATTCCACATCAAAACATCCTCAGGATCTTGTTTTTCCAAGAACCCCATGTCTCACAGTGTGCTTTCTGGAATTCTTGAAATCTCTGAGGTTTTTCTCACAGAGCCAGACTGACCTGTCAACCTTGCAAGTATTTATTACCGCTGAATAGGCTTTGGGTCAATTCAGACAGTGAATGAAAGCTAAAATCTGGATTATTCCCTAGCTCATTAAGGATGTGCCTGAGCAAACATACCAAAATGTACCAAAGATCCCTAAAAGCTTTCTTATTTACTGCAAAAAGTTACTTGGAAAGCCCTCTTTCTTTCTTTTTTAGGCCACACAAATTTAAGTACTTGTTTTACGGGCAGAATGACTCTTTTTTCAAGGTCGTCATTTGAAATAAAACTAAACTAAAACTGAAAATCATATAATTTGTGTGAAAGATGAAATGTGTCAGCAATTCTTCCTGTAAAAGTCATATTTATGTCATTGGAGAGAGGAATATCATTGAAGGGAGGAATATCACAGAAACATCATGAATGAAGAATGCCTGTAAATCCACGTACCTTTTCACATTACAAGGCATGGTCTGCTCCAGTAGACACATGTCTGTACTGGCCCGAGATATCAGTTTCGAGGTAAACTTATTGCGCTGCCAGACCAATTTCATTAATGTTGCTATCATTTGAGACAATGGGGTAAGAAGCCGACCACTAAAATGTCTAAGTATGATTGACTCTTGATCTGGTATTACTCTTGCTCTATCTGGATCTGTTTTTTTGCCCTCCCAAATACTGTTCAACTATAGACTTTGTCTAAATTTAGATTTTATAGATCAATAAAGTCTTAGCGATAATTGGTTCAGTCATCATTAAATAAACTATTTTTCTGTCTGTCAGTCATATTAACTGTGTGCCTCTGTGAATGGCACATGTCATAAATTCCCTTTAAGTACATGCTATTTTGGGACAAGAAACAGCCAGAAACAATTGGATTTGAAACACGGAGGCACATTTTTAAATTAAACTTAAACATTTAAACTTGGTACATGTATACATACATGTAGTTTGAAGCTCTCTCTCATGATGCGATTTGTAGTGACTAAAATCACATGCAAAATGGTCGCATGTGGTTTATCTCAGACATCACGTTTTTCTTATTCAACTATATTGCTAAGGTCTAGCATTGACATAGGCACATTTGTCATAAGTTCCCTTTTACCCTAATTTACATGATGTATATTCCACAGTACCCTAATTCCTCAACCGTTTTGCGAATCACAGAGCAACTTATGCAACAGTACAATTTATGCACATTCTTAATTTGATTTTGGAGACAAAACTACATTGGATGGATTGGCCATTTTTAAAGCTTCACACAAAAAGTTTAATATAATCAGGTCCACCAAGAAGAATGTCTTCAGAATATGCTTGAATAAACAAGTGCATGCGCAAAGGGCAGATAATTACAACAGATCTACAGCGAGACAGTAAGTAATAATGTACTCCGTTTCAATGAGTGCTCAATCCAGTCTGATTTTCACGTTACAAGCACCTGTATCGTCTGCTTTTTCGACAATGACCGTAGACAGGCTTTGAATGATGACACAAATGGGGATATTGAACTTGTAGTGGAACAATTTGAAGTGAACTGATTGGCCAATGTACCTGACTTGCGACATGAAAATAGAGCTTTCCTCATTTCTTTCGACTAGCTCACAGCTCGTTGAACGCGATAAAAATTAAAGCAAATCAGGTGTTTTGACTGTTCAACTCAGTTCTACGCTACAACTTGGTACTACCATTCGTTCTGTGAGAACCGTCCATTATGAAGTCTGCTGCAATCATCACTGAATAACTGCAGGCGGAGCCTCGTAGGCTCAGATGCTTAATACAATGGTAAATGTAGCTGCAACAGTCAGGCCCTTCACCATTACGTTTCAATTCAGCTCTCACTGGTTTGCAATGAAGCCAAGAGGTTTGTCATGTACTTGGCGAAGGTTGGCAGTTTAATTCTGGCCCTCCAGTTTCCTCCGCCCATAAAGAAAAATTCTTGAGTGCTGCGTGAAACCCCAGTGACATGACATAATCCAGTCTTGCCTCAATCCCAGCTACCTCTGGTTTATAGATATCTCTACCTTCTCACTGTACACAGACACAACAGAAGCTGTCTTTCTTTCAGAGTTATCTTCTCGATCAATACTCATGCCTAGGTTCTTATTATCAAGATAAATGTGCATGTAACAATGACTCATGATTGATATTAATATAAATGTAACCTTTTTCTTGGCTCGAACTGAGAACGGGCCTAAGGCCATGAAATGTAGACCAACCATGCAAGTCTGGCAAATCTTACATTAAAACTGCATTATCGACTGTGTTTATACGGTTCACCTACACTGTGTGCTTAATTTCTCAAACTTGTGCAAAAAAAATAAAAGATTATGTTTAGGGGGTCCAATTTATACATTTTGCACATGAAATGTCATTACAGCAGGGTTGAAACGCTATAGAGGCTTTAGTCTCGCTATCCTAGACAGGAAAATATTTTTTCTCAAAATACAGCTTACGCCAAAAAATCGCGAGTAAATTGTATATATTATATATATATATAAAATACAAGGACACATCACAAAGCAAGTTGAAAAATTACATTAAATCTGCTAAAACCTCAAACCTGTTTGTCCACACTGGACAGAACTTATCATTCAAGGCGGATAATTCCATTTAGGTAATATCTGATTGGGCTTCCCTTTCTCTTCCATATCCAACCCTAGTGCTCATGAATATTTGACTAAATCTGTTATCAACTCAAGATGGATGAGTGGAGGAAACCAAAAGCTAATATGGTGAAAATCACAACATTGCCCAATCAGGGACAAAATCTATTTGACGACCTACATGTAAAGAAGCTACGCCTGAGCCATTAGGTGCAGGACTTGAAGGATACATAAAAGCTTGGTTTTCACTTCTTAATACATAGCATATTTTGTGGCTTTACATATTAAACTACAAAACTACAAACTTTCTTCTTGGAGAGTAAAAATGGATTTAAACTACAGTTTTTGTAAGGCCCCCAACAGTCAGATGGAAATGAAGTAGGCTGCTGTGGTGACATCAACGGTGATAGTTGTCAAAGCAACTTTTTGGGGGGGTGAAGCCTGAACTAGGGGTGCAAAGATGGTTCTTCTTTCCCAGTTTGTTCATCGATGACATCATTTCCAAACACTGACAGAAAATATGCATAAAATAGAGGATTATTAAGAAGCATAAAATATCCCTTTAAAAATTAAAAAAATGTCTCATTTTTTTGGTATATCTTTCTCCATATTTCCTAAAACCATACACTTTGTTTTATAATAGCTTTTCATGTACCTATCTTTTAAATTTCACCATCAGTGGACATGGGGTATTTGTTTTTTTTCAGCGAGAACACCTTAGATCACTGAGCCAGCCCTTTGAAAGAAGACTGTAATCTGTATCTACAAATCTCCATCTTCTTTCACTTCTCTGTAGATACATATACACGAAGTACATTTCCTACATTTCACTAAGTTATCAAAAAATCAGTCCCTAGAGGACTTGCATAATTGATTGCGGTGGTATTTCATGTGACACTGAGCAATACTTAACTTTGCTGGCAAATAGCGGAATACAGGACAGGTTTTTACGACTGGAGAAAATGTAATAAATACATGTATATAAAAATGACAAATACTCTGCCATAAAGCTGCAGCCATTTTCACCTTTTGGACTGATGTTTGGATTATTCTGTAAACATGCAAAATTGGATGTCCTGTTTAGGAACTCCTATACACACATTTTGACTTGAATGTTACATGCATCTATGGATCCAGCATTTGTCAATTTCCTTTGACAATTTTCCTTTTCACCAAACTCCACAAACATATCCTAAATGACCATAAATTTTGTCCATGACTAACTTGCCCATTTTTCCTGATTCTGAGAGTTCTATTGATTTTAAAAAGGTGTTTTGTGGTTTGCTTGGAACATGAGATGATATTCTGCTGGAAAATTGTAAGTTTCAGCACCAACTGCAGTACTTGGTGACATTTATTTGCCTCTAAAGATGCCCTTTTGAGGGCGAAATTTTAGGTCATTTAAGGTAGATGGTATGGGAAATCGTACTGAGTAAGCCAGGCATATAAAGCCTGTATATGATGCATACATGTCATAAACTGAAACATACCCTATTTCTTCTAAATTTTGGGACACCTGGTCTACTCAGTTTGGCCAATATATATGTAATTCTAACAGGAATATTGAGTTTCTTTTTTCTCACATGGTTAGACCATCTAATGAACAACATACTCGTATCTTTACTTTTCCAAATGGCTGGTAAAGAAATGTAATATTCCACTTTCAACACTGCTAATATCTGTCCCACATTTTAGAAGGATTAGGGTATACACATGTACTGAACGCTATACATGAACATCAAGGCCTGTATCACAGTTGCTGGACATTACACATAAACACCTTGGCCTGTACCACAGCTGCTGGACATTACAAGCCTGCACTAACATGTAATTATCAAACATGGAACATTCAATTCTTACATACATGTACATGTATACATATATGCACTCTGAAGAAATACAATGTATCATAGCCCTAATGATACTGACCTCCCAAAGACATTTCAGTTGCTGTTCATAGCATCCCATAATACAGACACCTGGGTTCTTGTTACCATGGTTACAGGGGACAGCTACATACATACATACATGTACATGTACAAATTCTATTATTCAACCATTAGACTGGAGCATATTAAAACATACAAAGGTAAATGAGCTGGGATTACCCCAAATCCTCAATTAATTTGACCAGTAAAGTATAACTATAAATCCAGTTTCAAAACATAAAATTTTGAAGAATAAAATGTATTGTTCAGCATGAGCTTCACAAAAGTTCTAAAATAACCTGTCCAGTTCAGAGAACACTTACATGTAACTAATATACCAAAACATGCATTACTTCTGGGGTTGAATTTGTGGAGGATTCAGGGTAAACCTGATAGCCGGAGGAATTGAGAAAACTGAAGGTTTAAATGTTAACTTAGACAGGGAATTCTTCCTGCTTATTTCACTTGTCGTCGGATGAATTCAAATACCTTACACACTGTTAGATGCATGCAATTGTGTATTTTAGGGGGCATCCAGGGTGCCAAGGTGGTTAGCCGGCCAGCTCGACACACTGACCTAGGAGCCCCTCACCAATGCGGTCGATGTGAGTTCAAGTCCAGCTTATGTTGGCTTCCTCTACGGCCATACATGGGAAGGTCTGTCAGCAACCTGCTGATGTTCGCGGGTTTCCTCCTGGCTTTGCCAGGTTTCCGCCCTCCATAATGTTAGCCATAGTCTTACAAGTGAAATATTCTTGAATACAGCACTGTAAAGTGTAAAGCACTAATCAAAGAAATAAATCAAAATCATTTATTTTGGGCAGTGTTTCATCTAATGCTTTATCTTTAAAAGAGAGGGCTATTTATCTGACAAATTTCATAACTCCTTATCAATGCCCCAAACTCCATGACATGGTTTGTAGGGTTTATTCTTATCTAACAATGATTTACAATTTACCAAAAAGAAATAAACCTAGCATTTCAATGTTCTGCAGCCCAAGGTAAGCAATGAATATTCAGTGAGGTAATGAAGTTGACTATCTACAGATCAGAAAAGTGCTGCTAACACTGCCACTTTGGTCTGAATTAATGATGTCGTGTCAACCTGCACAGCTACAGGAGTCTATAAACTGCGCACCTTCTTTCATATTTGATGCTTTTCCAGTAATTACATAAGCAGACACATGAGAAGTGTGTGCACACAGAGGATCGACACGGAAAACTATACCTTTCCATTAACATAACATAAAAAAGAGAAATTGAACAGGCTTTTAATGAACCTAATATTTATGAGCTAACTGTGCCTTGATTCCCTTTATAATACCTCATCGCTTGCCTTTTTTCACACCCCACAAGTTTTAAAAGACACAGGTACATTTGACCATAATTTGTACTATTAATTAATTTCTTTCAAATGAACACTAAATTCAGTTTCCACATTTGCCCCCTGAGACCGTGAATGGCTAACAATCAAAATCCTGCTGCATACAGGAATACTAAGCTATCACCATTGTAAAAATAAAATAAAAAAATTAGAATCACTTGCAATCTGTTGTAAATATTTACAACTGAAGAAAAATACCATGTAATATAGATATTTACCCTCTAGGTGGTCTGCTGATTTGTATGGTGTCATTTTTACTTTTACACATACATGTAATTGTTTTGAACAAATATTACAATACTCTTTCTCCAAATGTTGTTGTTGCTAGCTTCTAATGATAATGCAGAACTTCTTCGAATATTTAAAGGAGAAGAAAACTTAAAAACATGAAAATATAGGCTGAAAAGAGCCGTTTTTTCTATCTGGTGGTGTCTGCTGCAAAATTTACGATTTTTCCTCGGCATACACGTACAGCTTGAAAACGGCAAAGCTGGCATAAATCGCCGAGCCCATCGCGTCCTCCATCTTTAACACCCTGTAATTAGCGCAGGGTGTGCGTTGCCTCTCAGCCAATGAGAGTTGTTAAAACTGCCGGCTTGTTCGTGTAAACTTGGAACCTATGTCCAACATTCCGGTTTCCGGATCGTAAAGCGGAAAACGAACTGTCCTCAACCCGAAATCTACGAACTGCACTTTGGCGGTTTCCGATGGCAATTCTCCTCCTAACACAAAAGACTTCAAGACTAGTTCTTAGGCAAAATGGCACAGCAGATTTTGGCGCTGGCTTTATTTATAATTTATCAACTTGAGGTACATATTAGAATTTTTTGATGGCATGCACCTGCGAGGAAATGCATACTCTTTCCAATGGTATTTGATTGATATTTAAATTTTCTTCTCCTATAAGGTAAGTTAGGATTAATTCTGACAGGTACATTGTCAACACATATATATATGTCATCTTTACGAATAATTTATTCATAACTGGCTGACGATCACAATTACAATCACCTTACAATGCCTTTGTGCAAACAGTTTAAACCTATTTTTATAGTCATTGGCAAAGTCAGTTGTTGGCTGTGCAATAGCTTACAGCCAAGATTGCTTTACCACAAGATACGTGTCTGGGCTATCATTATCTTTTAGACCAGACAGCTATCCTGGAAAAGTAGCCAGCTACATGACATAACGAAGAAGAATTAAATGAAGTCAAACACGAGCATCAGTTAAAGAAAGCGGCTACCTGGTCCATTTTCTACAGACGTAGCAGGCTGTGCATAGCTGGCAACTGCCTTCTAATCCAATGAACCCACTGCACGTACGGGTACATGTATGTGGCCTGCACATCACATTTACACAATGTACCTTTTTATAATTGTTAAAGCAACATAAATTAAGCTCTTCACCATATTCAATGCCCATCTTCATCAGTAATAAAATTGACCTAGATGTATTTACATGTACAAAACACTCTGGACTGAATGTAATCTCAAACAGGTGCAAGGAACAAATTTATAAAACTGTTTTGTCACCTGTGAGTCAGATGATATACATATACAACAATGAGCATACATGTTACAACTTATGTACTCGTCTGAATGTACATGTAGATATGTCTATGACTCATTCTACTCTACATGTATCTATTCTCCTGCACTCTGACATTATCACAATTAATAAGCAAGCCACAAAACCATACTAATAGATATTGACAATAAGTCAGATCATATAACGCACAGCTACATGTACATAAATACGAACGTGACTGTCCTTCGGCGTTATTGGGAATGGATATGGCATTACCTGTCTGTGATGGGCATGTGCATGTACTAATAATCTGGTTAATGTTAATCTCCAGACAAATGATTTATGGTCTTCTTTAATAACTAAATGACTAGTCAATCACACTCCAGGGTATATGTAATGCATCTGATAAGTGGTTTTGGGCCTCATAAACCTGTATAATATATATTAATAATGAAGTTTTTCTATAAATTGTTTTAGTAATACAAAGCCCCTGGGTAGTACTAATACAGGCCTTTTAATGTCCAACAAAAATACCCAGCCCACACAATGCATTAAGTTATTTTTCAGTAAAGTAGTCCGAACTTCTGAATGATTACTGATCTGTACGTGTACCAGAACTGAGTTATCTGCTCCTTTTAAAACTAAGACAAAACAAAAAAAGATATATAGAGTTGTATTATAGCAGAAACTACTACTGAAACAACCAGAAAAAGCACACAAAACTTGACATTTGTTATGGTCAGTTCTCCTTATCCCCATTCTAGTTTTGACTCCCAGTCGTTTTCAAAATTTGGTAGGTTCCAGGTAACATTATATTTTTTTAGGCTTATCAATTTTAAATAAATGAAATCCATTCTCACAAAGCCGAATATTTTGTTTAATTTTAAAGTGATATAGTCAACACCTCAACTGACTAACACATATGTTTAACAAACGTATTATAGTACATATGATAGTTTATTCATTGCCTAAGATCTTAGATGGTTAAGGGCTGGCTTGCTGTGACCATCAGGCCTATGACAAAAAAAGTTGGGTGTTCCGCTCTGGCTCTTGCTTTTCAAATGGGAATTTGTTAGAAGGTTTGTCAGGTACATGTATTAGGCAAAGGCTGGTGGTTTGATCTGGGCACTTTATTATTGATTAACACTGTACTTTTTCACTTTCATTTATTTATTTATTTGATTGGTGTTTTAAGTCATGCTCAAGAATACCTCAGGTATACAACTGAGCCGAGGGGAAATCTTTTTCACTTCATACATGTATTTTGGTTGTGGTCAGTTTAAATTATGATTACAGGAAACCAGGGTTACTTTGTAAACCGCCAACCCTTGACAACTTACATGTACTAGCAAACATTCCCATGTGAGACATACCAGCCACACCGACCTACATGTAACTGTTATTGTCACTCTTAATTGATGAAAACGGTGGAATCTGTCTTTCATTACATGCGACTTTCAAACATTTTTTGGGTCATAAAAAAAAAATATCTCATTGTGCAGCCCAATGGTGGTACAGTATATTCATAGCAATGACACCAAGTGCTGCCTCAATGTTATGCAATGCCATGTCAAAAATCCCAGACATTATAACCCACCTTGCCACAATGTTGTAACCTGGTCACTTTCACTGGTCACCATCTGATAGGTTACTTACACATTATTATACATGTATTTGTTTAATTATCTGATTTTGTACAGTTTTGTGGGTGACGAAAATCAGAATGTCACGGGTAAACCACTGCCTTTTGGAAAGTTCAAAGTACTTTTGTGATGAACTCTTACATGTCTGAGGAATGACCTGACCTGACCTGAAACGCAGTGCCCTTAAAATGGTATCAACCTTAATATTTTTTCTGAGTTCAACATATGCACCCCAACACTGAGCACTTATGCTATCTTTGGCTCTAAAGCTTGATTCCCAGGTGCAAGTTTTATCAGAAAGGCAGCTTGGACAGTGTGACCGGTATACTTTGTCACCCACTATGATTTCAGAAAGATACAGTGACACTTGTGTATTTCAAGCATACACCTTTTTCTTGGCTTCTCAGTCATTTTGAAGTTTTGGTATGTTAACCGGCTGTCACCGTCGAAGATGGACGAGGATGGTGTAGGCCTACATATTATCCCGATGAACACCCACACACAAAAATGTGAAGAGAGAAAAAACCTTGGATAAATGAACAATGAATTCTAATTACGATCATCTCCTTGCCTTGGTGTCATCGACACTACAGATACAACAGACTGCTGGCACAGTGTGTGATTCCTAATTTTGTAAAATTCGACAAAACTTAGAGATCTCAGCAGCTTGCCTCTTGTCTGCGCCAAATGAAGCGGATCTGTATGCCTTGCCCACCCATGTGCTTACAGGCATCACATTTGGATTTGTCGACAACGAGGAGTAAAAAATTCTTACCACATTGCCTGTTCACTCAGATAGGAAATTCCCCGCGGATTCAATTCACCGGTGACCCGCAAACCTGTCGTTTGAAGTTCACGTATGTGGGTTATAGTTGGAGGGAAGGACAAAATGACGGTTTCTGTTGTCTTCTCGTTGCAGACGTGATAACACGAGATAACTTAAGACTCATGTGGAGTAGTACATTACATCAAAGGGCAGATAGCTTATTTCCAAACAACATATTGCTTTATTAAGCATAAGTTTTTACTTAACATAATATTATTTACCTTTTAGGAAATAATAATTACTAGTCAAATTCGATACGATCCTTTTCAAGAGATGAAAATAAAAAGATGTTAGGGGAATCCCATTAATAATAGAGTAGCCACCCCTAGAAAATAAATGTAATGGCCCATCGTCTGCCCAACGTCCAAGATGCGACTTCCGGGCATGCGAAGGGAATCCTCGCGTTAAAAGCACATCGTTGGGTTTACAGGTGTTTTCTGAAGAATCACAATGCCTGTGACAGAGCAGCCTAAGAATATATTTTTTGTAAGATTTCGTTTTTTTTGAATCCAGAACTTGATGATATCTGCTTATGCATTTGTGGCCAAAAATCTAATTTTTCTGACCCTAATTTTTGATACTGGGTAACTGGGTTTATGCACTCGACCTTTTCAACCAATATTTTGAAATATTCTGAGAGAACTGGGGGTGTAGTGAAATAATTTTCATAGTTTTATGAAGCTTGCATCTTTAATGACACAAGCAAGTCGTGTTCAGGGTCATTTTCTTGATAATTGTATACACAAATACGACTGAAAAAGCGCTTTAGTGGTTGAAAGGTTAAAGATTTACAGTAGAAGTACAAGCACAATGTAATTCTAATAAAGGATATAGTAACTAAGATGTAGTGTGGCAGAGACTGTCCTGGTGATAACCCCAATCGATGCTCCAGGGATCTTGCGAGCTCGCGCTAATATCAGTGAGACAGATGGGGACTCGCGCAAACTAAGTTAGATAAAAGACGTTATTTTACGATAGCTAACTTGAATACAATTTGTTGACTTGACTGTGCCGTTGACACCTAACATAAAATCACGTCTTTTAGCCGCAGTAGTTTGTGAGAGACTTCACCTACCTCACCGATATCTGCGTGAGACCCCTGAAACGCCGATTAGGCTTGCTATAGTTTAGCTTTATCAGATTGTGACAGAACTGCCTAAACACCATTGTAGCCTGATTTCTCTACTAACAAAAACAAGGCAAAGTAAAATGATTTTTATATTTCTAGTTGATTTACTCATTGTCCAAAAAAACAAAACAAAAAAAAAAACAATCAAATAAATAGATGAGTACATTGTTGTCATTGGGTTAGACTACAATTCCTCCATGATCATCAAATTTGTATAAAATGTACACTAAAGCGTATATTCCGCCTCAGTTTTAGAACTTCTAGAATCGTCAAAATCACAGTTTCATGAGTCATGTGAACATACACCAGTTATTTATGAACTAATACAGCAAAGTTTATTTGAAATAATGATAGCATCCGTGATGAATATATATTATATATCGTATGAGTTGTTGTTTGATCATGATGCAGATTTACATACTTTCGAAAGTACAAGAATTAGCGTGGATTTTCTTCAGGGCCCAGTTGTTCAAAAGTGTATTAGTCAATACTGATATTAAGTCATATTACATATTTATAATTTTAACAGAACACAGAAACCAATACAGTTGTACAGAGACCACATGACACAGCAGGAGATATAGTTTATATTTAATATCAGTAACTTTGTATCAAGGATTTAATTTTTTCAATTTAGAAACAATTCCACTTTCACAGCTAAATGCTGTTTATATGTTGTGTGTGGAATCATATTAGCTGTGTATGTTCACATGTGGGAGTTATCCCCCTTAGCACCAGTGTATAAATCTGTTACTTGTCAATGGACTTATGGTGGATGATAAGGCTATATCTTCCCATCAACAGCCTTTCATAATGTAATGATGTTATGAATCTGGAAATCACATGTAGGGTGAAGATACAGGTATAGAGACTGAACCATTTAATCACTGTTGAAGATGAGCATTGGAAAAAAAAAATTGTCTTACAATCCGCTTTATTAGGGATCACTTTAAGTCATACAGTTTGACATGATTTAAGGGAGGATAGGTGCAGGTAGGTGTTAGCACTGTTAAACTGCTACAGGTATTATATTTCCTTGTTGTTGATGCATGGTTAAGAGCATTGGTTTATTGCATGTTTCTTCCTATTCTTGATTTCCCTGGTAAACACCAATCAAATAAATGAATAAATACATTTCATTTCCATTCTTTTGCAACAGGAAGAAGCTGACTTGGCATATGAAGAGGAGATTCTTCGCAATCCTTACTCTGTTAAATGCTGGCTCCGATTTGTTGAACACAAAAAGCAAGCTCCAAAATCTGCTATTAATTTGATTTATGAAAGAGCATTAAGAGAACTTCCTGGAAGGTGAGTGCTTTTGTTTATATTCTTTTATTTAGCAAATTTTTTTTGTAAACAATGTGTCTTGGTTATTTTTTTAGATGACCTAAATTTTTGTACACATCTAATTTGCTCATTGTTACCAATTTTGAGTGTGCTGTTGGTTGAAATTCTTTAAATGCTGCAAGACGAGGGTCAGTCTTTCACCAGTTCATGCAAAGATTTAAACATGCTGGCTTAAAGGGATATAGAATAGATTCTGATTGGCTTTGGTGAGAGATAGACAAATCCAGGTTACACCTAGCCAAAGCTGAATTTTAGGTATGCTACATTTATTCAAGCGTGACCAAGATTTAAACCAAGAACCGTGCGTCAACTGTCAGTCAGTCAGCATCAATTCTGTATCCCTATAAGTGCAGTGACCTTGGAGGAAAGCACAAAGACGTGGTAATTGTATTATACCACAGAGTTAAGTGGTGTGTCAAGAGGCTTTGGAATAATGCTTCATTGAGGCAGCACTATGATAATGTATATCATATTCTCACTATGATAATGTGTTGCATTATCTGTAACTAGTAAATTTGCAATTAGAGATTTTAAAAAACATGTCTGTTTGAGCAAAATTGTGTGCTCTCCTTCATCCACTTACCCTTTGTATTTTCCTTTCTCCAGCTACAAACTATGGTACAACTATCTGAAGTTACGTCGCCAGCAGGTCAAAGGTCACATTATCACTGACTCTGTGTACGAAGATGTCAATAATGCATTTGAGAGGTCACTCGTGTTCATGCACAAGGTGGGTTATACTTATTTGTGAACCATCAGTGTGTAAATTGACCCAGAATGTAGATCCCAAAGGTTGACACTCTTGGTTGGTTGAAAATGTGTTTTCTAGTCTAATGAATTTTTGATGGCTAGACGTAGTTGATCTTTCATGAATTGTTTTAATGAGAATTCAGTGAACAAGCTTCAAACAGTGAGGCTCACAAGGGTTCAGTCTCAGAGTATTTGTAGGCTCACTCGCTGTTAACTGGGGCCATGGCGACAACAAGCAGACAGTAGTTCTCATGTGGCTGTTTGCCAAGTCTAACGCCACAGTATGGTGTGCAGATTTGTACGTCATGCATGGGAAGGTTTGTCAGTAACCTGCCGAAGATGAAGGATTTGAGGGTGATATCTAGCGTCAATTGAGTTCTGGAAAACGTTTGGGCTCACAAACGGTTGGCCGCCCATACTAAACAAACTGTATTAAAACTAACAAGTACATTAAGCAAAAATATGATGGTTTACAAATAAAAAATTTTTTATACAAATTTCTTTCATTCACAGACTTAAAAGCTCTTAGAAAACATCATTTTGAGTTGCATTTTTCAAATTTCTTTATGAACAGTCACAATGTCACCATTAAATTTTGGGATCAGAGCCTGTAATGTTTTTCTAGATACATGTACAGCTCTGGATTTACCTCAGCTGTTCCTTTTTTCCCGCACCCATAAAACTGACAACCATGGTACAAGTGAAAAATTTTTCACAAATAAATATATAAATGTAAGTGGTAGGAGAATATAAATTGTTTTCATTGTTGTAAACCATTTCCAGTGTTATCTCCTGACTTACCATACAGTGATCTACATTGTTGTAAACCATTTCCAGTGTTATCCCATGACCTACCATACAGTGATCTACATTGTTGTAAACCATTTCCAGTGTTGTCTCATGACTTACAGCATAGTGATCTACATTGTTGTAAACCATTTCCAGTGTTATCTTTTGACTTGCCATACAGTGATCTGCATTGTTGTAAACCATTTCCAGTGTTATCTCTTGACTTACCATACAGTGATCTACATTGTTGTAAACCATTTCCAGTGTTATCTCATGACTTACCATACAGTGATCTTCATTGTTGTAAACCATTTCCAGTGTTTTCTCTTGACTTACCATACAGTGATCTACATTGTTGTAAACCATTTCCAGTGTTATCTCATGACTTACCATACAGTGATCTACATTGTTGTAAACCATTTCCAGTGTTTTCTCTTGACTTACCATACAGTGATCTACATTGTTATAAACCATTTCCAGTGTTATCTCATGACTTACCATACAGTGATCTACATTGTTGTAAACCATTTCCAGTGTTATCTCTTGACTTACCATACAGTGATCTACATTGTTGTAAACCATTTCCAGTGTTATCCCATGACTTACCATACAGTGATCTACATTGTTATAAACCATTTCCAGTGTTATCCCATGACTTACACCATAGTGATCTACATTGTTGTAAACCATTTCCAGTGTTATCTCATGGCTTACCATACAGTGATCTACATTGTTGTAAACCATTTCCAGTGTTATCTCCTGACTTACCATACAGTGATCTACATTGTTGTAAACCATTTCCAGTGTTATCCCATGACTTACACCATAGTGATCTACATTGTTGTAAACCATTTCCAGTGTTATCTCATGACTTACCATACAGTGATCTACATTGTTGTAAACCATTTCCAGTGTTATCCCATGACCTACCATACAGTGATCTACATTGTTGTAAACCATTTCCAGTGTTATCTCATGACTTACCATACAGTGATCTACATTGTTGTATTTTACTTGTGTGTGTTCAGATGCCGAGAATATGGTTGGATTACTGCCAGTTCCTTATGGATCAGTGTATGATCACACGAACTCGTCGTACGTTCGATCGCGCCCTCCGTGCCCTGCCCATTTCCCAACACTACAGGATCTGGCCGCTGTACCTGAAGTTTGCCCGCATGTACCCATTGCCAGAGACGGCTGTACGCATCTACAGACGGTACATTAAGGTATGTTGGCACATCAAGGTATTGTCCCACATTTACATACAGGCTACTTAGAGGACAGTACATTCCAGAATATTTTACTATCAAAGTTATATTGTATATATACTCTCCCAAAAAAGAAACGCAACATCCGATTCGTTTTATCCAAATATGAATTTTTCAACATCATCTTAAATACAAAAATAAGCATCACATCACACTGAAATTTTCCACACTGGTTGTTCAGACTTTTAAGTTAATTACAATGTCAAAATTTATCACATTAAAGTCCATAGCACTCAGATGACGTCACTGCAAAGTCAATATCTGCTATGCCCACCATTAACCCGTAACACAGCGCGAATCCGTCTCGGCATAGACATGATCAATCGGCGAATATGGTTTTGCGGAATTCTTCTCCATTCTTGGTCAAGAGCCTGCAGCACTTCTTGCTGAGTTTGGGGCGCTGGATGACGACTGCGCAAGCGTTTTCCCAAGTCATCCCATAAATGTTCTATTGGGTGCAAATCTGGTGATTTGGACGGCCAGGGCAGCACTGTTACGTTCTGGTTCTCCAGAAAGTCAACCGTAGCACGAGCTGTATGCGGCCGAGCATTGTCGTGCTGAAAAACTTCCCTACGAAGGTCCATTATGGGCAGCATGTGTGGCGTCAAAACCTCATCTCTGTATCGAGCGGCGTTAAGGTTGCCTGGGATGTGCACCAGTTGAGATTTTCGGGCGTATGATATGGCACCCCACACCATCACACTTCCTCCACCGAAATTGTTGACTTCAAGGATGCAGTTCCTTGCGAACCTCTCATTTCGGCGTCTGTAGACGCGTGTACGGCCATCTCTTTTCTCCAGCATGAATCTGGATTCATCGCTGAACCAGACTCGCCTCCAATTTCGCAGATTCCAGTCCCTTAATCTGTTGCACCATCGTACCCTTGCGCGTCGATGCTGTTGTCTCAGTACTACGCCAAAGTAAGGACGTCTGGGACGTAATCCGTTTTCACGGAGATGGTTCCTGACTGTCTGTGCCGATATTCGTCGGAGACCTGGGACATTTGATGCTGTTTCTGTTGCTGTTACGGTTCGGTTTCTGAGATGAAGTAACCGGATGTAACGGTCTTGGGCTGCTGTTGTGACCCTAGGTCGGCCATAACGTTGACGGTCAGCTGTTGAACCGGATTGCTGGTACCGTTGCCAGAGCCGGCAAATCGTGCTCCGGTGAACATGATAAAGTCTAGCGACTGCATTCTGTGATTCACCGGCGAGGAGTCGACCTATGACGATGTTCCAGGTAGCGGTGTCTAGTCTTGGCATATCTTGGCAGGTTGGAGAAGCAACTTAGTGACTGAATTCAATGGAACGGTTATGTGTCTTTTATACCCATTAAATCTGCTTAACAATACGGCATGATTCGCAGGTGCAACTGTCCTAAGTTTTTCTCTACGAATCCCTCGCGCAGCGTTACACAAAGGCCGACCCTTAAGTCACGTGTGACCAACAGACACTATCTGGTGTTTAAATTCAATTATCGTACATTTACATTATAATATGATCATGTTGCCATGTCTCAATCACGCCAATTTTTTGAAGAATTTATGATTGATCTTTTGGGGGGGATGTTGCGTTTCTTTTTTGGGAGAGTATATATTATATATATTGTGTAAATTGTAATAAAGTAGAAATATGATGATACTGTGTATCTTTTTAACATTCATCAAAATTATTCAAAAACTCTAACAGCTGGCACCTGTCCTGTATAGTCATGCTATTTTTAATGTACATGTCTTTGTCTTATTTTAATACTTAACAGTAAAATCTATCTTCAATTGCCCATTTTATTCGTGGCATAAACTTTAAACGAATTAAATGTTTTCTTCACTTTAGCTAAAAAAACAGGTAATTGTCTCTCTTTTTCAGCTGCAAAAAGAAAACATGGAGGACTATATAGAGTATCTGAAATTGATTGGTAGATTGGATGAAGCTGCAAAGCGATTGGTTGACATTATTGATGATGATGGCTTCACATCTAAGGCAGGAAAATCTAAACACCAGGTATGTTAGCAAAAGAAAGACAACACTATACCGGATGTGTATATCCATCGATGAAGTATCCTACGGGAAGGTAAAAACATAACTTTTTGTTTTTGTGATGTAGCACAAGCAAGATTTTCATGGTTCAGATTAAGCAAAATCGCTCACATTGAGATAATCGAAAGCCCCGTTGTGAGTTTTAACATCAGTTTTAACCAATCAGGGCTGAGTTTATTTCTATAACCTGAAGACGTAGCTAGTATATGGCGTTTTCCATGGCCTCGTAAAAATTCCTGATTAAAAGTTGGTTTACCAAGCACATCAGAAAAGAATTATGTTGTTTGTTGTCTTCTCTATTAAATAATTAAACTGTGAAATAAATTGACAGTTATTTGATGGGCTGAGGATTTCAAATCTGAGTGTCAGAATAGGTATTATCCAGGTCATGTTTAATAGAAATAATATTATTCATACCAGTTGCAGATCACAAAGTTACAGGGTGTGGAAAAAATGAGTGGAATTAATTGGCAGTAGTAATCAGTACAATTTCCAAAGGTTAAATGTTTGCAGATTTCCTAAAATCTAAAATTTCATAAAATGTTCAAAGGGCTGTTTATCTTCTGTACGTGTTTAAAGTTGTTAAAATGCGTTGATAAATACAGGATTTCAAATATATGTATATATATATATATAGTTTGTTATTGTAATACTTTAGATGTCCTAAACTGACAGAACTGAAAGTTCTTTCTAGCTGCACTAGCACCCTAGAAATGATGATATATCGATAAGGCTGGTACTTTTTGGGTGTTTTTTTTTGTTGTAATGAAAACTTATGTTAGATAATGAAAAACTGACAAAACTGTGAGATGCATGAGACCACTGCTCATGGATACATTCTTGGATTGTTCTTGTTTTTTATTCAGCTTTGGAACGAGCTCTGTGAGCTGGTGTCCAAAAACCCAGATAAAGTTACCTCCCTGAAGATTGAACCCATCATCCGCCAGGGGCTGAAGAGGTTTTCTGACCAAATCGGCCTTCTGTGGAACTCCATGGCAGACTACTACATCAGGAGTGGGCATTTTGAAAAGGTAGAAATTTTTCATCTAAAATGGTTTCTCACCAGGTGTTGTTGATTATTTTTTTTAGTAGTTCCATATGTTGTCTAAAGTTGAACAGTCTGTACCAGAGATTTTTGTCAAAAAGTTCCTAATCACTTCAAAGTGAAATCAAAGTTTGTGTATTCACCAAAAATAGTTGAAGTTTGTGTGTTCACCAAGAATATCTATAGTTTGTGTATTCTCCAAGACTAGCTAAAGTTTGTGTATTCACCAAGAATAGCTAAAGTTTGTGTATTCACCAAGAATAGCTGAAGTTTGTGTATTCACCAAAAATAGCTGAAGTTTGTGTATTCACCAAGAATAGCTGAAGTTTGTGTATTCACCAAGGCTAGCTAAAGTTTGAGTTTGTGTATTCACCAAGAATAGCTAACGTTTACGTACTCACCAAGAATAGCTAAAGTTTGTGTATTCACCAAGAATAGCTAACGTTTACGTACTCACCAAAAATAGCTAAAGTTTGTGTATTCACCAAGAATAGCCTTTCAGTAAATATCACTTGTACCATTACTATTTATAGTGTGTAAAAGCACTCTAAAGTTATAATGAAAGCCTCTTAATAAACTTTTTGAAATTAACTGCTGTTTCTGAATGGTAACACATGCACAGACAAGGCTGATATTCTGATGAAAGGTACATGTAATTACCGGGGCTATTCTAAAATAATAACATAATTTTGTTTGGATTTGTGCTGATTGATATTTTGTCTCTTTAAATTGGAGATTCTTTAAAAGGTACCATTCTGAACTTCTAACCTTACATTCACATACATGTACCACCAGAAGAGATCTCCACTTGCTGTGTCTTCCAATAGAGCATTCCTTGGATGTAAAGCTCTTCATTTCCACTTGCTGTGTTGCTCTACAACAGCAACCATTAAGTGTAGTGTTGGTTACTTTCACTCGCTGTATTTCTCTACCACAGTAGCCATTAAGTGTTATGTTGGTTACTTTCATTCGCTGTATTTCTCTACCACAGCAGCCATTAAGTGTAATGTTGGTTTCTTTCACTTGCTGTGTTTCTCCAGGCACGGGACATTTACGAGGAAGCGATCATGACAGTGGTGACAGTACGAGATTTCACACAGGTGTTTGACGCTTATGCTCAGTTTGAGAAGAGCATGATCAGCGCCAAGATGGAGACCACATCTGAGTTAGGACCTACAGAGGAAGGTGAGCGGGATTTATATGAGGGAAGTGGGTGTGGTGTTGAGGAGGAGGAGTCGCAGAGATGAGGGGAAGTGGGTGGGGTGTTGAGGAGGAGGGGTCGCAGAGAAGGATCGAAGTGGGTGGGGTGTTGGGGAGGTGGGGTCGTAGAGAAGGAGGGAAGTGGGTGGGGTGTTGCGGAGGAAGTGTCGCAGAGAAGTAGGGAAGCGGGAGGGTGTTGAGGAGGAGGGATTGCAGAGAAGGAGGGAAGTGGGTGGGGTGACGGGGAGGAAGGGTCGCAGAGAAGTAGGGAAGTGGGTGGGGTGTTGGGGAGGAGGGGTCATAGAGAAGGAGGGAAGTGGGTCGGGTGTTGGGGAGGAGGGGTCGCAGAGAAGGAGGGAAGTGGGTGGGAGGAAGGGTCACACAGAAGGAGGGAAGTGGGTGGGGTGTTGGAGAGGAGGGGTCACAGAGAAGTAGGGAAGTGGGTGGGGTGTTGGGGAGTAAGGGTCGCAGAGATGGAGAGAAGTGGTTGTGGTGTTGAGAAGGAGGGGTCTCGGAGAATGAGGGAAGTTTGGTTGGGTTTTTGGGGTGGTAAAATACAACTGAATGGCTTTTTCAAGGGTGTTGTAAATGTTTGGAACTAGTGCACACATTTTTGGAATTTGTTGGATAGAATCCAGAATTGTGGCAAGCACAAGTAAAGAGTGTAGTGAAAATGATGACAACAATATGTGAGGAGGAAAAAAAAATACATTTAGAATTTACCTAATTTTTGCATTAACAACACTTTTGTTAACTCAGAAATAAGGAAATGAATCAGTTTGCTGATGGCACTATGGATCATTAATGTGAAAAAAAAAAAGAGTAGATGTAGCATGTGTTGAAGTTTTATAACATTTTCAGAACAGAAATAAATAACAAATTGGTCTTCAATTTTTAGCATGGCATGTGAATATGACAGAAATATGTCACATAGAAGTATTTGAAATTGATTTGGGACGTTTGGGACATATTAAATGAAGATGTACCTCACAGTTGTGAAGGGTCTGAAAGTAGTTCTAGTTTAATTAGCACCTTTGTTGTCCTTTTGAGTACATACATGTACGTATTGTCATTCTCTTCTGTTGTTGGATGTTGTTCCAGTTTTAATAACACTTTTATCGTCATTTTGAGTATATTAGTATTGTCATTCTCTTGTGACCTTCAGATGATCTTGATTTGGAGTTGCGATTGGCCAGACTGGAGGACCTGATGGACAGGAGACCACTTCTCTTAAACAGGTTCAGTATAAATAACAAAGAAGTAAAGACATCACCATATTAATATAAAAAGTTTGACATACCTTGTCATGATCCGGGCCACAATGTTGAAAGCTTGTGAAACATTTTTCATGTGCATTCACGTGCTGATGCCTCATCTTCCTTATTATTATCATCAAACCCATGTAGTTCAAGTCCAGCTCATGCTGGCTTCCACTCCAGCCATGCGTGGGAAGGTCTTGCAGCAACCTGCGGATGGTCATGGGATTCCCCCAGGCTCTGCCCAGTTTTCTCCCACCATAATTCAATATAAGTGAAATATTCTTGAGTAAGGCATAAAACACCAATCAAATAAGTAAATAAATCAAACCCATGTACGACTGTGAGTGTAAAGCATTACAGAGGTAAAGTCTTATTTGCATCTTGTTCTCATACAAAAATTAATCTGGACATAAAGGGATATAGCTGTCTCTTTTTAATGCCATTTATTAAATAATTAAATTTAGTATTTCCTTGAACCGTCAGTGGCTAATTTTTGTTATATTTGTGTGAAAATGGTATTATTCTCACCTCAGCCAATGAGGCTGTAATCATGGAGGTTCTAAACTCAAGTGCACCTCCTGCTGGTTCTGGCACAGTTTTGAGTCGAAGGGCACACCAGTTTAAATTGTTGTTTTACAGGAAAATAAAGTTTTATTCAAGGGCATAATAATAAAACTATGGTAAATGACCTAAAGTTTCGAACGTTTCTACGGTAAATGACCTTAAAATTTTGAATGTGAGTTACTGTCGTTTACTTTCGCACGATCTGAGTTGGCAGCAAGAGTTAGCCCCCGGCCCGTTTCATTTACCTGCATGGCACTTAGCAGTTGTGGATGCTAATCCTCGCCACATGGGATCAAGTCACTGACTTTGAGGTGTGCAGCCCTCCTGACTAGTAAACCTACGTTTCCATCTCTTAATATAACCATGAATGAAATTGAAGAAGTATTAAGACAGGTGATGTCTATTACAAATCTTTAAATTCCAAACAGTGTCTCAAAGCATGACCACGCCAAACAGTGAATGTACATGCAGATTGTACACTGCAGACAAACCGATTATTCTGGTTAGGCCTATGTGGAAGTCATGCAACGAAAATGTGTACAAATTTAGTTTAGCTAAAAAAGAATTTCACCGAGAAATATGTCATCAGCTTCCAGTGTCTTTGTAAGTATGTTAGTCTACACGTACATTGTGCTTCCTTAGAGTCATAAACAAAATGTTTTACAATTTCCTGTATACAGTTTTGCCGGTCAGATCAGATAAGCGACAGGTAAGATTATTGTTTTGCCTTTCGCCAGCATCTACATGTAGATAAGACCAATCTGTATTGATTAACCTTCATCTGAGGGGACTCGGTTAAATATTAGGTAAATTCAGTAGTATTCAGGTTTACGAAATATGTGTGGAAGGTGACAGTCTTTCAAATTATGCCAGAATAAACAAGAAATTTTTAGCTGCAGCAGTGCAGATGCATGTGTGTGTGTAGGTGTGGCTTTGATTGCAATTTGACATCTTCATCTCACCTGCTGGTAGACCTAGTTTGCAAGTATGGATTCGCAGTATGCTTAATTCTGCTACAACTTTGTATATGGAAAGCCCTGCAGTTTAAAATCAGATATTTGCCACGACACTCCACATGTGTAAAAGTACTGGGTAGTCATGCTTAATCTCCATGGAGTGTTCTCAAATTTACATTTGTGACAAAATAATGATGATGAAACAGTCAACCTGTTGCGAAGTGTATGTACTAAAATTATTATTAAAAAAATCTGGGGAAATCATGAACTGTTGGTGTTAGGAGCAAAGACTAACTGCTCAGTGAAGCGTGAGCATGTTTATTACATTCTTGAACTGTCAGTATAATCTCTTGACCACCCTTAATGATATCCCCTGTTGCTCAGTCGGTAGCAACCACAACCAGCGCAATGAATCCTGGGATACACTTTCACAGTCCCAGGGCGAAATTGTAGGTCATTTACCGCAAAACTTGAAAATCGTCTGATTTGTGAAAAATCTTGAGTATCCTAGCAATGTTTTCCTGTTGAACATGATCGGAAAACTTTGAAAAACAGGGAAATTATAAAAACATCGAGATCAGACTAAAATAAAATGGATTTTCAGTGGTTTTTAAAATTTTGTTTCATTTTTGAATTTTTTGTTGTTGGCTTGCCATAAAAACACAATATAAAACTGGAAATCATTCAAATTAATAAGTTAATTCATCATATGGACTAATGGCAAAGAACTGCTATGTACTACAAATGTGAGTTGGCGTTGTTGGTTCTAAAATGTTCTCACCAAGAGGTGGCAGAAATATTGTCAATCTGGTGAGTAAATCCTCCAAGTACAGTTAATCCTGTAAGTACAGTTAATCCTGCGAGTACAGTAAATCCTACCAGTACAGTTAATCCTCCAAGTAGAGTTAATACTACGAGTACAGTTAATCCTACCAGTACAGTAGACCCTACCAGTATGGTTAATCCTACAAGTACAGTTAATCCATCTAATCTAATGTGCATACATTATTATTGTTGTTTTTTTGTGACAGTGTGTTGCTGAGACAGAATCCACACAATGTTCACGAGTGGCACAAGCGCGTCAAATTGTTTGAAGGCAAACCAAGAGAGGTATGTAAATATCTGTGTACAGTAGATAGCTCAGTGGTTGTGTGTGTAGTCAAGAGGTATGTCAATATCTGTCTACAATAGATAGCTCAGTGGTTGTCTGTTTAGTCAAGAGGTATGTAAATATCTGTGTACAGTAGATAGCTCGGTGGTTGTCTGTTTAGTCAAGAGGTATGTCAATATCTGTGTACAGTAGATAGCTCAGTGGTTGTCTGTTTAGTCAAGAGATATGTAAATATCTGTGTACAGTAGATAGCTCAGTGGTTGTCTGTGTAGTCAAGAGGTATGTCAATATCTGTGTACAATAGATAGCTCAGTGGTTGTCTGTTTAGTCAAGAGGTATGTTAATATCTGTGTACAGTAGATAGCTCAGTGGTTGTCTGTGTAGTCAAGAGGTATGTCAATATCTGTGTACAATAGATAGCTCAGTGGTTGCCTGTTTAGTCAAGAGGTATGTAAATATCTGTCTAAAATAGATAGCTCAGTGGTTGTGTGTGTAGTCAAGAGGTATGTCAATATCTGTCTACAATAGATAGCTCAGTGGTTGTCTGTTTAGTCAAGAGGTATGTCAATGTCTGTCTACAATAGATAGCTCAGTGGTTGTCTGTTTAGTCAAGAGGTATGTAAATATCTGTGTACAGTAGATAGCTCAGTGGTTGTCTGTGTAGTCAAGAGGTATGTCAATATCTGTCTACAACAGATAGCTCAGTGGTTGTCTGTTCAGTCAAGAGGTATGTAAATATCTGTGTACATTAGATAGCTCAGTGGTTGTGTGTGTAGTCAAGAGGTATGTCAATATCTGTCTAAAATAGATAGCTCAGTAGTTATCTGTTCAGTCAAGTTCACCTTGCTTCGTATGGAATGATAAATTTTTAGTTCACAGGTACAACGACCAATGAATCAGTTAAAGAACTGGGCAGTTTTAGTCATGAGAAGAGTATTGCTTAAATATAAATAACGCCAAAAGAAAAATGAATCCAAAGCAAAAGGGCCCTCTTTGCCTTATTCACCTAATCATTGTTCTCCGCCAGCTGATGGGCACCTGACCAATGAAGTTCCATGCTCATTTCTAGCTCCCACTGTTTTGGTTGCAGTTAAAAGTCATGAAGGGACCTGCATGCCTGGAGTGGTTAGCGTAATCACCCAGAAGCCTCTCACCAATGCGGTCGCTGTGAGTTCAAGTCCAGCTAATACTTCCTCTCCCACTGTACATGGGAAGGTTTTCCAGCAACCTGCGGATGGTCATGGTTTTCTCGCGAGCTCCTGCTTGGTTTCTTCCCGCCATGGGGTATATAGTTATATAGTATAGAAATATTCTTGAGTATGGCGTAAAAAACAATTCAGATAAATAAGTCAAGTCTGTAGGTCGGTCATGTGCCTGGCAAAGGTTGGTGGGTTTGCTCCTCCCATAATGCTGGTCACCGTCATATAAGTGAAATATTCTTGAGTATGGCGTAAAACACTAATCAAATGACTATTAATAAATCAGTCGTCTCCTCTTCTGCCCAGATTATCAACACATTCACAGAAGCTGTTCAGACTGTTGACCCTAAGCTGGCCTCTGGCAAGCCACACACACTCTGGGTGGCATTTGCCAAGTTTTATGAGAGTGCAGGACAAGTAGATGATGTAAGTGTTTGGTATGATCATATTTTACTGTTTTATGTAGTTTTTTATCTGAGTGAGACATTTTTATCATGTGATAGTACTGGTGAAATTTCTCAAAAAGGTAGAAATATTTTATAATGAAATGGAACCTGATGGTAAAAATGTAACTGGCCATAAAATATTAATCAGTGTCACATTCAACCAAAATGCAAGTTTAATTTACTATCAGTGTGTGTAACTGCAGGGTTTGCTAGATCTGCCTGTAATATTTTCCAGGGGATGCTTTCACAAAGCTTAGCCACTCCTGTTTCTTGTTATTGTTTTCACAAAAGACGTCTATGCTATAGCGCCGTATAAAGACGTTTATGTTATAGCGCCGTATAAAGACGTCTATGTTATAGCACCGTATAAAGACATCTATGTTATAGCGCCATATAAAGATGTCTATGTTGTAGCGCCGTATAAAGAAGTCTATGTTATAGCGCCGTATAAAGATGTCTATGTTGTAGCGCCGTATAAAGACATCTGTTATAGCGCCGTATAAAGAAGTCTATGTTATAGCGCTGTATAAAGACGTCTGTTGTAGTGCCGTATAAAGACGTCTATGTTATAGCGTGATATAAAGACGTCTGTGTTATAGCGCTGTATAAAGATGTCTGTTGTAGCGCCGTATAAAGACGTCTATGTTATAGCGCCGTATAAAGACGTCTGTTATAGCGCTATATAAAGACAACATGATGTACTAGAAAATTTATGGAAAAGTGATTTGCAAAGTTCTTTAAAAATGGGCCCAGTAGAAGTGCTTTTATTCAGTTTCTCCATTTACCTAGGTGATTTTGACACGTCAGCTGTATAAACATATGAAGGGTTCTTGTGTGAGTCTGTCATCATGTTGTTCTTTTCTTCCCTGCTAGGCACGCGTGATTTTTGACAAGGCTGTGAAAGTGCCGTACAAACACGTAGACGACCTTGCGTCTGTGTGGTGCGCCTGGGCTGAGATAGAGATTCTTCACGAGTAAGTGGCACTCAGTTTAAAACTGATAACATTTTGTTTGATTCTGATTGATTCATCCACATTTATATTGAACTACTGAGGAGGTTTTTTTTTTTTTGGAAATTTGATCCAAACAACGTTGATCTCGGCATGAAAGGTATCATTTTGAGGCCTGTATGTGCATCTGTAAGTCCATTTTTACATACTAAACGAGGCGAAATACAGTGTATTAGAAATAAGTGTCCATTGCCTGTAAGTGCTATAGCAACAAATTCAATTTTGTCATTTTTTGCAAAGAAACAGTAAGGCAGAAAAACAAGCAAAAGCTGCACTTCTTCTCCTTGGGGTAGAAAACATCACTCTCTTTAAAGTGATCATTTAAAAAAGGGGGCATTTTCTGTTTACTTGTTTTTTTTTTGGGTGGGGGGGGGAGTAGTATTACTTGTATTTAGTATAAGCATAACAATACTGTATTCTAACATTACTCCAAAAATTTGAACATTAAAAAGCATTGGTTAACAAAATGTGCTCAAATTTATAATCTATACACAGTTGTCGTCCTTGTCACGGATGCTGTGTTCCATTTTGCTTATAAAATAGGGGGTTTGGGTTGTGCTGTCAGCATGTCTGCTTTCTTCAAGATTTGACAGCTCACATTTTCGGAGGATAAAGGCAAAATGAATTTACGTGTAATTGGTCAGGCAGTTAAGTTTAAAGGTGAAATATTCACCATTACTGACATCATATGACTGGGCAAGAGACACTTATCCCGTGTATGAGATCTACAGAGATGACATCAAACAGTAAGCATCTAGGTACCAAATACTATATCTGGATAAGCACAACTTGGGCAACGATGTGGTTTTTCAACGTCCTCTTAGTAACCCGTCAAAAACGGTGGATTGCTGGCATTACAAGCAATTAAGTGATGAGGGTGAACAGCTTGCGCTTGATAATGACAGACATCTCCCGTGATGCAAGGCTCTGATTGGATGAATTATTTCCCAACCATTCCATTGGCATGGACTTGCCCAAAATGATAATATCACAACCTAGACCCTGACACATTAACAAAAAGGAGAGAACGGTTGTTTTCGGTGTTATTTTTCCCCCTATTGGCCTCATTATTTCATAATGTTAGAATAGAAATAAAACATTGCTGTCCACGGGAGTTGTCCACTATTTAAGAACAAGGGGTCGCACAGCTCCTGAGTTCTCAGACAGGGGACAACTCCTGTCTGCTATGCATTATTTTAGTGATTTGAGCATGGCAAACTACACTTTATTTCTGAAATCAAAGATTGCGCTATACAATTTTTAAGATTACATATTACAGAAATATTGTGATTTAAAGTTTTAATCAATGTTTTGTTCCTTTTAATTGATTTTAAGCATGTTGATCTATTTAGGTTTCTACTTCGGTTTTTCTCATTATATTGATGTGGTGTTAAGCCATAATTATTCATTCATTTGAAGATGTTGTTGCCATACATCATCAGTTTTCTCCTCAGTGCAAATGTTTCCTTTATTCATTTACTTTCCGCATATGAAAGACCAAACTTTAGTGCAATTTATTCACATTTTTAATTTGATTTTGGAGGTAAACCTCCATTGGTTGGTTTGGCCAGTTTCAGGGATTCACAATGAGTATAATTTTCTCAGCCTACACAGAATATGCTTGAATAAAAACCTTGCAAACATGTGAAAAGATTTTTGACTGGTTAATTTTGTGAAGGTTAAACTACATCAGGTGTCTGAAATTTGTCTGCTTGTTTAATCAGTACTGCAGGTATAGAGATGTATTAAAATATCAGATTTGTAGGGTAAATATATTGCGTGCCTATTGTAAAAAAAAAAATCACATTTGGTTTAAAAATCTGCAGACATCCTGAGCAGGGTGTGAATTACAGATACATTTAGATGAATTTTTCTTTAATAAATTTCATATTAAGTTAAGATTATCACAGTTCCTTCCTGAGTGGATATTTGTAACAGTACATGTAGGTTTTGTAAAAAAATTAATGCATTTAGTTTCACAAAGTCAGAAAACAAAACCACTGCTTCAAGGATTTTAATTCCTCTGTTGCCAATCTGTAACGAATGAAATGAAAACAATTGGCTGTAATTGTTTATTTTTTTTAGGAATTACGAGGAGGCGTTGAAGCTGATGCAGAGGGTGACGACCCCTCCGTCAAGAAAAGTCTCTTACCATGATGAGGTCAGTGGTCATACAATGGGATGGGAATGAGTGTGGATCAATCCTGTAGCTTCGCACACAGTTCTGAACGTGTTGTTGAACAGTGTTGCAGAGCTCGACTTAGAATTTGAAAATGAATGGCGGATTGCCGGTAGTTGTGACATGCATGATCAATGCCTATTTTGTAATTTTTGAATACTGTTACTCAACATTGGGGGCCTCAGTGGCCAAGGTTGTTTGCATGCCAGTGCAGCGCAATGACCCAGGAGCCTCTTACCAATGGTGTCACTGTGAGTTCAAGTCCAGCTCAGCTCTCTTTACGCAGGTGTGACGTGAATACTTGTGGACTAATGTACAGAGATTCCTTCACTGATAGTTAGATACTTTGCTGATAATTTGTAGGCCTTATTGCCTGGAGAAAAGTTCATTTGCTTACACTATTTTCGAAAATTCAGGCTGTGAACAGGGGGAAGAAAATTCTGGATTTTTTTGTTATAAGCACTCCTACTATGTCTTACACATATTAAAACTCAAAATGATGGTGAGGTTGTTGTCATTGTTGTCATCAGGCAGAAACAGTTCAGAGTAGAGTTCACAAGTCACTCAAGGTCTGGTCGCTTTATGCAGATTTGGAGGAAGGCTTCGGAACGTTTAAGGTAAGATCGGCTGTACTTTCCACCTTCTGTTGTTGACCTTTTAAAGAATAATGACCTTTTCTGACATGCTTTGCAATTCCCATTCTCTAGAATTGAAGATATTCTGTTTAATATTGTATTATAGTCTATTTACTGTGCCTTACTTATTTCCCAAAGAACTGCCATGTGACATCTTTCTATTTTAACATCTGTATGGTATCACCTTTCTATTTTAACATTGGTATGGTATCACCTTAATATTTTAGCATTTGTATGGTAACACCTTTCTATTTTAACATTTGTATGGTATCACCTTTCTATTTTAACATCTGTATGGTATCACCTTTCTATTTTAACATTTGTATGGTATCACCTTTCTATTTTAACATTTGTATGGTATCACCTTTCTGTTTTAACATTTGTATGGTGACACCTTCTATTTTAACATTTGTATGGTATCACCTTTCTATTTTAACATTTGTATAGTATCACCTTTCTATTTTAACATTTGTATAGTATCACCTTTCTATTTTAACATTTGTATGGTAACACCTTTCTATTTTAACATTTGTATGGTACCACCTTTCTATTTTAACATTTGTATAATATCACCTTTCTATTTTAACATTTGTATGGTTATACATGTATATTGAAGGCTTTTTTTAAAAAAAAGTAACATGTCTTCCTCCCTAGTCAAGCATGTGAAGATCTGCCAGTAATCTGCGGATGGTTGTGGGTTTCCCCCGGGCTTTGCCCATTTGCCTCCCACAATAATGCTGGCCTGAAATATTCTTGAGCACAGTTTATAAAAGCACCAATAAAGTAAACAAATAAATTTGTTTATTTACTTATTTATTTATTTGATTGGTATTTCATGCCGTACCGGTAATCAAGAATATGTCACTTATACGATGGCAGTCAGCATTGTTGCGGGAGGAAACCGGGCCAAGCCCGGGGGGAAACCCATGACCATCCACAGGCTGCTGGCAGACCTTCAGAATTTTTACCAGTTAATGAGTTTGGGTAGACAGTGTGAGTGACAAAGGTGGTGAGCCTAGTCTGAAAAAAGAAGCCAGGGAGAGAACGGTGGTGGTTGTAGGGGTTGACTAAGCCTGTGCTCTGCTCATTAAGACAATTCACAACTAATGTGGCTTTCAGAAGCTTCCAGAAAAAAAAAATTTATAAACTAGCATCATAATGATAAAGATGAATGACAATGAATGAGTGTTCACCTTAATTTCTGTTTTATGATCTTAAATACTGAACTTTCACAATCCTCATTGCACAGTTTTCTTTGAAAAATCCTTTTGTTATTTATTCATTCATTATTAAAACTATTTTTTGTTATCCTGCCAGAGCTGTAAGGCTGTGTACGACCGTATAATAGACCTGAGGATCGCAACGCCACAGATTATCATCAATTATGGGATGTTCCTTGAGGAGAACAACTATTACGAGGAGGCCTTTAAGGTAATATATTACAAGTCATGTAAACTGTTGAAAGCGCATAAAATTTGAATTTTTTTTTCTTGGGAGGGCAAAAGCCAAGAACCCATGTCACACAACCCTGTCTGCTGAATGATCAAACAAGCCACATGACTTTAGTTACGTTTCGACCACAACACAGACAATTTGTGCGTTGCTTTACATGTTTTATTGTGCATACTGAATAACACCTGAGCATTAACCTGTTCCGAAGGGTATTATTCATTGAAGAACACACTAAAATCAAGTATATATTAGACGAAAGACTTATTAAACACTCTCCATGAAAATAGTTTAATTTATTTATTTAGAATTTTTCCAGCCAAGTAAAATGGTTTTAAAAAATCAGATTCTATGGTGGTCTGTAGTGACCCAGAAGACATCAGTGTGTCACATCCATACCGCCCATTCAGGAAATGCATTCATAGATCTGTATGTATATGCCTTTAGAATAATGAAATCTAGCAGTGTGTTTGTTAAGTGACAATAAGTTTATGTGATCTCACTGGTCACTGGTACCTTTTTTTCTTCATAGCAAGGCCATGGTTTGATTCTAAATCACCACCAAAAATGACATTACCCATATTTTAAACTTCTGTTACATTTCTCAATAATAAAATGTCTGAAAGGAGAAATATTGCTATCAGGAATATCATATCACATCGTACAGCTTGGACCTGAATGAGTTACAAAGAAAGATTTTTTATTTGGGTTGTTCTCATAAGGCACACATCTGGTTTTCAGGTGACTGTACAATATCACTCAAAATGCTCTATGAAATGGGGTTTTTTTTTATGAAAGACAAAAAGCAGCATATGGCAACTCCATGCCATAACATCATTTTATAGCATGACCCAATGAAAATCATGGATTTTATATGGCAGAACAAAGAATAAATTATAGCATCTAGTTTTCAAATGGGTTTTTAGTATAGGATCACTGCGTACGCTAAGTTGCATGTTTGTTTTTTTATAAAGACAGAAAGCAGCAGATTACTACACTCCATAACATAATTTTAAACAAAATATCTTTTTGCTTATAGTGAGTTAGCTACTGGATTAACATTAAATTTACATTTTATTATTTTTTCATACTAAAGGCCTCATAGTTGATTGTGCTGCATGTCATTTTCGCTCTTATTGATAAATTTTGATAAATTCTGACCTCATGTCTTGTATTTGTCACTAGGCCTATGAGAAAGGGATTGCGCTGTTCAAATGGCCCAACGTGTACGACATTTGGAACACTTACCTGACCAAATTCATCAACAGATACGTAAGTAACAGTTTTATTTAACATTCTGAGGATTCATATATATCAGGTAAGCATTATTTATTTAAGCTAAGTCTGGGAAAAAGACGTCATCTACTAACACGGGGAGGCAACTCATAAGTCTTCAGCTTATCCAGAAGGAGTGTTATTTGAACATGTGACACTAAGGGCTAGATAAGGCGAGCAGCAATACCTTAAACAGCGTGGCCTGTAAAAAGCTTGAAGTGATTTAACGCTATTTTATGTTAAATATGATGACAACATTTTCTACTATTTAAGCATTCACATGAACAGTTAAAACTGAACCCTAACTGAGGTAAATCGACAAGAAACCATACTTCACCGGTTAGGTGTTACCATTTGCCAAGTATCACACTGTCATAGCTGCTCTGGTTTTACTGTCTATGTTGTACGTCTTAAATTCTATCACTTACCACTCCGGGATCTTTATTATAGTGTATGTCCTTTGAAATGTCGATAATGATGGAAGGTTGACCAATGATGCGGGCAAAGGATTTTGCTTTATTTCAAAGCCTGGAGGTATTGCTGTGGACAGGTCCATCCATCCATCCACGTACTGGATGTCCTTATGTCTATTACGTTGATAACCAGGAATATTTAATAATCTAGCTTAAAAAGTACCACCAGTTTTCTGCAAGGTAATGAAGAAAAAGGTGAAAAACACTCAGTAATTCATTGCAGGCCTGCAGTTCAAATCCAAATGATGTTTTAATGATTCCTTGTGTTGTTTACTCACATGTACATGTGAAGTTTGCCAGACATCTTGTGTGTACATGTACGTGAAGTTTGCCAGACATCTTGTGTGTACATGTACATGTGAAGTTTGCCAGACATCTTGTGTGTACATGTACATGTGAAGTTTGCCAAACATCTTGTGTGAAATGTACATGTGAAGTTTGCCAGACATCTTGTGTGTACATGTACATGTGAAGTTTGCCAGACATCTTGTGTGTACGTGTACATGTGAAGTTTGCCAGACATCTTGTTTGTACATGTACATGTGAAGTTTGCCAAACATCTTGTGTGTACATGTACATGTGAAGTTTGCCAGACATCTTGTGTGTACGTGTACATGTGAAGTTTGCCAGACATCTTGTTTGTACGTGTACATGTGAAGTTTGCCAGACATCCTGTGTGTACGTGTACATGTGAAGTTTGCCAAACATCTTGTGTGTACATGTACATGTGAAGTTTGCCAGACATCTTGTGTGTACATGTACATGTGAAGTTTGCCAAACATCTTGTTTGTACATGTACATGTGAAGTTTGCCAAACATCTTGTGTGTACGTGTACATGTGAAGTTTGCCAGGGATCTTGTGTGTACATGTACATGAGAAGTTTGCCAGACATCTTGTGTGTACATGTACATGTGAAGTTTGCCAGACATCTTGTTTGTACATGTACATGTGAAGTTTGCCAAACATCTTGTGTGTACATGTACATGTGAAGTTTGCCAGACATCTTGTGTGTACGTGTACATGTGAAGTTTGCCAGGCATCTTTTGTGTACATGTCTTATAATGTCTTTGCATGCTTCTTATTTGCGGTCTTGAACCTGCAGATTGTTGTGGGTTTCCCCAGGGCTCTGCCCGGTTTCCTCCCACCATAATGCTGGCCAACATCATAATAGTGAAATATTCTTGAGTACGGCATTAAAAATAAATAAGTAAATGTTTGCAGGCTTGCATTGTTGAGTACATAACAACATATCTCTGTCTGAATTCTTGAAGTGAAACTTTTAACACTCTCGTCACCAGGGTGGCACAAAGCTCGAAAGAGCTCGTGACCTCTTTGAACAATGCCTAGAAAGCTGCCCAGCTAAATTTGCCAAAGGTGAGTAAAGCTTGGGTTCTTTCAGAGAAATTAATGGTAATTTGTGTGAAAAATTGATTCCTCTGAATATGTAAAAATGTACAGGTGTGGCAACCTTGAATAATGAGCAACTTTTGAATTGCCGTGCTCCTGCCGCAGTTACTCCCCTTTGTTATGTGACGTCATCACAGTGTTCATACGACAATGTTTTTGGCTTAAATCATAATGGAAATGACAAAAAGAGTTTTCATTTTCAGAGATATAGACTGTCCCAAAGGATACAAAGAATTTCTCAGAGAAAAACAAACATCTAAATGAAAATTGACAGGGCTCTACTAAAAGGAGACACCTTTGTGATGTGACTGAAATATTGATTAAAGTGACTGTAAAACCTACCTGTAAACGAGTATCTGTTACAAAGTCGAACCACTTTCTAATCTGAAAAAGATCAATGCCCTGACACTGTCCTAGCTTTACATTAAATTGATTTGCACAAAAGGTGACACAGGTGAGTTAACGAGCTCTGTTTTTAGCCCTCTAGATTAAGGTATGGCGTGTAAATGAACATACTCGGATGGAAGGTTAAGCTGCTGTCAGCTGCATAAGTATTTGCTTACCCAATCATAGGATTGCAGTGGCCAACTATAGTACATGGATAGCCAGTCGTCCATAGCAAATTGCGTAACAAAAATCACTCAAGTGAGCTGGAGCTCTAACTTCCTTCTTTGGAAGTTTTTTACTAGGGTTGCAGTTTCCACCCATAGTAAACAGATTGCCAAATGTGGTTTGTGATTTGCATGCATAAACCCCTGACCACAATGGCACCTGTTACCACGGCAATGATTTACAGACGCTGCCCTGCAGTCTTTTTGCATGCGACAAAGATGCAGTCATTTTTATGACAGTATAGTAATATTGGCCTTTCTTGTTGATTTAATGGCAGGATCTTAGAACTTTCTAATTTGAGAATAATGTATGTGTGTGACAGTCATACTTTATTTTGGTTTAAACAGTATTTGAAAGTTTCACAACACTGAGATGTTAGGCAGTTTTACTGCTCAGTGAAGCGAGATAGCGGTTTTCTCTGAATGCCTTGTTTCTCTTATCTTCAGCCATATATCTGCTGTATGCCAAGCTGGAGGAGGGACATGGATTAGCGCGGCACGCTATGGCTGTCTATGACCGTGCAACGCAGGGAGTGCTTCCTGAAGAGCGATATGAGGTAAGCAAGGCTAGATAGTGCTCCTTGAACGGCAGCATATTAAAGCCTTATACCACATTGTCCCCACATCTTGAATTAAAAACATAAGTTTAGAAACATCAAGATGATCTGTAGTTGAAAGCATTTTGCATTAAAGTTCATTTTTAAAGTTTATTTTGAAAAATCTTTTGTAGTGATGATTGGGCTTTTCTACTCCCCATGATGATCTTGGAGATTTTACATGATGAACTACCCCAAATGACCCAAAATTTCTCCTATAAAAGTGCATTTTTAGAGGCAAACAAGTGTCATAGGTTTTTATTTTTGGTGCTGAAGTTTTCCCAATATTTTCCAGTAGAATATCATCCCATGTTATCCCATGTTATCCCATGAATATCCCACCCCATGTAAACCTCGGAGCACCTTTCTAAAATCTCTCAGAACTCTCAGGATCAGAAAAAAGGGACATGTTAGTCATGGACGAAATTTATGGTCATTTAGGGTATATCCTACATGAAGTCAAGTGTGCTTTTACACAGTACTTGAATGATGTCACAAAGTTTCATGTTCACTACACGTGATTTGTCTATCCAGGCGTTTTCACACTGCTGTCCATGTTCGATGCCTGCCTAGCGTGTGTGTGTTTTTTTTGGGGGGGGGGGGGGGGGGGGCTCTCTTAGTTTAAGTGATTTGTTAAGTTTCTTTCGTTTCCCCGTTTTAGATGTTCAATATTTACCTGAAGCAGGCGGCAGAGATTTCAGGTGTGACGTACACGAGGCAGATTTATGAGAAGGCCATTGAAGTGCTCGACGAAGACTCAGCCAGGTGTGTATTATGACTCACCTTTTCTGGTACAGACCATCGAATCATGAAGCGATCTTAGACTTAAGTCAAAGTTTCTGGTACAGACCATGGGATCATGAAGCGATCTTAGACTTAAGTCAAAGTTTCTGGTACAGACCATGGGATCATGAAGCGATCTTAGACTTAAGTCAAAGTTTCTGGTACAGACCATGGGATCATGAAGCGATCTTAGACTTAAGTCAAAGTTTCTGGTACAGACCATGGGATCATGAAGCGATCTTAGACTTAAGTCAAAGTTTCTGGTACAGACCATGGGATCATGAAGCGATCTTAGACTTAAGTCAAAGTTTCTGGTACAGACCATGGGATCATGAAGCGACCTTAGACTTAAGTCAAAGTTTCTGGTACAGACCATGGGATCATGAAGCGATCTTAGACTTAAGTCAAAGTTTCTGGTACAGACCATGGGATCATGAAGCGATCTTAGACTTAAGTCAAAGTTTCTGGTACAGACCATGGGATCATGAAGCAACCTTAGACTTAAGTCAAAGTTTTAAAATCACATTAAAATTGTGGTTTTGTATGTTACAAAGTCAAAATTTTGCTTGACAACGTTAATTCTGGGTAAGTTATTGTACAACAAATTTCAGCTAAAACAATGGAAAGGAACAGTCATAATTTAATGACTCAAGTTTTGACTGAAGTCCAAGATCGCCTTGTGATCTGGCGATGGCTGCATGGTTAAGATGCTTGCCCTTCAACCACTAGGTCACCTTGAGAGGTTGATTCAATCCTTTCTAGGACAGTTAATTCTCAAGTTTCACTGTTGTCATGACCTTGGTGGCAAGTATGAGCGGTCAACGGCAATCTCTTCTCTTGTGTTTCACAAAGTTCACTGCAGACCGTTTGCCTTCCGCCAATATGACAAGTGGAAAAGTTCGCCAGTAACATCATCTTCACGATGATACTTCTTTTGCTACCTACTGGCCACGATAGCACAGTCGGTAGAGCGTCCGAATCAGGAGCGGTAGATCGAGGGTCAGTCCTGTGTAGTTGTAACTTCCTCGATTGGCGTTCAGCATGAAGGCGATAGTACAACGACTGGTTGACCCGTATCAGTATAATGGCTCGGGCGGGGTGGCTTACTTGCCTTTGGTAAGGCATCTCAGTGAAGCAGCACTAGATAAAAGAGCGGTGAGAATGTGTCGTGCAACAAGGAGACACATTACATGCACTACAATGATTCCTTCATCGTCATATGACTGAAAAAGCACTTACTTACTCTTTTGCTAAATCAGTTATCGCTCAGGACAGCCAACATGCAGACATACATGTATCTGCCTGGCTGTTGAGGGACATTTTGACCTTGATTGACCTTCAGTCATCTTTCCTACAAGTGTAAGTTACCTTGTTCTTTATTGTTATGTTGTCAGGGAAATGTGCGTAAGATTTGCTGAGCTGGAGAAGAAGTTGGGAGAAATTGACCGAGCCAGAGCTGTGTACGCTCACTGCTCTCAAATATGTGATCCTAGAGTAAGTTGATTCATGGATGGTAAACGTAAGAAGCAGGAGTTGCTCAGACACATGTATGTTGTTTTTGCAGCTAAAATCATTTTCCACTAGGACTGGAGGAAAATCTCTTGATTTCTTACTGTTTAAAGATCTTCTTATGTGTTTGACTGCTTGAAAGGATTTGTAATAAAGTATATTAAAAATAGTTGAAAATATTAGCAAGATGAAATTTTAATGACTTATCATGTTTTCAAGGTTAGTGTTTCAGTGTTTTCAAGATTAATTTTTCAGTGTTTTCAAGGTTAGTGTGGTTAGTTTTTCAGTGTTTTCAAGATCAGTTTTTCAGTGTTTTCAAGGTTGATGTTTCAGTGTTTTCAAGGTTAGTGTGGTTAGTTTTTCAGTGTATTCAAGGTTAGTTTTCCAGTGTTTTCAAGGTTGGTGTTAATTATGTATGTAATGTCACTTCAGAAACATATTTCTCAGTTATATATCCAAGTCAGATGGAATCTCCGTGCATTTGATGAAGTTGACCCTGACCCACTTTTCCAAAATGTTTGAGTGGAATTTTTGTGATGGGCACTTTTCCGCAAAGAATTGACCAGATTTTTTCAAGACCACAGGGTAAAACAAAAACCAAAATTTATATTTGTTCCAGGTGGCCCCCAAATTTTGGCAGGCGTGGAAAGAGTTTGAGATCAAGCATGGCAATGAAGACACAGTTAGAGAGATGTTGAGGATAAAGAGAAGTGTTCAGGCCACATATAACACACAGGTGAGTTAACGAGTTGTACTCTTCAGGTAAGATCACAGGTGTGGTAATGATGGCACAGAGATGTTAAGGATAAACAGAAGTGTTTATGTCATATATAGCACACAGGTGAGTTAACAAATTCTAAGATCACAGGTGTGGTAATGAGGACATGATCAGGGAGATGCTGAGGATAAATGGAAGTGTTCAAACCACATATAACACTCAGGCGAGTTAACGAGTTGTAAGATCACAGGTGTGCTAATGAGGGCACACAGAGATGCTGAGGATAAACGAAAGTGTTCAGGCAACATATAACACAGGTCAGTTAGCGAGTTCTAAGATCACAGGTGTGGTATTGAGGACATGGTTAGACAGTGCTGAAGATAAGAATTCAGGCTACTTATAACACACAGGTGAGTTAATGAGTTATACTGGTCAGGTAAGATCACAGATGTGGCAATGAGGACACACAGAGATGTAGAGGATAAATGGAAGTGTCCAAGTCACTGATAATACACAAGTGAGTTAACAAGTTATACTGGTCAGACAAGATCACAGGTGTGGTATTGAAGACACACATCTGTTGTGCCCTATAGAAGCATTGTTAAATGTCATATTTATATACAGATCACATTGTTTGGTCTAAAAAATTTTTGTCTAAGTCTACCACTTCATGCACTAAAAGAACCTTTATTCTTTATTTTTTTTTTCTTACAGGTAAATTTCATGTCTGCTCAGATGCTGGCTGTCAACTCTGCTAAAGAAGGTGAGATATATTTTAACAAAAAATTTCAAAACATTTGGACCATGAAAACCAGTTTTAAGACATTTGAGCTAAGATGCGAAATACATGTAGTTTATATTTTTGCTACACTTTTGGGAGATAAGTCACATTGTTCTTGTCATGGCTTTATATACACTTACATTCTTCTTTAGCCTAGAAAAAAAGTCACATATTGTTCATCATTTCTGTACATGCATAAAGTTAGCTCTCTGGAAGACTATATGCTTCAGATTTTTTTCAAATACTGATATTCACATGTTCAGTAATATGGTGTTGATTTGGTGTTATTTCTTCATCATCAACATCATCATTGTCATCACATATTCTACCTTCAGCAGCAGAGTCCACTCAGAATGCAGATGAGATGAAGAAGTTAGAGGAGAGAGCCCGACAATTAGCTGACGAGGCAGCCAAGGACCAAGTCAAGCCTGACAAGGGCATCTTGTTTGTTAGGTAGGTTCACACACCTGGTTTTATCTCTACCTCATCACTGATTCGCTGGTTTATGCTCGGACAGTTGAAGAGGGATGTGAATATAGCCGTAGCTTTATATAACATATAATATCGCAGTACCTTAAATAAAAACTTCATTGTTTTTATCAGATACCTTAAGGAAAGCTCTGTAGTAAGGTACCCAAGTTACTATTAATCAGCCTTAATAAAAGCAGATGCAAAAAATAAACATTTTAACACTTCCCTCTGGAATCTGGTGTAAATCTTGTGAGCTGCTTCAACTGAACCAGATATACATCTATCTAGGATTGAGTTACTATAGTAAATCTCCATTTTTTTCAACCACTTAAGCACTTTTTTTCAGTGGAATTTGTTCTTAAATGATTTATTTGTGTCATTAAAGATTGCAGCGTCATAAAACTGAAATTATTTGTCATAAAACTGAAATTTTATTTATGGGCATGAACTGCTCGTGCCATACACGTCATACACACTGAACCTCGTAATTGTGAATCTTAGATTTATACGAGATCGGACTTCATGCACGTAACAAACAAGATTTATATGAGATCGGACTTCATGCACGTAACAAACAGAGGCTTATTCTGTGAACAAATTTGGCTGTGACTGGAAAGGAGCTGAGTTGGCAGCACATGAAAGTTCTTATGTTTTTATCAGATACATTTGATAGCACAGAACACACACGTGTCTATCTGACCTTAAACTCGTAATCTGGGAGCTTCGGTGACAGTGGTGTGCATACTGTTGGCTGGACGAATTTGTGCTGTAAAGGCCAAATTGCCATTCCAAACCCCTGTGATGCTGAATTTGAGAAATTAATGGTAAATTTCAGGAGCAACACAACGAACGAGGAGCTTGGTGAGATGACGAAAACGGCCAATCCTGACGAAATCAATATTGACGAGGACTTCTCCAGTGATGAAGACGAAACTGTTGAAGGTAAAATACAATAAAGCATGTTTTACTGGGAGGTTGGACTGACTGTTATCAACTGAAATTTAGCATTTTTCAAGTGACGTATTTTCTTTGATTGTGATTAATGCGATCGATTGGATAAAGACACTTAAGAGTTTTGATGAAGTTTGATTAATTTCTTATCAGAAAAACTTAAAGTGTTGCCATCGGAGTGTCACTTTAACGCCTTTATTAGGCATTTTAGATCCTTACGGCGCATCGTCAAAAGTCAGAATGAACGCTTATGGCATTTCTGACCAATCCCAGTTTGAAATTCCAGAGCCCTTACTTGTGCATAAAGGTGCGGAATTTCATGGGACACGTTTTTATATACATCTTTTATAGTAACAAGTACATGTGAAAATAGAATGAATTTGGGCATTTAGAAGAGCTTACCCCATCTTGCTTTCCCCGCCCCTTAGTTTAGAAATGTGGACCAGAGTATGCCAGAATCAAAGATGTCATACTATAATTTCGATTATGCCCCTTTGCTTTCTGCACAATTCAGGAAACACTGCATGTTTACAGTTTACAAGAGTTCCCTAGTTGAACAGACATGGAAGTCAATGTGTATAATGCTTCTTAAGTCTTTACTGCATCAGCTTTTGGGTTTATGGACCATACACACTGACTACACTACATGGCCCAACAGTGCCTACCTTTACGTACTTTGGAAAGAGTAGTTTTACACAGCAAACTTTAGATGAATTACTGTATCTTGTAGGTTGTTTCTGAAAGATAACCTTTCAGATGTTACACGTGGATTTATGAGTTTTCTTGTTCAACTTTGATACGTACAATGTTTATGGTTTCCTCAGAGGTTGGCCATATTGTAATTTTCTTGTGAAGTTGAGAAAAAACTGAAGAATGAATACAATCAAAGGCACGAGTTACTCATGTATTTATTATTCTCAAATGCAGTTATCTTATGTGCAAAACAGCTGATTAATTCGGGGGGTTTCTAGTTCTGACGTTATGACATCGTGTTGTCGTCCCTTCGCGTCACAGTGGGGTACATCACTGCATTTTAACGTGGTTGAGTGTATACAGTATGAAAATTATCCACAAAACATGTGTTAATTACCTGAATTGCCATGCAAATCCTCTAAAATAAATATTTCAGTTAATAAAATTCATGATAAGGGATAATATATAATGGGATATATTCACACATGATGAAATCCATTGATTTTCCCCATTATGCTGTAAAGTGACGACGTCACCGTGATGTAACGTCGCAACTCCCTTTTGGGTGAAGAATTTTACCCTATTTCTTCTAATTTTATTTATTTATTTGATTGGTGTAACTCAAGAATATTTCACTTATACGACGGCGCTAGCATTATGGTGGGAGGAAACCGGGCAAAACCTGGAGGAAACCCACGACCATCCGCAGGTTGCTGACTAATCAACTGAGACCCACTTTTAAGTTAAGAGCAGATGTTAGTAGTGCTGAGAGCAAAGAATTACAATTCTGTCCAAGTTTTTTGGAAAATTAAAGATCTGAATATGTTGATCAATAGATGGACTAGATGGACATGTGAAAAGAAAGAAATTAAATATTTCTGCTACAATTACACATATACTGGCTAAAAAGAGCAGACTAAGTGTCCCAAAAATGAGATGAACTAGGTAGTGTAATTGAACTTTGACCTCATACGAATGAGTTGGTTTAGTGAGGTTCATCTCAATAGTTTCTCAGCTGTCTATTGTCACAAGTCGGTTGAAAGCTGAAAAACAATAAAGACAAGCATCAGTATCAGAAGTGACGTGAAAAGGCACAAAGTCTTTTTCCGTCAGTATTTGTTGTCATTAAATTTGTTATTTCTTGTCTTCAAATCTGGCCCCCACCATGTAAACACATTTTATGAAACTTGAATAGCGATTCCATAGGTTTATGTAGGCACACGCATAGCCAGTACACCAGATAAAACAGGGGTAACACTTAACATTTTTTTCTTTTTTTTTCTTTCTCAGAAGTAGAGGTTCAACAGCAGAGTGTTCCAACACAGGTGTTTGGAGGCCTAGCCAATGAAGACGACTAATCCAAAGGCTTTTGGCATCTGACCAGTTAAGAACTCTGTACCATAAACCTTGAACAGCTGTCCACGTGGTTGTTCATACCCATGGGCTCTCTGGATCTGACCAATCAGAAAGCCTCTTCCACTGAACATTGAAGATCATGGATATTTAAAACAAGTCCATTTTGTTTGTTAGAAGATGTTTGACACCAAGCTTTGAAAAAACATTTCCTATGGAATTCACCCTTTGGTATCAAGAATATAGCTAAGTTTGATAAATGTTTAAGTATTACAAGTGAGTCATAAATAAATATCACGATGGCTTTTGGTATAGATTATTGTGTTGTTGCTTTTTTAGAATGGTATCCGTGTGATTGCAAACTAAAACACAAACTAACCATTCTTGTTCAAACAGATTGTAGTGAGAGCTCTCTGCAGCTGCCAGAGCCTTGAGACCAATGAGATAGCATGTTGCATTCCCTCGGCATTATTCCTGTCGCTCTGTTTTGCAACATTTGTAGTTTATTCTTAAGTCCTTTGCTGCAGTTAGACTAGATAACATAACAACGGTCGAAGTGTGGCAGTATGAAAGTGCTATAAACTAGTTATCAGAGAACCAATCTGGAGACATCGTGTTGTTTGTTTTCTGTCAGCTAAATAATTATAAAACTAATCCAGTTCCAGTCCGAACAAATTTTTTGAGTTTTGATCGTAACAGCTCATGGTCCAGGGTATCCAGTCAAGACAAACTGCACTTGTAAGTAAGCGTCTGTCAATGTTCTCTGACAGACAGTCGGTAACATCAGATGGCGCTGTAGTGGTAGAGTGTTTGGGTCGGAAAACTGATGATGTCAAATTTAACAAATTATGGCTATAAAGTAAGTCATATAGTTAACCGTGCACCGCTCGTTCCAAAATTTTTATTCAGACCGGCATGACGTATATTGGTGTATAATTATTTATATTTGATCCTTTTGATCGAGATTTATGAAGAGGTGTTCTTTTGCCGGTTTCTAGTCATTTGGAATAATTCCAGATTGCACGACCAAGTTGAATATATGAGTAAGCTATACAAGGGGCAGCAACTTTGAGAAGCTTACCACTTACTCTGTGTAGCCCAGCTGATTTACATACTGATAGTTCTGTTAATTGTTCAAAAGTGAAGTGGATGTCTATGTCCATAACCTCAGAGTGAAGTTTAGGAATGTCCATTTGAGTTTCTAACGTGTATATATCGTTAGCGCGGATGTGGAGTAAGGCTACTCAAACATAAGGGATGACATCCGGCCTCTTGTCATTTTATCTCAGGGTTGTATTCTAACCGTAGGCTAGGACCACTTAATTTCCGGACTCACCGCTGGAGCCTGAGGAAAACTGTAGGTTAAAGCCATTTTTAAGAGGAAAGCTGGGAACGTTTTATGTACTTTCATATGTTAAGCTATGTTAAACTCCATATGAAGAAACAAAAACAAAAAACCATGCGTGTTACGTATCACAGTCCATGGACACGATGCAATTTGTCGTATATACAAACCTGCAGAATTCAACAAAACGGAATCGTGTATACTGTCAATCGACTTTAGTTGAAATGTGCAAGTGGTATGAAAGTAATACAGCATACAGTATTTTAATTTGAAGAATTTTTACACGGCCTAAGCGATTCTGCAGAAGGCGCGTCGAGCGCGTTCCGCACCCTCGTCTTCAGCAGGGGTGAGAATTTCGCAGTTTAGTTGAAGTAGCGCCGTCCGCAAAGGTCGCGGTTAGAAATGGACCCGTCATACACCATTGAGTACCAAGTCAACTCTTAGTCACATACATAGATATATTTATACTCTAGTCTGTGCGCAGCCACTGTGCTTAGTCGACTCGTGTTTGACAAGCATCAAACTCAGTTGATCTTCTATTGTTCCATTCGTCCTAATCTGTTCACGCCATACTGACACTGTGTCATTTGCAGGAATCGTATAGCTCGTAATATATCACAGGTAAATGAACAATGGACCGTATACTATATGCTGTATACAAATATAGCCTGTACATGTACACGCCACTATGCCTTTCTTGCGGTAACATCGTATGTGGATGATTGTGTTTCAAAATAACCCCTTCCAAGATTTAACCTCTATTGGTTAGTAATCCAAACCCTTACCCTATAACACAGCAGAGAACTATTTATAGAGCTATTTATGTATCTCCATGGTACATTAGCATCACCTTTTCCAACATATCTCAACTTCTACGTCATACCGTATATAGTCCTATTCCTTTCTTTTCCATCATAAAACACAAAAGTGACAACATAAAAACACATAGGGTATGTGAACATATTGAACTGTCATCTTATATGGCAACGTTCTGACAATATTCCTAATACGTTATCAGGATGCGTCTTAATTTAATATAGCTGGTCACTTCTGAGTAAATTTATCTCCACGTTCTCTCGAAAATCGGAGGCAATGTCCTTGGTTCCACATCAGCTATCCTTTATTTAGCTGTCTTAATAGGCGGCAAAAGGCGGGTTTTGTTCCTGGCTTCTGTCAGCGTGCGAGGCAAGCTATTCTGTCCAACAGGTGGTGTGGTCCAGTCAATGTGAAACCTTCTAGGAGCTGTCGGCCGCTTGCGTCTCAATTCATCCAAAAGTTCTTCTCTTTCATTATGGAACTTGTTAAACAAATCGTGAATCTTTTCGCTGGCGGTATTTTTGTCTAGCAGTGCACCGTTTCTCTTCCCGCCTGATAACAGCCTCTGCACATGACGTAGACGGAGCAGTCGCGGATGATTGTCGCAGATGTAATCGTCTACTTCATGACGCATATCGTCCAATGACAGACCACCGTATCTCCCGAATATCTCTAAGGTGGCGTGTTTGGAGTTGGCGGCTTGTTGGCGCATCTCCAGGCACTTCTTTAAACTGCGTTGCCGGGCCAGCAACAACTTTACTGGCTGTATAGATTGGAAGAACTTGAACGAAAGTTCCCCGCGTTCCTTGTGCAGTGTGTGTTGGTAAGCGTCGTATTTGGATCGCTCAATGTCGTTAAGAACACAGACGGATTTCCGGTTCCTGTCAGCCTGTCGTCTCACCAAAACCAGACGCCTTTCGTCCATCTTGTTCTGATCACGTGGTCAATTTTACGGAGACATTCTACTTTTACCTAAGTTGCTATATCTGTAAATAAACAAAAGAGAGACAAAAATAACTATTGATGAAAAATCGGTATAGGTATACTAAGAAAATCCAATATTTTGTTCACATTAATTGAAGGGATACAGAATCGACAAAGGGGTTTCCTTGGTTAAAGCCTGCAGCCTTAAGTCACGCTGAAATAAATCTGCAATACGTTAAATTCAGCTCAGGCTAGGCATAGCCTAGACTTGCCTATCTCTCACTCGAGCTAATGAGAATCGATTCAGTATTCTGCATCCCTTAAACTAAAAATAAGCTCCTATACTTTAAAGGACCATCGCTTATTCAGACAGTTACATCTGGTGGTTGGCTGCGACGGTCGAGATCTTGGCCAATGATATCATGTGCCCTAGGCCACCTCTCGATATTTCAAAAGGGTGGATGGGGGTGGGGGTGTCATATACCTGGTTTACTCTACCCATGCACATGAGAGCTGTCAGATAAGCGAAATCCTCAACACGGCGTTAAGGACTTAAATATTTATTTATTAATTTGATTTTAGTAAAAAATATTTCACTTGTATGACGTCGGCAAGGATTTGTTGGGAGGAAACCGGACAGCCTGGGGGAAACCCAGGACTATGCGCAGGTTGTTCAAACCTTTCCACGTACGTGCGGAGAAGATGCCAGCATGAGCTGCACTAGCATGATTAACGACCAGGCCATGAAGGTCATAAATATATATATATATATATATATATATATATATATATATATATATATATATATATATATATATATATATATATATATATATATATATATATATATATATATATATATATATATATATATATATGATTGGTGTTTTACCGTAGTCAAGAATATTTCACTTATACGACGGAGGCCAGCATTGTGGTGGGTGGAAACCGGGCACAGCCCGGAGGAAACCCGCGACCATCAGCAGGTTGCTTGAAGACCTTCCCACTTACGGCCGGAGAGGATGCCAGCATGGACTTGAATATTTCACTTATACAGGTCATAAATAAATAAATAAATGGTCTGCTTATCATTCACCGGTATACTGTCGTCGTCAATGCTCAAAATATAAAGAACCGGCCCAGATAGCACAGTTGGTAGAGCGTCCGCTTCGGGACCGGTAGATCGAGGATCAATCCTTGATCGAGTCACACCTAAGACTTTAAAAAAAGTTGTAACTTCCTCGCTTGTCGTTCAACATGAAGGGGGTAGTGTAACGACTGGTTGACCCGTATCAGTATAATGGCTCGGGCGGGGCGGCTTACTTGCCTTCGGTAAGTCATCTCAGTCGTCTAAACTGCTACAAGGAGGCACATTACACGTACATGCACCATAATGATTCCTTCGTCGTCATATGACTGAAAAATTGTTGAGTACGACGTTAAACTCCAAGCACTCACCCACTCACTCAAAATATAAAGAGTTAACAGTTACAGTTAACTCGGGTACTTACAGACTCGTCGTCAACGGTTCTTTGTGAAAATGTTAACGTGTATTTCAACCAACTCTGTATGTGGTCAAACTGCTTTCGTCATTGGTTGGATAATTGTCAACGTTTATTTCCGGTAGCTCCTATATATAGGGATTAGCGAATCGCCGACTCACACAGGCTGGAAATCCGCGTTAACGTTAATTAAGCGAACGGTGGGGAGGAATCTGCTATCGGACTCAAGCCAACTGCTAAAAGACATGCTGCAATTAAACAAATGCGTTTGACACCCTTTCATGTCAACAAGGGAGTTCTATATTTACACGTCCCGTTTTCATACGGTCCATATATTTGTGCTGATTTCGTCGGTAGCGACCAGATCGGGCATGAATGGTCGGACACCTGCGCACACGCTTCGCACTAAGACCCACCTGTATGTGATATATCAGTCCTTTGTTACAAGGCGGCAGACAGACGGTGCAACGTCGATTATTTGATATCATCATTTGACCTCTGAAGTAAGTTAGTACCCCCGGACCGAACTGACACTTTTAGGGGAGTGGCGTTGGGGTGGGAAATAAAACTCTCTGCACTTGAAAACTTTGCTAAAAATGGTGTACACGCAAGACGGTAGAACCTTCAGTCCTTGACATTAGACTTGAGCTATTAAAGACAAAGCTGTACGCAATCCACCATACCAACACAAATGCTCATGTGACAGCCAAACTTCTTCTAAAGGAACCTACCATGCTAAAGTACTTTACTAACTTAGGATAAAATACGTTATTGTTCCTGCGGACAAAACTCCTAATAATATTACATTTGTCTGCAAAAATGGTCACTGTCAGGTTCTTGTACAGGAGTTTAATATCACCACAACAACTGTCACAACATAACGACCTATACTCTGGAGGAACTATTTAAAATAAAATCTGTCCTTTCTCAAACAGAGGTGTATATCCGTATCTTCAGGTCAGACCGATATACCACAACTTCACTGGATTCCAAAAGTGCATAAATCCCCAAAGAAAGCTCCGCATTATTGCGGGGTCAAACTTGTACCACCAGACTTGTGCCCAGTCTCTTAATGAAGGCACTACAAGAAGTAGAGTCATATTGGAAAGAGTATTGTGCAATTACAACAAATTCAGGCCTCAATTGTATCTGGATCCCTAAAAACTCCAAACGTCTCATTGAAGAACTTGTCGCTCAAATACACAACTTGGATATATCAACTTGGGATTTCTCTTTCCTCTCCCCCCCACTCCCCACACCTCACCTCCATTCTACTATTCCGAATAAAGATTTAGTAGATAAAATTTCATCACTAATTGTGTCGGTGTCCTTAGCTGGACAGATGTATGCCCAAAGGTTCTGCATATGGCGTGCACCTATCTCGCCTTGTAGCATTTGTTGAATTAGATCGCCACGTTGGATATATGAACAGTTGCAAGCAAAGCGCAGCTGAGATACATATATTTGAATACTGATTTCACTCAGTCGCACCGACCCCCATAGCACAGTTGTTGAATTAGATCGCCACGTTGGATATATGAACAGTTGCAAGCAAAGCGCAGCTGAGATACATATATTTGAATACTGATTTCACTCAGTCGCACCGACCCCCATAGCACAGTTGGTAGAGCGTCCGCTTCGGGAGCGGTAGGTCCACGCTCAATCTTGGGTCGAGTTACACCTAAGACCTTAAAAGAGGAAGTTTTAACTTCCTCTCTTCCAACATCATTGAAAATTGTTGACTGCTTCTCTTGGCATGATTCTCTGTTATGTTCGTACTTTCTATGCTTTCTTAGTTCTTGAGTGGTTTGTGTTCTACGTACTTTTTGGAAATTGGCCTTGCTGTTATTGCTCTGGAACCTTCTTATTGGTTAACGGCTGTTATAATTTAATTTAATTTTATTTAATTGATTGGTATTTTACGCCGCACTCAAGAATATTTCACTTATACAACGGTGGCCAGCATTACGAATGTCTGTTTCGACGCATAGATTCAATGAAACTGGTCACTACTACATGGACGTCATAGGCAACAAAGCCTTCTTCAGATCCACTACATACAGGGGTTACCGTTCATGGGATGTTTGGATATTATTCGAGTTGCCTGAATTTCTCATTAATTATATCTATTTGAATGTATCAAACCATTTATCAACAGTGTATAGGTATAATGGATATATGAACAGTTGCAACCAAAGAACAACTGAGATGCATATATTATTATCGACAACGTCTATACAAGCCATGAACACTGTTTGAATACTGATTTCACTCATGTGCTTAGGACATACGCTGCGTCTCTCCAACATCATGGAAAACTGTTAACTGTTTCTCATTGCATGATTTCCTCCTATTTATATATATATATATATATATATATATATATATATATATATATATATATATATATATATATATATATATATATATATATATATATATATATATATATATATAATGACCTGGAATGTCCATCTTGGTTGACGGCACAGATCCAAGTGGAACTGGTGGTATATGGCAGGAATGAGATTTACCTGGAACCTTTTCCTCCAGAATCCTGCCAAAAAGAGTAAGCCTTTTAGGCCCTTTGCCTTCTTGAAAAATGTTAAAAAGAAAAAATTGTAAACATGAAGTATCGGTCCAAAGACCATTAAAACTACATGTCCTACCCTGTAAACCTGGATGGCTTAATTCAGCGGGAAATGAAGTAATTTGATAACTTTTCCGCCTGTAACAACTAGACTTGGACACTTTGTCATTGAATTATATATAAACCAAAGTGGACACAGTAATTTGTGCTACATGGAACTTTTAATGTTCAGATGAACAAGGAGCCGTGCCCGTTTAAATAAACGAAAAACAACAACCTCCCTGTATACATTGACAAGTTCACTGCCATGTATGTACTTGGATCGACTCAGAGGCCGATTCCACAAAGTTGTTTCTGACTCGAGTCAAAATTAAAATTCTCTTTATGATGCTAGGTTTTTGGTACTGGAAGTTGAAATTTGGATATGTTTGTTTTAATATAATATCGATAAGGAGGACAAAAATTTTAAGACGTTAAGCCCAAAAATAAACTTTAAGATTGTACTTGAAAGTTTGACTTAAGTCAGAAATGGCTTTGTGTAATCGGCCCCTAGGTCTGTATTTATCGAGCAACATCAGTCAGAAATGGCAAGCGCTTATAAAGCCAAAATCAGAAGAGGAAAGAACTAGAATTGTGGATGGTATATTGCTCTGCAGTAAAGAATCAGTGTACACATTTTAAACCTCGTAAAGCAAATCATTTATCATTTTTGATCAAATTGTAGCTGTCACTGAACGTTAGACTTAAGCCTTAAGACGATTGATATATATGGCTTCAGTGGTATAAACCTATGTATGTGCCCACAAAATTGCGTTATTTTAATATAAGTATAACTAGTTGTGAGGATACCTCAGTATTGCCAGTATACACAAGGTGTCAGGCAAGGCAGCACCGCTATATGACAACCAAGTCAGCACTGGTTGTGTAACTCGGCTACTTGAGACAACCACAGTTTGTACACGGTAATCCTTTCTGGATTACAGCCATAATCCGTGGCAATAAATGTACATATGTCAGCTCTATCTGCCCTACAGATAAACTGTATGTATATCAGTCACACTGTCCTTCCCCTTGTAGCCTGGACACTTAGTTATGTTATATTTTTAATGTGAGCGATCTATTTAATCTAGCGTAAAGTTATGCGTGAAGAGACATTTAGGATCTACTTACTGCCATAGTATTAACGTGTGTGGTAAAATGACGTTTTACTTGTAGAAATTAAACTAAGCTGCTCTCATTAAATTAGAAGAGCTTAGGTCCTATTCTTCTTTGATTCAAGGAATGCGGTGAAATGTAATAACAGGTGTATCAGAATTTATACTATGACTTCATGTTCATGTTAGATTGTTAGGACTGCGGTGAAATAAGAGGCTTGACCATATTGACCTTTGCGTTATACTCTTTTTACGTTTAACTCTCATCTGTGGATGAGACGGAGAGTTCGAGTCTATGTTATATTCGTATATGGCTGAATTTGTTATATAGCTGAAGTTTTCTGTTAAGTCAGGAGAGATCCCGACTTTGTCTCTTCTAGGCTCTGCCCGTTTTTTTAATAACCAGTGAAATGACCTTATGTATATTGCCCAAAATCTTACAGCTTTCGTATACGTGGAGTAGACTTTGCACACGATGTCCAAAATCTTACAGCCTTCGTATAAGTGGAATAGCCTTTGCACACGATGTCCAATCTATTTGTATAAGTGGAATAGCCTTTGCACACGATGTCCAAAATCTTACAGCCTTCGTATAAGTGGAATAGCCTTTGCACACGATGTCCAAAATCTTACAGCATTCGTATAAGTGGAATAGCCTTTGCACACGATGTCCAAATCTTACAGCCTTCGTATAAGTGGAATAGCCTTTGCACACGATGTCCAAAATCTTACAGCTTTCGTATACGTGGAATAGCCTTTGCACACGATGTCCAAAATCTTACAGCCTTCTTATAAGTGGAATAACCTTTACACACAACGTTCAAAATCTAACAAATCTAACACTGTTCTATAAATGAAATAACCTTGTGAAGTCAAATCTACCAACAGTCTTCTCATAAATGAAATGATATTGTATATAGGCCTAGGCCTATAATATCCAAACTCTTACAACCGTCGAATTAGTGAAATGATCTCGCACATAATGTCCAAACTCTTACAACCGTCGAATAAGTGAAATTATCTCGTACATAACGTCCAAAATTTTATAACGCACTGTCCTACAAATGAAATGTTCTTGTGAAGTACAAAAGTCGTTTCATAAATGAAATGACCATGTAAATAGGAATATAATATTCAAGATCTTACAGGCGTCGTGAAATGACCTTGTGTATAACTTCCAAAGTTGTTCGGCCATTCCCGTATTAAAATCAGCCACAATCAATGAAAGAAATCTTATAATATATACAATATTGTGTGTATATCACTAGCGAGAAGAGGGCTGTTTACCCACTAAAATATGCACTTTAGCCCAAAGTGCAGCGAAATTTACGCTGAAAATACACTGTTTACAATGTAATACCCAAAGACAAGATACTAGTGTTCATTTCGACATACCTGTCTGGATTTAAATCTGTAGATACCATGGTACCTCCCTTGGCTCAAAGTACAGCTGTGAGAAGATTGGTCAAACTGTAGTTTTCCGGGCATATGTTGGTATAGGACTTGTATAGTTTGTTACGATATACAGACGCGGGTTAATGGGGTGGGTCTGCAACACCATAGCTCTGTTACCTATATATACCCACGTCGAGTTTATGACTGATATAAATCGCTTCTTTATAGTTTGACTCCTTACCTAAACCTGAATGTCTGTGTAAACAAAGCTACTGGCAAAATGCACTGTTACGCCTGGTTTACTTATAGCCGTACATACAGCGTGTGTAAATGTATATATACAAATGGAAGCTCGACCAAGCGTCTAGCGGTATATGATAACCCGCCCTCATTGTCACATCATTTATAGTCAGTTATATTGTTGTAAGATATACTAACACACCAGCCCAACGCGAGGGTATACTGTAACTGAGGCGTGGAGCGTCTATTGCATGGTATGTCAAGTTGGTTCAATGCCATAGCCTTGATCATTACTGTAATATGTTTCTCGCTTTGACAGACATTTATCCCAAGCGTTTTTTATATTGGCTTCAGGTATTTCTCCTGTATATTTCCTTATATGACAAGGCAGTCTATCCGAATATCCAAGATATGCCATACGATTGGCTGAATGTTTCAAGTTCCGACCGTTATGTGTACACCAGTGCACCCTTTTGCCTTTCAACTTTTTTTTATTTTGTATTGTTGACTTTCCATGTTTCATGAACAGCAAGATTTGGCTAAACTTCTGTACAACGTACAGTTGTTTTCATGCCTACTTTTCGGATTCCGCACAATGGGGACGTACGTGCATAACTGGTGGTTGTCACGTTTTAGATTGTGGGTTGCTCTGTGGCACATACTTTCACAACTGGAATTTTGATCACAAGTTGAACAAGCGATTGTTCTTGAACCAATGAAATCCGATTTCAAACGAGACTTCAGCATCGTATAATGTCTCGGAGTGATACTAAAGCTTCTCCGCTATAGGACTGCCCCTTATCGTGTCTCCTTTTTGGCTGCACCAATCGTTCTCTCTTCACTGGAAATATTAATCCATTCATTTTTACAGAAAGCCTGTTACCTGAGTGATGCCAAAATGTATGCTGTTATTATAACACTATTGTGCCATATCCAATATTGTTCTAACATAACATTATGTTGAATTAATAGAATATGCGTGTTATATTTGACAGAATAATCTGCTGGAATAACACTATTCATTCTAGCATCACTCAGACAACAGAATTTCTGTTAAACGTAACAGAATATTTTTTGGAGTGTACACATGTATGTATCTGTCCACGTTACCGCGAACAAAGCAAAGACGTTTAAGCCCAGCGTATATGGACAACATTTGTTTTCCATCCTGGTGTCAGATGAACCACAATATCGGCTACTCGTACACAGGCAACATTTGACAATATTTCTTCACGTTTGAAAATTTAAGGAGCGAAACACGGTAACGAGCGGCAACACGAGGAGCAAGAAGTGTGTTGTAGCACTAATAACTAAGGTCCACAGACCAGAGGGATTTTTAAAAAACTTTTAGTACTATACTAAAGTCACTTTAGTACTATATCATCGAACGTTTTACCTTTCAGTCATTTAAGGCACATCGTTCTACATCGATATATCGACAATCTTCCTAAGGGAATGACATTTATCTGATTCATGCACTTTTAACCCGGAAGTCTCTCAAAGTTACCGTTCAGCAGCTGGGTTGTGCGTTAATATTCATAATTTATTTTCCAATGCGGTGAAGCTATTTAAATTTTTGTAGATTGGTGAGGACTATGATATAGACATCGGCATAGGTGCGTTAAGCAAACATTTTTTCACACGAGACGCAAATCCCATTACGTCACTTCCGGTGTGCTGCCTAGATAAAATATCTGTTATAATTTGTGCCATCACCCCCAAAAGTTCCAATCTTCATAAAAAAATTACTTAAACTACTGTGCCTAAATACATGCAAACTGCTCAAGTAATTTCACAGTCCATGGTGATTTTTTCCTTTTTTCTTAGTTTAAAAAGTTCACACCAAATATTTTCTTTCCGGGGGAACTGACCTCTGAGTCTAACCGACTCTTGTCGCTAAATATATGGGTCAAGGTTAAAGTTGAACATCTCACAGAGTTCGTTTGCGTCACACATTCCCGCGCATACGGTGAACGTGTGCGCATGCGTTCTGAAGTTTGGAGTGGTGCGAATTTCCAGATGATCCAACTGTAATGAGCTGTGTACTGAAAACCAAAGGTGGTAAATATGGGGTTAGATATATGTTGTTTTTCCTTGTACCACTAGAATACATAAGCAGAGTTACTCACACTAAAATACTGTTAAAAGAACACAATATAGTCTGGGACCTGGGCGAGGTTTAATTAACATTGTAGGTACAAAAGGCTTGAGGTGAAGAGTGAGTGAGTGAGTTCTTGGGGTTTAACGTCGTACTCCAAAATTTTTCAGTCATATGACGACGAAAGAATCCTTAAGGTGTATGTAATGTGCCTCCTTGTCGCAGGAGGGACTTCCACCGCTCTTTTATCTGGTGCTGCTTCACTGAGACGACTTACCGAAGGCAAGTAAGCCGCCCCGACCGAGCCCTTATACTGATACGGGTTAACCAGTCGTTGCACTATCCCTTTCATGCTGAACACAAAGCGAGGAAGTTACAAATTCCTCTTTTAAAGTCTTAGGTGTGACTCTGTGATTGGATCTACCGTTCCCGAAGAGGCTGAGGTGAAGATGTTGCAGTACTACCCAGCCTGTACACAGAACAGCCATTCTTACGTTCCGGAGGTGTTGGGTGTGATAGGGGGCGCCACCCCCCCCCCCCCCCCCCAAATTAAATCTAATTAACATGAACGGTACAAGTTTTATATCTATGGCAAATGATTATGGGCACCACACTTAAGCCAAATCTGCAAGGTGAGAATGGAATTTCTGGTGGAAAGATCACATAAGAACGACGTTAATTATCACTCAGTAAAGTTTTAATTAACATGAAAAGTACAAGTATGGAACCAAATCAGGAATGTAGAGGGTGGTTGCCTGGTTGAGAATCACCAAAGTAAGAATGACAATTGTGGTGGATAGGTCACGTACGAACAGGTCAAAGGTCACTAATTAAGCTATGAACTAATTAAAATTGCCATATCTCTTAAATAAATTATATATTAAGCTGAAATTGGTCTCTAAATGAAGGGGAAGTAAAGAGGCACCACTGGGATGTCAAAACTTTTAAGAATGTTACTTCTAACTGGGTCAAATTTGGGAAAAACTCCTAAAATGTACCTACTTGACTCCCAGGCTAATTGCCATTTTAATTAACATGAAAGGTGCAAGTAGGAAAACCACTGGGGATTTGTAGATGGTGGTATTCTGAATATAAATCACAAACTTAAGAACGGAAATTGAGGTTTGAACGTCACTTAAGAATAGGTCAAAGATAATACCACGCCCAATGACCCCTAATTAACATTTTTATTAACATAGAAGGTACACGTTTAAAACAACATGAATATTGTTGAGATAAGAGCGGAAATTGTGGTGGAAAGGTCACACAACACCCAATATTACAATTATTACCTAATTAATATGGAGTGTACACGTTTAAAATGACGTAGGAACTTTTGCGAATGGTCTCTCAGTTAGGAATAACCATAATATTTAATAATCAGCAGCATTTTAGAAGTGTTTGTATATAAAAGAATAATGATTTCACCCAATAAAACTGAATTAACCCTTAGGGCGCCAGTTTTTTTTAGAACAATTCCTTCTCTGTGACCGGTTTAGTTTTGCCAAAAAAAAAAAATTTAACAACCGTGAAGTTTCAAAATCAAGTAAAAATGTACTCTGTTTACTAGCTTTATAGATAGCATGGGTCTTTATTCCCAAGTATACTCTGTGGCCGGGGTCCCTGCAATAAGATTTGTAGTTCGGTGATGGCGCTTTAAGAGTTAAAACCTAGCACCAGTGTTGTTTACCCAATACTGAAATCACAATTACTTTTACAGACTCTGCCCTCTGCAAGCTGCAGAGGACAGACCATTGCACAATAGCCATAGGCTAGGTGAAGCCCAATAAATCGAATCAAGTGCTACCTCTTGTATAACCAGGAAGAAATGATCACAAATGTTTTAGCACCAAAAGATTTAGAAGGGCTTGAATATATCGTATCTGTTGTTAATGTCAACTATCATCCGACGCCCCATTCTCATCTGATGACGACAAATCCTCCTCTTTATCTGACGAGGACAGCTGAAAGTCCTCATCAGTTTCGTACGACTCATCTTGGAGTTCCCAACCATCACCTTCAGTAGGATGTTGCTGGTTGTCAGTAGCGTCCCCATCTACCCACATTCTTGCAACAAAAGGCGCTCGTCCGATATGTTGGGAAATATTTGCCCAAGGATAGGGCTGCCCCCGTTGTCTTCGCGCCATACATCCATGCTGGGAAAGATATTACAACTTGTGTAGTCTTCTCGCTCAGGTTTCCTTTGGCCATTTTTACAAATGCTGTTTGTGCGTCAGTGTCCTTTTCAAGCTGCTTGAATGGGCGTACCTTGTCGTTTGTGACAAAGGCAAAAGTGTAATCCGATTATATAAAGGAGTGGAAAGCAGACAGGGCATTGGAAAGCTTCTTTCCAATTGTCTTCCAGAGCGTCCATAGATTTTATGTGAGCACAGATTAGTGTGTCCGCTTCTTCGTGGTTTGTCTTCAAGTCTTCAACGATATCTTTAACTACTATGTCTCCTTGGACGTAGAACTGAAAGCAAGTCCTAAGGTAAGAGAGGTTTCACATGCTTGCAGTTGATCAATCTCGCATAGTGCTGTGCCACTCATTTTTCCGCTACAAACTTTGGTAGTTCCCCCTTGAATGATCTGGATTGTAGGTAGTCACCAATGTTCTTTGGGCGCTTTTCTGACATAGTTTTGACATAGCAGTCTCAAGAATACCAGCTGCTAAGCCATCATACGCTCCTGGAAGATGAGACGGGAGGGTCCTCAGGAAGAAATTGCCATCAGTGACGGTTCCATCCACTGTGGTTGGAGCTGGTCGCTCAACTCTATCTTCCAGGAGATGGAAAAGAGCTCTCTTGTCTGTTTTCACCATCAAGCCATCGGTGCTGCACACTGAGAGAGGAACCGTCGTTAAGGGGTAGGAGAGGACATGTTTCAAGTCCAGATCTTTCTTACAGGCTAGTACAAGCAGTTGTCCCAACAGATCACGTGGACACACCAGGGAGGCTATCCGTTTGTCTTTGCTCTGTTTACTGGACTTGCAATTCTTCTTGAACGTCAGCAGCCTCTCCTTCTTGATTGACCGTTCGGAGCTGTTTGGGTATTCGAAGGATGACATGATGAACTCTTCATGGCGCTCTTTTCCCTTTTGTCTCAATCCAAGTAGATATTCCCTGATAGGTCCACTGGTCGCTTTCCCTGTTCTGATATTAAACGGGACACTTCAAATGATTGCGAAAAGGGATCGCAGCATCCCTTTATCTGCTCAATGACTTTCTGTAAGTCGGAGGTATCCCCCTTGATTCGTGATCTGTGCAATTCCGCAGTTGTATCTTTACGGTTCGACATTCCGGCCAACTCCTGGACAGCGGCTATGACGGCACCACGAGCAGACTTGGTTATCATCCATCGAAGGCGTGGGCTGTAGTTATTGGTTGCAGATAACAGACCTGTGCGTCCAGAAGCTGCGTCTGCGTTCACCGTCTGCTCCAACGTCTATCACGTACATGGTATTTAACAACATAGATGGCACTGGTTGCCCAGTGTAACCGTCTATCTTGTGTCATGTGTAACATCATAGATGGCGCCTCTTGTAGCATGAGATCTTTACATATTAACGGGAAAGACGTAATCGTCCGTTACTTTTGAATCATAATCTGATAGGTTAGGGTCTGTAACGCTCATCATTTTCAAACTGTATCTAATACCGCTTAACCTGGGGCTAGGGGCCGTAAAGGTAGCCATGCTAATTACATCAGCATGATGCCTTTATGAACAGTTGCAATGAAAGCGCGACTGAGATACTTGTTTAGCTGTTATTTGGCATGGAACTCATTCACGGACTACGAATCTGAACTTTGATATGGAATTCATGCCTGGAATATTCATTGTCTGCCCGGCATCATTGAAAACTGATGACCGCTTCTCTCTTGTGTTTTTACCGGCTTTATTTCTTATTTGTATAATTTCTTACATACCTTTGTCTTCGGGAGTTAGTGTTAAACGTTGTTGTGGAAATGGATCTTGCGATTATCGACTTGGAACGCCTTTTACGGACTACGAATGGTATAGGAATGTCGGACTTGACGCTTATATTTAGATAAAAAAAACGTTATAGCGGATGTAAGCTATCTGAGTGGCAATATGAGCCTCAATGACTTACATACAGAGACACACTGCCCATCTCCATAAGGTCAAGGAGAGGGGCCTCCCTGGCCGATGTGGTTAGCATGACAGCGGGGTGAAATGATCCAGAAACTTATCACCAGTGCGGTGGCGGTGAGTTCAAGTCCAGCTCACGCTAACTTCCTCTCAACCATACGTGGGTAGGTCTGCCAGCAACCTGCGGATGGTCGTGGGTTTCTCCGGTCCTGCCCGGTTTCCTCCCACCATAATGCTGGCCGCCGTCGTATAAGTATGGGCGAATCATTCTTGAGTACGACGTAAATCACTAATCATATAAATAAATATAAGCCCAAGGATTACTTGCCAAGTTGGCTCTAAGGTATCCAATACTGACGCGCAACGAAAGGATGCTTCAGTGGTAACGGGAGTGACCAAACAGCCCATAGTCACGTAAAGCGTCAGTCTACCCTCTACACCTCTGTTCAAAGTATCAACGAATAGTCTGGCAACGTAGTCGTTAAAAGTTTAAAACAACACCAACAAAGTTCAAGGCAATAACGTCAGTTGATTCTGACTGATCCGATCCGAGGATCACGAAGCTGACTTAGCCTTATGTCAGTCTTAAACTTATAATTTCGAAACAATTTGCTGCCTAAATGTGTGCGTCACCTTTATGGATTTTTTACTTTAATACTAAGAGTTTATGGCAAAAGTGAATAGTAGACCTCTAAGGTCCGTCCACTGAGTTATTTTTGAATACATCTTTGATTTTCAAAACATAAAGATCAATGCTACGGAAGCCTATTGGCGCCACTGTAAATTTAAAATGTGTCCACCTAATTCGTTATAACAGCTTACTTTTCCGTTTTAACGAATTACGAAATCGTTTTAACAAAACAGGAAATTGTCAGCAATGCACTCAATAACCTTAACATGCAGGAGGCGATCAAGGTCAGCGGCGGTGCATTGACGATGGAAAACTAGACATCGGTGGAGGTGAGCAACAGGCGGGGCAGATTCAATAACATGAAATCTGCCTTGCACACCTTTCAGTTTTTCATTCCAGTGAAGACCATACTAGACCCCGGAGATGCATGGTTTGTGTGGGCAACCTTTAGCAGGGTGTCTGTGTTTTGTGCGATCTGTAATAGACCTAAAGGCAAAGAAAACACTAACGTGAAGTATATGTCAGATGGAAAGACCATTAAACACTGTCCACACAAATAATAGGAATTATTGTTTAAACCTTTTTTTAACCCAGTAAATGCATTTTAAACTTTGGATTCTATGATGACCCTTACTCACCATACTGAGACCAGTGATGCCTGTTAACACATACTGACTGCAGGATTTCGCCGTTCTGTGGACCACTTCGGTGGTTTAATGGTTGGTGTGTCCGCCTCGGAATCAAATCAGAGTTGGGTCATACCAGACTTGAAAGATGGCACTTGCTCTTTCTGAGAGGTTAGAGCATGGAAACATGACTGGTTGGTCTGGTGTCAGTATAATGGAGTTGAGTGGAGGTGTACATAGGTACATACATTTCGTCATTCTAAATACATACACATATAGACCTATGGATGCATTCACCGAATGGACCGTGAAACGACTATTTCAAGCAAAAATATGAGTGTGACGTCACTGTTTCCTTCTGGGTCACCACATAAATTTAGAATCTGATGTTTTTAAATCATTTTACTGGGTTGAAAAAATACACCTCGTACTATTTTTCCAGACCGTGCTTAATGGGCCTTTCATCTGATACAGACTTCATTTGAGTGTTTCCTTTGTCTTTAAGCCCATGCATCTTTCATTATATCAAAGCAAAGACTCTTTGGTTCCAAATAATTCAGTTGTACAGCATTGTGAGCCAATTTCAAGTGTGACTGTGAATTTTACAAGAGTATCAAGAGACCTGTCAACATTGTAAACATATAGGTCGATTTTTCTGAATCACTGTAGGTAAATAATCAAACTTCCGATGCGTTGTCTTACCAACGGTGTTGACAGTGGACTGTCCGTTGGGCATAATAGTAGTTACAGGCTGTTTGCTATTAAATGACTGGTTGTCGGTACTAAAAGCCACATATTCATCATCAGATCTAGATTCACATTTTTGTGGAACAGTTACTATTTATTTGGTAATTTCATGTTTTGGGGATTTCTTGCGTAGTTTCTTTCTACAAACTGAGGGAACATGCTCGTTTTTATGACGGTATTAACATTCTTTTCCTTCAGCTGGACATTTGTTGCCAGATGTGAGACGTGTGCAAGCACAGATTTGACACTTTTCACTTGAGTTGGATTGCACAAGTATACTTTTTTGACGGCCATGTTTCTGTGAGTGTGTACACTGGTTAGACTGATTTATGATTTGATTTTTATGGAACACACGTTCTGTTCATTATTAACAGTATGTACAATTTGTGTTTGTCCGTTGCTGCTTTCAGTACCAGAGTTCTGACTGTTCTAGCGATGGTGCTAGGTCCCGGATAGCAGTTAATGTTATATCTAAATCACAGAGAGGTCTGCCAGCAACCTGCGGATGGTCGTGGGTTTCCCCCGGGCTGTGCCCGGTTTCCACCCACCATAATGCTGGCCGCCGTCGTATAAGTGAAATATTCTTGAGTACGGCGTAAAACACCAATCAAAAAAAAAAAAAATCACAGAGAATTCTGCGACGAAGTCTAGTTGAAGTAGAGCCTTGAATATCTTGATATTTGATTTCGCATAATGTATCGGCAAACTCACAATGCGCAGCAAATTGTCGCAAGCATCGAAATCTCGCCTTGATCCTGCCAGGCATTTTGGAATTCGCAGACCACATTTATCTTCGGATTGAAGTACTCGTTGAGTTTGCAACAACTCTATCGATGTCGTAGCCTATTTCCGCGAGTGTGTCGTGGATGTCTTCGCCAGCAAAATGTAAGAGCACCTCTCTCTCTCACGTTTTTTTGTCCTTAATGTCCATGGCAATCATAAGGTTTTGGAACCGTCTGGTTTTGGTTGGATCATCAATATGTCATAAGATTAACAACCGATTTATCGGAACAATAAATAAAAAGTTATTAAAACCAATATCCTGTCAGTTCCAACTGTGAATGTCACAACACATAAAACAGTTAGGATTATACATGTCCCTCAGGGCCACAAGGTAAACTATACATACAAAGGACATAATGAAGCAACCCCCCCCCCCCCATCTCCCCGCCGGTTTTCACTGTGGCGATTTTGTGCACATGCGATTAGTGTTCTTCTGTGTCAAAACAGTGTAAAATGTGATTGATTATAAATCGTATGATCGTGTTGCCTAATGAAAAACGACAAAATGATTGGAATCCACATGTCTGAATGCTAACACACATGCATTTCTATCATCAGTGGTTTTGATGTGAAACAATGACTTTACAAGAATGATTCTGGAGTGAGCAGTGTTGAAACACATTACTCAATAAAAACGTCATTTGGTATCTCTTAAAGCGCTTTACGGCAATATCGGGTGTATCCGCCGTAAGTCTGGATGACAGCCTGAACTCTGGCTGCTCCTCATACGATCTGTCAGCCTCCTGATGCTCTGAAGGGAAAGTCGCTTCCATTCCTCGTGCAAGTCAACTCCCATTTGGGTCAGATCATGTGGATCCCTTGCTTGCACACGACGACTATCTGGTTCAATTGCACGTATAACCTGTACAATACGCGCCATGTGTGTATGTCGGTTTAAAGACCTTCCATTTGAATGTCATAGCTATGGTCTATGGTCGTGGGTTTCCCTCTGGCCCTGCCTCCCACCATAATCCTGACCACCGTCGTATAAGTGAAATGTTTGGCGTAAAACATCAATCAAATAATAAATAAATATACCTATGGTCTATTTATCATTTTAAGCACATGCGTTACGATATATAGCACGATAAACTGACGCTAACACAATGTATTTTGCTTTGTATTTGTATTTGTATTTTTGGGTTGCCACATTCTGACTACGTATTTTGCGAATTGGTGTGTTCTTTTATTTCCATGGACATATGATCGACTATATTACCTGTCTGTAAATGAGTACATTATGATGTATATATATATATATATATTCTCCAACCAACGAGATGGCTGGTTCGAACCCAGTTCATGCTTGTTTGCCTGAGGCCTTACTGAGGAGTTTTGGGGGTTTCTGGCCAAATGTGGTGGTTTTCTCTGGACAGTCCGGCTTCCTTCACTCTTTAACCTAATTACGTGAAAAGGAATAGAGTTTTACTACCGAGCGCGGCTGTCCACGAAGTAAGCTGCAGGTAAGTGGCAAGTTCAACAAGCACTAACTGTGGAGGTAGAATCCATTGTACCTCCATGCACTAACTCGACGACATCTTAGTTCTTAGTGAGACTATTTCCTTTCTTCATTGTACTCCCCCGTTCAAACTAGACTTCCTTGTCAACCTGTCGAGCTCGCTCTTTTGTACGCGTCTTTTTGGCGAACCGTAAGTCCTTCCTTTACGCGTGTCATGAGCCATTTTTCACATTTTAGCCAAACTCAGCTGCCAGTGCAGTTTTCCAATTCAAAGTATAACAGCAGCAGTTTCTGCTCATATTTAATTCACTGGTAGACATTTTTTTAAGACTTGATACATTGAAGACTTGGCTTAGCGTTAAATCTGGTATTAAGTCTTAAACCAGTTTTGAACAACCGTAGTGGTGGTCCGAATAAAGCACCGCTCTGTCTATTTACAGGTAATAAATTATTACATAACAATATTTCGGAATGTACTTTGAAGACTTTTAAGTCAGTTTAGAGATCGAGTCGTCTGCTTGCTTCGCGCGGTTTAATTGCTAAAAGCCTAAATGAAGAATGAACCGACTAAGCTGTTGTTTAGTTAAATTAAACGTCAATTACATTAAACGTTGACGTCTATTTTCAACAATTTCTGATATTTACCTGCTTTAACGTTTAATCGTTGAATTAAAAAACCGGACGGCCTAAAAGATTTTCTATACCTAACGGCCTAATGATGGCCTATTAATTTAGGGTATAAGGGCGGGGCTAATCGATATAAAACCGCTTCCTGATTATGTAGATTGACTTAGCCTATCTATACATACCTTGTATGTTAAAATTGGACCATTATTTGGCGAGAAATCGCCCAATTTCGTAGTCGAAGTACAGAGACTGTTGGTGGAGAAATATTCGGATATGCCATATTCATGGCTGCTCAATCACAGTCAGAGTCGATCAAGTTTTTCTCAATGGTGTGACACGGGGAGCGGCCTCAATAACCACTCCACCTACCTGTTTAAATCCACGTCGTAAGATCTCCCCTTCCATTCGCCACACAATTTTTTTTAATGAATAATCCAATAAAGTATCGTTTTACGCGTAAAATGCCTACAGGCCATGACCTGCCGTCGTGTTTTCAAGCGGACTTTTGTACATTTTCTTTTCTAACAGTGATAATCTGTCTCGTGCATTATTTTTGCAGCATTGTGGAATTGGGTTATTTATAATATAATAAGTTTGCAGTGTCAACTATGAATCATAGGGTCCTGGAGTTCGACTGTTGTTGACAGTCTACACTACTGCGTTTGCGAACAACTAGATCGCCTTAATGTCCTGATATCCACTTAAAAATATCCACCTAATTAATAATGGCACTTAATGCGGTCTATTCTTCCCGATGCTAACACCACGGTGCACTTCTGTGAATAGCAGTCTGAATAGCAGTCTGGTCCATACCACCATTAATTCGGCACCCACAGACATCATATTAGATACATTAATGGCACTTAATGCGGTCTATTCTTCCCGATGCTAACACCACGGTGCACTTCTGTGAATAGCAGTCTGAATAGCAGCCTGGTCCATACCACCATTAATACGGCACCTACAGACATCATATTAGAGACATTAATGGCACTTAATGCGGTCTATACTTCCCGATGCTAACACCACGGTGCACTTCTGTGAATAGCAGTCTGAATAGCAGTCTGGTCCATACCACTATTAATACGGCACCTACAGACATCATATTAGATACATTAATGGCACTTAATGCGCATTTCACGTGATGACAATACTTTCTCATTTGAACACCAGGAGGCACTTCTGTGAACAGCAGTCTGAACAGTTTTCTGGCCCATATCTCCATCAATACTGCACATACAGACATAATATTTAATACATTAATAGCACTTAATGCGGACTACCAATACTTCCCGATTCTAACTCCAAAGTGAACTGCAGTCTGAATAGCAGTCTGGTCCATACTTTGTTTAATACTGCACTCACAGGTATATTTCATACATTAATAGTACTGAATGTGGTCTATCACGAAACCGTTTAGTCACGTTGAACAATTTAGTTATATAACCATCAACGTTGTCATCGCCACGATATGGTTGAAATGTTGCCGATGTGGCGCTGAACACCAGTCATTCATTCTTTCAACGTAGCCATTGTGAGGAAGGGGGCATTTAATAATTTTTTTTCTTCTTGTGTAAGGTTGGACCAAGAGAAGTTTTGTCACTAACCGAGGGAGAGTTTAGGTTGCTAGGCATATTATCCATAGGACAGCGTGCAAATTAACGCACAAGGTGTAAAAGAATAGTTGAAGGTAGGTGGTTGAAGTTGAAATCGATTCACATATTCATTCATTACGCCTTCATTATTGTTCAATCCTCATCCGACTCGCCCTGCCACAAAAAAACACAAGTAATATGTATACAGAGTTCAGGTGAACGCAACATAGGCCTACGCCTCAACAAATGCATTTGTTTGAAATGTATAAAAGAATACCAGAACCATTGTGGTGAGTGCAAACCCTGAGGGGAAATCTTCATGTGCGTTGATGATGAGTATGTGGTTACCATGACAACCGCGCAAGTGGACAAATGTGTCCTTAAAAATGAAAACTTTATGCGAAAAAACAGTTGGCGTTGTAGCCATGACACGAAATCATTTCTATTTATATTGTATATAAAAGAAAAATGGCTCTCTGGTTACCATGACAACCGCGAAAATGTACAAATGTGAGTCGTTACACATCGTCATTCGTGTATCTAGGTATCCACTAAAAATTTAAACTCTGCGTGGAAAACAGTTGGTGTTGTAGTCCGGACACGACATCACATCTGTTTAGATAGTATATATAAGGAAAATGACTCTCTGGTTACCATGACAACCGCGCAAATGAACAAATGTGAGTCGCGACGCATTGTCACCTGCGTATCTAAATGTATCCACCAAAAAGTAAAAGTCTCGGTGGAAACAAGTGGTGATATAGCCCGGACACGAATATGGACGGAAAGAGGGGCAAAATCACTTTAACATAATCTGCTCTGCCTAATGGCGGAGGCGTACAAAAATTGTTAAGTATAGGATGTTAAACCCCAAATATACATACATACATTCCTCGTGCATAATTCGAAGCTTCCATTCGTTTACAAACTGATTTATTGATCAGTGCACTGAACATTTCTCCCATACGTTTATTTGCCGTCTTCGGTAGGGTAGCGGTTAGAGCGTCTGATTCGTAACAGGTAGATATAGGGTTCAGTTCCGAATCGATTTATACCTAAAACTTAAATCAGCATGAGATGAATAGTCCAAGTACTAGTTGGCCCAGTGTACGCATCGGTGGGGCGTCGTGTCTAATGTCTGGCATAGCGTACAAGTAAGGTAGCACAATAAAAATGTCGACATTAGGGCCGACCAGCTGCAAGGAGACAAACAAACAGACGTACGTTTATTTCCCTTTTCATACATTCATTCATTCATTCATTTGTGCATATCTCAATTAAATGAAATCCATATTCGCGAAACACTAACATTGTTCAAATTTACAGTTTGCTATAATTACAAATCTTACCGCAGATTATTCTGAGCTTATTCCTCGGTTTCATTTTTATTTCAGAAAGTTGCTTGATTTCTCGGACTATTAGGAAAGTGGTACACAGTCTCCATCGTGGAATGATTATCAGTAATATTTATGTATTTATTTGATTGGTGTTTATGGCCACATAAGACCACATTTAGGAATAAATTTTCGCACTCTTTCATCTGAACTTTATGTTATTTTTATGTTTTCTCCACCTTTAATGAATCAGCTTGGTGAAGTTGGCACACGATTCCAACGCAACATTCAGTCAGTGATAAATATAATTAATATTGTCCATTGCAAAGGATGTGGCTGAATCTGTGGAACGGTACAGGAATCTTTCTACACGGTGTAGGCATCAGGTAAAGGCCTTGAGGCTTTGTGCCGTAATACAAAATTTAAATAATAATAATTTTTATTTATCTCTACCATTAAGGCTATGCATATTTTGTGAACAGACCTGGATATGAATAATTTATATGATCGATATAGAACAATTGGCATGATGCCTCATATCATAAAACTTGCATACAAGTTTTAAATGTCTGTTGTTTACCAAATACCCTTATATTTTCAAAATCTGCATTACATTTAGGCGTACATGAACTCCTGAACGGGATAAAACAAGCCCTCTGGGATTTCTGTTCCTGCCAGGGAAGGGCACATCACAAGAGCTTATATACTTGCTGTAGCAGTCTTTTCCTTGTTTCTGTATACATCTGATGCCAAATGGTTTCTACTGCAAAGTGTCCTGCTGCATATCTGGAGAAATAAAAATGAAATGAAATAAACTGGACAGGTTTGCGCAGTGTGTGTGTGTGTGTGTGTGTGTGTGTGTGTTCGTCAAACTTGTGCCATGTAAAACTGACCGGCTTCATATGAATGAAAAATTCTTGAGTATGACGTCAAACAGCTATCAGATAAATCTGCTGTAACCGTGTCAGCATATCCAGCTCTAGTGATGTTTGGGAGGGTGCAGTTTCACTGAAATACCAAAAATGATAGCCAATGGCATATCTTATATGTAACGAAATTATTTGTAGGACGCACGGGCAAATACCAGCGCTAATAAAAGACCAATCACATCAAAGCGAAACACTCCACGTGTTTACTTGGTGTAGAAGCACGTGCAAATTGCCCAGTCAGAAACCTACATTCCGGTCATAGCGAGCGGGGTCCCAAGTCATAAACATTACCAGAGAATCATCCCTTACTGACTTTGAGGAGAAGGTCAAAGATATATGTTTCCAGGACGAATGCAAGAAGACAAGAGACCTTAGAAAAAGCGATACGGATTACTTTCTGGTCAACTTTGCTGGGCAGAAACTGCCAGAGTTCATTAATGGGCAACGTTTCTTGTTTGAGACATACTGCACAGCTATTGCTAGAAGCTACATGTACTCAGTCAGGACCTATCTTTACACTAGGGAGAAAGACTCTACGGTATTTTTTATTTAGACTTTACGGGATATATCTTAAGGAGAAAGATAAAAAAAAATCGTGAAATTGCTGTGCCTTTGTTATGCATATATATATATAGCCTCGAAAACCTCCGATTCAGTATATATATATATATATATATATATATATATATATATATATATATATATATATATATATATACTGAATCGGAGGTTTTCGAGGCTATATATATATATGCATAACATATGCATATATATATATGCATATATATATATAGCCTCGAAAACCTCCGATTCAGTATATATATATATATATATATATATATATATATATATATTTATATATATATATATATATATATATATATATATATATATATATATATATATACGTACGTTCAACACTGAGAGGTTAGAGCAAGGAAACATGACCGGTTGCCCAGGTGTCAGTATAATGTGACTGGGTGGGGTGTCATTTGTGTTGTCTTTAGTATGGTACCTCAGTGGCGGGAGCACTTTGGCGGCATGCTCTGCCACAAGAAGACACGGTATATGTACACACACCTCAAATGGCTCCTCGTCGTCATATGACTGAAAAATTATTAAGTACGACGTTAAACCCCATGTATACATACATATGCATTCGTAAACTTCTGCGAGGAAGAAATAACCCTCTGTTTTTCCTGGGCATCTTCTCACTTCCAAGTAACACGAATTTATTCATTTATTTATTTGACGTTTTACCTGGGTGCAACCTTGCCAGCCATCAGTTACATCAGCTACATATCTGGTCTAATTGCAGGTTGTTTATGATTTGATTCAGTGATTTGGGTGGCTAACTTTTCCTTGTATACGCTGACATATACAATACAAAAAAGTGTAATTCAGTATGAAAATATTACTGAGTCTTCCCCCAGAGGATTTTGGGTGTGGCTTACCGGTACAGGTGTTATGCTTATTTATTCAGAGCACTAGGTATGGTGCTACCACTAAAATATGAAGGACAAAAAGGTGCCCAGCGTTAGCTGGCTGTACTAGGCTGTACGGGACAAGTGGCATATTTCAGCACGCCAGTCAAAAATAAAGATCTGTGATTGATCTATCTACTGACAAATTTTCAGCTTCGTAGCTATTGCCGTGTCCGGTCACGTGACATTTGAAAAATGACACTGAAATGAGCTATAACTGCAATTTAAGGAAAAACTATACATCGTAGAGAGATAAAACCACCGTTGTATTCGTTAGGTCAAACAACATCTAATAGCTATCTTGTTTTTTCAAAAATCAACTCTTACTTAGTTTATTTGTCTATTTATTTGACTGGAGTTTTACGCCGTAGTCATGAATATTTCATTAATATAACGGCGACCAGCAGTAGGAAACCGTGCATGCAGATCGGGGGGTGGGGGGAGGGGGGGGGGGCACGAACATCTGCAGGTTGTTTTCTGTAATAATTGGTTAATTTAACTGAGTGTTGTCAAACTTACCTCCCAGGCTTACATCGTTACATTATTTCGTTTGTTTAGACTGGGCACATAAAGCTTTTGGCTTTTGAGTCCATCTCAAATTGTTTTCTTGTCGGCACCTGTTGACCAACCTAGTAAATAGTCTGGTCATCATGTTGATGCATTACAGTGAAAGTTACGTTTTAAAACAATTTGACTTTATCCATGGGGTGATATGAAATACGCCGTGATTCATGTTGCCCTGGGGGTGGGGGGTGGGGTGGGGTGGGGTATCATTGTGCTCCATCCTATATGTTGCAAAATGGATCATTCCCTGCATTTTCATTATCTGAGTTCGTGAAAATATTTAAGTGTAAAACAAATCTTAATGGCATTGTAAGTAACATCTTAAAAAAGGAAAAATTAATTCGGAGTTACACTGCTTAAAATAAAATAAAAGAGTCAACTTAAACTAGATTTGAACTCCCCGCGACCTCGGAAAAGGAGGCTCCTACAAAGCGTTTTTTTTAAACTCATCTTCACATGTAAATTGTGTTTGTGTGCAAACATTTCCAGGATTTAACCAAGCTCACGCAATTCTTCAAAATATTACCGTGTGGAATAACAGACTCTCTATAACCTTAAAAGAAACAGTTAAAACAAAATTCTGTCGGAAGCTGAAAGACGTCCATGTTGGTGAATAGCAATGACTTTATCGTCTTAATTGAGAAAGTTAAGGATATGGGTTTTACTTTGAATTCTCAGGTTGAAAATGGTTTTCCAAGGCTTACGCCTTCTATGGGCAGTTTTGTGCCTGATGGTGGTACTACCCGGTGGCCAAGGTGAGCATTTACCTAAGCCATATTGGTACTTGCACTAACTTTGTCGTGAATGTCACAAATTTGGCTGGAAAGCTATTCCTTGCGAGTAAGGCAAATTGGTGTCAAATATTGTGTGATAAAGAGTGGTGAAGACACTGTCTTAACTAAGAGCTTAAATCTGAAGAGCAGAATTTTGATAATGCGCAGCTGAATAGGCGTTAGAGCTGGTAACTGACCCAATCAGTCAACCACTCACTCAATCATTCAACTCTACAGATCAATGTGAGACGGGTGAGGGAGAAGTGTTGACCACATGTGAGGCATTTACAATTGCTAGTGAAGTACTTTGCCTCCGGGAGGAGTCTGAAATTCCGGGGACCATTATAAGTATTGAGCCAGTTAACGATCCGTCAACACCATGTTTTTACCATCTTGCATCTAACTAAATCGTCGTTACTTCTGAAGTCATTGTCACATGCCGTGCAAAAGTGTAAAGCTGCTTGGCAGGTAATAACTTTTTCCATTACATCATCTTCATCTTTCGGGATACATACATTTGTGCTTTGCCTAAACATGCATGTTGTGGTTTCCCCTTTTGCTGGTATTTATTACCCAGTACCCATGAAACCTCCCAATTTAAAGCTACAGCGGAACCGTCAAAAGCTTTACTATAGAGGCGGTGACCTTACTGGTCGACCGGCACTTCAGACATTATGTTCAAATAATTAAATGCGAAAGTCCGGTTTTGGTTTATTGTAAGATTGCGTTTCTCTCACGCAAGGTTAAATTTATAACCTGTTATTTACCAAATTTCCATTTGCGTCTATTCTAGGTCAAGGGGCTGGTGACACCGAAGGTGAATATGGTGGCGGTGATAGTAATGATAGTATAGCGATGATGGTTGTGATGGTGGTTATAGTATCTCTTTGGTGGAGGCCATAGCGATGGTGGCGATACCAGCTATATTGGTGAAAGCAGTGATAGTAGCGACAATAGCGATACTGGCAATAAGTGGTGACCGTATACAGTAGCGATATTATTAATAGTACTGACAGTAGCGGCAATCCAGTGCGCAGCGACAATAGAGATATGGGGAGATTGTAACTACAATAATAATAATAATAATAATAATAATAATAATAATAATAATAATAATAATAATAATAATAATAATAATAATAATAATAATAATGATAATAATAATAGCACAGATATAAGTGATAGCTTTTTCAATTAATTAACATTATTTTTGTTATCCATATTAATATACTCCATCGCGAAATTTCATACGATATAGTCAACTTTAAACTTTCAATGAACATTTCCACGGTTTCGACATAAATCGGTATTGCCTATTATAGTACCAGAAGTCCAGTGGACTTCTGACACTTCTTATATTGATGAATATACTATTTTGGGGTCAGTACGTCAGGGAATAAATATGGTATCCGCAACTGACGCAATCAATGAATGAACCAATCAGTGTATTAGTTAATCCAGATCACATTTGTTTGCAGCTCCGTGCCAGGCCGATGAGAAAGAAATGGTGACTAAGGCCAAAATGTCATCTCGAACTTCAGAGTACCAGCTTATACACTTATTCCTTGATTCCAGCTATTTTTACATGTACAGTCAATACGATGGGCTTTGCCTAGATGAGACTGACGATCTTTGCTGATGAGACTGGTGGGACTGATGAGACTGGTGGGACTGGTGGGACTGATGAGACTGGTGGGACTGATGAGACTGGTGGGGCTGATGAGACTGGTGGGACTGATGACGCTTGTGCCTGCGACTATGATGATGGCAGTAGCGATGGTAGCGACAGTTGCGATAGTGGCGAATAGTGAATTATGTTCGCTATAATTATTTAATAACTGTCAAGGTGACAAAACACTCTCTTGCTGACATGTACTGTGCTTGTACTCCTACACAATAAAGTCCACTTCCAAGCATATCCAGACTTTTTAATGGTTGCTCTTTATTTTATTTATTTGATTAGTATTTTACGCCATACTCAGGAATATTTCACTTATATGACGGCAGCCAGCATTAGGAGGAGTGGGAGGAAACCGGGCAAAGCCCGGGAGAAACCCACGACCGTAAGTGGGAAGGTGCAGCAACCTGCGGATTGCAGGAGAGGAAGCCAGCATGAGTTGAACTTGAACTCACAGCGACCGCATTGGTGACAGGCTCCTGGGTTATTACGCTGCGCTAGCGCGCTAACCAACTGAGCCAAGGAGACCCCTTGCTCTTTATTCGATATAGATGTTAGTAGAATTCAAACACTCAAGTAGAATTCTATGAGTGAGTGAGTGCTTGGGCTTTAACGTCGTACTTAACAATTTTTCAGTCATATGACGACGAAGGAATCCTTAGAGTGCATGCAATGTGCCTTCTTGTTGTAGGACGGATTTCCACGGCTCTTTTATCTAGTGATGCTTCACTAAGACGCCTTATCTAGATGGTAGACAATATTGTTGTAATACATATAAATGCCAGTTTCTCGGCGTTAAACCCCAAGCACTCACTCACTCACTGGTAGCAGAGAATATTTTTAGCTTGGCCTATTTCATCGGCAACACATGTTACATACGTGCATACCGGGGAAGCCCTTGCGTCATTTCGCAGAAGATCTATCACTATGAGCAGGTTGGCAACCGATATGAGCGAGAGTGGGAGCGATTTTCCATCAGGTTGCATGGGAACCTTTTTTGGACTTCGGATGAATTTTTTTGGATATTTTTTAGTTAAATATTTGACTTCTACTGTACTAATTCGTATGGGATTTCTATTAATTCTTCCGGCAGATACCAAGGGCACACGTTTCCTTGTATAAATGCTTTCTAATGAATAAAGTCTGTGGATATGGGTTAATGTATTTCTATTATTCCACAGACAAACATGTTCACAAGTGGTAAGCCGCTCCGCTTGACTGATGTTCCTTAGTCCAAAGACTCTTTCTGTCTGTTAATAGGCCTGGTTCCTTTATTTATCTACACATCAAATACAGGTTGCCATGAAAGTCGTACCTTTGAATAGTACACTGTGAAGGCACCAGTGACGTTTAATAAATGGCTTTTAACATCAGTGCACTTTTATTGTGTTAGAGTAATCGTATGTTTGCTACCACTAAAGAACTAAGAAAGCAGTTAAAGTACAAAAATGGGACGGAATCATGCAAAGAGAAGCAGTCAACAGTTTCCAACCGTGTTGGAAAGACGCAAGGTATGTTATAGGCGACTGTGTGAAATCAGTATTAAATCGTACACCATGCTAGAATCTCAGTTGTCCATAACAAAACATGTGTTTCAGTTGTGCTTTTGTTTGCAACTGTTCATATATTCACACGTGGCGATCTAATTCAACACCATGAATATACAGCCCCTAGCTCCGGGTTAAGCGGAATTAGACACAATCATGAAGCAGAGCGCCAGAAATTCTGAACGCTGTGTCCATATTTACTTACAAGAGAATTTTACTGAGTTATATTGCAAAACTTAACAAACTTGGAGCGAAGGCTTATGGATTAACCTTGGCACATTAGTCACACAACACGCAGGGTCTAACAAATCAAAGTAAGGATAATTTACAATGACGAAATTGAAACTATTCATCTTCCCGTAAAGTCTGCGAGAGAGGAAATCGTTTTGCACTTTGTACAAATGTACGTCCGGATAAAATGTACCATCTAGAGAGTCTGTGGTTTCCGTTAAATCCAGCAAAGGGGGGTAACTATCTTTCATTGTGTTTGCTATACGTGGATTGCTTAAAGCTAGCAAATCATCAACATACCGTTTAGTGAATGAGAAAGATCGGACCTGGTGATGATTACTCCTTAACAGTTTCTGCATATGGTCGTATTCATATGAGAGCAGGTATAGGTCGGCCAAAAACCCTCTACCAGGTCGCCTGGATTCACACCACGATTCATCTGGGAATATTCGCCAGGTACTTGCCAATGGTCGGCGGTTTAATTACTCCAGGTATTCCGGTTTTCACCACTCAGAAAAAGTCGTGTATAGATCCATCAACAGCTTCCCCCTCCTCATCTCCCTCCCTTTAAAAAAATAAAAGTTCAAATAAGGCTACAGCCTATAAACAATAAACCAGAGGAGTAACGACGTATGATAGCTGGCAACTGATGACCCATGAAATCCGGGCTCTTTTCAGTTTACTCCAGTTAGTGTTTCAGTCTAAGACTTTGTGCAAATGCTTAAATAGCAGCAACTTATGCACCCTCTAGTACAACAGATTAAGCGGAACTCGGTGAAAACCGCATAAATATAAACAAGTTCGTCTATCGGTTCCACTATCGGTATTTTCTTTGAAGACTGACGGATTATCCAGTAAGTCAAGTGACCTAGTTAGGTCAAATCTATGAATTCATTTACGCCTATAGGGAACGTAACTGCTGGTGTCAGTGTCGGGCGCATGCGCCACACAAAAACTCACGTGGCCTGAGCAGGTCAGCTATTCACGGTGTCCTTGGATATCGTGCGTGTGGCTTGGAATGTCATGGCTTGTAGCGGTTTAGAATCGGTTATAAGGGAGACATGTTTAAGCTCTAGAATACATAAAGACATTTCTTTCACAATATCAAAACTTGCAGACTAAGTTCTATTCACTAACTCCTTTGGTAGCCAGATGAATGTTCAGACACGGCTGAAGAATTTGTAACTAGTTCGACTTTGAGTGGAGAAAGTAAATTTAGCCAAGGTGCAACAGCGATCTGCAGCGTATAGGCTATATAAATCATTAGAGACGATAAAAAGACAAAATCTCTTCGGGTAAAGGAATCTGATTTCATGTGAAAGTTGCTTCTAACCGTACCAGTAGCGACAAGTTTGGTCATCACTGGGACTGGTACAAAGGAAATTCGTTCACTGCGTCGTTGTAGTTGTATTGCGGCATTTACCTACATGTAGGTGATGCATTGGCTACTATGATCTGGGATCAGCCAGTATTTATAAGCGCTCTATCCGTGAATTCATCCTAGGTGTGTTCGTTCCGTGGAGGGTTTATTTGAACAGATGTAGTCACATCTTACCCTGTGAAAGTACTATCAAGTAAGTGACCTAAGCCTCATACATACCGAAAAGTTAGCCCGATTCACTTCATAAATGTTACAATACTTACAGATTCTATTTTAAAATAATTATGTCAAAGAAATTTATTTGTGTTTATTTAAAGTAACAATCAATGGGTTTTAGTTCAACCTGTCAGCAACCTGCGGATAGTCGTGGGTTTCCCCGTGGCTCTGTCCGGTTTCTACCCCCATAAAGCTGGCCGCCGTCGCATATTAAAGTGAAATATTCTTGAGTATGGCGTAAAATACCTATGAAATAAACAAATCCCTGTCCCCGTCCCTTAAACATCTGGGTCTGCCACTATCAGAAAATGGGACTTGGAACAAGCAGATCGACAATATTATTTCTGGTTCATGTAAAAAGATAGGAATCTTAAATACATACTGGACAGGAAAAGTTATGTTACAGAAATTATGTATAAAACCTTTGTTAGTCCTTCCCTTGAGTATACTGATGTAGTGTGGGATAACCTCACGGAACAGCAAATAAATCAAATTGAAACGCTTAAAAAAGACTCCTTGAGAACTATAACTGGTCTTACAAGAAGTAGTACAACGGCACTGCTGTATGAGGAATCCAGGTTCTTGCCTTTAGCAAAAAGGCGTCTCATCCACAGACTTACACTTTTCCATAAAATAGTTTGTCAAACACCAACTTATGTTCTAAATCGTCTTATCCCAAACTTTTCTTCTAATAGAAATCCCCATCCGTTGCGCTCTTTTGGAGCAATTACCCCTTTCTTCTGCCAAACAGAACAGTTCAGAAATTCATTCTTCCCTCGCACTGTTCGAGATTGGAATGTGAAACAACTCAGTAATCCAGCCCATTTTAAATCTAAGCTCAATTTATTGTTTCAGTCGACAAAACCACCTTCATAGTACGACTCAGAATCTAGACTGACAAACATTTTAATATACCGACTTCGACATGGCTGCAGTAATCTCAATGGCGATCTATTTGACAACTTCCTTTCTGATTCTCCAAAATGTGCTTGTGGCCACAACTATGAAAATGCTGAACATTACCTGTTAAAATGCCGTCTGTATGATGCACAGAGGCTAAAACTAATTCATGGTGTTACGGCGTCGGGTTATACTGGTGTTATTACGCCTTTTACTTTACTTTTTGGGGACAACACACTTCCGGCAAAATCTAATGAAATAATTACGCAACATGTTGGTTGTTTTATTAATGAGAGCCGAAGATTTAATAAGCAGTGTGTATTTATATCATCAGTCTTAGGCTTTACTCCAAGAGGCAATAACAACTGTAATCCTATTTCCATATTTAGCTGTATAATTGTAGGAAATTTTCTAAAATATTGTTCCTAGATATTTATTCTAGATTTTCCTATTTATTCAGGCATGTCTATATTATATCGTTCATCTGAACTGTTGATATGTAGCCCATTCAGCACTGCACGTTCCCGCCAAAAGCATTTTCTCTTGCACATGTAATTTGCTAGTCTGGTTACATTGTATACATATACACATATACAGTTATTTAGCTGTCAGGTAGTTGTATTCATCAAATGGGTCACAGTATAAGTCACGCCTTTTTGTTGTCCCAAAGATTACAAAAAAAAACATTATATATATATATATATATATATATATATATATATATATATATATATATATATATATATAGATATAGATATAAATAAACCAATCAATTAATCGACCACAACTAATGTACCAGCGGCATTGACAACGGGCACCTTGGTTTATCAATGGCATGTGGCTATACAGACGTGAGACTAGACTAAATGTATGCGTGACTAGATTCGTGTTATCATTATATCATGAGAAAAGTGAGTCAAACCATTGTAGTTGTATAAACAACACTCATTTTGACTTGTTTTTGTTACAGACGCCCGGAGCCACATGGGATTGATGGGATATTCCGTTAGTCGTACAGATTTGATGGGACATTCTGTTACCCGACACTAGCTGCTGTTTGAGACTAGACTGTTCGAGTTAGACAATCGTAAAGCTATGCTATTTGTGCTGTGATAATGTATTACCCTGTAAACGTCCAGTTGGAACTTTGTAGTATACTACAGGTAATACACTGGCACAAAATATTAGGTTGGATGTGACACGAACTGCTAATCTACGATGGTTGGGACTTCCGTGATCTCTATTGCATGGACGTGACATGCTGCTAGCCACTACTGGTTCCGGTCTGACATTCTCTTAGTCACTACTGGTTGCGGTGTGAAATTCTGCAAGCCACTAATGGTTCCGGTGTGACATTCTGTTAGCCACTACTGTTTCCGGTGTGACATTATGTTAGCCTGTACTGGTTACGATGTGACATTCCGTTAGCCTGTACTTTGTTAGGGTGTGACATCCTGCAAGCCTGAAGGCCTACTGGTTAGGGTGTGACATTCTATTAGCCTCTACTGGGTAGGGTGTGACATTCTTTTAGTGTGAGTGAGTGTGAACCGTGAGTTTTAATTACCTGACAATGAAGAGACGGAAGAAGACAGAGATTTTCTGTGGAATGTTGCTGTTGTCTATCTGGAGTATTGTATTTTCAGTTATAAGCGTATCATGTAAGTTATGTGCCATAATACAACTCAACCAAACTACAAATAGGAAACTGTCATTAGGGAAACAGTGAACAAGGGGTCCAGAAGAAAATCTGAATAGGGGAAATTCTTTGGTGGGAAAAATTTACGAAGGGAAATGTACGGTTTGGGAAAAGTTGTAGTAAGAGAGGTGTGGATAGGTAAACTGTCACAGATGCAGTTATCTGGAACATCTGTGTGAAAAACTTATCCATTACATGGTGAGACCGTCATTCGGGGAATTTGGCCGGGTTTCGAAACAAACTGTGGGGTGAAAGTAGGGTGGAGTGAGCTTGGGGAGGTGGGAAGCATTTATGGGGGGGGGGGGGGTCGAGAAACTTTCAATGGAGAAAATGCTCCGTCAAAAACAGTTACTAGCGTAGGAGTCTACCAGCAGGTGAGACACACGATTGGGTAACTGTACTAGGAAGATGTCCGACAGGGTAACTTTTAGTAGTGTGATGCCCGGCTGGTTAAGTTTTACTATGCAGATGTCCGATGAGATAACTTTTAGTAGGGCGATGTCCGATGGGATAACTTTTAGCGGGGAGATGTCTGATGGGTAACTTTAACCAGGGAAATGTCGGATAGGATAACTTTTAGTGAGGAGAGTTAACTAGAGTTATGTCCGATGGAATAACTTTTAGTAGGGAGATGTGTGATAGGGTAACTTTTACCAGGGAGAGGTCCGACGGGATAACTTTTAGTAGGGAGAGGTACTACGGGGTAACTTTTAGTAGGGAAATGTCCGATGAGATAACTTTTAGTAGGGAGATGTCCAATGGGATAACTTTTACTTGGGAGCTAGATGTCCGATGAGATAACTTTTAGTAGGGAGATGTCGGATGGGATAACTTTTTAGTAGGGAGATGTCGGATGGGATAACTTTTAGTAGGTAGATGTCGGATGGAGTAACTTTTAGTAAGGAGATGTCGGATGGGATAACGTTTAATAGGGAGATGTCGGATGGGATAACTTTTACTAGATAGATGTCCGCTGGATTAACTTTTAGTAGGGAGATGTCCGATGGGATAACTATCAGTAGGTAGATGTCCGATGGAGTAACTTACAGTAGGGAGATGTCCGATAGGATAACTTTTAGTAGGTAAATGTCCGATGGAGTAACTTTCAATAGGGAGATGTCCGATGGGATAAGTTTTAGTAGGGAGATGTCCGATGGGATAACTTTTAGTAGGTAGATGTCCGATGGAGTAACTTTTAGTAGGGAGATGTTTGATGGGGTAAGTTTTAGTAGGGAGATGTACGATGGGGTAACTTTTAGTAGGGAAATATCTGATGGCGTAAATTTTAAAAAGGAGACATCCAATGAAGTAAATTAAATTAAACTTTTCGAAGAAGATGTACGATGGAGTAACCTTTACTGGAGAGATGTCCGATGGGATAAATTTTAATAGAGAGATATGCTATGGCGTAATTTTTATTAGGGACATGTCTGATAGGATAACTTTTAGTAGGGCGTTATCGGATGGGGTAACTTTTATACACTGGGTAGATATCCGGTGGGGTAACGTTTAGTAGTGAGATGTCAAATGGGGTAAGATTTAATAGTGAGATGTACGATGGGGTAACTTTTAGTAGGGATTTGTCCGATGGCGTAAATTTTAAAAAGGAGACATCCAATGAAGTAGCTTTTAATTAGTAGGTAGATATCCGATGGGGTAAGTTTTAATAGTGAGATGTCCGATGGGGCAACTTTTAAAATGGAAATATCCTATGGTGTAAGATTTAATGGTGAGATACCCAATGGGGTAACTTTTAGTGGGGGGATGTACGGTCGGGAGAAAGTCAGTAGAGGACACAGTCAGGTGGGAAACCTGTCATGGGGAAGTGGTCTGGTGGGGAAACTATCAGTGGGGAGGTGGTCTGGTCTGTCGATGGGGGAAGTGGCCTTACGGGGAGCACAAGATTGTTTTTATGTGGTACTTTTCTCTGCAGTACCTCGTAGGGCACTGGGGTAGTGGTCTCGTTGAGAAACTGAGATGGGTAAGTGGTTTGGAGGGGAACATGTCAGCGCGGAAGTGGTCTGGTGGGGAAAGTGTCATTGGGGAAGTATTCTGGTGGGGAAAATGTCAGTGCGGAATGGGTTTGGTGGGGAAAATGTCAGTGTGGAAGTGGTCTGGTGGGGAAAATGTCAGTGCGGAAGTGGTCAGGTGGGGAAAATGTCAGTGTGGAAGTGGTCTGGTGGGGAAAATGTCTGTGCGGAAGTGGTCTGGTCTGTTAATGGGGGAAGTGGCTTGATGGGTAACACAAGATTGTTTTTAATTTAATTTTAATTTTTAAATTAATTCTTTTTTTATTTAATGAGGATTTCTCACAGCTTAATGGCTACTACGGAGATCTCCTCAAAGCAACAATTAACAACATAATAAATAACGAAGTACATACATATAAATGTGAGAATAGATATTTCAGATATAAGTTGAAATAAATTAATTATTATTTACAATGTTAACATCGTTATTACCATTACCATGGTCATAAAATCTTTCTGTATCATTGATAAATTTATGCACACATTGAAAAACAAGTTTATTATCTTCGTAATTTAAATCTTTAGAGCCAAACAAAAGTATATTACATATATATGATGAACATTGTGGAATAAAAACAGAATAATTTACACTGGGTGAAATAATTTGTGTGAGAGTATGTAGCATGTGCTTCCTATGGGTGGTAAATTGAGAGCAAATTAAAAAATAATGATTTTGTTTTGGAAGTGTTCTGTGGGGGAACTGTCAGTGGGGAAGTGTTCTGTGGGGGAAACTGTCAGTGGGGAAGTGTTCAGTCGGAAAAACTGTCATGGGGAACTAGTCTGGTGGGGAAAGTGTGAGTGGGGAAGTGTTCTGTCGGGGAAAGTGTGAGTGGGGAAGTGGTCTGGTGGGGAAACTGTCAGTGGGGAAGTTGTCTGGTCGGGAAACTGTCAGTGGGGAAGTTGTCTGGTCGGGAATGGGGGAGTGGTCTGGTGAGAGAACTCTTAGTGGGGAAACTGTCAGCGTGCAAGTGGTCTGGTGAGGAACTGTCAGCGTGCAAGTGGTCTGGTGAAGAAACTGTCAGCGTACAAGTGATCTGGTGGGGAAACTGTCAGCGTGCGAGTGGTCTGGTGGGGAAACTGTCATTGAGGGAAAGGGGCCTGGTGGGGAACACCAGATTTTTTTTATCTTCAACTTTTCTCAGTTGGAAACTGTCAGGGGGGAAATGGCATGGTGGGGAAACTGTCAGCGTGGAAGTAGTCTGGTGGGGAAACTGTCAGTGGGGTGGGCGGGAAGCGGCCTGATGTTTTTCATCTTTAACTTTTCTCTGCAGTGCCTCGCAGGTTGAATCCGACATGGCCCAATGACCATAAATCAAGCAATCAGTCACGTGGGGTCGCTCGATACTCATCCAACTTTACGCATGTTTTATTGGAGAAAAACACACATCCATTACAACGGGTAGGTTGTTAGTTTTTATAAGAGGTTATCTTTCTTGTTTAGGAAATGTATCCATTCCCCCTGTTATTATTATGATGACATTGAAATGATAATAGCTCAGATGTAATGGTTGGAGAACTAACTGTAATGGTCACGCCGGGATTTGAACTCGGATCTTCTGATCTTAAATCCAGCACTCTGCGAGTGACTGAGCTGAATGATAATTCCCAATTCCTACTGGTAGTACAAGCAATCAAAAGATGCTCCCTTAGCTACAAGAGGTCACTGAGCACAGAGGATCATATGGGAAGACTTCAGTACATTCAACTGATATCTGGAGTATGCAGGTCGAGTCCAAAAGTGGCGTATGGATCATGTACTCATTTGTTTTCTTTATCAAATACATAAATAAATTAATTAATTATTAAAAATTTTATTTACTTTACTCTTCAGCTTCGACTGGTTGAGCGAGACTACTTTGAGGGCGCTCGAATACTCGGTCACCCTCGGCCCAAACCTGGTAAGCACTTAACCAACCTTGTATCCTTCCTGTACAGTAAACTGCTGCTGTTGTGTACAACCACTGTGTATATTTGTAACACCACTATGTATCTGTGTGGCACCACCATGTATATGTGTAGCACCACGATGTATATATGTGGCACCACTATGCATATGGGTAACACCACGATGTATGTATGTGGCACCACTATGTATATGAGTGGCACCACTATGTATATGTGTGGCGCCACGATGTATACGTGTAGCACCACTATGTATACGTGTAGCACCACTATGTATATGTGTAGCACACTATGTATATGTGTAACACCACTATGTATCTGTGTGGCACAACTATGTATATGTGTAACACACGATGTATGTATGTGGCACCACGATGTATATGTGTCTCACCACTATGTATATGTGTAGCGCCACGATGTATACGTGTAGCACCACTGTGTATGTGGCACCACGATGTATATGTGTGGCGCCACTATATATATGTGTGGCACCACGATATATGTGTGTAGCGCCACGATGTATACGTGTAGCACCACGATGTATATGTGTAGCGCCACTATGTATATGTGTTTCACCACTCTGTATATAATGTAGCACCACTATATATATGTATAGCACCACTATGTATATGTGTAGCACCACTGTGTATATGTGTTTCACCACTATGTATATGTACTGCACAATTATGTATACGTGTGACACCGTGTATATGTGTTGCACACAATGCATATGTGTAGCACCACTATATATATGTCTAGCACCACTATGTATATGTGTAGCACCACGATGTATATGTGTAGCACCACTACATATATGTCTAGCACCACTATGTGTATGCGTTTCACCACTATGTATATGTGTAGCACCACTATATATATATATGTCTAGCACCATTATGTATATGTGTAGCACCACTATGTATATGTGTTTCACCACTATGTATATGTGGTTGCACAATTATGTATACGTGTGATACCGTGTATATGTGTTACACCACCATTCATATGTGTAGCACCACTATATATATATATATATGTCTAGCGCCACTATGTATATGTGTAGCACCACGATGTATATGTGTAGCACCACTACATATATGTCTAGCACCACTATGTGTATGTGTTGCACCACTATGTATATGTGTAGAACCACTATATATATGTGTAGCACCACGATGTATATATGTATATGTGTAGCACCACTACGTATATGTGTAGTACCACTATAAATATGTGTAGCACCACGATGTATATGGCTACAAGCACTGTAACTACGCAAACCAAGTTTACTAAAATTGTGTATAACGCCCACCACCAAAATAAAGATCTTGTTTTCTCTTTAATTAAACAAAATGGAATTAAAGAAAAGTAGACCATGTCTCTTCTTAAAATTCAAACAGGCATCTAATTTAGATGCCTGGAAACAATCTGTTTTTGAATTAAATTTTCGCCTGAAGGTGAAAACTAATTTGTTACAGGTGCAACAGCCAATCTGGCCTTTTTGTCAGGCTTTTCACAGCCTGTTTCTCTTAACACGCCTATATTCAGCTTTCTGTAAAATGAGTCATATTTACCACCAGAATTGCCTTTTATCAGTGAGTTATAACACATCTGTCTGTTGGACGCCCATTTTAATACAAATAAAATGCAGATAGCCTCACTTTTATTCCTAACCTATATAACGCAATAAGCTTGTTTTAGACACAAAGACTCCATTGCCTCGGGTGACGTCATAATTATTCAAGAACAAGTGGTGTCGAAAACAAGTTTATGGGGTTTAACATTATGAATTAGAGAAAAGTATTAGAGAAAACTGCATTGTCCTTGCAATAACATAAACGTGTTAATGTGCAGAGCCTGTGGTATATTGGTAGGACTAAGACTGGAGAATTTTTGGTGACAAATTTTGATTTACAGCAGGCGACATCTCCTCACCCCCACTCTTTCCTTGATAAATATTGTCTGGAATTTTACGCAACACTCTAGACCGCTTTACTTATGCGACGCCAGCCAGCAGTATGGTGGGAGGAAACCCACGACCATCCATAGGCTACTGGAAGACATTTCTGCGTATGACTGGAAAGGAAGCCAGCATGGACGGACTCATGCTCTCACCAACCAATAGCGTTGGTGAGAGGCTTCTGGCTCATTCTGCTACGCTAGCACGTTAACCACTTGGCCACGGGGGCCCAACCATACTCTCATTCTCGAAATGTATTGTTTTAGATAAATTTGCTACATGTTTTGTTGTCCTCTTTGTCGATGGATCTCACTGTCCCAGATGGTTCAAGCGCTTGCTCTTTGCGACCGTCATGACCTTGACCAGTCCATACTCCTTACAGCGCATGCGCCGTTCGCTACGTGCACTTTTTGAACAACGCCGACGTAACTGGGGTCATGGTGAGGAGGCAGGAAGTGATGTCAGAAAACGCAAAAATAATACTCCATACACATGCATTCTTTTTAATGTGTAAAGTATATGTAAAGTGAGGCTAAGCCTAAACATGCCTACATCACACAAACTTCAAGTGTCAAGCGTGTGATGTAGAGCAGTGATGTAAGGCCAACGTACCGAACGGCTCGTGTGCTGTAAGAAGAATTGTTTGAAGCCAGCTCTCGTTGTTTCGGAGGCGGCTTTAAAGGCAAAGATCACACTAGCATGTCATATGAAAGACCATTAAATATTGATTTATTTTTTTAGAATATTTTTCTACCTAGTAAAATGCATGTAAAACTTAGGATTCTATACTGTGGCCTTTTCTGACCATATTGGGACTAATGATGTCACGTTCTCTTTTTACCACTTTACACACATAGATTACTAGATTTTATCATTCAAAATGCATCCTTGTTTAGAGCTATAAATGCAGTCCACAAATGGACCTTGAAACGAACTATTTCAGGTTAAAATTACTGTGATGTCACCAATACCCTCTGGGGTCCCGAGAGGCCACCACAGAATCCCATGTTTTCGTTGCATTTTAGTCAGTTAGAAACATTCTAAAAAAAATAAATCAAACTATTTTCCCAGACAGTGTTTGATGGTCTTTCATCTGACAAATGCTTTATTTTAGTGTTTTCTTTGCCATTAATTCATGAGGCTTGTCAGTTATCTCCCGAAGATCGGCGAGTTACACCGGGCATTTCTAGGCCATCTTCCCATAAACCTGGCAGCCGTCATAAAAGAGAAAAATTCTTACACCCGGCGTTAAACACCAAGCAATCAATCAATCGATCAATCAGTCTGTGTCAGTCTTTTATTCCCGCTGTATTTTGTTCTTGTTGTTTCAGTGTTTCTAACCATTGGCATTCCGACGATGAAGCGTCCAAACCAGACATATTTGTGGATGTGCCTCGATTCCCTTTTCAGCAACAGCGATGAAACGGACAAAAACGACATGGTCATTGTAATTTTGTTGTCCGATCCCGACCCGGCTTTTCGTGAGAATGTAACAGCCAATATATCGGCTCGCTACAAACCCCACCTAAACTCGGGCTTGGTACAGGTGATCCAGGTCGCACCTAACTATTACCCTGATCTCATGCGCCTGGCGAGAACGTACAGTCAACCATTAATACGGGTACGATGGCGTTCCAAACAGAACATCGATTATGCCTTCTTGATGAAATACAGCGTGAATATCTCACGATACTACCTGCAACTCGAGGATGACGTCACTACCGTCCCCGGCTTCTTGCATAAAATCAAAGCCACCGTGGCACCTGTGGAGAGATTCGCAAGTCTGGCATTTTCCTCTCTAGGTTTTATAGGTAAACTCTTCCACAATAGTGACCTCTACAAACTAGCCGACCTTACTGACGGTGTTTTACGCGGTACATCCAAATGACATCTTGCTTGACCATTTCAACCACCTGCTTTTGCAAAAGCATCAACGCGTTATGAAACCCACCCTTTTCCAGCACCATGGGTATCATTCGTCACTTATAACTCGGTTATCACCGGAAAAGGATCCTTTTTTTGAAGGGGAGCAGCAAGGCTTTCAAAGTTCGCTAACACAAAAAGAAACGAAAATCAGTCATCGTGAGACAAATCAAAACCTCAGAGACGTTCCAAAGCCCAATGATGGGGAGAAAGGTCAAAGCCCCAAAGACGTTCCAAAACCCAATGGTGGGAAGAAAGGTCAAATCGCCGAGGACGTTCCAAAACCCAGTGATGGGGAGAAAACTCAAAACCCCAAAGACGTTCCAAAACCCAATGGTGGGGGGAAAGGTCAAAGCCCCAAAGACGTTTCAAAGCCCAATGGTGGGGAGAAAGGTCAAATTCCAAAGACGTTTTAAAACCCAATGGTGGAGCGAAAGGTCAAAGTCCCAAAGACATTTTAAAACCCAATGGTGGGGAGAAAGGTCAAAGCCCAAAAGACGTTCCAAACCCCAATGGTGGGGAGAAAGGTCAAAGCCCCAAAGACGTTCCATTTTGAGTGTTCGATTTAGTGGAGGGAAGGAGGTGCGGGACGTATGACGGGAGCAGGAAGGGGGGGGGGGGATGGGATTTAAGCCGTCTTTAATGCAGACCTAGAATCAAACACATTGTAGCAAAATGATGTAAATTTCATTGTGGACTGATTGGTGGATATAACTACCGTATTTTGGTAGTGATCATATTTATACTTGGTAGAGCGATAACAAATGTAACCCTTTTTTATTGAACTAAGACGACACCTGATCATTTTTGCTTGTGACGGATAGAGCAGACAGAGTTGTTGTGTATTTATTTACTTTCATTCCATTTGTACATTTATTCCTGTCAAAAGTCATGAACGAAACACAAAGTTTCCCAGACCATATGGAATTTTGTCCACTTTATGAATCTGGGTGTTGTAAGAGACAATTGTTACATATATGCCTATCACTCGTCGACTATAATGGATGATCCTGGTCAATAATATGCCAGACAAATTTCCAAACCAACATCCAACACAACATACTACCAAAGAACATACCATCATGAGAAGCAGTAAAAAGTTTTCATTGATGCCGGGAATACATAAAATAATATTTTAGGAATATTAATAATTACTAATATTAAGTTTATATATCCACAAGACGTTCCGCCAGTTGAGATTCCTAACCACATCAATTGTAGAAATTTGCCAAAACACGCAGCAGCAGCTGGCGAATAGTCTGCCCTCAGCCGAACGGTGAGAGTTGGGATCGAACACATGACCTCATGGGGCAGGGCGTGATTGTCGCTGTTAGCGTTCGGGGTCAGCACGTCCCAATGCATGTATATAAACAGCTGTGTATACATATACTATCACGTGATAGCAATTACACCCCCTCCCCCACCTCCTACAGAGAGCTAGCGTATACTCAGGCTTAATCTTATCCATAACTAGGAAGTGACTTTTGGCAATTACGTCCTTTTTTCGACAAAATTATAGCTGTTTTTGTGCTGCTGTGCACTTTGACGTACATGTAGCTATTGTTCACAAGGCAGACACAAGTAGAGTATATGCATTTATATAGCTCAAGCTAGTTTCCTATCAATTCGTACGTGGGAATGCCTTTCAGCAACCTGCAAATGGTTTCTCCTCGGCTCTGCCTAGTTTCCTCCTTCTGTTATGCTGTCCGCGGACATACAAATGGAAATATTCTTGAGTATGGCATAAAAATTTACCCAAACTTAAATAAATAAATAAATAAATAAATAAATCAGTACATATATTGTCAAAACAATTGTTTTGTTTGCTCTCCTTTATCAAAATCATGGTTTCATTTTATTCCGATGCATATGTTAGTGAGAGAAACAAAAAGCAAGAAAATTGTATATATTTTCTTCTTTATTTAAAAAACAATGATGATCATATTTCAGCCTGTTTTCTTCTTTTTGGCCTTCATCTTCAAAGTGACGACAAAAGCACCTGGACAAGAAAAAGTTAACAGAAATAATTTGCTATCAATAGATACATACAGCTCACTCAACAAGTCTTGTCAATGTTGTAACATTTATATACTCCCATGTCCCCACATCCACTTTTTTTTTTCATTTTTATCATACAAGAACATGAGATCTAAAAAATGTCAAAACAGGAAGCAGTTTTTATTTATTTATTTATTTATTTGATTGATGTTTTTTCACACCCAGCATTATGCTGGGAGGAAACCAGGCAGAACCAGGGGAAACTCATGACCATCTGCAGGTTGCTGTCAGACTTTCTCACAAATGAAGCCAACATGAGCTGGATTTGAACTCACAGGGACTGCATTGGTAGGAGGCTTCTGGGTCATTACCCTGTGCTGGTGTGCTAACCTCCTATGCCATGGAGGCCCCCGAAGCAGTTTTGATGCGTGAAGAGCTATACAGAACCACTGTTTTATGGATAACACTGAAACTTCATTAACTAAGACTCCATGCCTCTGGGCGTCATTAAAGGATGAATGAGTCCACAATGAGAAAGCATGAATTCCCAAAACAATGTTTAACATTAACCAACAAAGAACTAAGAAATCATATAAACTACTGAATTTACTGGATGGGAATCACACAAAGAGAAGCAGTCAACAGATTTTCACTGATGTTGGAAAGACGCATGGAATGTTCCAGGAGAATGAATGAAATCAAGATCCAAAATGTGAACCATGCCAGAATACGGAATTGTTGATAATCTTAATATATATCTCAGTTGAGCTTTGACTGCAACTATTCTTATATCCAACATGGCGATCTAGGCTGACAATGATCATGATTATAGCATGACCAAGCAAGTACGACTAATCTATCATCCAAGAAGGTAGAGGGGTACAAGGTGAGTTAAATTCAGCAAAATCTACCCCGAGGGATCAAAATCATGATATACAATCATGATACCAATGGTCATGAATCCAATCTCAAAACCACATCTATTACATTCATCTCAGATGACGACAGGGTGCATTTGCCAAAACTATCAAATCATGGTTAAAAACTCACCTATGCAAACAAGGGCAATAACTCCTGCTATCAACGGCAAACTGAGTGCATATGTTCTTGGCAGGAAAAATCTGTGAATGTCTTGATTCTCATCAACAAAAGGCTGGAAGACAAATAACAAATATGAAATTTTAAAAATAAATAACACAGGAAGAAATAATTCCTTCTAATTGAGCATATAAATCAATCATTATTTGTCTTCAACACATAGCTTTTGTGCTCATTTATAACAAACTAATACACAAATGACAATACTCAAAAAAATGCATGAAGGAATGAATGGATTTATTTGATTGGTTTTTTACGCCGCACTCAAGAATATTTCACTTATACGACGGCAGCCAGCATTATGGTGGGAGGAAACCGGGCAGAGCCCGGGGGAAACCCACAACCATCCGCAGGTTGCTGACACACTTTCACACTTACAGTTGGAGAGGAAGACAGCATGAGCTGGACTTGAACTCACAGCGACCCCATTGGTGAGAGGCTTCTGGGTCATTACGCTGCACTAGTGTGCTAACCAACTGACCCACAGCGGCCCCTTGAATGAATGGATGATTATGGCTAAACACAATTTTAGCAATATTGACGTCCCATTGTGATGAGAACAATCTTAAAAACAAAGAAAAAATGTTAACATTATACCCCATCTGAAAGATCTGGCTTTGCCCTTTACAAATCTATAGTGGTATGTAGGTGTATGCAATACAATTTTTCTAATATCACTTGAATAATGAAAAAAAGGGTTTACGCTCGCATGTTGGACTGGAGGCAGCAATATTTGGTGTATTTCAAGTTTATTATAGTCGACTATAAATTAATAGATATCCAGGCAAAGTTACATGTGTGTCAGTAGTTGTTGAATTAATTGGCTACTTCCATATATGGTCAGGTTGTTGCCTGATATAAAAATGGCCCCTCACTAGAGACTGATCCAAACAGGCTTTTTTATGGGGTACCAAATTATGTTGATTGTTGTAAGAAAATCACAGAAAATTATCTCAATTATATTTAACAAGAGAAAAGTCAGACACTTCATATTTATATTTATTTATTTGATTGGTGTTTTACGCCGTACTCAAGAATATTTCACTTATGCAACGGCGGCCAGCATTATGGTGGGAGGAAACCGGGCAGAGCCCGGGCGAAACCCACGACCATCCGCAGGTTACTGGCAGACCTTCTCACTTACGGTCGGAGAGGAAGCCAGCATGAGCTTGACTTGAATTCACAGTGACTTCTGGGTCATAACGCAGCGCTAGCGCGCTAACCAACTGAGCCACAGAGGCCCCCTGTGAGCCACGGAGGCCCCCCTGTGAGTCACGGAGGCCCCCTGTGAGCCATGGAGGCCCCCTGTGAGCCACGGAGGCCCCCTGTGAGCCACAAGGCCCCCTGTGAGCCACGGAGGCCCCCTGTGAGCCACGGAGGCCCCCTGTCAGACAGTTCAAATGAAATATTATTATAAATGCATGTGGAATATTAGACAACCGATATATTTATTTATTTATTTGATTGGTGTTTTATACCATACTCAAGAATATTTCACTTATATGACTGCGGCCAGCATTATTATGGGAGGAAACCTTTCAGAACCAGAGGTAAACCCACGACCATCCATAGGATGCTGGAAGACCCTCCCACACATGGCCATCACATAATGTATATTTTTGTTTGAAACACCTTACCAGTATAATGACCCACAGAGTGTAGTAAGTGAAGATCAGTCCAGCAAAGGTTACTAGACCATACCCAACAACCTGGTCTCCGCAAACCTGCCAAACACAGAACATTACACAGTTTTCAAATGCCAATCCACGGGCAAAGTTATATATGTGCATTTACTGGAGAATGCTTTATTTAATTTTTCTCAATGAGGTTCTTCATCATCTTCAAGAACATTTTACTTTTATGGCGGCAGGCAGACAGGTTATCATGCTTGGAAATCAACACCTTTTGCCAGCTAATGAGAAACAATACGGAGGCTTGGCCTAAAGACCAAGACAGGCATAGTGCCATCTGGATGCTCTATAAGGGAAGGAAACTCAGTAGGCTATACCATCATTGTTTCTCAATGACATAATTTTATTTATTTATTATTTTGGTATTTTACACTGTGCTCAAGAATATGTCACTTATATGACGGTGGCCTGCAGAAACCTATGGGAGGAAACGGGCAGAGTCCAGAGGAACCACCCACAATCCGCAGGTTACTGGCAAACCTTCCTATGTACGGACGGAGAGGAAAACAACAGGAGTTAGACTTGAATTCATAGCAACTGCATGTGAGAGGCTCCTATGTCACTGTACTGTGCTGACATCAATAGCATAATGATACCAGAGTCCTTAGTGAGGGTCCCTAGTGTGCTCCTAAATGAGGATTCTGAGTTAGAGTTACAAGTAAGGGTCCCTAGAGAGGGTCCCAAGTGAGCAATCAACCAGTGAACAATTTATATTAGTCTGGTTAGTCTGAGATTACCCTGGCATTACTGCAAAATTTTCTTTGGCCATGGATGACCCCAAACCAAAGTCAGAGCCTGCTCCATTTAATAGCCTGATGTATATAGTTGCCATTGCAGTGTATCACAGTGTTTGTGACAAAAATTATCTGTCAAATAAATCTACACAGCCTTAAGTTTGCAGACTCTTATGTTCTTTATCTTTTTTTTTTTGTCTGTCGATTTATCTTAAGCACAACGTCGATCCTTGGTGAGGCTCACAGGGAATAGCTGTACTGACAGCGACATATTTGATAAGGGCAGGTCACTACATTAGGTTTTAACATTGGTTTTGGGCCTTCTTTGGCCAAACCAAATTTTGCCAAACCAAGACGTCTCAGACTATAGCTTGGTTTACATTAAAATTAATGCAAGATATGATGGATGGATCCCACACAACTGCTGTCCAACCAACAAACTTCTCATGAGAATGGCATTTTTCATGTCCTGTTTGGTGAAAGCAAAATGGGATCCAAATGGATCGAAGTCCGAAGTGGGGAATATTACATTATTTTAGCCATGCTGAACATCAAACCCGGCTTGGGTCATATAAAGATTTTAAAAATAGTACTTGCATGTTGTCTCGCTTGGCGCTTAGCACTGAGAGGTTAGAGCAAGGAAACAGGACTGGTCGACCTGGTATCAGTATAATGTGAATGAGTGGAGCGTCATGCCTGGTGTATTTGGCATGTTACTTCAGGGGCGGCAGCACTTTAGCGGCGTAGACTCGCCCTACCACAAGAAGACATACACATAATGACTTCTCGTCGTCATATATGACTGAAAAAATGTTAAGTACGATGTAAAACCCCAAGCATACATACATACATACATACATGCATACAAACGACTCAAGCTTGCACAGAGTATGGCAAATAGATCATGAACAAGTGTATTTAGACCTGAAAGGTACTACCGTAACTCGGACATAATGAAAATACATGCAAGCGGTTGAAGCGTGAAGAGTGTAGGCCTACGTAAAGATTGCATTCATTGTATTATGATATCCGATTCAAATCAAAAGATTACCAGTACATCAAATGCACAAATGATTTCCAATTCCTGTATCTTCATCTCATTAAAATTATAAAAGCTAGTCTCTTACCATGTTCATCTACAAACCTACGAGGAGATGGGCTGGGAGAGGCTGCAATTTTTTGTTGACCACTCCACGTCAACAGCCAAATAGGCTTTAACACCGGTGATTCTATTGGCTAGTGTATTTAGAACGACCAATAGGAATGCTTGTTTCACTTCTGGCAGGCAATAACACAACCCACGTGTGACACAGAAAACTTTTGTAATTTGTAAAATCTATAGAAGTGTAACTTGCAATTTATTTATTACACACACGACAGCAGAGGTTAAGCTGTTAGGGGCGATACATCTGCTCCCTGTGACCATTGTAATTGCCACAAAGCGGTTGTAGTAACGCGGAGAGGTAGAAATCGGATGTTGTTTCGAATGGACAACAACAACAACAGCTGAACAACCTGTAGCACCACACCATCAAAGCCAAGGGTACTTTGAGTCCAGAGGAACGGTGAAAATCTCGTTTATGTTTTAGATGGCAACTTCCAGAGATCAGTGCGGTAAATTATAGGAGCAAATTTACTAGTTTGTGACTAAAGACCATGTGTCATCTTTTCATACAACTTGAACCATGAAAAGAGAAGAAAAGTTAAACTTGTCAGAAGTGATATTCATAGTAGCTTATCCAGTCTACCTGGTCTAGCCCACCAGCATCTGAGGCCAGGTGCCAAAGGCTCTACCTGTACCCGACCACGTGGTCTTTTCTTTTTTTGATGCTGGTTATGTCAGGAGGCCAGTGCACCGAAAAAGAGGAGATAGTTGACAAAGTTTATCACAAATTTATGGTTACAGAATGTGATCTGAAGCGAAATGTACTGTTAGTTACACGGGAAGTACACTATTCTACATATACACAATACTGGTTTTTAATTTTCACCAGGTTTTTGTCACAAATGTACAACCTATTCATAGGGTTGAAGTTATGTTATAGCTGCTCTGAGCCAGTCTTCAGCACGCTCTTTTGGTGACGTGACGACAGTACTGGAGGTGAAAACAAAGTGAACTTAACCCAGGCGAGATGGGCCTTTTAGCATTTTCGCATGAATAATGAAAAATATAGCTTTTAGATAAGAATTTTTCTGGAGAAGTAAGGTGATCAACATGTGCCTAACCTTCAAGGATGATAGTTTCATTGGCCTTTAGTGCTTTAAACTTCAGAAATCGACAAAAATCAGCATTTCAGCCATTTTGCTCCATGTTAAGGGCGGATGTTGAAAGATACATGTATGAATTGGATCTCATTTGAGCTGTTTATGAGAATTCTAATATGCAGATGATATTGATTGACTTAGGCACCATAGTCAAGAATGTTTCACTAATGCAGTGGCAGTAAGTTTTTGGATGAATAAAGAAACTGCATGGAGTTAGTCACCAGTGTAAAACCCCCAATCATTGACAACTCACTGATGGTCTTTTCCACATGTCTGCACGTCTGGCTAACATAATACTGCACAATTTGTCTCATGAGCTGTTGACAGCTTATTATTTCCGAGGACCCCAAGCATGATAGTGTCAGAGCAGTGTAATCTAAAAGTCCCTGTGCAAACCATGCAAATAGAGACAGGTGCTCTAAATTAAGATTAAAGTGTTATTTTGGTCTCATGATAGAGAGGATGTTTGTGATATCAGGTTCAGTAGATCTGCCAAAGATGTTATGTTTTTTGCTGGGATTTTTTCACCTGTGAGATCCATGACTACTTGCATGTACCAGGTATGCCTCTTTTCAGCATAGGCAATGAGGTGAGAACTTCAACTTACCAGAATGTTTCTACACCTGCCAAATTATTGTTATTTTGTAGGAGTGATGGACGATTATTTTGATAATGACTACTCTGATGAGGACTTTGAGATCTCCGGCCCTTGCCCTATGACTTCTAATTCCAATCCAGAGACCATGAAGGTACCATTGAACAGCATCAAGGACAAAACCATGCATGAAGTGTCTGAGAGCTGGCTACAATCTCTGCAGGATCATCCATTGGTAGAGGATGATGCACAAGTATTAAAACACCTGTTAGATAAGTTGCAGGCACTTTGGGGAAATGAGAAAACTCGCAAAACTGAATTCTCCAGAAAGCTATGTAATTTCCTGTTGTCTGCGGTTAATCCATTTTCCGCAACCTTATTTTTAATAGATAGCTGTAAGGACTTCAAAACTGGGAAGACAACTACAACAGCCTTTGGAGTTCTAAAAGAGTTTGAAAAATGGCTGCAAACACAAGGGTCCAAGCTGGAGAGGTTTGAGACTCTTGATCAGGCCACAAGGAAGTATGCGTTTCATTTAGCCACAAAATACCACACCAATTTCCTTGAGCTGTTTGTGAAGGCATTTGACCTGAGGCATGCAGGCAATGAGTATTGTCTGCCAAGAATCCAGGAATTAATTGACAACCAGAAGTACAAGGAGGTAAGGTTTGTGTTCAGTTGTTGACTAAAACTGATAGTGATATTCTACCTAATTTATTTCCATTAGTTGGAAAGATTTTACTCTTTCATGTGGACTTCTGTTTCTTTGTTTGCAACATTTCATCAGTGAATGTGGTCATTAATTTGTTCAGCAGGAAAGCTGGTTGAAACGTGAAGTATGGTACTATGCATAGATAACATGTTGTCGTATGTCATTATGCGACAATTAATAAAGTCACATTTTTTGAAACATATCCATCTATATGAGAGAGAGTTAAGCATAAAGACAGCCATGTCTCAGTTTGTCATCATAAGGACATCATATTGCCCAAATTTTGTGTCCTGTATACTTAGCAAAGGTTGGCTGTTTTCTGTTTTGCTTATGTTCATGTATTTATTCATTAGAATAGTGTTTTATACCTGATTTAAGAATCTTTTACTTATATGACGCGGCTAGCACTATGGTGCAAGGGGAAACCCATGACCATCCTCAGGTTGCTGTCAGACCTTCTCACGTACGATCGAAGAGGAAACCGGCATGAGCTGGACTCACAGGAATAGCATCGTTAAGAGGCTTCTGGGTGATTGTGCTGCACTAAACACACTAAACTCTAGGCCACAGAGGCCCTGTATACATGTAATTTAACTTAACTCGTTGGTCAATTTTGTGACTTGTCATATTTAGTTTTAGAACTGTTGCCAGCTGACAAATCAAATCAGTAAATGTATGGATATGTTTTGTTTGGGATAAGCTTGGGATTGTCATGTTCTGTTTTAGGCTGCTGTGTGTGCCTCAAGGCTAGGACTTCAACACCACTTTACACTACGTCAGGTAAGACTCTCGCAAACAGATGACTCTTTTCTTCACAAAAGCACACTTCTGTTTTCCTCTCAAAAACAAGCCTCTCTTTTATTTTCAAGAACACAGTTGCCTTCCCCAACCGTTCAACTTGCCTTCCCCTACCATTCGATTGGCCTTCCCATACCATTTGACTGGCCTTCCCTTACCATTCCACTGGCCTTCCCCTACCATTCCATTGGCCTTCCCCTATCATTCCACTGGCCTTTCCTACCATTTGACTGGCCTTCCCCTACCATTTGACTGGCCTCCCCCTACCATTCAACTGGTCTTCCCCTGCCATTCAACTGGTCTTCCCCTGCCATTTGAGTAGCCTTCCTCTACTATTCCACCGGCCTTCCCCTACCATTCAACTGGCCTTCCCCTGCCATTTGACTAGCCTTCCTCTACTGTTCCACTGGCCTTCCTCTACGATTCAACTGGCCTTCCCCTACCATTCGACTGGCCTTCCCCTCCCATTCGACTGGCCTTCCCCTGCAATTCCACTCTCCTTCTCCTACCATTCCACCGGCCTTCCCCTGCCATTCAACTGGTTTTCCCCTACCATTTGACTGGCCTTCCCCTACCATTCGACTGGCCTTTCTCTACCATTTGATTAGCCTTCCCCTATCATTCAACTGGCCTTCCCCTGCCATTTGAGTAGCCTTCCTCTACTATTCGACTGGCCTTCCCCTACCATTCAACTGGCCTTCCCCTACCATTTGACTAGCCTTCCTCTACTATTCCACTGGCCTTCCCCTACCATTCGACTGGCCTTCCCCTACCGTTCAATTTGCCTTCCCCTATCATTTAACTGGCCTTCTCCTACCATTCCACTGGCCTTCCCCTACAATTCCACTGGCCTTTCCTATCATTCCACTCTCCTTCTCCTACCATTCCACCGGCCTTCCCCTGCCATTCAACTGGCCTTCCCCTACCATTTGACTGGCCTTCCCCTACCATTCAACTGACCTTCCTCTACCATTTGACTAGCCTTCCCCTACCATTCAACTGGCCTTCCCCTGCCATTTGAGTAGCCTTCCTCTACTATTTGACTGGCCTTCCCCTACCATTCAACTGGCCTTCCCCTGCCATTTGACTAGCCTTCCTCTACTATTCGACTGGCCTTCCCCTACCATTCGACTGGCCTTCCCCTACCATTCGACTGGCCTTCCCCTACCGTTCAACTGGCCTTCCCCTACCATTTGACCAGCCTTCCCCTACCATTTGACTAGCCTTCCCCTACCATTCCACTGGCCTTCCCCTACCATTCAACTGGCCTTCCCCTACCATTCGACTGGCCTTCCCCTACCATTCGACTGGCCTTCCCCTACCATTCCACTGGCCTTCCCTAACCATTCCACAAATGCCACAGCATGTAAAGGTCACCATTAAAAATATGTTCATTTTGAGTAATCCATCCAACCTCCAAAAAGAAAAATCCCAACTTTTTTTTTTGTTGAGATTTTGATATTTTTTTTTAAAAAAAATCCCTTTCTTCTTTGCTAGCCAGAACAACAACAAAAAAAACCCATCCCATCTGACCTGTCACTTTTTGTTCAAATAGTGTCTGGTTACATCAAACAAAGAATTTTGAAGATGGCCTTAGATCATCTGAACAGCTGTCTTACAAAATGCTGCATGTGATGGATGTATTTCAGATTGTGTTACCGCTACTGTTACAAGATAAAGTTAATCTGATTGAGAGTTACGTGTATGGTCAGCCCTCGGAGCAGATGGCTCTCCTAAAACTGCTGGATCACCTGTGTGACAAGAGCACAGACCTCACCGAAGTTACCAGGTAAGCCAGTCTAGCAAAGAATTGTTAAGCGCAAAAATTTGTTAATTACAGTTTTATGAAGCTAAGTGACACAAACAGATCATTTTTAGCATCATTTTCATACTAATTATGTGCATAAACTCCACTAAAAAAGTGCTTTATTGGTTGAAAATGTTGAAGATTTACAGTAGCAGATTTACTTATTAAATAAAGGTTATTGGTTAACTCTGGTACCCTGTATGTACATGTGGTTTCCTCAATCCATAAAGCTGATTGGTGTCATGTAAGTGAAATATTCTTGATTGAGACTTTAAACCTCGGTCAAATGTATAAATATCAAATCTTTGTCTTTGTTATATACATGTACTTTCACCTGTTGTCTTTCAATACATTCTTACTCCCTATACTTTGTTATAATGTTTCTGAATTATTTTGTTGCATCATTTATGCTCCTGCTACCTGTAAGCCTGTGCTCCTCCTACCTGTAGGCCTGTGCTCCTGCTACATGTAAGCCTGTGCTCCTGCTACGTGTAGGCCTGTTTGTGTTGCATGTTACAGCTCCATGAAGAGTGATGTACCAAATATCCGTGGGGACAAGTTCCACTTCAAAATCCTCAGTAAGCTGGCAGTGAGGCTGATGAAACTGTATGGTATCCCTCCAGGTGAGTCACAGTATGAGTCAACTTTATTTATGTAAGGGAAAAGTTCCACTTCAAAATCCTCAGTAAGCTGGCTGTGATGCAGATGAAACTGTATGGTATCCCTCCTGGTGAGTCACAGTATGAGTTAACTTTATTTATGTAAGGGATAAGTTCCACTTCAAAATCCTCAGTAAGCTGGCTGTGATGCGGATGAAACTGTATGGTATCCCTTCTGGTGAGTCACAGTATGAGTCAGCTATATTCATGCAACGCATAAGTTCCACTTCAAAATCTTCAGTAAGCTGGCTGTGAGGCTGATGAAACTGTATGATCCCTCCTGGTGAGTCACAGTATGAGTCAGCTATATTCATGTAAGGGATAAGTTCCACTTCAAAATCCTCAGTAAGCTGGCTGTGATACGGATGAAACTGTATGGTATCCCTCCAGGTGAGTCACAGTATGAGTTAACTTTATTTATGTAAGGGATAAGTTCCACTTCAAAATCCTCAGTAAGCTGGCTGTGATGCGGATGAAACTGTATGGTATCCCTTCTGGTGAGTCACAGTATGAGTCAACTATATTCATGTAAGGGATAATTTCTACTTCAAAATCTTCAGTAAGCTGGCTGTGAGGCTGATGAAACTGTATGGTCCCTCCTGGTGAGTCACAGTAGGAGTCAACTGTATTCATGTAAGGGATAATTTCTACCTCAAAATCTTGAGTAAGCTGGCTGTGAAGTTGGTGAAACTATACAGTATCCCTCCTGGTGAGTCACAGTATGAGTCAATCTTCCTTTGTATATCATTTAGTATAAGTTCAGCTTGAAGTCCGTAACATTCTGACAGTGAGGTTGATGAAACTGTATAGTATTCCTTCTTCTAAGTCACAGTATGAGTCAGTCATTTTATGTATATCAGTCAGTACAAGTTTAGCTTGAAGTCCTTTCCAGTCTGACAGTGGAGTTGATGAAACTGTACGGTATCCCACCTTGTGAGTCACACTATGAGTCAGTCTTCCTATATATGTCTGTCAGTACAAGTTCAGCTTACTTCAGTAAGCTGGCTATAAAGTTGGTGAAACTGTACGGTATCCCACCTTGTGAGTCACAGTATGAGTCAGTCTATATATGTCTGTCAGTACAAGTTTAGTTGTGAAGCCCTTTCCAATCTGACAGTGAGTTTGATGAAACTGTACGGTATTCCTCCTGTTGAATCACTTGGTGAGTCGTTAGGACATGAATCCATTTGGAGTACAGCGAAAAACATAATCAAATGAATTTAAGTCAGTTCTGGGGATGAAACTCTGGGTGTCAGTTTTGGAAAGTACTCATTTGACAAAGGCCAGTGGTTTCCCCAATGCACTTAAGTTTCCTCTACCCATAAACCTGACACCTGTTGAACAAATAAAACTTAGTACAGCATTAAACACCAAAGGATTAAAGAGTGTGTTTCAACAATGCCAGTAGAAATGCATCTACTGCAGCATTGAACACCAATCAAATAAATAAAGTAAATAAACATTTGTGTATTTCAGAAAGCTGTCCAAACATCAATAATGCCAGAAATTTGGGAGCTCTGAGGTATTTGTTGTACAAGAAATATATTGAGGTTTGTATACATGCTCATGTGGATAACTTGACAGAGGCCAGGCTTTAACTAATATTTATTTATTTACTTGATGGATGTTTTACGCCGTACTCAAGAATATTTCACTTATATGATGGCGACCAGCATTATGGTGGGAGGAAACCGGGCAGAGCCCACGAGGAACCCATGACCATCCACAGGTTGCTGACAGACCTTCCCACATATGGCTGAAGAGGAAGCCAGCTTAAGCTGGACACGCTGTCGTGCTAAGCACCTTTGGCATAGAGGCCCCCAGATCTTATTATTAAGTTGACCCTCCGTGTCTCTGTATCTCAAATTTACCGTGACATGGTCGCCTTTGCTACCTTCGGAACAGAGCGGAACCAAAACATATCCGCCAGTGGTGATTTGTCGTGCTGTCTCTGCCATCATCATGTAACAGCTATCCCAGAATGCCTCAATTTCGGATGAATCTCCACCAGCATTTCTAGGAATTTCCCAAAAGGTGCATTCTGGGATTGTAATGATGGTGGGGTGGAGTATGACACTTTTTGGTAAAAGTTAAAAATTACTTGTACTGGTAATTGATATGTGACAGTAGAAATATATGTAGAAATTGTAATTTAGTCTGTAGAACAAATGTATATTTGTCTAATTGGAATGTGAGAATGAGATTATGCATGCTGTTATGGCAACGAAGTCATAGTGAGTTCTAATATAAAGTGGGTTGATGAATATAGAGTTAAATTCTGGATTTGTGTTTACAGAAATCTTTAGGGGATGAGAACTGGGAGGAATTAATCAAGGTGAGTGATTTACGGTGGAGAATGTTTGTTAAAGGATTAGTTTCCAGATTTAGATACTGGTCCTAATTATAAAGATTATAACCTGTTTAAACTGTATGTTACCAGTAGGGCTTCTGAGAAACGTAATTATGACTTTAAATCCACCAAAAACAACAGATCTGCTACCCTAGCCGATCTCCAGCCGGAGGGCGGTACGGCTCAGTGGGTGACGTCATAGATGGCCAACCCAAGTCTAGCCTGTATAACCTGGAATTCCTATCAAAAAGATGTCATTTTCAAGATGGATTCTATCTACACAAAAGCAATTATACTGCCATATCAATTTGAACCTGTAGTGGACGACATTGAAGTTCTGATTTATGACACTGACATTTCTGGCCAGACTTCAGATTCCGATTTTTCAGACCTCTAATTTGATTTTTGCTAGGCATTTCCAACCTCACTGGCTATACGGACTGGTAAACTATAACCTGTGCTACACTGTACGCGACGTGTGTTTATTTTAAGATTTTATAGTTATTTACTATTCTTTCCCTCTGTCCACTTCACAATAATCATCATTCTATTCCCAGAGGGATTCTAAATCCATACCTATGTGTGATGACAACTACTGGTCCAAGTTACTGTCAGTATTCTGAATAGCCTTTGTTTATAGGGAGCTGTAGTTGTGTACAGTGTAAACACAGGTAGGGTGTGGACATCAAAGTTAATGTACAGAGATTTGTAGTCTATCATTTTTCAGTTCATTCAATCGTATATTATAGCCACTGTGTGCAGGTGCCGTTGTGGAAGTTTTTTCTATTTTAGCTGTATTCCTCTCGTAGCTATCAGCTGTAAAAATTGCGAGAGCAGATACAACATTTTGGGGTGGGTCCAAATCCTCTGGCAGCTTGTAAAAACTGATCAAATGGTTGTTTGATAACCTGTTTTACAACTGTGTGCAGAACAGCAAGAAATTTGATATGCTTGTTGTCACAATTGTAACTTTGTTAAACACTGAACTAAATGGCGAAGCTCTGACAGTTTGTAAATGTTGGACTTCTATGACGCAATTTAGCAGAGTCTACTGAGTGTTGGGGGAAAAAATGCATAAAACCAGCCTCATTATCTAGTAATCTTAAGTGCCTTATTACTCAAATTAATGTACCCTTTTTTAATATTTTTTACACTCAATTTGTCAATATATACAGGGGTACCTAATTATGAATAAATAATAAATCTGGACACTTATCCTTTAACGTTTTAACCTTATTGATTTGAGTAGGGTTTTGTCCCTAACTTACCAATGTATTTTCCTTAAAGTTTAGCATTATACAAGTGACATGTTTTTCTTGTTTCTGACTGATTCGCCCAAGGGCAGCTTCAGAGTTTTCTGTGAAGTTTGGTTAGTTTCTTATGGGAAAAACTTAGATGTTAGCATCAAGAGTATCATTTTAAGGTTTTTTTGTGCTTTTAAATGTGCATTTTTTACATACCAAACTGTAGATGAAAGGCAGTAATTCATTTACAAGATTTATACTTGTAGGCAAACTGGTACAGCTGTACCCTTAATGGGAATCTCGATGGAAATTTCTTCATTTGAAATTGTTATTAATGCTCTTAACTGAGACAGTGGAAGAATATGAAGTAGACAGTGGTTCTGTCCTGACCTTTTACTGGGAATTTGTGAATTCCTTCCTTCTCACTGTAGGTGGGGCCATGGCATTCCTGATGGCAGTGAGGGGTCGGTGCTCATTTGGCCATTTGCCAGGTCTTGCTTTTGTTGAAGACCATTAATTTTTGTAGCATACGTCTGAAGTCTGTCAGTAACTTTCCAAAACTCGGTGGTTTATCTCAGGATCTTGTGTTTTCATCATCGATAAATTTGCCAGCAATCATATAAGTAAAAAATTCCTTATTATGACTTTAAACAAAAATGAAGTAAGTATAAATAAAGGTATGTACTGCTGATATAACAATGCTGCAATAATTGACAGATGTTGCTGAAACTTTAAGGTTGGTGGACAGATTTACATCTTCCTGCCAGTGTAGCCTATGTTGTTGTTGTTTCGCCACTACTTTCTGTCAGCATATTTTGCATCAAAATGAACCTCCCCTATCCCCCTCCCCCCCCTCGCCCCTGATAAGCCTTAAAACGCCCGTAGGCAGGGAGTTATTTTTGCGCTAGCACTTTTACGCCTAGTGTGAAATAAATTTTATCCCATACAATGGATACTTTTCACTACATCCACATTTCGTGTTGTTGCATTGAACTTCTGCGGTGTCAGTAATTAGGTGCCTGTCGATCTTTGTGAAATGGTACCTGGTTGGGCCGTGAAACAGGCATATTTATGAAGGAAAGTTCAAGGATTTGAAGAGTTAACATAGCTCAGTGAATCAGGTAAATGATGCCGAACATTGTTAGCTTGATTAAATGATTGATTGGAGCAGATTTGAGCATGGAGTAGTTTTGAGGTGAAGAGAAGCGTTCTTACATGAGGTTTACATTTTATTGTGAATAGCTAAGCATACTAGCGCAGCACGTTTTCTCTTGCGGTCATACATGGGAGGGTCTGTCAGCAGAGTGCGGATGGTCGTGGGTTTCCCTCAGGTTCAAGCCGGTTTGCTCCCACCATAGTACCAGCCTCTGTCATATGAGTGAAATATTCTTGATTACAGCGTAAAACACAAATAAAATAGATCAGTAAACACTTTCTGTTGTGCAGGGATCTGTAAGTGGAAATGATTGGCTGATAGAGCAGCTTGTCGACCAGCTGGTTGGCTACAACGAAATGGGGGAGGCAGTGAAATGGGCCAGGTTTTATGAGATACCTGATGATAGACTGTCACCTGACGTGGTGGAGGCCAAACTCAAGATGGACGGGTGAGTTGAGGAAAGAAGACATACATCTTCAGTTTTGAGAGTGATCATTATCGATTCAGTGTTTTGTATGATGACAAAAAAGGACATGTTGCTGAAATTTGTTCTCATTCTTGGTCTGTCACTGTTTTTAATTTGTTGATCTGATTGGTGTTTAATGCTATACTTCTGCCAGGTTTCCTCCCAGCAAAATGCTAGTTGCGGTCGTATAAATGAAATATTCTTGAGTACAGCATAAGACACCAATCAAAATAAATATAGTGCTATACTCAAGAATTTTTCACAGGTAAGATTGAGGTCAGGTTTATCGCATGGGAATTGGGAACTGAGAGTGAACCATACCCTCACTTATGAAAGGAGTTGTAGAGATGTAGAAACGACAGTACTGTAATTCTTCAACTTTTTCACATGTTTGCAAGATGTTTATTCGGACATATTTTGAAAGCATTATTCTGAGCAGATTGATAAAAGTATATTAAACTGAAGCGCTAAAACTGGGCAATCCAACCATGTAGTTTTGTGCCCAATATCAAATTATAAATGTGCATAAATTGCACTGAAAGTTTACATATGGCAAAAAGTTATGGGGAATTAGGGGAGGTGTAGTTCTTTAGAATATCTTTTTTGTTTATAGCAGCCCTGGTTTTCAAAACGAACTTTTGTAATGTGAAAATATGAAGGTGGTAAACACAGTGATGCAGTGTACACTGAAAGCTTACGGTAACATGTGCCATTCATGCACCATAACGGTTTGCTGTCCACAGTGCACCCTTGTCTGAACCAGTGGCACAAGAAGAGAACTGGGGAGAGGAAGTGTACAGTGACGAACATATCCAGTCCTTCTATTATAGTCTGTCCCTGCCTCCCTCTGCGATACAGGTGGTAGACAGTAGGGAGAGGCTGTACAGGTGTCTGCCTCATCTGTCACAGGTGAATGATGGACTAAAGGCTATATAATTGCTTTTAATTCCATTGAAGAAATGAAAAAGGAAATGTGAAGATGTTTTAAGATGGGTTTTTATTGAAGCTTTCATGTATTATGAATAAATTTTATGCTGTTCGTTGCCTTTATATGCAAATTAAACTGAGGTGCACGATCTCAGATAATGACAACAGATATACTATTTGCAGTTTGGACACTGATTAAAGTACACCCCAGAAACATTCCCTGCATCTTTTCAACATTGACTGATAATCTTTACATGATTCTGTCCTAATTTCTCATATACTTTCTTGAATTCTTTGGTGGTTTGTGTTGATTTTTGTTCTTGCAGTTAGTTTTGTGATTATTCACCTGAAAAAGTCATCATGTTTGACAATTGGTATACTGAAGTCTGTTGCGGTGACTAGATTTACTGAATATTTCAGGTTCCTGGAGTCATAGGTGTGGATTCGGAATGGAGACCAGCATTTGGATCCATAACAACCAAGTAGGGAATAACCATTAGCTACCAGCTGCTCTGGTTTAGCTCTCTTTGCCAGTCCTTCAAGTTTTACACATGCTTGAGTATCCTCAGTGTTTACAGCTCTGTATGCTCAGTGTTCACAGTTCTGTTTTGTCAGTGTTTACAGTTGTGTATCCTCAGTGTAAACAGTTTTGTATCTTCAGTGTAGACAGTACGTATCATCAGTGTTTACACGTTTGTGTTTTCAGTGTTTACGGTTCTGTCTCCTCAGTGTTTACCTGTCTTTGTGCTCAGTGTTTGTCTCTATTTTCAGTGTTTTCCTGTCTCTGCCCTCAGTCATGTCAGTGTTTATCTGTCCCTATCCTCTGTGTTTACCTAATTGTATCATCAGTGATTACCCATCTGTATCCTCAGTGTTTACCATCTGTATCCTCAGTGTTTACCTAATTGTATCATCAGTCTTTACCCATCTGTATCCTCAGTGTTTACCATCTGTATCCTCAGTGTTTACCTAATTGTATCATCAGTCTTTACCCATCTGTATCCTCAGTGTTTACCTAATTGTATCCTCAGTCTTTACCCATCTGTATCCTCAGTGTTTATCTGTCTCTGTTCTTAGTGTTTACCTGTCTCTATTGTCAGTCTTCCCCTTATCTCTATCCTCAGTGATTACCTATCTGTTCTTAGCGTTTACCTATCTCTACCCTCATTGTTTACCAGTCACTGTTATTAGCATTTACTTATCTCTATGCTAAATGTTTACTGATCTGTATTGTCAGTGTTTACTTATCTCTATCATCAATGTTTAACTGTCTATGTTCTTAGTGTTTACCCTTCTGTATGCTCAGTGTTTACTCATCTGTGTCCTCAGTCTTTACCAGTCTGTATACTCAGTGTTAACCTGTCCCTTCCCTCAGTGTTTACCTGTCTCTATCCTTAGTGTTAACCTGCCTCTGTCCCATGTGTTTACCTGTGTCTATCCTCATGGTTTACCTGCCTGTGAACTCTGTTCTGTTTACCTGTCTGAGTCCTCAGTGTTAACCTGTCTCTACCCTCAGTATTTACCTGTCTCTACCCTCAGTGTTCACCTGTCTACCTGTCTCTACCCTCAGTGTTCATCTGTCTCTACCCACAGTGTTACCTGTCTCTACCCTCAGTGTTTACCTGTCTCTACCTGCAGTGTTATCTGTCTACCCTCAGTGTTTACCTGTCTGTACCCTCAGTGTTTCCCTATTTCTACCCTTAGTGTTTACCTGTCTTAACCCTTAGTGTTTACCTGTCTCTGTCCTCAGTGTTGCACTCCTCCAGATGGCCACCCGTGATCAGATTTACCTGATTGACATCCTTACCCTACAGAACTGCCTTCAGAAGCGAGACTGGGATCAGTTCTTCCTGCAGACCTTCTGTAACCCAGACATCCTTAAGCTTGGTGAGTGGACAGAAAAGTGACATTGTTGATGTTCAGTGGGATAGTGGGAGAAGTCTGATGTGGGGTGTATTATATCATTCCCACGATGCCGATCATTCGACTGCAGCTTCAGCAGTGCAGTGTGGCAGTTCCATGTAGTACACAATACCTGTCATAGACGAACCTGCAGCTCAAAGCATGGTTATCCCAGTGCTACAAACGTCACCTCCGCCTGGAGCATGTGGGGAGAGGGAAATCTGCTGGTACCCTATTACATGTATGCAGGCTAGAGAAATAAATAAAACACACAAGTTGCAGGTTCAATTCCAGCATTCTACAAGGAATTTGTAGATTCCCCATCCTGACTGATGGCAGTAAGCAGTAGTGATATTCTTGAGGCCGTTTGGTCAGTCTATAACATTGTTTGAACATCAGTTGTCTTTCCAATAATATACTATTCAAATCTGTACGTCAGGTTTGGGATATTTCATTAGTAACTTACAAGTGTTTGACCGACTGTGTTTGATAGCACAGTTGGTAGAGCGTCCGCTTCGGGAGCTTCGGGATCCAGGTTCAATCCTGGGTTGAGTCACACATAAGACTTTAAAGAGGAACTTGTAGCTTCCTCGCTTGGCGTTCAGCATGAAGGGAATAGTGCAACAACTGGTTGACCTGTATCAGTATAATGGTTGGGCGGGGCGGCTTACTTACCTTCGGTAAGTCGTCTCAGTGAAGCAGCACTAGATAAAAGAGCGGTAGAAATCCGTTCTGCAACAAGGAGGCACATTACACGTACGTGCACCCTAAGGATTCCTTCGTCGTCATATGACTGAAAAATTGTTGAGTACGACGTTAAACCCCAAGCACTCACTCACTTACAAGTGTTTGATGGTTTATTGCCAGCATTTTTTCTTTTCACCTACTAAACTGACTGAGATGGTATAAGTGAAAAACTTCTTGAGTGTGGCGTTCACCAGAACAACCGGACAAATAAATAGTTCATTGGTTGACAGGGTATGGTCTAGCTACAGATATGCAGATGATCCTGAAGACACTGCCCACTCTCAGGCCCACCCTAGAGAAGGTCAAACGTCTGGTGGACTTGGAGAAGCTGGGTAACCAGGTAAAACTACAAATCACCGTCTTTACATCAAGTTTTCAGCACCATTTCTGTTTAGACACGTTCTTTGACTTGACTGCGTTGTCTGCTGGAGGATACAGGACGGGACAACGGTTTTATTACCATCAAAACCTTAATATTCGTCATGTTTTTTGGGATGGAAATAGCTGGTCTGAAATTCAGACCACAGCAGTAAGCCAGTTACACAAACCTTCTAAAATAGATTAGAGCAAAGCAATTTTAAGAGTTTGTATCCATCTGTTTGTTTTTTATAGAGACATTATCCTAAAACATGTGTATTTTCTCAGCTGGTGTTTCATAAATTATACATACTCTGACATTCTGGAAATGTTCATTGTTGAAATGTAAGAAGACACCAGAAATATGCTTCATAAAGCTTTTTATTGACCAAAGAACCTGGTCATTTGCAACTTAATAGAGTAAAAAGTCTGTGAAACATTTGTCCATGTATGGTCAATTTAGAGTACACTTCCTATCAGCACAGCATTTTCCCATTGTTTAACATTCCTCCAAGAAAACACATGTACATTTTAAACTGACAGACTGTTGTTGTTGTTGTTGTTGTTAAGGTGCTGGGTGGCCTAGCTGGTTGTTGTGATGATGATGACATGGGCGCTGTAGGGGGAGGATTATGCCTGGCTGGTGAAGAATTGTCTGATGACGATGATGACCATGGGAAAGCTGTCCCATTGGTTAAAGTGCAGCCCATTATCAAGTCAGAGGAGAAGGGTTTGAGTGAGTTGGTTCGTCAGTGCTTGGGGAAGCCACTGAGCAAATTGGAACAGATGTCAGACTGGCAGAGGCGGCCATTACGACCTTCACAGATGACCTATGCAGGTGAGATCATCTGTCATTCTCATGCCAACACATATCTACAGCGGTTTTGACAGTGCTACCGCCACCCCTATTAAACAAAGATTATGTGTTTGATTGTGGTGTATATTGTTGCATGTGACATAAAAAGCTGGCTTGATTCTTTTAGGTTTGGGTTTTTAGATGATAAGAGTTTATATAGCGATGATTGTCTTTCCAAAATATTGTTTTGTGTTAAATGCATTTTTTGTGAACTTTGGACACTGATATAGAAAATGATTTTATTTTTTGATAGATTGGTCTCTGTGTATTTTGTCTGGTCTTATTTAATTATGGGGACAGTTAGGAGCTGTTTTAAAAATTTCATTTCAATTCTGTCAGACTCACCTATAGCTCTTCAGGGGCTGCCATTCCCAATTTCTCAATTTTCCTAATTTACAGCGATAAATGTCGTACATCAAATATCAGCACCTTTCTTTTATCGTTTGAACAAAGGGGGTAGGGTGTAATAAGTTAAGGTTTGTGACAATTTGCATTCACAAGTTTTTATTCAAAGCGGTATGTGACCTACCCTAAATGACCTAAAATGTTGTCCATGACTAAGTTGCTCATTTTCCACAGATTCTGGAAGTTTGATTGATTTTAGAAAGCTGCTTTGAGTGGTGTTTGGAAGGTAGAATCATATCTCTCTGGAGAATGTACATTTTAGTACCAAATGTAACATCATGACATTTATTCCCCTCCAGTAATGCTCTTTTGGGGTTGAATTTTTAGGTCATTTAGGGTAAGCCAAGTGCCAGCTGACTGTAATGTACAGTGTCTGAAAATCACAACTCCCCGGCACACTTTCTTCCTAAAATATGGGGTTTTGCATTAAAATTTCCCACTTGTGAACACACAGGCTCTTTTTCAAAATCTTTGGCTTATGCTCTGGCTCTTGAAGCCTATTTATTTACACATGATAAAGTAATAAGTCACTATTAAAAGAAGCCATATGTCTCTGGTCTGTTTTAGCTTTGGATGCATATGTTCTTTTGGAGCTGTATGATGTCCTAGTGACAGAGGCCCGAAGATCAAAGAGAGAAATTGACCTTGAGCCCAGCATCGGCACAAAGTGGCTGGGCAAAAGCAAGAAGCAGAAATTACAGTCACGAATCCGAGGGGAGAAGAAGAAGGCTCAGTCCTCGGAGTCTCGCCGAAGAGACGTGCCAGCCAAAGAGGCTGTCAATGTAAGCTAGAAAATTTGTATGTTGTAAGCTGGAGGAATTGTATTTGATGACAAATCATGACAGAGAAGATTGTGCAATGTAGGTTGAAAAGTGTGCATATTCTAATCCAAGAGTGTCATGTAAATGTTATACGTAAAAGAACCTTCTGTAAGTTTGCAATGTAAGGCATTGAAATGGATGTGCCATGTATGTGTACTGTAAATGTTCAACCTTTTCAGCCACTAAAGCACTATTTTTTTCAGACAAATTTAAGCATATAATTATCAAAATGATCGTAAAATGATTTGTTTGTGTCACTAAAGATGCAAGCTTCATAAAACAGTGCAAATTATTTCTCTAGATCCCATAGTTTTCTCAGAATGTTTCAAAATATTGGTTGTAGAGGTGGTTAAAAAGGTCGAAGAATTAAGGTATAGTTAAGACTTTGACAATCTTGGCATTTCGTGGCTTGTTGCACGAAGGAAGGTCGCATGTGGATAGACCGAGCACTTATCTGCCCAGTCAGTGTCAGTGTGTATTGATCAAATCACCCAGCATGGCAATTCAGTGAGGCAGCACTATGGATGACATGGAAACAGCAGTATAACATTAATAGTGAGACCTCAAGTAAATGCATGAAGGGCAGTACACAGTAAGTTTCTCTTAGCAATCAACATTAACAATCGTCATTTTGATAAGCATAACTCGATCACAAAACAGTTTTACAGCAGAGGGCCGTGAATTTTCCACAAATTGTTGGGGCTGACACGTGAACACTAGTCTATCTGGTGATGTGCAAATCTTGCTCTACAGTGAAATGTTCACCTCAAGCGAATTTTCCTCAAATTGTTAGGGCTGACATGTGAACACTAGCCTATCTGGTGATGTGCAAATCTTGCTCTACAGTGAAACGTTTAACCTCAAGTGAATTTTCCTCAAACTGTTGGGGCTGACACATGAACACTAGCCTATCTGGTGATGTGCAAATCTTGCTCTACAGTGAAACGTTTCACCTCAAGTGAATTTTCTTCAAACTGTTGGGGCTGACACGTGAACACTAGTCTATCTGGAGACGTGCAAATCTCACTCTAAAGTGAAACATTTCACCTTAAGTGAATTTTCCTCAAACTGTTGGGGCTGACACGTGAACACTAGCCTATCTGGTGATGTGCAAATCTTGCTCTACAGTGAAACGTTTCACCTCAAGTGAATTTTCCTCAAACTGTTGGGGCTGACACGTGAACACTAGCCTATCTGGTGATGTGCAAATCTTGCTCAACAGTGAAACGTTTCACCTGAAGTGAATTTTCCTCAAATTGTTGGGGCTGACACTTGAACACTAGTCTATCTGGAGACATGGAAATCTCACTCTAAAGGGGATGTTTCACATTACATGAATCTCACAACTATGTTATGTTGTTTATGTTGTGCAGCTGCCACCACGAACCACTCCAACCACTCCACAGGAGCTCACTGTTGTGGTGGACTCCATGTTACAGGGATTGGGTAAACAGCTACGCAGCTGCGGAGTCGATGTGCGCATACTGGAAAACTATGAAGACCACGAGAAGGCTATTGAGGTAAGAGTCAGCGCTGAGACGTTGCCCTGCAGAAATGGCTAAAAGGAAGGGTCATACGGTCATGCCTTTGGCATCTTGAGTAAAATCACATCTTTTAGACACATCAGTGTGTTAGAGCCCCCACCCCCCCCATCCCTTGGTGTGAACCTGAGAGACTCCTGAAATGCCGATTTGGTTTGTTTGAGCTTCAATGCTGTTTATCTTCTTTGCAGAATTCTGAAACTTTGAAAAGGTAAGAGCTCATAAGGGGAGATAACTCTAGAAAGGAAACTTGTTCTGGGTTTGCAAATACTTGGATAATCACAGTGTTCATTGGAAGGCTTACTGGCTACCTTCTACTTCCATAGAAAATTGAGCAAGTTGCTGGCTTTCTTTCAGATTTGCCTGCGCGAGAACAGGGTAGTTTTGACCACCAGGGGGCCTTACGAGCGGATCCAGGCATGTGTTGGGAAACACAATGTCTTCTGTGTGTCGCATGACAAAAAGGCAAGAGAGCAGATGAAAGAGGTGCTGCACTATTTCAATGTGACAGTGACACAGGCTGATATATTTAGTAGGTGTTGCGTAAGTTTCCTTCAGTTAATTCTTATTCTTTTGCTTTTTGCAGGTTTTTTTTTTTCTGTTCTGTTTTTTCTATGTTGATGAAATGTATAAGATTATTTTTGCATTCAGACTTGGTTCCAAACACATTGGTTTGTTTATCTGTGTGTGTGTTTACCTGTCAGCTGGCATTTTCTTTCATGACAATCCAGAAAGGTACACCACATATGTTTGGTGGAGAGGACCTAAATTCTTTTCGTAAAACAAGCATTAAACGTTTCAGAATGAAACTCAAATCCATCAAATAGTCTGCTGACAGTGTGCGATTGCCCAGCATATCCTTGCACAGACCAGTTACAATTCTCTGTGCAGTGCATGTGCCACTCTCCGGGGTTGCTTTACATCACTGCCGCCACTAGAAAAGTGTGACCTTTGGAAGCCCTGGGACAAACGTGGGCGTGCATAAACTAACCACTATTGTCTTCACATGGAACTATAATCAGCATTCTTCAGTAAAATTGCTCTTGGTTTCCCTTTGGATCAGGTTGTGCATACGTTAAATAAACAGAATTTACACGCATCAAGTATTACTAGAAATAAATGTTGACACAGCAAATTTTTTTTTTCGCTTCCTTCCTCATCACAACGATTCCCGTTGTACCTTGTCTTTGTTTAACCATTTCTGTTCACAGTTTGTTGGTATATGCATTGTACATAGTGATTTATATTGCATATCTACAATACATTATCTTTCATAGGTCTGTAACAGAGATTATTACATATAAATCCCATCTGTTGTAGGTTTGTAACAGAGATTATTACATATAAATCTGATATGTTGTAGGTTTGTAACAGAAATTATTACACGCAAATCTCAAATTTACAAATATAGGACATTGTTAGAGATTTGTTGTGGGTTTGTAACCGATATTATGACATACAAATTCTACCAGTTGTAGGATTGTAGCACATACGTTTTTTTAGGTTTGTAGCACACATTATTAAATATCTGTTTGAGGTTTATAATGTACATTATTACATACCTGTTGTAGGTTTGTAACGGAGATTATTACATACAGATTCCATCCTTTGACATGAAACAACTGTGGCTGAGGAAGCAGGAGCAGCTGTGTCGCATTCCAAAGGGAAAAGTGTTCTACCCTGGGACGTTTGACTTCCCAATAGACTTTGAAACTGCCAGGCTGAAGGAGTCAGGTGTCGAAGTCCAGGTAGAGGCTGTCCCAGAAGCCATGTTTGACAAAATTGATATGTTCTTCCTGTGTGGCACTTGTGGCAAAGTATTCTGGGAAGGAACACATTTCACGAGAATCTGTGAGAATTTCTCAGATGTTTTACAGTTGGACCCTGCAGCCAAGACTGTTTATAAATCTTGAACCGTATCTTGATGGATCAGTTTTTCGTCATCTCAGTTTTAGTAGAACTACATTTTTGTTATTCTGTATACATGTTTGCCTGCTGCTATTTAAAAAGGTCCTCATATCATATTGTGTATGAACTTGAAGCCTTTCTTAAAATCCAGACCAATTCCTCATGTTTTTTCACATGCATACATGTATATTTGTAGACCCAAAGGCCATTATCTCCCAATTATGGGCACTGTGTGTTACAAGTATGAATCTAAAGCAGTCATATGCTGTATCAAATAAAGCAAATATCTTTCAAACTCCACTCCAGACTCAAACAGATTTGTTAGTCTTGTTTTTACTTTTCATGAGAAACACAACTTGTACTCGTTAAGGTGGGTGATATCATAAGGACCATATTATTACAAAGACTTCATGAAAAACACTACATGTACTTGTTAAGGTGGGTGATATCATAAGGACCATATTATTACAAAGACTTCATGAAAAAGACTACATGTACTTGTTAAGGTGGGTGATATCATAAGGACCATATTATTACAAAGACTTTATGAAAAACGCTACATGTACTTGTTAAGGTGGGTGATATCCTAAGGACCATATTATTACAAAGACTCGGCACATCGATTCCTGTTTCATCATGTCCAGTTTAATTCAGGATAGACATGGACATGCGGTTCTTCTCTATACGTTGGCTGTCTTTTTTTTTTTTCAACTGGTGTTGTAAATCAACCTGCATTTCAGAATCTTTGACAAAACACACACACAATACTGAGAAAATTGATTCACTAATTTATAGAAATTTGTCAAAGGCATGAAACTGAATTTCAGGTCTACAAAAACAACAATTGAGGACCAGTTTTACTTTTCACAAGTAGGTGACCTCCAATATGGTAGCTAATATAGCCATGATGGATCTATGTGCTGGCAGAAAATTCTGACGACTTCTGCAGAAAATTCACAAGCTGTTGACCAGTGAAGTTGCAAGTTAAAGGCAACAGGAGGAAACACTAAAACGAAGTACTGTATACATCAGATGAAAGAAATGCTGTCCAGAAATTTTTTTTTTTTTAAAAATTTCCAATAGGGTATAAGTGACAACACGTCCACATGTTTGTTTCAAGGCCCACTCGGCCAATGCATTCATAGATATATATTTACATGCATTTTCAGTAATGAAACCTTGCAGTCTGTTGTGTGTGTTGAGTGGCAAAAACCTGATGTGATGTCACTGGTTCCAATATCGTCAGAAAAGGCCACCATAAAAACAAAAAACGTGGCAAAAACCTGATGTGACGTCACTGGTTCCAATATCGTCAGAAAAGGCCACCATGAAAACAAAAAACGTGGCAAAAACCTGATGTGACGTCGCTGGTTCCAATATCGTCAGAAAAGGCCACCATAAAAACAAAAAAACGTGGCAAAAACCTGATGTGATGTCACTGGTTCCAATATCGTCAGAAAAGGCCACCATAAAAACAAAAAACGTGGCAAAACCTGATGTGACGTCACTGGTTCCAATATCGTCAGAAAAGGCCACCATAAAAACAAAAAACATGGCAAAAACCTGATGTGACGTCGCTGGTTCCACTATCGTCAGAAAAGGCCACCATAAAAACAAAAAACGTGGCAAAAACCTGATGTGACGTCACTGGTTCCACTATCGTCAGAAAAGGCCACCATAAAAACAAAAAAACGTGGCAAAAACCTGATGTGACATCACTGGTTCCACTATCGTCAGAAAAGGCCACCATAAAAACAAAAAAACGTGGCAAAAACCTGATGTGACGTCACTGGTTCCAATATCGTCAGAAAAGGCCACCATAAAAACAAAAAACATGGCAAAAACCTGATGTGACGTCGCTGGTTCCACTATCGTCAGAAAAGGCCACCATAAAAACAAAAAACGTGGCAAAAACCTGATGTGACGTCACTGGTTCCAATATCGTCAGAAAAGGCCACCATAAAAACAAAAAACATGGCAAAAACCTGATGTGACGTCACTGGTTCCAATATTGCCAGAAAAGGCCACCATAAAAACAAAAAACATGGCAAAAACCTGATGTGACGTCACTGCTTCCAATATCGCCAGAAAAGGCCACCATAGAAACAAAAGCTTCAAGTGCTTTTTATTGAGTTGAAAAAAAATAAAACAAACTTGCTCGTTCACCAGACATAAATTTCACGTCAGTAGTTTGTTTGCCTATCATACGCTGGTGAATAGCCTATGTGAGGTACTTGCTGGTTGTTGCTGAACACTTCGGGTACTTGGTATGATGAACGATTGATTGGTGTATGTATGCTTCACTAAAGCTTTAGTGAGGCATTATCGCTAAAATATTTCACTTATGCAATGGCAGCCAGCATCGTGGTGGGAGGAACATTTTGTGTAACATTGCTTTCATTGTTATTGGACACCGACGCCTACGCTTGACGCACACCAAAAACTACGCCTGTACTGGGAGAGCTAAATATATGCAGACATGATTTTCCTTTTTCAGAAGATCATCCAATGCGAGTTGCTTCTGGTGATGTCAACAGACAACTGAACTTGATTCGGCACACACTGAGCAGTTGTAGTAAGATAACAGCCAGTCTTACGCAGATGACTGGAACAGAAACATTTAGTGCCTGAAATTTAATACATTAAACGAGCTTTAACTGGAAGGTGAAGTTTGATTGGAATTCTACTGAATGGAAGTCAGGAACGGAGAGATCATGTGAGAGAGCGCAAGCTAGAACTTTAAAGGTGAATGGCCACGCCTTTATAAGTAAGGGCGGGTAATGAAAATGCAAAATCCTGGGTGAGCACATAATCTCTATGTTCGTGACTTCCATTCGGTAGAATTCCAATCAAACTTCACATTCCAGGTAAGGCCTGTTTAATTAATTCTACCCCGCGTAAGTGACATCACTAAAAGACCATGTGAGACTTTAAAGCGGCGTGGTCATGAACACCAAAAAACATAAACACAAAACAATGTTTCAAATGTGTACTCACAATTTAATGAAATAACCTTGAATTTGCGAACTCCAAACAAGTAAAAGTGCGCATTTAGTACATTGATGTTGTTTCCCAACATTTCTCTTATGTTGCATAATTTTGAATAATATGAAACAATTAGCCTGGAATTTGTCATCCCTAGAGACCCACAACATTAGAATTAGAATAATTGTTTCTGTTGTAAAATTTCATATAAGTGCTCTTATTTGTCCACCCGCCACATTTCATGATTTGGTCAATGGGTGTGCCTCTACAAGCAGCGACTGAGGTAGAGGCAGACCTGGTACTGTGACTGGAATATCGACTAACGTCAATACCAGCTAAGGACAACACAGTTTTAAGATACCTGGAAACACTGTCTCTGCTAAGAGGCTCATGAGGTTTTTGAAAAGATATAAACAGTATGTCATTCTCTTGTCTGATGGAATTTGTCTTTGATATGTAGCGATTAAGACGAGTCACTGGGCACAATTTTGGTTCAGAATACTTCTCCAGCATGATAGGCAGCTGGTGTTTCCCGGGTCTGGTTGTTTTAAGTTTCTCAGTAAACACAACAGTACAAGTGGTTGGCATGAAATGTAGAAATGAAAGCCTTAACGTTTGTGGAGATTGCACCCTCTGTCCTGTAGATAATGTTATTAACAGGGCTCATACACTCATTCACAGATGAAATTCCAGGAGTTTTCCAGGAGTTTTCCAGGTGTGTCACAGTAATTTTCCAGGAGTGATAATTGTTCACTTTGGCCGAAGTCAAACCAAACGACATTTCAGTTAGTTGTCCGGAGTTATACCTTCATCATCAAAAGGACTTCCACAGACCAGTTCAGTTTAAGAATGAAGGATTGTGAAATTCATATATAACAAAACACTGCTGTGCATAGAACAGTTTAGGGAGATTAACCCCTTATAAATTGGAGGTAAAAAATGATATTTAACTTCAACACTATTTGACCTGTCAGTCAAACACCAAATTACATTCTTTCAAGAAATCATTGCCTATCATTCCCTTCTCATTTGCACAATAATACTATGTAAGGGGAAGGCAGTAATGCCCCTGCATGGTAAACATATGTATGGTTTGACAACACATACCTTTTCTACCACCATTTCAAAAGAGGTGGATCTCCCTAACCTGTTGAATGATGTCACATTTCACAGAGCTCTCCAACCCAACCAATGCGCAAGTCTGAATTCTTAAACTGAACCGGTCTATTTCAAAACTTATAACAGCCAGGACCCAATCCAGGCATCAAAACGTTTTTGTGATCCCAAATCACAAAATTATAAACTGTGAAATTTTGATATCTACATTTGAATTTGAAGTCAAGTAGTGATAGTATATTTAACTGCCCTGGCTGTTTAGTATTTTCACAAGGGAGACAATCTCACAAGTTTATGATACTTTATTCATGCAACAATATTGTTTTGCATCATAAAAAGTAGGAGTACATGACAGAGACAGTCAAACTGATTTCCCTGATCATGACAAGATGTCCAACAGCAATCACTTTTTTAACTCTTGCAGTCTCTCATCCAAGGTAGAAGCAATGGTGGCAAGTTCTTGTTTCTTCTGCTCGCTGTTCTTCGCAAACTGTTGGACTTTGTAACAAAGTCCAACTGCCCTGTCTCTTCTGCTTTTTCTGCAAATTTATCTGCAGATTGTGTCAAGGATTCAATGTCTCTTTCAATGCACTTACGCTTTGTTTTCAGTTCATCTATTGGGTCCAGAACATGCTTTCTTTTGGCAAGTTTTTCTGCATTAAGTTTCTCTTCCCTCTTGGAATCTAAGTACAAGGAATACTTCTGTCTAGCAGAAGAACAGTACGTCAACATTTCCTGTGTTACTTCAATGTTTTTCAATCCGCCGATTCCCTTGAGGTGATCACACACAAGTCGTTCAGATACAACAATTTGTTCAATCATGTTTTCTGTTTCAATCTGTCGGTTCACTGAGAAGCCTCTTTCGACCGTCGCTTGTCCATGCCACAGGAGAAGAAGGTTTTTCATAACATTCCACAAAGGTGCCATTCGCTGATTTAGGGCAACAGATTCAAACATCAGGGCATCTAGTCTACTCTCAGGTTTATGTGGGTCAAAGTTGGAAAATGTTGACATGTTACCAATAACAGTTGTTTCCAGAAATTCTTCAAACTGTAGGAGTACAGTGTCGCATGCAGATGCTCCTCCACGCATTTGGTTGGCGTCCAGTAATGTGGCCAACAGTTTTTTCATGTTAGTGATGCACACGGTTTTGTTTGTTGCCATTTGTCTTGGGTCCAAACAAGAAATTTGCAAAGTAAGGGGGTATTTAAGAGGAGATTTTTCAAGGAGCTTGCTAACAAGTTTGATAAGAAACCCTTTGCATTGCATGCGTAGCTCAAGGATCTCTCTGTCCCTAACTTTAGGCCCAGAGGAAGAGCTCTTGATTTTCTTGAGCTCCTTTTCTGCCGCAAACCCGAGATCAACATCAGTGTAGCTCTTGTGAAGATCTTTGTCTTCAAGATTGATCTTAACAAGTTTGTTTACCGTGCTTATGTCCACATCTTCTTTGAGGAACCTTTTCATTAAAGATCGTATCAGACGAAACAAATCCTCAGCCAGGAATGGTAGCATTGGTTTGTCAGTTTGGTATTGTGTCAAAAATGGCTGAATAGTTTTGGCAATAGACAAAAATGACAAAAGTTTTACAACAATAATCTTGTCTTTGGTTGCATCTGATACAGTCTTGTATGAAACTGTCTTTGGGTTGTCACAATGTCCTTTATTAACCTGTTTCACATACTTCTGAATGTTAAGCCATATGGAGAGTGCTCGTTCAACCACAGGAACATTCTCCACCCATCTGTGGGGGCAAAATTTCATTGGGAAAGTGGTTGATTCTGTACATTTAATGAAATCTTCCCTTCGTGCAGGCGTGTCCTTGAATAACGTGTAAAGGCCTCTCAACACATCCTGAATCTGCCAACCAGATGCACTTGCACCATCCTTAAATGCTCCATGTACGATATGAAGCCCACAGCTCCCAACATTCAGAAGAAAGTGGTCATAAGTGGAAGAGATCTTGGTTTGGAACATGCGATGAAATTTCCAGTTGACGGAAGGTCCATCCATGGACAGCTGTAGAAGTCTTCTCATATTGAGCCCGTCCGTGCCAGTTTCAAAGTGTTCGATCATGTCCTCAGCTGTGGCATGTCCCATGAATAGAGAGGTGAAGTAATGGGTGCCAACCTGAAAAGAGAAAAGGATTAAACTTAAATAAATCATCATATATCAAAAGATTTATTTTCCTAGCATGATGAGCAACACATGCAAGGCTAGCACCAAATACTAAAGCTGTCCCATGTGCTCAAACAATGATAATGTAACTGGTTCAATTGTGTTAATACATTTAATTAAAAACACACATGCAAAGCGAGGCAAAAGTCAGCTTTTATTTTCTTTCTTGATTTTGAGCCATTGATAGTTAATATCTTATTTTTCATGACCTGTTCAACAAAAAACAAATAAGCTAGATACGATTATTATTGAGTATTAATCATGAATTTTGGCCTAAAATACATATAAACTTAGAGAAAAGGAAATTATAAAAATTCTAGAATAATGACAAAATCCTCCATGTATTTTAATTATTTAGCTAAAGTGAAGTTGGCGGATAGCAGCAGGGGGAGCGAATGTACCAGCCAGTGGGGGAGGCGTGGGGCACGTGGGCGCCCCCCACCATGCTCTCCTTGGCCGGACCCCCCCCTGGCGCGCTCCCTACGCGCGGATCATGTTTCGCGTACACAAATAATTGTGTAGCTCGCGCGGATCATGTTTCGCGTACACAAATAATTGTGTAGCTCACGCGGATCATGTTTCGCGTACACAAATAATTGTGTAGCTCGCGCGGATCATGTTTCGCGTACACAAATAATTGTGTAGCTCGCGCGGATCATGTTTCGCGTACACAAATAATTGTGTAGCTCGCGCGGATCATGTTTCGCGTACACAAATAATTGTGTAGCTCACGCGGATCATGTTTCGCGTACACAAATAATTGTGTAGCTCACGAGGATAGCGTGCGTCGAGCGCGCACAATTACCCCAATTATTTGTGTACGCGAAACGCGCCCGGCCTACATGCACAATTACCCCAATTATTTGTGTACGCGAAACATTGCTTGCCGCAGGCCGGGGCACGTACCAGGGCCCCCATGTTTTCGTATTAGAGAGATGCTGTAGATTAGGTATACTTCAAAGAGATGCCAACAGTCAAAGAACTGCGAGCTTTAGCAAGGAACTACGGGCTTCCCGGCAGGTCGAAGCTCAAGAAAGGCGACCTTATCGATGCGATAGTCAGGGCCCGTACACGCGAGTGGATAGAGAGAATCAAGCGGGCGCGGAAGACGGGGAGACTTCCAGCGATATCGAGAACCCACACAAAAAAGGGCAACGTCGTCGTGAACTAGCGCAGCTTGATGCCGAGGTCGGCGCCGCTTTACGTGCGAGAAAGTATGCAGCGGGCATCGCTCGAAATCCTCGTTTACGGTTTCATCCACAACAGAAATTGAGTAATCGAAAGAGCAAGCCCCATATCAGCCGTCTCACGAAATCAAGGAAAGAGACCTTGGCATCTGCTATAGCACGGGAAGGGCCTGGAATCCTTGACCGGTATACTGCAGAACAGGAACAGCCCTTTATCGACCTGGATCACCGGGTCCCTCACCCGGTACAGCTCCCAACTAGCGAGTGGGTTGAGATTCTTAACGACGCCAAGGACGAGTTTGAAGTTGATGGTGCCACTGCGGTCTTCTCCACGTGGAGAGTGGAAGAAGAAGACCCCCTTGACATTGGTGACGTAAAAATCACTAATGGTATGTATGCTGGAGCTGGTCGGCTATCTCTGGATGCAAAAATGTCAGATGAGAGGGCAGCACAGCTCCTGGCCGCTCTCCCCAAAGACGATAAATTCATCTTGAGGGTCAAATTCCTCCGAGAGCGGGCAGAAGGGGACTGGGCCGTCGAAGACAAATTCGACCCCATCCGTACTGAGAGGAAGAAAGGCCAGGGTGTCGTCGAGGTGACAAGCCAGATGGAGCCTGGTGTCCTGACCGGAATTGACAGAGTGTTCTATGACAATGCCTACCCAGTCACTGCAGTTGCTTACGGCCTCTACCCCGTCCGGGATCCGGACCCCGCAAACTTAGCCCCACTGAGGGATGGTGACTTCAACTGCGTAGCCCAAAGAGTCGTGGAGCACTTCGAAGGCGCACTGAGAGGTCATGGACTGACACAAGAAAGGCGAAGGAAGATACAGGAATGGGAAGAAAGAGTTCATGAAACCGGTGCCACAGTTGGTGATGTGGCGACCCTAGAAAAGATCCTCAAGAGGGCAATCATCTTACGAGATATCGCCGGAGAGGACATCTACAACAGCGGCAAGTACCAATTCGTTGGCAACGGTATCAAGAGAAAAATAGAGCTCATCAGCCACAACGGCCACGCCTGGTCCAAAGACCTCCACTTCCCCGAAAGCCGAGAGGTCCACATCTACGAGGGAGATGTCTGGCAGGCAATCCGTGAGGCTACCCAGGATGAGCCTCTGGCGGTGTGGCTGCTAGGCGGACAAGACAGACAGCTAAGTGTCGATCAGTTTGTTCTCCAGGACGGCCTACAGGACGCGGGAAGTTCACGAGCGACTGCAACAGATCTGCTGCGCCCTGGGCTACCCCGAACTCGCCGACCGGGCTTTCGGAGAGAACCATGCGGCTAGCATCATAGCCAAAGAACGCAACGGCTGGAAACCGACCCCAGCCAGCTTCATCAACGATGTTCAGAAAGCCTGTGTTGAGCATGGCCACGGAGGGCTCTGGAACTCCATGGACTATGACACGAGAGAGGTTGTGAGCATCGACATGAAGGCCTGTTACCCAGCATCCTTCCAGGGAGAAGGCGAAGCCAAGGCGTATTTCGAACGTTTCGGGCACCCAACCCACCGCATGACCCGTGTAGCCATCAATGGTCCTCTCCCAAAAGACATTGGCACCGGCTTTGCAGAGGTCGTCGAGTGGGAGTTCGCGGATAACTGCCATTCAGTTATCCCCGCCTGGTTTGGGAAGCATTTCGCCGAGAAGGGCTGGGCACCAACACCGCTGCTCGCATACCTTGAACAGTCCGGTCTCTTGAAAACCCTCAAAATCCGCGAAGCAATCCTTGCCTTTGGGAAACAGACCGACGTCTGGATGCCCGACAGCCGAGACCAGGCCTGTGCAGTCATAGGCAAGTTCACGCAGGGTAGCAGGGCCGATGGCAAAAGAATGACGCGAAGGCTGGTCACCGACCAGGGAGAGCTAGACTTCCTTGTGCGTGACACCTGACAAAATGGTACGCTTGTGGGTGCCCCTCAAAGGTGCCCTCTTGGCCACATCCTCGCGTACTACGACAGCTCACAGCCTCAGTACGCCCATCTGCGGGCTTCCATGCTGGCCTACGCCCACATCAACCTCATCACCATGCTTTCAAGATTTAGCCCCGGGGAGGCTGTCCGAGTGGCCACTGACAGCATCTATATCCAGAAGGCGGCGCTGCATAAACTGAACGACGTTGATGCGTACGTGGCGGAAAGGCTCTGTGATTGTGGAGATGAAAATTGTTATGCATGCCTGCCAGGAGAGCCGTACTTTCCCGTGGTTGCCCCGGCCCAGTGGCGCGATAAGGGTGAACAGATGTACATGCCGCAGGAACACGCAGCCTATCTACCCAAACCAGAGTACTTGCGGCGCACATGCCAAACACCCGACTCCACCGCACCTCGCTACACCGACCCGCTAACCCGCCACCAGTTGAGTTACCTTAATGGTGGTGGTGGCAGTGGAAAAACGACACGCGCTATCGAGCTCTTCCGTCGCAGAGACCCCCTTGTCTTCACGCCAACTCACCGGTTGGCCAAGGAGATGCGAGCCAGAGGGGTCAAAGCCCAGACTTATCACAGCTTCTTCCGCTGGAGTGGACAGACTGACTGGACCCCAGAAAGGATGGGCCAGAAATACGTCCCCCGCGTTATCATCTGGGACGAGGTGTGCACTGTGCCACAATCTGTTCTGGAGACGTTCCTGAAATGGCTCGAAAATAGGAGTGTGCAAGTTATCTGTTGCGGCGATCAAGGCCAACCGCCACCGATTGCAGGTGAAATGCCACATAACTGGTTGGTACAGACAGCAGACTACTATGAAGAGGTCAAACACGATCACCGAGCCAAAGACGAGGCGTTGAAGGCCCTCAAGCAAGCAATTCGTCTACAGTCGGATCGGAAGCAGTGCGAGGAGATGCGAAAAGCTCTACCCGGATGCCTCGGATGGGAGAGGTTTATTGAAGCCTGGAAGCCAAGCGATCTTATCTTGACCTCGAGGCAGAAGGTACGTGACCGAACGCAGGAGCTCCTATTCCAACGACACCAGGATCGCTGGAAGGACACTCCGGTGCCCCTGCTGTACCACCCCAAGGACAGCCGGAAGCAAAACATAGAGGTCACCATCCCAGGCACAGAAATCAGAGAAAAGCTGGTTCTCAGCGATGTGGTGGACGTCACCATAGAGGCAGCAGGGAGGGCCATACAGACCGAAGATTGGCGCCTCGGATATGCATTGACCGTCCACTCGTCCCAGGGTCTCACGATCCACGCTCCAAAGAAGGTCTGGATCGTTGATGACAACCTCCAGTGGTCCAACCTGGCTTACCTCGCCATCTCACGGGTAGAATATCTCAGCCAGCTCGATAGAGTAGCAAGTCCCCCAGAGGAGGGTTCGTTGGGTGATGCGCCGGCGCCGGCGAAAAAAGAGGACAGCGGAGTCCCCGCCCCCACCGAGCAGCAGACCCGGCAATCCATTCAGAGGAAGCTAGTGGCCTACAAGCGTCAGGATCAAGCTAGAGGGCTAGATGGATTCAACCTGAAGGTCGACCACGTCCTCGCGCTCAAAGAGGCTCAGGGCAATCTCTGCGCAGCTTGCGACATCAAGCTCCTGTGGGCCTACCAGCCCAAAGACACGCAGCAATTCTCCGTTGACCGGCTAGATAACAGCAGAGGCCACACCCGTGACAACGTCCGCCTCACCTGCCTTGAGTGTAACCGGAAGAGAGGCGCAGCAGCGTTAACGCCGTTGTAGGACCCCATCAGGGGGAAGCTCAGTATCAGGAGGTACTATAAGCAATTCTTCACGGACGAAGCCCCGTTGCGGACCATCCGACGTATCGTCTAGATAATATAGCACGGGCTCATTGGGCTTTGTGACAGAGCGCCCCAGCCGGTACACCTCAAGTGACCATACAGGGTCTGTCGCGCGACGGCGGCCGCCTTCCAGTTCGCCTGGCTGGTAGAGGTAGCGAACGCCCACACCTGACGGGATTTTGCGCTCATCTAGTCCTGTGGGGCGACCTGGAACCACAGAAGAGGGCTCAGCCGTTACAGACTTTGCCTTGATGGCGTCTTTCGGCTTTTTACCAGTTAGCCTTGTTGTCTCGTTATTGAGAGCAGCAACAACAGAGGGCAGCCTTGCCACCCATTCAGTGGACTGGTGTCCGGAAGGAAGGCGCAGCTCCTGAGCATACTGATGCCCAAAGAGCCGCTCAGCCAGAGTGCGGTTGAAACGCTCTACAATGCCTTGATCCCTGTGCACATCCACCCGCCCACGTCTAACCGATACACCGTGTTTGGCCAGCAACTGGCTTACAGCACCCATGAATTCACGCCCCGGGTCGACTTGAAACAGCTTTGGCCATGTAAGAGGGCCGCGCTTGTAAATACGGGTCAAAGCATCCGCAACCTCTTTTGAATCTTTCGTAGCGAGAGCTTCAGCCTCCTTGTAGCGCGAAGCGACGTCAACCACTGTCAGCGCGTACTTGTACAGCTTACGACCTCTCCCCCGTCGGTCGTGCGGCAGAAACAGAAGATCAGCCTGATGAACTTCATTCGGTGTTTCGACGCCGAACAGAGGTCTCGGTATTTGCTTCGGGCGGGGGAGGTATATCTGCCAGATAGCTTGCTTCTTTAGCCATGCACGAGCCGTATCTTCTGACACTTTGGCAGCAGCGGCTAGCTTGGGGATCGCCGCCAGTCCCTTCCAGTAGCCCCTAGGGGAGTAATAGATATCCGCCAACTTGGACATGATGGTATCATGCCCGTACAGACCCAAGGCTCTAATATCTGGTACCCAGATAGGCAAATTCCTATTTTAAGACACGGAAACATGTATGTATGCCCCAAAGCCAAGCAAAGCAAACGTAAGCATAGCATAGCAGCAGCAAGATGGCAGAGTGGCCGAGTGATAAAGACTTCGACGAGAAGCCAAAAGTCGAGAAGCGAGAGACGCCGAAGTGGCGCGAACTCCCGGACGGCATATATAAGATAGCCGGAGTTAAGCCGATCAGCACACGCTTCGGTGAAACTTCGGTTCTGGAACTGGATAATATCCGCGGAGACAAATACAAAGCCTTTGCGCCACAGCGGCTACACGATGAGTTAAAAGAGACGCCCCCGGCAAATTTCGTTCGGAAGAACGGCTTCCGAAAATGTGCGTCAGACCCCAAAAAATCGTACCATAGCTTTGATTTGATGTGAGAGCATCAAAAAAATTTTTTGTCCATCTGGGGGAAACATCTTTACCCACCTCACCACTAAGGTTGTGTCGGCATTGAGCCCCAAACGCCTTTCGGCGATGAAACACGGTCATTTCGGATTACTTGGTGAGTCTTGCTATGGAATAGCTAACGCCGCCAACCACACACATTCCTAGGAAGACAAAGGTCATTTCGCGATTTTTTTGACCCTCGGATGGTACGTAGAAATCGGAGAGCTTTGGCTCTGGGCCCAGCAGGGCATCGCGAGCATCGCGTGTAAGTGTTTTGCCCGTGACTCGGGCATATTCGCGTATGGCGGTCTCAACGTCCCTGAACGTTTGGACGGCGTGGCCCTGGCGGCGAAGTTCATCGTTGATCCAGTCCAAGCGCTCAGTTCGTTTTCTGGCCCATTTTGCCTGAGCGGCTTGGAGCTGTTCTACCGCGTGATCATGTTGTCTCCGCTCTTCGTCAACACCGGAGCTCCGTAGAAACGAAAAGACATAGTTGCTCCCGCTGAAGGCCAGAGCGTTTACGAGAGCGCCGCCCATCATCATCGCGATGGAAGCCATTACCTGATAATATTAGAGGGGAGTATCCCCTGTTTAATTAACATGTCCTTGGAAACGAGGGCTAAAGCGATATCGACGGTCACCATGCCCAGGTCAAGAGCGGTGGTGTCCAGCTTTGGGATCGGTGCTGTCAAGGCCATTTTTCCCAGGCGAGCATACCCAGCGGCCAGGAAGGTGACTACAGCTGCGTGGTAGGCCGCGTTGGCCAGCATTTTTCCATCAGTGATGGGGGAAGACATATTTCTACAGCATATAGTTAGGGTGGCGCTCCTTCAAATGGAAATTTGGTGGCTCCGAGATTCTGGCTTCGCACGCTGCTGACACTTCGTGTCGCGTGCTATTGCTGTTCCTGTTCCGAAGGAACCGGGACAGGACCAGGACACCCACCCCAACGACTAACAGCGCCAAGGGGGCCCAGCTGAGCATTTCCGAGGTTTTGGGCTTTTCAGTCCGCTCCGGCTTTTCTGAGGTTTTAGACTTTTCAGCCCGCTTCGGCTCTTCGGGTGTCGATTCTACGGAATGCGGAAGCAAAGCAGCTTTAGCTCTGCGAAGTTCCTCTAAGACTTTTTCCGACTTCGCCTTTCTCGCTGCTGCGCTAGCTAGCCCCGCAGCGACTCTTTTGGGATCCTTCACGCGTTCCGTAGAAGGGGCTGTCACGCTTTGCGGCGCTTGTCTCGTAGAAGGGGCTGCCACGCTTTGGGGCGCTTGTCCCGTAGAAGGGCTCGTCTCCAGCTTGCTCGTTGGATCCATCTCTATACGTGAAAAAACCGCCTGTTCAAATGCTCAGCGCCATGGTTAACACTGCTTAGCTATTGCTTAGCTATTGCTTAGCTATTGCTTAACTATTGCTTAGCTATTGCTTAGCTATTGGCTTTGCTGTCGTGCCGTCGTCAGCAGCAGGGCTCGTCTCCCGCTCGCTCGTTGGATTCATCCTGATAAGATGGATTTCGAGGGCACTTGTGTCCAAACAAACAATATTTTGCGGTGGTCAGCGCCATGGTTAGCGGGGCTAAGTACATACCGAAACGGTGGTACAAATCGCAAGACGCTCTTAATAGAGCGTGGTCAACAAACGGGTCAGCCTCGAGGTCTGCTACAAGCTTTGGTTGATTCTCGGGTGGGATAGGTAGAACCGTGCTGGCCACCACTGAATAGAATCGCAGTGCGGTTTTTCTGAGCGTCTGCGTCATCTGAGCACCCAGTCGAGCCTCGTAGCGAGAGTACAGCTTTTCGATGTCTTCGTCGCTCATGGCGTCGATGCCTTCAGCCGTAACGTTCTTCCCCAAATACCGCTCGGCCTGCCCACCAGACGCAAGTGCGGCCAATCTGTCTCTATGCTGTGTCGCACTGTTTGGCGCATCACCGGGCGGCACATGGCCACCGGGCGGCACATGGCTGTCACGTTCCTTCGGAACAGTAGGGGGCTCGGCATCGCCTAGCAGCTCGTCAATCAGGTCGTCACATTCCATCCTTACTCTGTTCATTCGAACTATCGCATACGTACACAGTCTCCTTTGTCTAATATAGTCGCGCAATCAGTATCGCGGCATGCACAAGTGCTTCAGTCATTGTTCCTTCGGAACAAGTACTGATTACTCAACAGCTGTTTGGCTTAACACCTGATAAGCAACTGGCTGATCCGTCTTCAGCAGGAGCTTAGAATGCTTCTTCTCTGCGAGCAGCCGTCGAACCGCTGCCCTTTCTTCCGGGGTCGGGATGACGTCATTCTCTCGGAGGCACTCTCCAAACGAGTCCCGGTCCTTGCAGTGGAAGAGAGCCACCCAACGCGTCTGCTCGCGTAGGTCTTTGAGGACGGAGTTGTACTTTTGAGTAAGGACCCAGACACTTTGGCTCGCATGACGGCCCGAGAAGGCCAGCTCTGAAAGCATGTCTTTTTCCTTCGTCATCGCCTTCATCGCGCTGCAGTCGTCAACGATGTACAAAGTAGGCTCTCCCTCGAAAAGATGGTGGAGCGCCCGAAGGTAGTCGTGGAGCCGCTCGCCCGGGTCTAAACAGTAGACCTCTGGATCAGACCGTATCCACGGCCGCAGCTGGTAGGCCTTGTTATACCGAAGAGTGGGGCATAGGATCACAATATGTTGGAAGGCACCGCGGAAAGGACCCTCCAACAGGTCTAGAACGAAGACGGTTTTTCCGCACCCCGTCTGCCCACAGATGATCGCGCTGTGGGCCTCCTTGGGGAAATCAATACAGGGCGCTGACGAACCGGCCATTCTTGAGGTGTAGCTGAGCGTCCATAATCACATACAGATACACGTTCAATACTCCATCCTCCTCTGCCTCTTTCGTAATCTGCAATGTGATTCCCTCGCTGGTGTTAACCACGCGTCTCCCACTACCATGCAGCTGGTCGTCGTCACTCGTCCGAAGGTCAAGCCAGAAAGCGTACTTCGACCTCAGGAACTCCTCCAAGGACACATCCGCCAGACCCAAGTCTTTTACGACCCTAGCCACCTCCGGGTCCCGCTTCCTAATGGGTGAGCTGGCGAAGAAGTTCCTGGCTTCTTCCCACTGTTGGTATGCCTGCATTCCCTGGCTGTATAGCTGATTGGGGACACCCTCAACGGTAACCTCCACTTTGGCGATCTTCGGGTTGTAGAAGGATTCAGACCGACGCTTCCACAATACCCCCGCTGAAGACGTCTCGAACAGCATCAGGATTCCCTTCATCGACCTCGCGGGCACGTTAAGGTTAATGTTCCACAGCTTGTCGGATTTGTTCTTCGCCAATTTTCGGTGGCGAAGGACGCGATCATAGAAGATTGTGACGTTATGGATGAACTGGCCGCGGATCTGCCTAGCCAGCTCCTGTTCGGTTATCTTGTCAAACTCCAGACTGATATTGTCGATGGTGTAAGCGGCGGCGGCATCACCCGATGCCTTCACGACCCGGCCGTAATCGTTGAAGGTTAGTTCGTACTCGAGTCGGTCGGAGAGTGCGCTCTGATAGAACGGCATGTGGCTCTCCAAAATCTCGAAATCTAGTGGGATGCAGAACCGGTTGCCCATGGCACGAGCGATCGCATTGTCTCCCGCATTATCATTCGCGTCATCCGCCCCGACGCGATGTTTGAGCATGTTGTCGCTGCCGATGCCTTGGTAGGCCGCATTCTGCGGTTCGTTCCTGGTCAGCCATAGATCGCCGTAGCAATGAAATACATCGGAGTCATCGATGGACATCACTTCATTTCCGCTGACTTTGATCGTGGTCTTCTTTACGATGGCGCGCCCGAGGTTGCCGACCACGGTGGCGTTCGCGTCCGTCGAGTTGAGCGCAATCGTGAAGGCTAGGCGAACGGTGCCGGGAACAATCACGTCATGCTCGCCGAGGTTGGGGAAGCGGACCAATAGTTGCTGATTCGCGTCGATTGTGCTCGGATTGTTTGTGACGACCACGGACTGCCGCACACCCTTCGCCGCTAACGGCTCTCGGAGTCTTCTGAAGGGGTTGAGTCTGCGGCCGTATGCGTTCGAATTCATTGGTATTGGTACTATTATGTTAAAGTGCTATTATGTTAAAGTGTTATTATGTTAAAGACATAGAAACAAGTGTTTAATTCGGACAATGGCCGACATCGGCGATTATGACGACCGGCCGGACCCCCCGGAAGATCCTGACGATGATGATCCACCACCACCTATGCAGTTCGTGCGCGACAATGACATTGTAAATAATACCGCGACAGAAACAAGCAACCGATCAAGTCTTCTAAGAGAGTTGACGCGGGCTGCCGTGGATGACTATTACAACTTCTTTGCGGACATGGGGCTTACCCCTGAACGGGGGCGGCATTCCAACAAGTTTGTGCTCATAGATGGGCGTCTCCAGCTCTTCGCATTTCCAGACCTGAGGCTTATAAACTTAAAGACGGGGGAACCACTAGCGCTCTCCTCATTATACAGCAAGGCCGGCGGTTCCGCGGCGATCCAAGAGCTTGGCTTTAAAGGCTGGAAGCCAGGGAAGGCAACCTTGCCTCCGGAAGCGGTCAAAGCCCTGCAGACGGCGAGCGATAAGATTGGTGCCGCGGCAGATACCATGGAGCTGAAGGATTTAAACCAGACCGCGACAGAGACCATAGAAGCTGTGGAAACCAGCTTCACGGATAGTGAGGTCGGGCGTGTTCTTGAAACGATGAACGATCCGCCGCTCCCCCTTCGGGAACTCAGGGGGCTAGACATGGCTCTGCAAACCATTCGCGGAGAGTACACGAATAACCTTGCCAAGCTGTCGGCAATCGATAGAGACTTAGCTAAACAGAAACAGAAGTTGGAAGAGGCCAACACCGACGGTGTTGATGATTTCGCCCGGTGTCGGATCGCCGAACGAATACGGAACCTCGAGGACGAAAGGGCGGCCCGGCTCGAAGCAGCCTCTGCAACGGGCGAGGCCCTGCGAACGCAAATAAGCCGCATTAGGGAGACCATCGATCGCATCCTCCACAAGGACACCACACTGGCCGAGAGAGTTCGTACCCTCTTCCGTGAGCAGGGGGTAACAATCGTGTCCATTCTCACAGCTATTGGGATGGCGATCTCGACAATAACGCTTGCGTTGAAGCTAGCGCTGAGCGGCGGGTCTGGCGGCGGGGGCACGCCGTCTCCTAAACCAGAGGACGGGCGCGGTGTCAAAGAGTGGGTGAAAAAGCATCTCCAGTCCCTCGCACGGGCCCTTGGCAAGCTGGCTGGGAAGGCGGCCGCAGCGATTCCAGGGATAATTGGCAGTATCGTATCCTGGCTCTTGAACCTTCTCGGAAAAACGGCTGGGTGGTTGGCCGACAATGTCTGGGCCCTAGTCGTCGCAGTAGGCGGCCTATTACTCATAGCCGTTCGGAACTGGTTAATGCCATAACAGCAGTAAACCGATGGCCACCCCGGCCACCACGAGGGCTGTCTTTTCCGTTTCGTGGTTATATTGCGCTAACGGAAATGAATCCGCCGCGCGGAGCTGTTGTTGTTGTTGTCCCTGTTCCGAAGGAACAAGAACAGGAACAGGAACAACAGGGCTGTGCGGCACAGTCTCTTGCGGCTTTACAATCCCCCTATCTGCCCGCTTTGCGGGCTGCAAAGTGGGCGGCACTATGTCGTTCACACCCTCGTTAGAACCTAGCTTCTGTTCTTCTGTGGCCACGACGATTTTGTTATTGTAGTTGGCTATCTGGCCGATCCGCAGCAACATGTCGCTGGGAGCCATGTAAAGGCCTATGCCGAACACAAAGTCGACCACGCTACCGGCGTATTGTAGAACGTCCTGGTACCGTTTGATCGATGAGGGGAGATCGACTGGAGAGGCAATGGCGTCTTCCACATTGGCGAAGAACTGCTTTTGTGCATCGAATGCTGTTCCCGTCCCAAGAATACGCGTCCTCGTTTGCGCTTGGGCGCCTAATATGGCCCATACGTAGGTCCGGATGGAATCGTTCAAGCGCTCCACACGAGGCTGCGTGAATCCAGAGGATGTTTCAACAATAAACGACCCCCAGGCGTCTACGCTGTCCTGTTCAATGTAATCGACGTGGAGCTTGCCGAACGTCTTCGGGAACGTCATCCTGCCCGGATCAAAACTGCCGTCACCGATTGGGTGGTAGCCGCGGTTCGTCCAGTAGTTGTATGCCACCCCGAGTCCGTGATTGGCGCCCCCACCTCGCCTCCAGTCTGTGTGCGGTGACACCCGAAACTCTCCGCAGATCCTTTCATAAGCCCGCCGGTCGTAGGGATTATTTAGCCAGTCCCATGCTCTGTCTTGCGGTAGCGGGGCTTTGATCTCCTCCAAAACCCGTCGGACCTGATAGTAGACGTGAAATGCGTACAAGGCCTTTATGCGCGGATCGGCGGCGAGAAGATGGTCTTTGGCGGATACTCCACAGCCCGTCGTTGCGCACCAGACCGCGAAATTCACCTGATTCTGCCAAAACTGCATTGGGTTGGTGTTCCAGGCCTGAACGATGGAATAGCTGGTTACCTTGGGCAGGCAGTACTTCGAAAATACATCCGCGAACTGGGCCTGAAAGGCCTTGCCCTCCTGCGCGTAAATGTCTGTTCGCGTCAGCTGTTCTGCGTGGGTTTGAACAGCATAGAATGACCCGGCCTTATAGGTCGCCCCCCTATTAAAAGTAAACGCCTCTCTGTTCATTCTATTACCGTAGGAATACAAGATGTTCGTAACTCTCACTAATATTCAAAACGGCTCCTCCTCGGAGCTGCCACAGGCTCTTGACAACCGTCACGGCTGCCTAAAAATTTCCCTCCGCGAAATAACATTCTACCCTGCCTGGGTGAATATTCACCCAGGAGTGGGCTTCCTGCTTGATGGCGAACGGGTCGAAGTGCCGAGGGGTTACTATAATGTTTGTACGCTGGACAAGGTAATCTTCCGCCCCCTTGGCGTTTCGCTGAAAATGAACGAAGCTACGGGCCGCCTAACCCTAAGCCTCCCTGGCAAATCCTTCCTAATGCTGCAAGAGCTGGCCCCCATATTGGGATTCACCGACGGGTTGATGCCCAGAAATGGCACTACGGAAGCTGATCAATGGCCCGACTTGGTTCCACACAAAGAAATATTTGTGCATCTGGACGAACTGAGCACCTCAGAAAACGTGAGGATCACGTCTGATACCAGTAGCGGTTCAACGTTACTTAGGGCCATCGCGGCGACCAGCGAAGGGATCAACTGCGGGAAGACGGCTTCCTTCCCTAACCCCCAGTTCAAAAATTTGCGTAGAGAATACGTGACAAAGCTGACGGTCTCGCTTTTAGATATAAGCGGCAAGCGTCTCGATACCAGTTACCTAAGCGCGGCCCTAGAAATCACGACATAATAATGGTTGACTCGACCGGTCCCAGTTCTACATGTCTGTCACTATCTGACCTGTCTGACACGAGGGATTTTGAGCTCCCCGGGCTTCTACAGCCGAAAAAAGATTAACGTGGGGGCGGCAAGAAGCTGTCGCTACGTTTGATTCCCTTCAAGACGTCTCGGCTGCAATCGGTGGGCGCAGGCCACCTTCAGAGGCGATAGAGCATCAAAAACTCTCCTTAGTCCGCCGTGATGACCGATTTGTCCTTGCCAGATCCCGCGAGCCCGATTGGCTTATCGATGTGCTCGTGACGCCGATGTCCGTCCAAACCACTAAATCCGAGGTCAAGAAGGTTTTCAACACCGGGCTCACATTCGTGTCGTATACGCCGAGCGACACCTGTCTTGTTGCTCTAGAGACAGCAGGGCACTTCACACTGGCCGCTGCGAAGAACGACGTACGCCTGAACGCGAATACAGATTTCCGAGCCGCGTTAGAAATAAACCAGGGGTCCATCATTATCATGGACCTAAAACTAGGGGTGGCCTCTGATCTCGCTACATTTCTGCTCCCAGGGCTGAAAATCAGATGGCCGTCCGAACACGATGGAAAGGAGCTCCGAATAATGGTAAAAACGCAACCGCAGCAGAAAGCGATCGCTAACAGCTCTCTCGATAATGTAAAGGTTACGATAGCCGACCGCATGGACGTAGGGACTCTGTATCTGGAGTCCGGCGTTCGGCTTCGCCGCCTTCGGGTCAGCACGTTTGAGGACGATTTAGATATAATTTATGCTTTGCCATAATTTATGCTTTGCCATAATTTATGCTTTGCCATAACAACAATTCGGTTTATAATGGGTCTGTATCCAACCATCGCGGACGATGAGGCAAACACTTCTGGCTCCGCAACAGATGTTACCCCAACCGCACCTCATATGGAGCAGACGGGCCACGCCCACCGTTTGCGGTATATATCGGATATACAGAAACGGTTGGAATCTGAGCGGGACCTCAGGCGAGCCTTGTACAAAAAATACCAGCGCGCAGTTGGCGCCTCCGAGGCTTTGGATTCAGCAATGCTCGCGGCCTCTTTCGGTTTGGGGGTGGCTGGCGTCGGGCTGCTGTCTACTGTATTTGCCGCCCCTGTGGTGCTGGCAATGGAGGCAACGGCGCTGGCGTGTGGTGTCATTAGCGCAGCTGGAAAATTAATTAATAAGCGGCTCCGCGCGAAGGCTAAGAAACACAACGACATCCGGCTGTTGGCTGACGCCAAGCTAAACAGTATTCACGCGCAGGTGTCCGCAGCAATGTCAGATGGCCTTATTTCAGATGTAGAGTTTAAACAGGTAGTGGCCGAGCTGCAGAGCTACGATGATCTGAAGGAGGGGATACGCTCGAAGTCTCACAAGGCATTCAACTCCGCACAACTCGACGAGAAGGTTAAAAAGCAGCTCATAGCTCAAGGTCGCGACCTGGCCCGCCAAGACATTAAAAAAGCTCTGTCCGACTGACGATAGACTGCACCGCCGTATTTTACACCTTCGGTGTTAATGAGCAACCTCCGTGCTACACTCCGTAAGTAATTGTGAAAATAAAAAAAATATGTCCTAGCCGGGGATCGAACCCACGACCATAAAGAGCAAAACCCAAGCTGTGTCTCGAGAGCCCGGGGCTAAACCTTAAAGGTCGTTTTCGTGCGTTTGCGTTATCATTCGGTTTTTTCGGGCTCCCCCTTCTGCAACCACCCCACCTCCCCATTCTAATCTCCTCGAAATGCCCACCTTCGAGCTTTCATCATTGGAGAATTAGAGACGATCATTCGGCGAGGTGGCGGGTATTAGCACGGCTATATACCCAGAGACACAGGGCGGCCGGCTCCCTGGCCAAGGGAGCTATCCGGGCCGCCGAATGTGATGTGAAAAATTGGGGGTGTCTTTTCCGCTAAAATTGTTTTTTCGCTCAGAATCGACCCATAACAACGGCAATATGGGCGAAGAAGAGACGTAGATTCAGAATCTGATGTTAGTTTTGTCCTACGACCCATACATCAAACGCAATCAACGATTTATTAGCACAAGTATTGCACAACACCCGCGCGTATTCTGGGAACATGGCGCTTGTTACAACGGCCTCACTTCACAGGGTATTACGGCGCCAGCCTTGTAGGCTCTGACTCTTATATGCTCACATTACAGGAGACTGCCTTATAAAACACCCGAGTCTGTATTGTATATCTTTCAGCTTGGGGTATACGAAGTATCTGTGCTCCCTGTATGTAGACGGGCTGGGCTGTCTCTGACCCACATATATACATAGGCCTATACATGCATGTAGTTCACCGGTGTGTGTAATGTAAGTCAAAGCCTAACCTATTTTTAACTGCGGGAAGTCTATATATGCACTAGGAAATATTGATGGCCGCTAAACGGGCAAACTCTTTTTGGAAAGCCCTTGTACGCCTTTGACAGTCCCTATTTGCAAGTTTGTGGTACCCACATGAGTGACAAAGGCCATACTCGTTTTTCACGCCGATTCCACACCGTTGGCATGGTTGTGTGCCACGGCTTTTTCTTAACCTGGCGAGGTGTACCTTGCAGTATTCCTCTATACAGCGCCGCCCGCAGTGATCGAAAGAACCACACTTCAGCCACTTGCATGTATCCTTGCCCCACATTGCTTGAAGTATTCCTAAGTATACCTAATCTACAGCATCTCTCTAATATGAAAACATGGGGGCCCTGGTACGTGCCCCGGCCCGCGGGAAGCAATGTTTCGCGTACACAAATAATTGGGGTAATTGTGCATGTAGGCCGGGCGCGTTTCGCGTACACAAATAATTGGGGTAATTGTGCGCGCTCGACGCACGCTATCCGCGTGAGCTACACAATTATTTGTGTACGCGAAACATGATCCGCGTGAGCTACACAATTATTTGTGTACGCGAAACATGATCCGCGTGAGCTACACAATTATTTGTGTACGCGAAACATGATCCGCGTGAGCTACACAATTATTTGTGTACGCGAAACATGATCCGCGCGAGCTACACAATTATTTGTGTACGCGAAACATGATCCGCGCGTAGGGAGCGCGTCAGGGGGGGTCCGGCCAAGGAGAGCATGGTGGGGGGCGCCCACGTGCCCCACTGGCTGGTACATTCGTTCCCCCTGCTGCTCGGATCTATTCCCCAATTTGGACCGTGGGAATCACAGCCGTCCAATGAAGAAGCAGCTTTTCAATATGTACTTAAAGAGAAGCAGCTCTTCCGGTGACGTCAAGGATCAGTCGATCCATAAACTTTACAAATCCCAATTATTTTAACAAAGATAAAAATACAGGAGATAGGGGCATGAGAAACAAGGGATATTAATTATCAATGGCCGTGTCAGATCTGTATTATGGCTGTTCTAAATATATGACAGCTCGACAGTCTGGCATAAAAGGGGAAAAGTCCCTGACAAGAGGCCTACACTTCTGCAGGCTGGCTAGACGTAATGGTTAAAATGGCTCGCAATAAAAAAAAAATCAATTCTAGTACATGTACATACCAGTCCTTCATCCCAAATCCTGGCGTGTATGTCCATTTGCTTATTTCTAGTCACCTTGTTTAAACTTTCGTCGAAGAGGAGGACGTAACCGTCTGCGTCTGAGATTTTTTTTGACAGTCTGTGTTTCAGGTATGGCGCGATTTCGAATGTACATAAATATGCACATTTCCTCTCGCCACAAGCAAACTGTTTGGCTATATCAGAGTCTGGGAACATTTCTGCAAACAGGTGCTGGGTATCTGCACAGGATTTGAAGGAGTAATGAGATGCGATCACTTTTAGTGTCCACAATATTTCCGCGTGCAAACATTCCGACTTTGTTACAAAACTAGGGACGGAAGTCGAAGTTGGTCTACCGGTACTTGAGGCTGCAGAGGTCGTAGGGAGATCTTCACATGACTGTGCTGTTATTGTGGCAGTTGTGCGTTTAGGTTGAAAAAAGTCTCTAATGACAAATCCAGAAGATAATTCCTCGAGACGTTGTTGGTGTTTCTGTCCCTTGGCATGACTGCGCAATGCTGGTTCTCCCATGTTTGATACGTCAATCGATTTAACGCAGATCTTGCATTTGGCGCTTAATTTGTTTCCTGGGTCCGACTCCAGCCATCTGGCGTACTCAGCCTGTTTCAGCCAACGTGGGTTGAATAAACATTTGCCTGGAGGCATGATGACAAATAGCCCGTGACCCACTTCAGTAATCAGAACAAAGAAACGGAGAAATTTGACGGGACCTCGAGACAGAAAGTAAAGCCAACTGTCGTTAAAAGTTAGAACGCTTTACGGTTTATATATAACATATGTTAATGTAGTAAAAATGCAAAGTTATCTCCCTTGCACAAACAGCGTTAGATTACCGACCGGCTAGTTTTTTTATATTTATCAGAATTTCAGGACTTGCCAGGAGTTTTTATTTAAATTCCAGGTCTTTCCAGGAGTTTCCAGGTCGGATTTTTTTTTCAAGGAGTTTCCAGGACTTTCCAGGAGGCGTGCGAACCCTGTATTAACATCACTGTGTTTAGAGTAAGTTCTTTCAATGCTAAGCTTCCACTGGGGAGAGTCTTCAGATATTTCAGAACAATATCTGTATCCCATTTATCTGTACAGCAAGGTAAACTTGGGCAGCATTCAAATAGTCAAATAGGATGTGTCCCTAAAGAGTGGCTGCCTGCAACAGAAACAGTCGCCGAAAACGAATAGTATTCATAGCACTATATCCAAGATCCGATGCATGACACTCTGTCATAAATGTTAGAACTTGTCCTACAGTCAGATTACAGAAACTTCCCAACTCCGCAGATACACATCATACTGTTTAAGCGAACCAGGTCTCCATGAATCCATCAGAATATCACAAATCACCCCGGACAGTCGTTACTCAGAGAATATCTGCCGGATATAACTCCTGCCGTAAGTCTCCGCCTGTGGTGAAGAAGGTGGTGACTGTCTAGGTGACCAGGTAGCAGAAGAGTTGTCTTCCCCTGTGGGAACTGCAGTGGAGGGCGGATCAACATTCGCTTCAAGGCAGGATACGAAACTTGAGTGGGCCAATCCGGTGATGATGACTGCAAGGCATTGTTCTTTGTACATTTTCTGTAGCACTGCTGGGATAAGGCTGAAAGGAGGAAATATGTACAACACATTAAACTCTGACTATTTTAGAGAGAAGGCATTCACAGCACGAGCCTCTGGGTCTGGTCTATAGGATACATATGGCCTCATTTTATAGTTTAACCTGGAGGCAAACAAATCTATTTCAGGGGTAATTTTATAATAGCTCTGGATATCACCAAAACACTTTGGGTTTAGTTGCCACTCAGTATCATTTCTGAAATTTCTGGACTGATAATCAGCATCTTCATTCATTACCCCTGGTATATGAGATGAACATAACCAGAGTTGTCTCCCCATGGCCCACAGCCAAATCTGCTTGGACAGTATGTTGCATTTATCAGAATGACTTGTGCCAAAATGTTCAATTGAACTTACCGCTGTGGTATTATCTATCATAAGCCTTTTCACATCTGAACAGAAACTTTTTAAGTCTAGAAACGTGGCAAGCAGCTCTAAATAATTAATGCAATTTTCCTTCTCATCAGGCCTCATCCATTCAACCCCAGCAGAGAGGTCACCACAAACTGCTCCCCAGCCACTTGTAGAGGCATCAGATTTAATGATGATGTCAGGACTTGTCATTTCAACTGGTTTCCCAGAAAGTTCTACATTTTCTATCCACCATTTCAATTCAGCCACTGAATCCTCTGACCATGCTGCTGTCATAATAACCCTTAACCCTTTTGGAATTCAAAATTAAACCTAAATATGGTATTGACTGAGAAGGTGCCAAAACCAATTTCTCCGGGTGAATAATAAAACCCAACTGATCAAGCATCGAAACCATGTTAATAACATTTGCTTCACATTCCGTAACAGAATGCCCTATCAGTAAACTGTCATCAATATAGTGAGAAGAGATATGACCTTTCTTTCTCAACTCTGCATGCACAGGTTTCAGAAGCTTTGTAAAGCGCCGTGGACAAGAGCTCAATCCATTGACAAAACATGTAAACTGAGAGCACCTCTCCAGTAGAATTTCAAATATTTTTGGTCAGTGGGTGCAATTGGGACCAAGTAATAGGCATCTTTTGAATCCACACTGGACATGTAGCAATTTTTCACCATCAGTTTGAGAGCTACAATAAGAGTATCCACTTTGAACTTTTGATAATCAACAGACCTATTTAATGATTTGAGATTCAAAATAGCTCTGTGGGTGCCATCTTTTTTCTCTCAAACAAAAAGAAATTTTTTTCACCTGGCTCATGACGGGTAGTTCTGATAACCCCTTTGTTCAGAAGTTTACTATTTTCTTCATCAATAATCTGACATTCCCATTGTTCAAATGCAATCTCTTTTGGAACATGATACTGACATGTAAATCAATTTTTGCACAATCAATATACGACAGAATATCCTTATCAGAGGTTATTTTAGTCCATTCATTGAACGAGGTTTCAAGGCATCAAGGCTTTGAAATTAGCCACTTGGTGTTCAACATAGACAGTTAACTCTTTCAGTGTACGATCATTTAACCGTTTTATGTGAGCTATAGGCCTACTCTGTATGACACAAACCATCACTTACCTGTGTATGTGAATGGTGCATGACGGTCGGGCTTATTTTTGTTTCGGGAGAAACTTTTTATTCCATGGCTTTCCCTTCGCGGTGTAATGAGGAGCCTTGCCAGGATCGTGGTCGCCCCTTCCCCTCTTTTGCCAGGTGGCATTCCATCGGCCGTTTCTTTCCTGCCCCCGTCTTAATTTTCTGAAAATCTCAGGATTGGTCATGTGCACAGTTTTTCACAATTGGCTGGCTTCAGTAACGCATCTTGGTTTTCTTTAACCTTTTCAAGAGGAAAACCCAACATTCACAAACTTTTCGGGTCGATGTCCGGGCCAAATGACTCATTCTCAGCCAGCTCACGCGCTATCGAGTCGAATAAAACAACGGAGTCCGAATCGTTTTCTAGGGTATTTATGAGCTAGTCATCAGACTTAGATCTTGCGTATCCACGTGGTCCACCACTTTGGCTCGTTTTGCGTTGTTTGGCCGGCCTGAGCGGCGACTTGTAGTCCATTGTTCCCCGATTATATCCACCTTTAAATCGGTCGTCCGAGACGGACACGTTTGTGACGTTTGTTTTGATGAACCTCGTCACGAAGTTCTTTTAACTCATTCCCGACAGCCTTTATAACATCCAGCAAAGGATCGTTAACCCCAGCATGCATGGAAAATAGAGAAGCCGCGCCTCGTGTGTCCAGGCGGGAAGCAGTCGTCTGCTGCTCAACTTTCACCGACATCTGTCAGCAAAGGGTCGTCGTCTTTCGAGTCCATGATCATCAGAGATACACAACTTCGTGCAAAGCAGCGAAGTCTCCTTAAAACTGTATTTTTTACAGAGTCTGCAGAAAAATACAAACACACACATGTACTACCTGAATCAACCAGTGACACTTCCGTACGATTCGAAAAGCAAGCTTGAACTGACATTTTGACCTCGCATGCGCTCTCTCACATGGTCTCGTAGTGACGTCACTTCCGTGAGGTAGAATTGCAGGTTATCAAGTGATATTCTAAATCCTCCTCAGGAATAATTTGTTTTCACGGCAGTTGGACTGACTGAATCATGAAAACCAAATTCGCACTTCATGCCGCAGCCAAATGTGCAGATGCAACATGCACTACTGATTACAGCATGGGCAATAAATGTACTAATGGGACTGGTTAATGAGAGAGGTTTCAAAAACCTGGCATCATCTGTAGTAGCAGGATCAACTCTTGCTTCTGTGACATTTTATTTGCCTGCCTGCATCATTTGCAGGTCATTGGTGACCGTAATTTGACGGTGCTCATGGGATTGTTTGTGCTATCTGATTAATTTAATTGGTGTTTCGCTGTACTCAAGAATATCTCACTTATACGATGCTGGCCAGCATTATTGTGGGAGGAAATCGGGCAGAGCCCAGGGGAAACCCAAGACCATCCACAGGTTGTTGGCAGACCTTCTCGCTTACCTTGCACCATCTTAAAGACCGCTTATAATTCACCAATTAGGCATGTAACTCTGCACTTAATCCACCCATAACACTTACCCACTGTGAAGTGAAATATTCCCAAGCATGGCTGTGAAAAACACTCACAAATTTGGTTAGGGTTTTTACACTTTGGGTTCCAACTTCACACAAATCAAACTCAGGAAAATGCCTCAAGTTCAAAATCTTAAGATATCTTTATTTTTACAAGGTTAAGACATTTAAACACAAAACTATGATACAAAACAGATGAGAGGAGATGAATGTACAGGCGTAGCTGATGTTCGCTAAAAACAAAATCGTGAGTACTTTAAAAGTTTGGTAGTATTCCCACGAGAAACATGGCCATAATTTATATGAATTTCTTGCAGCATGGTCACTTGATTCTACCAGATTCCAAGTTAAAACACCTTCAAGGTTTCCTGCATTCACCGACGATTAACGTCCTTCAACTGTCAAAAAACAAGAAACACTGTTTAAGACACAATACAAATTTTTCAAGAAAACCTTTGAGAATGGCAGTGTTTTCTCTTAGATTACTTTTTGTTCTTGATTGTGCTTGCACTTTTAAAATGAGCAAGCTTCAGTCGTTTTCTTTTTCCATTAATCACTTTATCCACCTACATAGGTCAATGCATCTCGTTTAAAACAGAACCTAAAGCTCCAGCTTAATATTAAATATGGCACATTTACTCGAGCTGGACCAAGGCTGTAAGACTTATCCATCAAAAGCAGCCTTGGAAAGCTCTAACGCTGGAAGTCCTATCTCTACTGTCTTCCAATCTCAGTTAATTCTGTATCCCATTAACAATGGTTTGTGTGCACCCAGCATCGCTGTGTGAGCTTTTCATTTCAACTCCTTACAAAACATCGCTGGAATAACCAATACAACCTCAACAAGTGGGGAAATTTCCATATGGTAGTATTAAACTATAGTCTTCACTTACTGTAGGAGCCGATGTCAATCTCGTCCGGCAGTTCTGTGATGTTCACTTCAAACCTGTCCTGTACGTCGTTTAAGACCTTAGCATCGTTTTCGTCAGACACAAACGTGATGGCCAAACCTCTGGTGCCAAAACGACCTGCACGGGCCACCTGAATGGACAAGTCAAACCAAAAGGGTTAAGAAGCAAGTTTTAATAAGAATATCAAAATGGGGTAAGTATATATCTCTCAGAGATTGAAAAGCCATTATGGAAATACTCCTTTGCAGTGTTAGATAAATATTAATAAAATATAATTTCAGATAAATTCCAGACTGCTGGTTATCAGATCGTTGGACCAAAATATGCCATAATGATACTTAGCAGGCGGAAACACTCCTGGTAAAAAAAAAAAAAAGCTGAAGCAACTGCACTAAATTCATGAGATTTCATGTTAACCAAGTAAACATTTCTTGAAGAGCAAAATGAAAATCATTTACTTCAAACTTCATGATAAGGGACTTGATTTATAAGCAAAATGGGTGTGATATTAGGGGTCAGCAGTCCATTTTATTGAACTTTGAATCTGGCTCGACTGCTAGTACACTTTTAAACAACTGGCCCGGGGGTCCGGTCTTAGTACTTACCCTGTGAAGGTAAGTGTCAGAGTCCTCAGGCATGTCATAGTTAAACACAATGTTGACTCGTTCAATGTCCATGCCTCGACCAAACAGATTTGTGGCCACTAGGATTCGCTTTTGGAAATCTTTGAACTGCTGGTACCGAGACAACCTGTTCATTGGATAGACATGGTGTGAATTACACAATGATAGAGGATGTTAACATGCTTTACCTGGTATTCTACCAAACACCTCTGGATAAAAATGCTTAGCAGATTTGGTCAGAGCTTGATTCAAACACAACACCTCTTTGATCAAGGCGTGGTGAAGTTGTCCAGATGGCCAAACCACTGTACTACCAGTGGCACAACAGGTGACTCCACATTGCCAGCAATTTAAGATGCCTTAATTGATTTAAAATTTCGTTGTTGCTCATTTGCTAGATTCCAAGAGTTTTATTGGTCCCAAAAAGATGTTCTGAGGTTTGTTTCGAGTCAATTCAGGTCCACCCGAGTGGCAGAATGTAAATTTCAGAACCAAAGGTGAAACAGGACGTTTATGTGCCTTAATTGCACCTTGAAGCGCCTACTTTTTAAGTCAACTACAGTAATTTTTTTATAGCTTATGTGAGGAACACCGCTTTATACAGAGGTTTCACTCACCTTTCATCCTGTGTCATAGCTCTGTGGATGGCAATAGCCGGAAAGTTCTGCTCCACTAACAGCTGAGCCAATGCCATGCACCGCTGTACAGACTTCACAAAGATTATCACCTGCAAACAGAAGTGCAATATTATATTTTTATGTTCTGAAACTTTCCACAGCTTTGTCACTCACATCTGAAAGGAAGGCAACTATGCATTCAATCTTATCTATACAGAATTTCTAACGTTATCGAATCTTTATTCAGCCTGTAAGTGGTTTGGAAACATGTGAACTTAATTCTTACTATTCTACTTATGAAATAAGATTGACTGGCAGGCGCTGCAGAGTGTAGTAATAATTCCCGAACGAAATGTACAGGTTTGAGAATTTCAAAATTTGCTTAAAATACAAGAACTAGATGTTTTTTTCTTTACAGCTTTAAACACTTAATCCTAACCTTCAAAAAGGCTTAAAACATTAATTCCACTAAGAAAAGGCCTTACACATTCACAACCGTTTCCTTGGCTTCACACTACATGAATTGCTAAGTGCTTTTCCACCCTACCTGATTGAACTCCAGCACATCTAACAGCTCAAACAGTTTGCGGTTCTTCTCGTTGTCCTTTAGTTTCACATAATGCTGCCTTAGTCCATGGAGAGTCAGTTTGGAGTCATCATCCACATAAACCTCCATAGGCTGAAAAACCAAAAGTGGTTACACATGCAAAATCCACAAAATCTTTAAAAGTTTGGTCTTCAATTTTTAAATCTTATTTTTACATTTACATTATTTAAATTCAGCTTATTTAGACAAAGTATGAAGATGACTGCTTTATGACTTGACACTGAAGTAATTCAAAACAATTTGGAACTTGTTAACATAGGTCCAAAAGAAAAACAATGGCCGAAGTTGAAAGGGCTTAGGTCATCTGATCCCATGATGCAACACAGGAGGGCGCTGGTGATCAAGCTTTGGCATCTCACACACCATCGTGGGCAGTGTTGGATTGGCCGTTGGATTGTCACCTGACATCCCGAAGTCACAGCCACTTGGAGGCTGCTTGTAGAGGGCAGCACTTCTCACAACTAGTGCCGTTCTGGAAGGCGTCGACAACCGGCCAGTTGGTGACACAAACTGCCATCCGCTGGGCGAAGGAAGGGGCTTCTCTCCTGGCCGCAGAGGTCTGCGGGTCGAAGACACGCCACGGTGATCTGGTACCGAAAGGTCCCCAAATTTTGACTATCTCTATTCTGGCTGTGGGTCCTCTCTGATGTAGCGAGGGAGTTAGGAAGAAATGCCAGTTCCTGCAGTTGACTTAACAATCCCTTAACGATCCCCTGTGCATTGGGGGGCAAACGATTGGCACTAAAGGGCGAAGACTATCTACACCTCACACTACCAAAGATGTGATGAAACAGGGGAAGAATTTCTCGGCGTGATTTTTGCCTACCACCACCTTACACGTTGGCACAGGGGACCCTGAGACTTGCAGCTATGGTTGGTCGAGATATTGTAACCCTACTACTTCTGAGGACAGCTCATGTGGCAACCAAGGTAGCCAAAGGGAGGTAAGTATAGCGCGGAGTAATTACATCTTGCATGAACTTCTTGCAGACTGGTCTTATATCTTTGCTGAGGGTGGCGCTGAACATCATGCACTGTTTCTCGTGGGGCGTCATGCGGAAGATTTCTTGAACATCGCGCCTCATATCTGTAAAAACAGCAAAACGATATTTATTTAGTGCTAGACAAAAATGTTAAAGTTGTAGCAACTTAACCTGCAGCTAATACCCAGAATTAGTTGCAAAATTATAAAATCAGATTATGGTCTGCAGCAAAATGCCTTTATTCACTTAACTGGTGTTTTGTGCTGTACTCACAGGTAAAGAGACTAGCACAACCAACAAGTACAAAAAAAATGAAGAATACGGGGCGACTTACCTAGCTGGTCGAGCATTTTGTCACACTCGTCCAGGATGAAATGCTTGATGTTCTTCAGATTCAGGGACTTGATGTTTCTGGCTAGAGCGAGAATCCTCCCTGGCGTTCCCACCACGATGTGTGGGCAGTTCTTCTTTAGCACTTCCTCGTCCTTCTTGATGGGCAACCCTCCGAAGAACACGGCGATCTTGATGTTGTTCATGTACTTGCTGAAACGCTCGTACTCTTTGCTGATCTGGAAGGCCAGTTCACGAGTGTGTGCCAACACTAAGACTGAAACCTGAAAGTTAACAGCCACAAATGATCATGTGCCAAGAGGCGACGTTAACTTCTAAATAAAACCACACTGATATTCAAGAAAAACATTTGTCTGCAGCCAAGATATAGACATTAAGCAAAGTGAGAGACAGGGAAATGAAATGCTTGCTATAAGCCCAATCAACATTTTCAGGGGTCGCGCAAATTCTGCAGCTTACATTTGAAGTCTGGAATGACCCAGGATAATAACACCACAGTTTCCCACTGCTTCACACCAACAGAAAGTTTGTTTTTGGATTTTCTGTCGCTGAATAGACGTTTCCTTAGAAGAGTCATCATACTCAGATATTTCAATATCATATGTCAATATATGATTTATAAAATATACTTATTTGACTTGTTTATAACCATACTCAAGATTTCTAGGAAGCAAAGTCCAAACTCCAAGATACCGTTATACTGCATCAACGAGCCTTACCTGACCGTCCACTGGATCTAGTTGTTGTAATGTGGCCAGCACAAACACAGCAGTCTTCCCCATACCCGATTTGGCCTGACATAACACATCCATAGACAGGATGGCTTGTGGGATACACTCGTGCTGGACTGAAATGTACAAATACAGCTTAGGTGAAGGAGGGCTTATAAGCCAGCACGCAACAACAACAAAAAAAAATCTGCTTTACATAAAGTTCAATAATTTTTTAACTTTACACAGGTTGACAGTTTGGGCAAGGCTATGCTCGAACACCCAAGAAAGGCAAAAGTATCGTCTGAATAACATGAAAGTTAGTGAGCGTGTGCTTACGGTTTACTGTTGTACCTAACCATTTTTCAGTCATAAAGCTGGATCTTCATCTAGCTTATGCCGCTTTAACATCAAAACTTGCCGTCAGCCATTTTCAGAAGTCCCACCTAATGAACGCTTACTCCTAGAAATGCACCTTTTAACTGCGACAGTGACCTCAAGGGAGTTCATTCAGTGCAGCCACATTTACTGACATGAATTTATTTGCGGTTTAGACGGTTCCATTGTGTAACATATACACTATAACTTTCTGTTAATATCATGTGTATACTTTTCACAATATCCATTCAGTAAAGCACCACGGTATTGAAACAATATCGCAAAGCTGATAAAACACCAAAATAATTTGAGTTCCTGCAGGCAAAAACATTTTCCTGTTCAAATTCAGTTATACACATGTGACCTTCCACACCCATACATTTCCAATTCCAACAGAGTTTACTAAACTGAATTTCATGGTGAAGGCTACAAATGAAAAGAAAACCCCAAAATACTTGAATATTCATGATATAAGTAACTTCACTCAAGCGGTACGGAGTAATAGATCACCTTCTGATGGATGCTCGAAACCACAGTCCACAATGGCACGTAGCAGTTCTGGTTTCAACAAGAAGTCCCTGAAACCAGAACTGTGAATGGAGGCGTATGTTCCCTTAACATCTTTCTTCTGGGTCGCATCTCCAGCTGCCTCTGTGGTGGTTTCATTTTCCTCCTCATCATAGTCCAATAATTCAGCTTCATTTTCGTTATCAGCCATTTTGTTTTTCCTAGCTGAAATAAAAATAAAACATCAAATCACAGTGACTGAAATGGATGGTTACATTATAGACTTCGTAGTTGTTAGTAATTTTTTATAGTAAAATCCATAGATGTACATTGCAGACTGACTGCAGTGCGAGTGACCTACATAAAAATAAAAGTACAAAATGCTAATAATTATCAACATTTTCACACATTCTTACAAACACAATTACGACGCAGCTTTAAAGAACTCCAAATATTAACACAAATCCACGCTAAAGTTCTTTTTCACCTTAGTAGAATATTAAGAAATCAAATGATCTCCTCCTAGAAAACGTAGACCTACACAAGGGGCCAGTACGAGTGAGTATCGATTCTTCCTTTAGACCACTGAAAATTTCAAGCAAGTACGGCGTCGTCTACTTTAATAGCACACCCTGCAAGGTAATTTAAAATCTAACATCATCGGAATTTTACACGACGCATTAGTCTTCAAATAACGAAGTAAAGGCTAGCCTTACACAACTCCATGAAATCAAAACTTGTTCTCTTAATCGGCTATACCACGTACGCAACAGTTAAACAGCGCAGACGATTGTTGAGACACAGAGAGTAATTTAAGGCTTAATAACATAATCAATTAACAGATCTTTAAATGCTTTATCCAAAATCGTACATACGTGTAATGTAAACTAAAACAGAACGTCTGATGACCGCAGATTATTCTTACCAAATGTATCTGTTTCCCACGCCAATTTCTTCACAAAGACGGATACGACTGGTTTTTGATTGGCTGATCTCACACATTGTGTAAAACCTAAACCTAATAAAGAACTGAAAATACTGAAATTTTAGCACAAATTATTATAAGCAGCAAATTATAGATCCAAATCTGAAACTAAGTTTGATACATAATTAGCTGATACATAATGCACCTTATACATGCTTAATTTTCACAAAACTACTTTACAACCCCCCATATTTGAAAAGGTCTTATTACATTCCAGTTTTCACGTTTCGACGTTCGCGTTTTTTTCTGTTGAAGTGATACAAATTTAATTACGCACGATAGGCAAATACAATTGTTACCCATTTGTTTAGTGTTAAATTATACAATTTGATACGATGTTCTAAGGTCAATTTTCAGTATATAATTTTATTTTAGGTTGGCATTTTTATATGTCTGCATAAATGACCAATATCACATGACACCAACATGGCGGATGACAACGACCCAGAGTCCAATGGAGATCGTGAGGGAGAAGGCATGGAAAACCTTGATATTTCAAACGACGATGATTTAATGAATGATGACAACAGTGATTTGGACAGTTTGGTGATCGGAGCAGCGCAAGGTTTGTATGACATCGTTCTAGAAATGTCTATCTGGCCGTATTCAAGACCTCATTTGACAGTCCTCTTCAGTCGTTACTCTTCTGAGTCTTTGGCAACCGAGTTATGTACCAGTACTTACTGTACACTTATGTCTGTCACGTTGAGGCTTTAGTAAACGAACATATCGAGTTATACCAGGAGGAAACCATACTAGTCATTGTGGAATGCATGCACAATTCTAGGGCTAGCCCTATCACATGTCTATGTTGTAAAATGGCGGTAGGCGTGCTTCGTGCTTGTGGTTAAATGGCGGTAGGTGATATCGCCCCCAAGCGCTTGGAACGCTCCATCAAACTTAAGCTCTGAATGTTTCTACATGTATTTTTCAGTAAAACCTACTTATTGTTTGGTTGTTAGCATATGTTGTTAGAAGAAACCAAGATAAACATCAGAACTCTGGCTCAGCGTTTTCCTCCACCGCATGTTTGGCTTAATTCGCTTTGACGTCACTATGTAAATTATTGTATGTATGTAAGTATGTATGTATGCATGCTTGGGGTTTAACATAGCACTGAACAATTTTTCATTCACATGACGACGACAAGTCATTAGGTGTCTGTACATGTATTGTGTCTTCTTGTAGCAGGGTGAGTCTGTGCTGACAAAGTGCTGCTGTCACTGAAGTATCATGATGAGGACACCAGCCATGACCCCCACCAATGACACCCCGCACAGTCATATTATACTGACACTGGGTCAGTGGGTCCTGTTTCCTTGCTCTAACTTCTCATTGCTGACCGCAAAGCGATGCAGCAGGAAGTACCACTTTTGAAGTCTTTGGTGTAACCCAACCCAAGTTTGGTTTCCTGACTTCGAGGCGGATGCTCTAACCATTAGGCCACTGAAGCAGGGTGACATTGGTAGACTACATCTACCGTAAGAAAACGTCGAGAAGTTACGAGCACCATACCATTCATATGCACATGTATTCGCCTTTTTGGGGAAATTTTAAGTCTTTTACGGTGATTTATTTATAAACATTAATCAACCAAATGGGAAAGTAGGTCTGCATACCGGTATCTGCCTCATTCTGAGCTTATTGTGTGATGCAAAAATTAATCAACTTTTATGAACAGCGGGAGCAGCTTGGAAGTGAGGGAGGGGAGCTTATGAAAAAGTAACAGCTGTCAAGTAAAGTGTCTCCCTCCCCCAACCCATTTCTATTCAGAGTTCCATGGCCCCTGAATAGAGATAAGACAGGTCAAACTCAGTGACATGCTGTGCCATCAAACATGTTGCATCAAAGCAGCATTAATAAGGAAGAATTTAATACTAAATTAAATAAGGTCGTAACCTGTTTGTCTTTACTTTCTTCCATCTTTCCATGATAGCCCTGCTTTCGAAATGGTTTTTATGTTCTTCAAAATTTCACAGTACTATATCTTGTGTCTTTCTCAGAATATGTGGCTTTGGATTCTACCCTGGATCAGATTGATTCTTTTTTGAACAAGCTGGAGCAGAAGAATGATGATCTCTACCTGAAGGCCCAAGAACTGTTAGAATCTAGTCGTCAAACTCGTCTTGAGCTGCAGCAAGCCAACGAGAATGCAGGGCATAAAGGTGAGGGTTCTCATGAGAGTGCACAGAATGTAGGGCATAAAGGTGAGGGTTCTAATGAGAGTGCACTGAATGCAGAGCATAAAGCTGTGAGTTCTGGGGAGAGTGCACTGAATGCAGAGCATAAAGCTGGGAGTTCTGAGGAGAGTGCACTGAATGCAGGGCATAAAGCTGGGAGTTCTAAGCAGAGGGCACAGAATGCAGTGCATAATGGTGGAGGTACATAGCCTTCCAACAGTTAACACTGACTAACTGGCCATGAGGACTACATTCCAGGAGAGCTTAACAAAGTGGACATATAACTAAAGTACAATATGTGTGTTAGTGCTGCAGAAACTAGATCTATCCAAAGACACCATGTTTTTTTGCTGCGTGTACATGTAAATATAGGTTTAGAAGTCCTTGATATATTAATATATATATATTCAAGAAGCTGAAACCCTCTGACAGCATTTACAGGGTTGGTCAGAAATACACCAGTATACTCAGGTGAAATCTGCAGTATAATATCAGGTTAACTAAAATGAATCCCATGCCTCGTAAACAGTAAACATCCCTACAGATATGATGACATACTGGACATGTTGGATCCAGTGTTACTAAACAGCTGAAGTACATGTAAACATAAAATACTAATAGTTTGTTGTTGCAGAAGTATTAGAATGAAGGTTGCTTTTAATAGTATCCGATATGTATTGTTTTATTTATTTATAATTTTTGGGTGATTCCAGGTGTTGTACAGGGATCCTATGGGCTTAATTACATATACATGTTGCACAGAACTGCTGTCAGCTTCTGAATTCTTAATGTTTTATCTTCTGTTACCTTACACGTATGAGGGAGAATTTAGATCTACTTCACCATTGGTTGGACTTGGAAATTTATTGTATTATTTTTGGGAGTTAAGTTAATTATTCTTTACAGATATGGAGGAAGTGCAATTTTGTAAACTATGTATATACATATTTGTCATTAATGTATATACATGTATTATTAATGGGTATTGTGGCACAGAAGTACACATGGTTTGTTTACCAGACTTACAGACTTATTCTAGGTGCATACTGCAATTTTAATCATATTTAATTCACTGGCAAGAAATAATGAATCAAACTTAGCAATTGGCATTTCATGGCTGTTTGTTTCAAGATTTGCTTTCCCTTTTATACTTTACACACAATCAAATAAATATGTTCATTTCCATCAAATTTTACTGGATATGTTACTTGATCAATGTGATGAATTTGTCAGTGGTGAACATGTAATAAAATGCGATATGATATAAATATATCATAATATGGATTGTGTCAGTTGTTTTTGTGTCAGTTTTACACTTGATATAACAGGGTTTGGATTGCTAACATCTTGAGTTGACCAACACACTTTGACTTCCTGACCTCTTATAGAACAAAATGTTCATTTTTTTTTTAAATCGTTAAAACTGTAAGTTATTTAAATTCATTGCTGTGCTGAAGAATTGTTCTCTTGGTTTATGGGTGGATGAAACTGGAGTGCCCACTTATGTTAGGTGGATGAAACTGGAGTGCCCACGATTATCAGGTGGATGAAACTGGAGTGCCCACCTTTATCAGGTGGTTTTATAATAGTAATCCTATTATCTAATCTACATACTTGTCTTTTCAAAACGCTAGGACAAGCATGGTGCAGGTTCAATCCTGGCCTTAGCCAGGGTATTTGTACTTTCTGCTGCTCTCACTATTCATGGGGCCTTGCAGACAATTGTGTGGGTGTTTGCAGTCTAACATTGTTGAAGACCACTGGTGGAAAGGTTCGTCAGAAACTTGCCAAAGGTTGGTGGTCAACATTTAAGTGAAAATTAATAAGTACGCCATCACTGTTATTCTTCAACGTTTTGGCCTGTTTGTGAAGTGTTTTTTTCAAGCATATTCTGAAGGCATTATTCTGTATAGACTGTTAAAGTTATACTTTTTGTAAAGCTTTGGAACAGGCCAATCTAACGAATGTAGTTTTGTCTAAAAAAATCAAGTTATAAATGTGTGTAAATTGCACTGAAAGTTGCTCTTCGCATGCGAAAATGTTGAGGAGTTAGGGTTACCAACAAATAAACTTGAGTTGATTGTGCAATTTATTCGTATGATGGAATGGGTGTGTTTTGGAAATACTTATTTAGGTGATTCTTGTTTAAAACCATACTCAAAAGTTTTTCGCTTCTAGGGATGGCTGACGGGCAGTGGGATGGACAGCGCTTAGAAGAAATGTACCAGCTTGTGCACTAGACCGTGTTCAACATCTGTCACATCTGCAGTAACATTGGATGAATCAAGGTGTTATTTGTATGGAAGCACAGATGTACCATAATATATATGACACAAAGCAAGCTATAATGCTGCATTGGTAACAAACATGATGAAACAGATGTGGCTTGAAGCAGGTGTGAACAGGCCTTTAGTCCACATGTACCATATTTGCTGTGAAAATTCAGATTAAAAAATGCAGTTAGAAGCAAATAAAGGCCACGAAAGTATTACCTCTGCTAGTGAAACTTAACTTTTTCCAGTACTGAGAAGGGTATGGCCATACCTTTAAAGCAAACCTCAGACTATCTCTCATCATCAGTGGGCAAATCATCAACATATAGAATTCCACACAACATTTGCCTGAGATCAAGCAAGCAGAGCCAGGTACAATGAGTCACTACGTCATATCTAAGCTATGTACATGTAGGTTACCTTGTGTTAATTATCACAGGGCCTCCGTGGCTCAGTTGGTTAGTGCACTAGCACAGTGTAATGACCCAGGAGCCTCTCACCAATGCGGTAGCTGTGAGTTCAAATCCAGCTTTTGCTGTCTTCCTCTCCGGCTGTACGTGGGAAAGTCTGCCAACAACCTGTGGATGGTCGTGGGCTCCCCTGTGCTCTGCCCGCTTTCCTCCCACCATAATGCGGGCCGCCATCTTATAAGGCAATTATTCTTGGGTACGGCACAAAACACCAATCAAATAAATAAATAAAATAAATTATCACCCAAGACGCAGGCACAGTCCATTTTTCAGACAGAACTTTGAAGATTCCCAGCTTTGGAACCTTGGTGCCAAGAAGTGGTCAGCAGCGTGAAATCCCAGCTCTAAAAGGAGCCCCTCTGAAGTATTTGTGAAGCACTCCTCAAACCCAAATGTGAAGCGCTGATCAAGTACCTATGAAGCACCTGCTTCAACAGCACTTCAGTAGAAGCATCTTTGAACCCCCCAAACCTGACCTCACTGAGGTAGAGGGAAGTGCCCCAGAACTGCGTCCAAAAAATGCAAATGATGATTCTAAGGCGCTTCATGAGGTGCCTCAAGAGAGCCATCAACCTACTATTATGCAGTGCACTGCAAGCCCCTCTGAAGCCCCTGGGGAGTGCACATGAAACCCTCATGGAGCACACATGAAGTACCTCTAGAGTAGCATGTTGCTTTTGAATTGTCTTTTCTATCATTACCACTTTTTGTCCTCTAGCTCTGATTCAGTTTGTTTAGATTTCTTTCATATACGTTGGAAGTCACTATCATGAAAGGTGCATGACAAGTTTCAAACCCATGTAGTGTGACTGCTTGTTTACAAAGAAGTTGCACCTGGACGCTATTCAACGCATGCTTGTCCACACCGCTGTGCCTGGGTAGTGCGCCTCTACATTTCAAAGGGTATATGGTTTTCTTCATTTAAAATGATCAGGTTTGTTCACATTTCATGGACACGTGGTACAGTGAAATATTATATTCGTGCTGTTTTTAATATAATTGTTTGAATGATTTTTTCATGGAAACAGTTATTCATTGAATTTATTACTATTCTAAGGATCAATTTAAGGCTACACTTTTTGCAGAAGAAGAACTGGCCAAGTTTGTAGAGCGTCTCTGAAACCTCTGCTACTAGGCTGCTTGGTAGTAAAAGATTGTGAAGCGCCTCTGAAGACCCCCATGGCGACTGAATAATGGTAGAAGTTTTAGACTGAACGGAAGTAGAAAAAATGTTTAAGTTTGTGAAGCGCCTCTGAAGCCCCAACCGCTCTCAGGCACTTCAAATGAAGCACATGGGATGCGCTTTATAAGCACCCGGGCTTTGGAAGGAGCGCTGTAAACCTGTTGGAAGCACCTCTGAAGCCCCTGTGGAGGACATCTTAAGCAGGGGGCTCCTTTATCGGATGGGATCCATTGAAGAATGCTTGCCTTCTAGTAGTATGATGTAGGTCACATGAAAAAGTTCACCAGTAACTTGCCAAAGGTTGAAGGTTTCCTCGCAGCACTCCATCCTCCATCTATAAGCCTGATTGCCATAGTATAAGACAAAAATTCTTGTGTTTTTTTCGTTTATTTGATTAGTGTTTTACGCCATACTCAAGAATATTTCACTTATACAACAGCAACCAACATTATCTTGGGAGGAAACCCACCATTTGCAGGCCGTGGGCAGACTGTCCCACATAATGCTGAGAGGAAGCCAGCATAAGCTGGACTTGAACTTACAGCCATCACAGTGGTGAGAGGCTCCTAGCGTGCTACCCCATCGGAAAGAGGCCACCATAAAATAAATAAATTAACATCAGATGGAATATTTGTGCCAAACAGAGACAAACACTTTCAGAAAAATTCAAAAACCACATTTCTGGAATCTTGTCTTTTTTTGTCAGAAATGTTACTGAAGTTGAAACTCATTAAGATAATGTGCCTTCATACAAAGACATTTATGAAAAATTGATTTATGAAGTCCTTTTAAGTGGGCCTTGTTCAAGAAAGTCAACTATGCAGTAAAGCTGAGTGTACCTTCAATGGCAAGATATGTCATTAAGCGGTGTCATAATGCTTACAGAGAAAAAAAACTGAAGTCTGCTAAATATTTTCACTTCAATTTGTGTTATTTCCTTTTTAAAATTATCAACATACAACACATATCAATTGTACATATTTATGAGACAATATGCATAGTTGATTAACATAAGTTCTTTTAAAACATTTTTTAAACGTGTTGATTCAATATTGTCACGAGTAAAAGACAACAGAATATGAACATGTTGAACAAGTCATGATATTACAGTTATTAAAAAAGCTGAGCAACAATTAATTAAAAACAAAAGACAAGTTTATCTGCATTGCAAGAACAGGAATGACTATATATGTGTGTATATAATATATACATGTATAATATAAAATGGTAATACTTATATTTTGTACACATAAGGCCTCATTTTAACCTACCTATATGTATATAACGACATGACTACAGCAAGGAAAATGGAATGCTGAAATTATAGTGGTACATAGACACACAGAGTTATTCTTGAGACCTAGAACAGTTCAGGGACGGCTCCTTAAGAGTAAATCACTCCATCCAATTCCCAGGTATGAACTACTGAGATAAACTACTCTATCCCAAGGTGAACTTCTCCATCTCAGGTATGAACTACTCCATCTCAGGTATGAATGATTCCACAGCTGAAATGAACTACTCCATCCCAGGTATGAACTACTCCATCTCAGGTATGAATGATTCCACAGCTGAAATGAACTACTCCATCCCAGGTATGAACTACTCCATCTCAGGTATGAATGATTCCACAGCTGAAATGAACTACCCCATCCCAGGTATGAACCAATCAAAAACTTAAATAAACTACTCCATCCTTTCAGTGAATTACTCCAATGTAGGATAAACTCATTCATTCCTGGATAAACTACTCCTTTCCATGTAGAACTATTCTACTCCAGGGTGAACTATTCTACTCCATGTTGAACTATTCTACTCCAGGGTGAACTATTCTACTCCAGGGTGAACTTATCTACTCAGGGTGAACTATTCCATCACAGAATAAACTCCTCCATGAAAAGATTTATTCATTTATTTATTTGATTTGATTGATGCTTTACGCGGTCTTATATGACTGCGGCCAGAATTATGGTGGGAGGAAACCAGGCAGAGCCTGGGATAAACTCACAACCATCTGCAGGTTGCTGGCAGATCTTCCCATGTACAGCATCAGTTAAAACATAAACTATCTCTGACATCAAAGGGTGAACTACTCCATCCCAGAGTGAGCATTAATTGTACAGTGAAATCTAGATACATGAAGGTAAAGGCTACATATATTATACCTCAGACAACAGAGTCTGTAACATTAATGACGGACAGCACATGGAATGAAAGGTATAGGCTACATATATTATACCTCAGACAACAGAGTCTGTAACATTAATAACGGACAGCACATAGAATGAAAGGTATAGGCTACAAATATTACACCCCAGATAACAGAGTCTGTTACATTAATGACGGACAGCACTTGGAATGAAAGGTATAGGCTACATATATTATACCCCAGATAACAAGAGTCTGTAACATTAATGATGGATAGCACATAGAATGAAAGGTATAGGCTACAGATATTACACCCCAGATAACAGAGTCTGTAACATTAATGATGGACAGTACATAGAATAAAAGGTTTTCTGTCACTCATATGACATGTGGATCCAGACAATAAGGCCTGGATCACATAATCTACATATTTACTAGCCTCCCCAAAAACCAAAATAAATGAACTTGTAAAATGTATGTAAAATATAAAAAAGCGAGATGTGGCTAAAAAGTGGGAATTAATAATACACAGAAGTTCATGGAATGGAATGAAAGAGTAAAAGTGATAATACAACAACATATGGAATGAATACTGAAGATGAAAGTAGCAAAGCTGGTTGGATTACTGTCAAATTACACTGAAACGCTCCATACAGTCCCCCTGGTACATGCATACTACAGAGGCACATTTTCTGCCAGTTTTGTAGAGAAAATCAGCTAGAGAACTCAAATGTCCACTGAAAACTGCTAAACTTTAGGTGAAATACAGTATCTGTTATATAATAAGGTGTACCATTTTCTTGCACAAAGTATCTTTTTTCGGTTCCACACAAAGTAACAGTCTCTGTATCATTTACACAACAGTATCTTGTACATGTGCAGTACCAGTCAGTCGCTAAGGTCCACTATTTCTTCTAATTTTTGGGAGACCTGGTCTGCTTATTTTAGCCTGTATTTGTGTAATTGTAGCAGGAATAATGACTTTTTTCTCAAATGGTTAGACCATCTAATGAACAGCAAACTCATATCTCTGCTTTCCCCAAAAGCTGGTAAAGAAATATAATATTCTACTTTCAACACTACTAATATCTGTCCCAAATGTTAGAAGAATTACCGTACCTTAGAAAGCATCAATGCAAACCATACAAAATCAGTCCCTCCTATGAGCCACACAAACTGCAGGTTAGATATCAGTATCTCTTATACAGATAATCTGTTACATGTGAATGGACCACATAAATTATCATTTACATGTAACCCACCCCTACCTGTCTCTGTTAATGTGTGTTCCAACGAACTTTAGGTTAAATATCAGTATTGCTCACACAGTGCATCTGTTATATGTAAGACAAATAGTCACTTACATACTTTGTACATGTACCACACAAAGCAATTTATGTTACATATCAATATCACATACACTAAATGTTAAATGTTTAGGTATCATACACAGTATTTAACTCATGTACCACACAAAGAACCACTTACTCTAATTTTTCTATTTTTAGTACAGATATTAGTGGTGCTGAATGCAAAAAATTACATTTCTCTTCCAGTTTTTTCTAAAAGTAAAGACATGAATAAGTTGTTCATTAGATTGACTAGCATGTGAAAAAAAAAAGAAAGTAAATATCCCTGCTAAAATATCATGTATATTGGCTTAAAAGAGCAGATAAGGTGTCCCAAAAATGAAAAGAATTAGAGGTATGTTGTTCACCTACCACACTTTTAGACATGTACACGCATGTTATGTACCACGCATGTTATGTACCACATTAACTACCTGCTATGTACCATGTACTCAATCCAATCGTCATGTGTCAGACAAAGTGTCAGCAGCATACCACATAGAGTATAGTTTATGTAAATGAATTATACAAATTGCTTGTTGATAACAATATAACATAATAGATTCATAGATTTGTTCCAACATTTGTTTGTAAACAATCTTATACAATATGAAAAAGATTGCGGAGTAAACTTTCTCAAATTGAAATATTGTGTATATACTCAAAAATATATTTTCCAGTACAGTTCATAAAAATCCTACCTTATAAAATTGACTACCCTTTATGCACAAAAAAACCCAATTAATTGTGATAAGATATCCTGCACAGAAATACTTTTCTTATGTACGGTGCTTTCATATTTTGTCATTCCTCACGTATGAATACATATATATCACCATGCTGAATAAAACACAGCCTTTTACAGTACATGGTGGATAATATACTTAATATCTCGTCTTTACAAATAAATCTATAGGATATAGGCCAAGAGTGACTGTTGTAATATATCTTACCCTCCACAATCACAGTGTTTGTAAATTTTGTTTTCATCTACCCCATTTCATTTTTAATCAAATTCATGTGAGCAACATACAGAAGACTTATACTTACCATACAAATGACAATCCTTTTTACAGAACTCAAGATACATGTTTATATCCTATTTACTCTAAAAATCGCATGAAAAATACATGATGCTGACACTCACATTTTTGCATTAGAATATCACCCTACTTTCCAAAAAGGCCGCTACTGTAACAGATAGAACATGTTCTATCTGTAACAGACCATTCTACCATAACAGATAGAACATGTTGGTCCATGGACAATGCTGCACAGTTCTGCAATTCTTCCTTAGTTTATTGTATAAAACCTCATGAAAAAGGCAGCAAGAACAAAACACAATACAAATGAGTAAACATCAAAAAGGCAGCAAGAACAAAACACAATACAAATGAGTAAAATTTCATTCGCTATTAAAGGCACATTAAAATTGTGTAAATTGTAAAAATGTTTCCATATAATATAACACTTAAAAATAGTACAACAGCTTTCCTTACTTCTTTTATGCTTACCTCTGGCATTTCCACGGAAATTATTTCGACACAGTTGTACAGCTTAGTCTGCATTATGAAGTACTAGGTGATTCAACATGAGATCAAAATTCTATGTGTATATAGAATGATGCCAATCTCCACTCAGTTCACATCGTCTGAAAGAAATCTAGTGTAATCTCTGCTATACTTAAAGAGTTATTCCCCTTTATAACTGTTATACCCACACTAATGACTACCCAAAAAACAAGAAGTTCACACACAACTCTGTAAATATTTACCAGTCTATTCAACAGCACCATATACATTCTCTAACAAAACAAAACATCACATGAAGGTTGTATCATCATAGTTTGACTTGTTTTTTGCATGAGCCCGCACTTCAAACATTTCTCGTATAAGACTGGCTTTCTCCCTTTCCAGTTTTGTGATACGTTCACCTTTCTGACCAACTTCCTGAAAACGAAAAGTGAAACACAGCGAGGTTAGGATAAACAAAATGATAATTATGATACAGTGTACCTTTGATGCCAACACTTCAGTGTTTCTGATAAGAAATTAATCAAACTTCACACAAACCTCTTAAGTGGTTCCGAATCAAGGAAAATGTGTCACTTTAGGTGAAATACAACACTCATCATAACTACACAATTACATAAATGTACAAAAAATGGATCACACCAGAGAACAAAGTGTATGAGGAGTTTGTAATGCAATGTTTTAAACACATGTAGCACAAATTTACTTGCAGGTATAATCTACTGCAAATTATTGAAAATGGATTTAAAAAGATCCCAAACAATCTTTCAAAAAGTGAAAAAAATCAGTTTTTGACTACTGTAATTCTCCAACCTTTTCGTGTGTTTGCAAGGTGTTTATTCAAGCATATTTTGAAGGCATTATTCTGTATGTAAACTGATAATCATTATACTTACTGTGAAGCCCTGAAACTGATCAATCCAACAATGTAGTTTTGTTAATAAAATCAAATTAAAAATGTGCATAAACTGCACTCAAAGTTGTGAAAAGGTTGAGGCATCAGGGTAATGGGTCAGGGTGTTGCTTAAGTACTCCAGATTTTGATGTTAGGCGCATAATTCTGTTAGAGTCCAACATACAATAATCAATTCTACATGTGATAATCATCTACAAAAATATTTCACTTGTACGACTGCACTGAGCATTATGGTGCCCCGGAGAAAAGTGGGCAGAGCCCAGGGGTACCCAGGGTCATCCACAAGTTGCGGGCAAATCCACCCATGTACAAATGCACCAGAAGCCACAGCATGAGTTAAAGTTGAATAAACAGCGACTGCATTGGTGAGATGCTTTGAGTCACAAAGACTCCAGTTGCTCTGAGACGGGAGGTTGATTTATGATCGGGTTAAGACTGGACCAGAGGCCCAGAGGTAGCCTGACAGTTAAGTGAGTGTTACATGTACCTTGGTCAGCTGCCTGTTCTGCTCCTTCAGCATGTTGATGGTGATTGTATCCTCAGAGTAAGACACAGGCTTCACAGCTAAGTTCATGTGCACTGGAACACCCTGCACACAGAAGGAGAAAAGTCACAGGCATAAATTTATTATTCTTTATCCTTGATGCGGTGATTATCAAGAATATTTTACTTTAATATAAGACAGCCAGCATTAAGATGGGTGGGCGGAAACCACACAGCCTGGGTAGGGGCATAGATAGTTCATTTACGGTATTTATAGATAAAATGTTTCAGAATGGCCTCATTCCAATTCCTGTGTAAAGAACCCCCCGAGGTTATTCTCTACAGAAACATATCTGTTTATTGCACCAGTGTTTGAAACATTACAAGAGACTTTCTCTGATTTATTCACTGTATCATGTTTCAAAGCTCTAGAATGTTTTGAGCCCTGACTTTCCAGATGAAGAAAGTCATGAATTAAACACCTTGACTTTCCAGCTGGAATTAAACACCTTGACTTTCCAGCTGGAATTAAACGCCTTGACTTTCCAGCTGGAATTAAACGCCTTGATTTTCCAGCCGGATTCAAATTCTGCAACTTCTCAGCTAGAATGAGATTCCATGTCTTTCCTTATCTGGAATACCAAGCAGGAAATTCAGAGATTTTCCTAATGACATGAGTCAAGTGGGAGTTCCTAAGATGGCCAATGTGAAAACAGCCACAAAGCCAGAGAATCGTTGCTCCATCTTACCCGTTCTGAGCTGCTAACAAGTGTCTTGATCCGCTGGTTTAGCTCATTAATACAGGCTCTCTGCTGGTTCAGCTTAATCTGGTAATCCTCTAATGATGTCTCCTGAAACACACAGTCCTGGAATGTCACTTCAGGTAAACTTGGCAAGGTGCACAGAGTTAGTCAAACTTGGCAAGAAACTTATCAAGGTGTATAGAAACATATCAAGGTGTATAGAATTGGTCAAACTTATCAAGGTGTACAGAATAAGACAAACTTATCAAGGTGTACAGAATAAGACAAACTTATCAAGGTGTACAAAATCAAACAAACTTATCAAGGTGTACAGAATTAGATAAAGTTATCAAGGTGTACAAAATCAGACAAACTTATCCAGGTGTACAAAATCAGACAAACTTATCAAGGTGCACAGAATTAGACAAACTTATCCAGGTGTACAGAATTAGACAAACTTATCCAGGTGTACAGAAACTTTATCAAGGTGTACAGAATCTTTATCAAGGTGTACAGAATTAGATAAACTTATCAAGGTGTAAGAATTAGGCAAACTTATTAGGGAGTATGGAGAGAATCAAACCTATCCAGGTGTACAGAAACTTTATCAAGGTCTACAGAATCTTTATCATGGTGTACAGAATTAGATAAACTTATCAAGGTGTAAGAATTAGGCAAACTTATAAGGGAGTATGGAGAGAATCAAACTTATCCAGGTGTACAGAAACTTTATCAAGGTGTACAGAATTATTCAAACTTATCAAAGTGTACAGAATTATTCAAACTTATCAAGATGTACAGAATTAGATAAACTTATCAAGATGTAAGAATTAGGCAAACTTATTAGGGACTATGGAGTGAGTCAAACTTATCAAGGTGTACAGAATTAGACAAACTTATCGAAGTGTATAGAATTATTCAAACTTATCCAGGTGTACAGAATTAGATAAACTTATCAAGGTGTGTAGAATTAGTCAAACTTATCAAGGTGTACAGGGTTAGTCAAACTAATCAAAGGTTACAGAATTAGACAAACTCATCAAAGGTTACAGAGTGAGACAAACTCATGTATGCATACAGAATTGGTCAAACTTTATATCAAGGTGTACAGAATTAGTCAAACTTGGCAATGTGATTTTATCAAGATGCAGAATTAGCCAAACATACAAAGGCGTATAGAACTGATAAAACTTGGGAAATTGCACACAATTAGTATGTTTTCTATGGGGACCAGTCTCTTTCACTTTGGCTACTCATTAATTCACATGACAATATCAAATGGATACATGTCAATGTGAAAGTTTCATAAAATTACTGAGAACAACCAGCAGAAGAAGCTCAACCACCATCTGCTACCTGTTATTAATCAGGCTACACAAGCCATGAGTGGGACTAACAAGGAATTAGAGAAAATGGTCAGAATATCACAGAATGATTTCTCCTCTTTGTAAACATGCTTACATTGCTGGAGGGCGAACTGAAGTTTCTCTGTTTGACTTCTATGGTGGTGATTTGTTTGTGGTACCAGTCCCTGGCAGTGTCCAGCATCTCCAGCCCCTGACGTAACATGTCTCTCTCCTCTTCCAGCTGCTTCATCCACTTCACCTGAACACAAACAAACACACAGTTAGTATGATGGCAATGATCTGTTTGTGGCACCCATCCCTGGTACAGGCAGTGTCCAGCATCCCAGCCCCTGATGTAACATGTTCCTCTCCTCTTCCAGCTGCTTCATCCACTTCACCTGAACACAAACAAACAAACAGTCAGTATGATGGCAGTGATCTGTTTGTGGCACCTGTCCCTGGTACAGGCAGTGTCCAGCATCTCCAGCCCCTGACGTAACATGTCCCTCTCCTCTTCCAGCTGCTTCATCCACTTCACCTGAACACAAACAAACACACAGTTAGAAAGATGGCAATGATCTGTTTGTGGCACCCATCCCTGGTACAGGCGGTGTCCAGCATCTCCAGTCCCTGATGTAACATGTCCCTCTCCTCTTCCAGCTGCTTCATCCACTTCACCTGATGCAAACAAACATTTTCACATGTGATGAACAGACTTATGCACACCATAGTGGTGATCTTCCACAAACATCCACAAATGGATGAACCATCGTCATCAAACAGTAATAGTGAGAGGGCCAATATTTGTTATAGACCACACACTCTGCAAATGCCTGACGCATTTAAACTTTAATCTAAAACAGAATTCTAATCCATTATTACCATGCTGTATTAACAGTGGCCAGCATTATAATGGGAGGTGACCATGCAGAGCCCGGGGGAAACCACGACCATCCGCAGGTTGCTGGCAGACCTTCCCATGCACAACTGGAGAGGGAGCCTGCATGGGCTGGACTTGGACTCACAGCGATCGCGCTGATGAGAGACTCGTGGGGCATTGTGCTCCATTAGCATGCTGTTAAACCACTAGGCTTTTATTAATCCATAATTATCTTTAGTAATGTCTTATCAATACTTACCATGTTATAGTCCACTCCATTAGCGACTGTGTGCCTCCGAGGTTCCCTGCGCCGGGCTTGCACTTTGCTTGTGGGACGGACATCACGTAACTGCTCCTCTGACTTGGCTGTAGGCAGCTCCTCTACATTCACTGTCAATCATAAAAAATATAACATACATAACTCACTACTCTTATCTTCCATAGCACCTGTAGACCTACTCTCATGCATCATGCTGGCTTCCTGGTCGTGGGTTTCCCTTGGGATCTGCCCGGTTTCCTCCCCCCATAATGCTGACTGCCGTCATAAGTGAAATATTTCTTGAGTAAAAAACCAAAAGAGAACCAACAGTTCCGTTATTATCCGCAGAAACTTTAAAATAATCAAGGTTTTAATACACTACTATTTTTTTCACAATTTAGTGGAACAATTTAAACTCTGGCATCCTTAATATCTTGGAACCTTGCTTTCGTGGTTTAGAACAAATAGAGGATAGGACACTGGTGTAGAACTTATGAAAATAGACCTCAGCAGGTGAATGTACTTGTATACAGTCAGGGATTCGTAGATGTCATTTTTCCACATAATGGCCACCACTCGCCTGAGGAAATTGAGTTTTTCTTTTAACTGAAATTGAGGGTATTTTTTTGTTTTGACAAACTTTTGAGGTGCCATAAATGAATATTTTTGTACTTTACCCTACACCGATTAAAGTAATTGCCACTGCCTATATGAGCTCAATTAAAGCTGACCTCCTGTATTATATTCCAAACTGATAATCAGAGCAAATTGCAGTTAAATATTGCTGAACGTATTTAAGGTTGCCTGGGACAAACAGTCAGCATTATTAAAATGTATGGCCGAGAAAGAAAAAAACTGCTGCTCTTAACCTTAAATATGTGGGTATTAAGACCAATGCTTAAGCTGGTAGAGGAAAAACATTTCTTCCACACACATGTAACTCTTCAGTAATACATGACAGTTTTGAGTAACAGATGAAAGTCTTGAATCAAACATGAAAGTCTTGAGTAGTACATGAAAGTCTTGAGTAAAAGATGGAAGTCTTGAGTTATACAGGAGTCTTGAGTCATACATGAAAATCTTGAGTCATACACGAAAAGCTTGAGTCATACATGAAAGTCGTGAATAATACATGCAAGTCTTGAGTAGTACATGGATGTCTTGAGTAGCAGATGAAAGTCTTGAGTAGTACATGAAAGTCTTGAATTAAACATTAAAGTCTTGAGTAAAAGATGAAAATCTTCAGTTATACATGAGTCTTGAGTAATACATGCAAATCTTAAGTCATACATGAAAGTTGTGAGTAATACATGCAAGCCTTGAGTAGTACATGAATGTCTTCAGAATTAGATGAAAACCTTGAGTAAGACACGAAAGTCTTGAGTCATACATGAAAATCTTGAGAAATAGATAAAAGTCTTGAATGATACAGGAGTCTGAGTAATACATGAAGATCTTGAATCATGCATGAAAGTCTTGAGTAGTACATGAAGGTCTTGAGTCATGCATGAAAGTCTTGAGTAGTACATGAAGGTCTTGAGTGATACTTGAAAGTCTTGAGTAGTACATGAAGGTCTTGGGTAATACATGAAAATCTTGAGTAGTACATGAAGGTCTTGAGTCATACATGAAAATCTTGAGTAGTACATGAAGGTCTTGGGTAATACATGCAAGTCTTGAGTTAGAGTAATACATTAAACCTTTCAACCTTGTTTATGATCTTAACATTGAGAATAATACTCGCTGGCATTATCTTAAGTCACCCACAGTTTACGATTTAAATGCATTTTACACTTTGTAGGCAATCACCTGAGCTGCTTAAAGTCACAACAAAGAAGGAGCCATAAGCTGTAGCAGTCAGATACACTCACCTAAAGAAAAAAACACCTGTGAATGCAAAACCACTCAGGTGTGTGTCATTTTAAACTGAAATGTCAACAATAAATCAACTTAACTCATTAAATTTAGGTGTTAAATTTTTCACTCTGTGTGTGGCTGACTTGACTTCAATTCAGTCACCTTTACATGTACAGATACAGCCAGCCATAACTGATTTTGTCTGATCAAAAGAATAAACTACAATGTCGTTAGTTTGTCAAAAATCAATAACATCACATTTCTTTACTGAATCTTATGCCCAGATGTTCCAAACGAACATATTTTACAGGTCAATAATTTTAACAGGAATGTCCATTTTCCAAAGTTTACCTTAATATAACTGTGAGTCATACAAATGAAAAAACAATTGCTGAAAAACTGAAAAAGTTAAATTACTACAAGACTCCATTAGAACTGAGAGCAAATATCAAACTTGTCTTAAAATGGTAGGTATTAATTCACTGAGTCAATCAGCCCATACAAGGCACAAACATACAATGATTTTCAAGGGTTTTTCTCTTTCATCTACTCACTTCTTTATTTATTTGATACATGTATATGTTTAAAACGATGCTCAAGAAATTCTCACTAATCTGCTAATAGAGTGGCGATCAGGTTTGTTGGTGCTAGGATCTATCTTAATCTCAGGTTGGTGGAGAAAAGAAAAATGCTTGCAAAAAGTCACCGCCCTTGAAATTTAATCAATCTTCAGTGTAATGGATAAATGGATAAACGCAACATCAAATGTCTTTGAATGAATGATTATGGCTCAACGCCACATTTACAATATTTCTGCCATATCATGGCCACGAATGTCTTACAAAACGTGTTACAATGTTGAACTCATTAACATATCATGGAGAATTGAAGATACATTACAATCAAGATTATAAACCCATCTGAAGACAAATAATGGCACAAAGGCTAGAACAGCTCGGCCAAATCCCACTTCACTTTTGTACATTAAAGCAACAGCTAGGCTAAGCCACATGTAATCAGTGTTTCTAAACAAGCTGGTTTATTGGCAGAGGGGAGGTGAGAGTGAATGAGTGCTTGGGATTGCGGGGGGGCGGGGGGGGTGCAGAGGGGAGGGGAGAGGCATTGAAGGTCATGACATCATGGGTAAGATGTATTCAAAACAGTCAAGTATGAGGCTGAACACAGTCGTCGGATGCTTGCCCCCAATACACGTAACTTCCAGGACTGAAGACTCTAACCACTGAAATCAACAGCATCCTGACAGATTTACATCACATTTACAACACAAAGTATCTTCCAAGTTCAACTTACTACAGTACTCTGAACGCGATAAAACCTCTAGATGACATATGTCGGGAAAAGTCTTATGCATTGCTGCACAGAATTAGGCGGGGCAATAATATTTAAATTACAACAGAAACTACAAGGCAAGAGTGGGCATGCACTCAATTTTACTGCAAGCAGCTGCTGATTAATAAAGACACGCTGGAGAAATTGGGAATTGCAACTCTGACAGGACAGTTTCTTTCTATGTGTACAGATGGTCAAGGTTCAACACAACTGTTTCAGAACTTCATACGACATCTACATACTAACACCTCTCATTCTACTGCCCTGGGCTATCAATTATCCACATGGATACTATATGTAAAGGCTATACTTAACATCTATGGCAGCTCTACGGCTTGGTGTACATGTATGTAAACAAGTATAGCACACAGGATATATAAAAAGTTTGGGAACACATGCAAATGAGAAACACATAAAAGACCAAGCCATTTCCACACTGATTTACCGCATCAGTGATTCATGTAATAGCTATGAGCTGTTTGAAGCATTCTGGACTAATTCTAACACTGTGTCATTGTCGAAGGAAAATGAAAAGAAAAAATAACTCAACCAAGCACGTAATTAGGATACTATTGAGGGTAATGGGGCTGTAAGGCAGTCCAAGCTTAATGTTTCTGTCCAGGCCAGGTCAAAGCTGGAGGTCTATATATAAACACTGAGACAAACATAGAGTGCGCTGAGGAGACATCCGCTAGACTTCACACAATATCCCTCGTTCTTGCCAACTACAAAAAAGGGGAAACAAATCTCAGACAAAAAAAAAAAAAGAGTAGTTTGTAAATGGTTTACTAAGGTTGCATTTGCCTCAGTTTGTTTGTTGTTCGTCTAAACATGCATATAAACACAAACAAGTATTAACACGAAAACCTATCTAAGAAAGTCAGAAATGAGGTCTCTTACCTGACTTCTGTGCTAAACATTGCATAATGTGCAATTTTGCAACGCATTGTTGAAACTTTACTTTAAAGGTCTGTTCTTGATGTACATGTATCTCTTGGCCAGAGGCCTTGATCCTAGTCTAGCCAATACTTTACCTTTGTATCTGGCGCCTGCAGCTGAGCAATTATTGACCCAAACCCTAATGCATCTTAGCGGGTAAATTTGTATGCTCTTCTAGAGATTACTTTCCAACACAGTTGGTCAATACGCAATAAAACTCTGCCAATACGCATTGCATCAATACCGGCAGCTTGTCCTCTGTAAGTCTATGTTATAACACACACGTACAAGGCTTGGTGTGAATCAGTTCTTGATTCAGAATCTGAAATAAACTCCTCCAGGCTTTTAAAACAGGAGAAAGATGGAGCCTTATGCCATGCAGAATTTTAAAAGAGAATATGCCTAAAGGGCTACGCATGACACCAAACAATCATACATGTACCCTTGTACATATACATGCAAGTACATGCAAATGTATACTGACAGAAAAAATATATATATACTTAGCATTATTTTGTGGATTTTCAGCCTGACAGATTATCTAGACTACATATAGGCCCCCTAACTAGGCATTAAAAACAACGCATTTTAACAGTATCAGTACAGGTAGTTCATAATTATAATGAATATCACACAACTGCTCTTCATATCATACATGTACATCATGACAATTTTTTTTAATAATGTGTGTAATGTATCATGCCCCTAAAGTTTCATACCACTTCCTTGTTCCTTTCTTGTACCCAGTATCCACAATAACTGCATGGCATTTTTTTCTACACGTACATGTTCAAGTACATGTATATTTACAACAATTAGAAGGTATTATGTTTTATAGATGAGCTAAACCATAAATAGCATCACATTTCCTCTATCTTCTTTTTCGAGAGAAGAGAATAGGTCATTAACCAAAATCATTAAGACATTTTTGTTACCTTGTTTTTTAACTTTTAATTAGAACATGACAGCTACAAATGCTATGAACATTCTGACAAAGGTCTAATAAAACCAGACATCTGGATGATTTCATCATTTTCTTAGAACGACAGCAAAGACTGATATATATATCAACAGACCTCTTTCTTTAGTTCACGAAAGCATCATACCTGATGGTTACAACATGTATCTTCCTTATTGCCATGAAGACGTATTTGATGCATGTATTTCTTCTCTAACAAACGGACAAACTACTCAGGTAACTAGATCACACTTATACATGGATTGTGATCTGACGTCGGTTTGGAACCATCCATGAGCAGCTGAGCAAAATTTTACCAACCCCAATGTCATCTGGATCAATCTCAGACTGAGTCAGAGACCCAGTCATATACAAATCAAGATGCCAATTTGCATTATCAAGGGGGCATAAAATCAATATTTATTTATTTGTTTGATGTGTAATGTAATGCTCATGAACTGACTCTGCTGTCTTTCGTTAATTACCTGACAAACCTCCTGACCAGACAAAACAACAATATTATGTGATATCTACATATACCTCTCCAAGGTTCTTCCTCAACTTACCATATATATCATAATTAGGGTTGGATTTCTTATCCACCAGTCTGGAATCACTGCTGACACTGGTTATACGTGGATGTTTGTTCACATCCTCATTATTATGAATGCGGGTTTTCTGCCACTGTTTTAACTCATTGATAATGACACTTTTAGCACTTTTCCTGTAATCTCTGGGAGGCACTTGTGGAGGACCTTTTGAAAGGTTATCTTGGGGTGATCGTGCTCTCTCTACTGGGTGGCTGGGCAAGGGACGTTCCGTATTCACAGGGTATCTCTTAGGCCTTGGGGGTGGGGGGCTTATATACTTGTCCCGCTCTCCTATGTGACTGTTTGTTGCAGAGCTGCTGTATATGTTTGCATTGGTATTCCCACTGGACTTAGAGAGTGGCACACGATGTTGTCTCTCTTCTACACTGGACGGAGGCACTGGGCTCACAATATTGATTGCATTGTTTGGTCGGACGGTTGCAGTGATGGCAGTGCCGTATGTTCGCTGTGTAACCGGTACACCTGAATGTCCTGGCTGGCTAAGGCCGTGGCCCGTGGTGTGGAGGTGATGTAGCTGTATCACACCCACGTTTCCTCCCCCTCCGCCCATCTTTCTGTCACTTGTCTCACCACCGCGCTGTTGTTGTTGTTGTGGGTCGGTACTCGGAAACTCGTTTGTAGGAGTTCTCCTGTTGTCATCAGCGTAATCTAGATAGTTGTGTTTACTTTTAAACATGGCTAGCTTCAGTCCCATAACAAACCTGTCGAATGACAAGTAGCCGGAGTGTGGCGTCACTTTGCGGAGTGCCTCGATGACTCCTACCGGCAAACCGCGGACCCCTTCACCATTCCAGCGGCTCTCGACGTCAACCAAGCGAATGTAACCGCTCCTATCCTCGTCCAAAATGTCGAAAAGAACTTTAAGAGAAGACACGAATTGTTTGGGAAGACCATCCACAACGGGCCTTTGTGTGTTCTCCGACATCTTATCGCTTTTCTGCCCGTCGTGTCTCTTATAAACAAAGACGACTTGTGGCAGACTGATGTCATGTCAAACTCTCTTCTGTCGCCAGTCTCGTGGATCAGCCACCGGAAGTAAGACAACAACACGCTCTCATTGGTGGAAAGTGCAACGGTCGCTTTTACCCCCAGCCTGATAGGTCAACAGTCGCTTGGGTGAACAGGTAGAATAATGACAAGTGAATTGAACACCTGTACACCAAAAAGCTTGTTAAAGCCTTTTGACATATCAGTGTTTGTTTCGAATTGTTTTACAAATGCCCGCCTGTTTAATAAAATGATCTCAGCTCGTTTAAAAAGTAAGGGGATCAATTTCTTAAGGTTTAGTTTCACTTTCAGCCACAGCGAGGCTATATGTGGTCTGAGCGTATACATCTTGGCAATTGAGGGACTGGCACACGCCAATATCCTAAACACCAACCAACCGTACTGCCAATCTTGGCAGCATTTTCGTTAAACCTTATGTAAAAGTCACATGTTCATTTGTTTTTCTAAACCCGAACTTCTTATGTGAGTCAATTTAGACACTGACAACTTTCAGTGTAAAAATACATACACATGCGCGCCTTTAGTACACAGGATTTATGTATAAGCCTGCAACAAACTTGGTCCGCTATGTTATCCAATGCTTTTTAAACACAGATAATTGTCATTTATTTTATAGGCTATATCTCGGACTTTCAAGGCTACATAAATATATGTATTTATATGAGCATTATAAAAATGAGGTTTTTTTTTGTGTGCACCGATTATTACACTCATGTGTTCACGGCTCACACATGTCATATATATATATATATATATATATATATATATATATATATATATATATATATATATATATATATATATAGGTAGGTCAATAAGTAAATGGTAGTCTGAACCATATATATGTAGCTACATGATACATTCCCCGGGTTGGGAGCTTTATTATTCTTATAGGCTAATCCATATTTGTATATACACTAACATGGTCTTTATCCAAGTAATCGGATCACTGGAAACATATGTGGCTGGTTCTTGAATGGATTGCTGCACAGCTCAAAGGCTAGCTGTGTATTAAGCTGTGTTACGTGTAGGTCCCCTTACGCTGTGGAGAGTAAGTAGAAACTAGGGTGGCTTAAGTTATAAGACTATATGAAAATTTCCCATTGGAATTAGGATCGGTCGATTTAAAGAAGAAATCCTTTGCTTTGAACAAAATCTAATCTGATGTATCCGACCTTTACTCTGTATACCCAGACTAAATGGATCTATATTTTGTTGAATATTTATTTATTTTTTTGGTTGTTTTTTTTTTCGACGTATTCCGCCTCATACTCAAGAATATTTACTTATACGATGGCGGCCAGTATTATGGGTGGGAGGAAACCAGGAAGAGCCCAGGGAAACCCACGACCATCCGCAGGCTGCTGGTAGACCTTCCGACATACGGACGGAGAGGAGGCTGAACTCAAAGCGACAGCTTTGGTGGGAGGTTCCTGGATAATTGCGCTGTGTTGGCGTGCTAACCTCTTCGACCTCCCGCCATAATGCTCACCACCAGGGTATAAGTGAAATATTCTTGAGTACGGCGTAAAACACCAATCAAATAAATAAATAAATAGGAGACACGCAGTATTTTTATTCCAGTTGGAGCAGCGACAAGGGCTTGACATGTGATAAATGTATACACACAAAGAAGAAAAAATACTGTCCATTTAAGCAAAGCATGCATACGTACGACAATGTATAACAATACACAAGGAACCACTGAGACAGACACAATGCAACAGACCCCCTATTACGGCATGCTGTGCCAGGGGAAAATGACACGTAGTACTAGTGTATCTTGTAGTGTCGGTAAGAGTTCTCTCCCATACAAGGTTTCAGAAAAACTTGTTTATTTATTTGATTGGTGTTTTACACCGAACTGAATAATATTTCACTTATACCACGGCGGCCATCATTATGGTGGGAACCATCGGGGGAACCCCTCGACCATCCGCAGGTTGCTGGAAAACCTTCCCACGTACGGCCTGAGACGAAGCCAGCATGAGCTGGACTTGAACCCACACGACCGCACTGGTGAGAGGCCACTACTTCAGTAGAGATATATTTAATGTGTTCACCCAAAACCAACCTTACCTTCATAAATAATATTGTCAACCACGTGAACTCTTTAAAAAAAATAACGCGTCAACTAACTATGATGTATAGTTTGTTACATCATTATATTACCACGGTTAACAGAGGCTCGCTGCATGGTTGACAAATATCCGGGTTCGCTGCGCTGTCGTGGCCATTACGGTCGCGTGTTCAAATCCAGCCTGGACTGGGGATTAAATCATATGCTTGTCAGGTGCTTGCTGAAAGGCCGTTGTTTACTCCAGGCAGCCCGGTTTAAAACTGACCACAGACGTATGCATGACTGTACATATACTGTAATTCTTCAACCTGTTCGCATATTTGCGATTCAAGCACATTCTGAATGCATTGTTCTGTGTTGACTTATAAAATTATACTTTTTGTGAAGCGCTGAATCAGGCCAGCCAAACCAATGTAATTTTGTGTCCAAAATCAAATTAAAAATGTGCTTAAATTGCGTTGAAAGTTGCTATTTCATATAAGATATGGTTGGGGAATTAAGGTATATATATTGCAAAATTACTTTACAAAAATTCACTACAGCGTTGTGCTTACTGTATATACAGGCAAACCATCGCAATTCACCAAATATGTCTGTTTTTGGTTATTTTAAAGGGACATATACGTATAAAGTCTATATGGATTTATTAACATATACATACATTTATTCCCAAGAAAATCATCCAGTAATAGGATAGAACCCAGAAATTTCTCAGATTTATATAATATCCTATTTCTCAAAACTGTGTCAAGGATATGACCTTGCGGGTTTACTCATGGTAGATTGGTGCAATTGATTTCCGTCTACACTTATATCCATTACAAACTAGATTTCCTGGTCGTATATCCGTTTATAAATAGTCGGACGGATAATCTTTAATTGCAGCGTAAACAAAGCGGTTTTTCAGAATAGTAACGCGTTAACTTAGAATTCGGAGAACCGCTTTAAACTTACACGGCTAAAACATTCGCTCGCGCTGTGAGTATTAGGGCAGTTGGGGGGGGGGGCAGGGGGGGGGGGGGCACGGATGGACTGGATGCACTAAGCTAGTCCTGCATTCCCAGTATGTTCATTGATGACGTCATTTTCGAATATTTCCGACCAGTGACGCAAAATATGCATAAAACAGAAGGGTTACTACAAGTATATAATATGGCTGAAGAATGAATATTTTTTCCCATTTTTTGAACATGCCTTTTTTACTATAAGAAGATTTCCTATGAGCATTATGGAAGAGCCCGGGGAGAACCCACGACTACCCGGAGGTTGCTGGCAGACCTTATCATGCACAGCAGAAGAGGACAACATTATGGAAGAGCCCGGGGAGAACCCACGACTATCCGGAGGCTGCTGGCAGACCTTATCATGCACAGAAGAAGAGGAAGCCAGCATGAGCTGGACTTGAACTCACATGCAGCGACCGCATTTGTGAGAGGATTTTCGGCCATTGCGCCGCCCTGGTAGGCTAACCACGGAGGTTAGAGTGTAAAAGGTTAAAGTAGGTATATTAAATAATTAATGTGTGGCCAGAGCTTTGTTCACTCAGCCGTTTACCAGAAATCTGACGTATCATCATCATTTTCTTATGTGACATTTTCGAATAAATATTATAATTTAACTTAACTAAGCGGCAGATGTCGGTTGTGCATTATGTGCCTGTATGTCTCGGTCTATGTATACATAATATGTGGCCAATGCTTTGTCTTCTCTCCACTTATGAGAAAGATAAGGGGCCTCCGTGGCTCAGTTGGTTAGCGCGCTAGCGCAGCGTAATGAGTCGTAATGGCACAGGAGCCTCTCATCAATGCGGTCGCTGTGAGTTCAAGTCCAGCTCATGCTGGCTTCCTCTCCGGCCGTGCGTGGGAAGGTCTGTCAGCAACCTGCGGATAGTCGTGGGTTTCCCCGGGCTCTGTCCGGTTTCCACCCACCATATTGCTGGCCGTCGTCGTATAAGTGAAATATTCTTGAGTACGGCGTAAAACACCAATCAAATAAATAAATAATTATGAGAAATGTAACTTGATGTTACCACGTGTATCTAAAACCTTTTTGAAAAAATCCCTGGAACTTTGCCAAAGGACGGGGGGTTACATCTGTTCATGTGGGACGCTATAGCTGTTTAGAGCTACAAGAGCACGACTGAGAGATGACAGCGATTAATTGTAAAACTGTGGCTATATATGCAGTCGTCAGTGGTTGGAGGTGTGTGAGCATTTATGTATAACATTTTGTGTCTATGCATAGTCTTATGTTTCTTTCAGGTGAAGCATCCTCCTATCATAATGCTGGCCGCCGTAGTATAAGTGAAATATTCTTGAGTGCGGCGTAAAACACCTATCAAATAAACATAATAAATAAATAAATAAAGTAAAAAGCACCAGTATACTAATTATTGTACCTCCTTTCCAAATACTCTCTCAATTTCTGAAAGTTGTGATGTTTCTAATCATCAGGATTATGGGCATACCCAAAAGAAGCAAAGTTTAGCGGTCAGCTAATCCACTGAAGTTATAGTTCTGGCTCGCTGCGACCAACAGGCCCTTGGTCAATGAGGTTGCGGGTTCGTATCCAGCTCTCGCTTTTAAGGCACTTCAGCTTCCTCCACCCATTAACCTGACTGCTGTCATGAATAAAAAATTCTTGAGTTAAACAACAATCAGTATATTTCTTTATTTGTTTGTTTGTTTGATTGATTTTACGCCGTACTCAAGAATATTTTACTTATACGACGGCGGCCAGCATTATGATGGAAGGAACCCCAGCAGTCCAGAGGAAACCCATTACCATCCGCAGGTTGCTGGAAGGCCTGCCCTTGTACGGCCGGACAGGTAGCCATTATGATCATTGCGCCGGCGTGCTAATCCCCGCGGCCACGGAGACCCCCACAATCAATCAATTAATCAGTCAATTTGTTTTTGGATGGTTGATATATAGTCGGTTGTTCACGAAATGCTGGCGGTTATAGGTACCGATACAGGTTACTTGGAGGCCACTAATTGGATACCCGATGTTGTTAGCTTTTAGCGCTATATACTCAGTACCATACCCAGGAAATGTCATCCCAAGCAATATTCACTATTACACTCTTGTAGAATTTTAAAAACGACTGAATGAAAAAAATTGTACAAGTACTTATCCTACATTAATTATCGTTAAAGGCGACCTTGGGATACGCATTCACAGCGTAAATTACTCGTTACATGAAACACACGGATCACATGAGACTTTTGCCTCGTGGTGAGTATTTAACAACACAGCACGCTCTGATTTGCCAGTTTTGTCTGTCACTGGACAGTCACACATTTAAGACTTCAGTCTTAAAGGCATTACGAAATCATTCCAAGACTGGCGTTTAAGGAACGTAATCGGGCGTTTGGTATGATTGCCCAGGAGAACTCAGAAAGCGCTTTAATCATTCCAGACCATCGTCGCATACACCCACAAACCCTAGGAAATCATCGGTGGGTGAATGAGTTGCGCATTCGTGCGTCGATGCCGTCACAGCAAAGTTGCAGTGGTGCAGACAGCACGTTAGACACCCTGCACACTGCCATGGTGGCGAGAACACTTCGGTTAGAGATTAGAACATCCATCTCGAAGTCGGTAGACTTCGGGATCCAACCTGGATCAGGTCATACCAAAGACTGTAAAAATGAAACTTCTGCTGCCTTGCTTGGCGCACAGCACTAAGAGCTTAGAGCAAGGAAACGGTGTCAGAATAATGTGTGTGCGGTGTCATGTCTGGTGTCTCGGGCATGATAATTTTGTTGGTGGCAGCACTTTGGCGGCATGGACTCTCCCTGCCACAAGACGACACAGTATTTGTAGTCTACACTCACCCAATGACTCCTTACTTTGTTGAGTCAGTATATATTACAAAAGAGGTAAAACATAAACACATTTGCCACTTGTGCGGTATATACAAGGAGTATTTACACAGGTGAGTTGTGGCTGAGCTATTGAAATTTATATTATATATCCACGAGTTTGATCCTGAAGTACAAAACATTTGGCCTTTATAGCCCAGGTACATGTTTAATATGACTATAAATACTAACAACTGTCCATGTAACTTCGGCTGCCCTTCCTATACATCCGAGTCTTTGTCCTGTACGGCCAGCTGTTCTGGTTGGTTGAGCACTGTGAGTGGGATGTGTATTTCATCCGTGTCAATATAATGGTAGCCTACGTCACAAACATATTCAAAAATAAAAGAAGCTAAAAACATCCTGTATATAATGAAGAATATAGTAGATCGGCACAGCTACATGTATGTCAGCTACGTCATCATCAGCCAATAGGGCTATATGAAAGCTTTGACCCTGTGACCAAGCATTACTTTGACTCTTTCCGCACTATGGTACGGTCCCTCACACTGCTCGCTCTACTGGCTCTCACCGTTGCCTTCGGGCGCGAAACTGAGCTGGTGTCCCGTGTCAGCTTCACAGGGTTCGGTCAGCTGGTTCTGGAGATTCTCAACCCTAACGGAACTGTGAAGGAATGTGAAGTTTACGCCGACAGGTGAGTGTTGTATAGAAATTGTAAAAATTTCAAGTTCAAGAAATTGTTCACTTTCTGTTCATTTTTATTACCGGTATTTAGTATTACGACAATTTTTTTCCGATCGCCAAAGCCGGACGTCATAAAATATGAGATGGCTAATAAGAGCCTTCATTTCGTTAACTTGATTATCACTTAACCCCGTGCTCAATCATTTTTCACTTGTACAATGGCGATAACTTTTATGGAAAGATAAAACAGGAGCACCCGGAGTAAAGCACTGAACTTTGGGGAAGTTATTGACGGATTTTCCCGATGGTAGACAAGTACGTGGTCCTCAACGAACATTAGATTCCGCAAACGGCCAGACGAACATTATCGCCTGCTTATATTGTATGCCGCCAAGCAAATACGAATAGCGACGTCGTGAAATGTACAAAGTCCCTGCCAAAGGCCTGGACTGAGCCCTCACTTCATATGTGGTGCGTCTCAACAAGTACCATTTTTAAAAGTCTTTCGTATGACCCAACCCGGGTTTGATCCCAGTTCTCCCAATTTCGACCATACTATTTGACTGATGTTTATTTTCACCAGCTCAAAAATACGCTCTAAAACTACTTTGTTAAAGTTATCATAATATTTTGAGGTCTGAGTTATGATAGAATAGATTATGTTTCTGCAAGATAATGTGATACTCAGAACAACACAATATTCTGTTACTGGGATAACAGGACAATTTCTCCCGAGGGGATTCCAGCATGAACAGGATTTGAACTCACAGCTTCAGCACTGATAAGAGGCTCCTAACTGCGTCATTGCGCCCCGCTGATACGCTAACCACTTCCGCCACGAAAGTCACCTGTGGTATTTATTAATACATAATGTAAGATGTGGAAGATTTAGCAGTTGCTGTTAAAAAGTGGCACCAATATTTTCTGGTGCACAGGGACATATACAGCAATTGCTGCCACGTTATAAATGTAATGGAACCTACAGCTTTTACCGGTGAATATAATGTAAAATACCCACAACTCTTACCGGTGTATATAATGTACAATACCTACAACTTTTACCGGTGTATATAATGTACAATACCTACAACTTTTACTAGTGTATATAATGTAAAATATCTACAACTTTTACCGGTGTATATAATGTAAAATACCTACAACTTTTACCGGTGTATATAATGTAAAATACCTACAACTTTTACTAGTGTATATAATGTAAAATATCTACAACTTTTACCGGTGTATATAATGTAAAATACCCACAACTCTTACCGGTGTATATAATGTACAATACCTACAACTTTTACTAGTGTATATAATGTAAAATATCTACAACTTTTACCGGTGTATATAATGTAAAATACCTACAACTTTTACTGGTGTATATAATGTAAAATACCTACAACCTTTACTGGCGTATATAATGTGAAATTTACACGTCATGGATACAGCGGACCTGATGATATGTATATATGCCATCTGTTGATTAATTAATTGGTTAATTTCTCTGTCACATATGGTCTTGTTTGTTTTAAAAACCCGTTTGCACTAGTGAGCTGTTGGTTTTGCCAATCTGACGCCCATGTTGCATGGTACAATATTCATATATACCGTACATGTGTCGTCACGAAACGAATATAGTAGGCGTCCGATTTACAAGCCTGTCAACTAAACATAAACACGCAAAGCTGTGACACGTCAACACGTGTGTGAATAATACATACACTGCTATGACAGTGTAAAATTGCAGAGAAAAATAAATGACCAGTTTACTGAAAAAACAAAAACAAACAAACAAAAAAATAAACAAAAACAAAAGCAAAAAAATTATATATTATGTAAAAGTTTCCTATATGTAAATAAAGCGGTGTATACTGCCGTACACATCGTCTATACACCCCAGTATCGTAGTTATCTAGTCCTATACGCGAAATACATCACCTGCTTCTGTGGGCCATGCTGGGGCAATGTTGCTGTAAGATCACATGTTAATCATACCTTCAATATGGCTAAACAGCCATTGTTCTAATCACACATACATTAAACGTGGGTTTAAAGATGCCATGTCAATAGTTTTTATGTATTGTGTGTAATGCTCATTATAATCACGTACAATCCACTGTTATAAGACAGCCATAAGAAAGAATGACCTTCTTCCTTTGTTCTTTATAGGGGTATCTGTCTGATCAATTCTTAAAGCTAATCCATCCGCGCCATGATGAATTTAGAGTTTAAGTTTAACATTTTATACATGGGGATGAGAAAACCTTTATTCCGTATTTATGCATACAGTAGGTCATGTAGTATGTGTACTAGACGAATTGTAATGCAATGAAATATATATAAGCCTTTCGGCTGTATACAGATCCATACAATTATATATCTCTGTGATACGATTTTTCTGAGCAAAATTTCAGTTTCCCGTCTTTGTAAACTTCAAGCGTTCCCTGTGCATTAGTTACACAACCTAAACAAAGTCTCTCACCATGCAATTCCACGACTTTCCCATTCCCCCCACATAGTTTCTCGCCATGCGAGGCTAGTTTCTCGCCATGCAAATCCACGACTTACCCACATCAAAATAAATCAAATAAGTACAATAAATAAATTGCACGACTTTTCCATTCTCTCCACATAGTTTCTCGCCAATTCCACGATTTTCTCATTCCCTCCACAAAGTTTCTCGCAAATCCCACGAGTTTTTTTCGCCAATGGAGTTTTCCATTTCTTTCACGATACTGATTTCTTTCCACGATGTTTCTCGCCATTTCTACGATTTTTTTTTATTTATCTCATTAGTTTCACCAGGTTTTTCCCTATATTAAGGTCACGTATACATGTAGGGCCTATATCTAGATACGTTTGCCAATCCTTACATAGCTGTACGTTGCGAACCCCAGCAAAAACAGCTAGAGGCTCACTTTACAAACAAACTAATGTATAATTTAAAAAAAAATGCACTGATACACAGTAATTAACTCAAATTAAAGCTAATTATTTGCAACGCTGACTTTTTATAGCTCACACAGATTTTCTTTTCCGGAATCTCATCATGCATTTAGAGGATAGTTCGGTTTATTGCGGACTCCCAGCAATTAACCAGTTGTCAATTCACCGAACAAATATTGTCATTTAGAATATACAATTGGCTATAAAACTGCCCTTCTGTTGTAATTTTTTGATGATTGCGAATTGGTTTGTCTTTATGGCCACTTGCTGGACACATATGGTGTCCCAGCCCAGAGGTGAAGACTAGAGAGACACGGTGTCGTATTCACACCCTTACACGAATCATTTCGCGACAGCCTTTAACTCCGTATAGGTGTACGACAGGATGATTACATACGGGTTTGTGAAGTCGCTCATCCAGATTCCTAATTTGATACGTCATAATTAATCAAAGACCGATCGGCTAAATCGAGATGAAAACTTTTGTGTGGGTGCCCAGAAGTTTATTGAAACTAACTTAAACAGAAAAATTAGATTCACTCAATTAAAGTAATTCCCCTATTTATATTATATACTGCTAGTCGAAAAAAAGCATATATATATATATATATATATATATATATATATATATATATATATATATATATATATATATATATATATATATATAAGGCTCGTACGATGGACGTACATGCACGTACATGTAGACGACGCTGTTACCTATCTCATCTCCGCAATTTCCTGTTTTAAGTATCCGTATGTTGACTTAGTACATTTGCCTTTCCAGGAACATCAGAAAGTTCAGGCCAAATCAATGATACATATAACATATACATGTACGCACACAATGATCCAATTAGACCCTTAACCCTTAACTTTCGAAGGATTTTCGGGGCACCTCCGTGGCTCAGTTGGTTAGCGCGCTAGCGTAGCGTAATGACCCAGGAGCCTCTCTCCAATGCGCTCGCTGTGAGTTCATGTTCATCTCATGCTGGCTTCCTATCCGGACGTACGTGGGAAGGTCATCTAGCAACTTGCGGATGGTCGAGGGTTTCCCCCGGGCTCTGCCCAGTTTCCTCCCACCATAATGCTAGCCGTCGTCGCATAAGTGAAATATTCTTGAGTACGGCGTAAAAAAACACCAATCAAATAAAAAAAATGAATTTAAAGGATTTTCCAATGATTCAGTCGTGTTTTCCTCGCACACAGTGTTAAAGCTAAAGTGTTACTTTAAACACGATCACCAGGAGTTTTCTGACCACCTTTATACAGTGATAATGTTTTGACACTCGCCAATGTGTTCACATCTCAGCTCAATTAAAAGTCGGTTAATCTAACACTTGAAACAGATTTAAAATAATTTAACACTTTTAATGTTGGAACATAAACACTTAATAAAACTGGTCAGATACATGCAACTCTTGTAAGTGCAATCATTCCTCGTGGACTTTGCAGTGTTAAAGTTAACGCTAATGTTTTAGGAGGGTATGGCTTCCTCTCCGACCGTACGTGGGAAGGTCTTGCAGCAACCTGCGGATGGCCGTGGGTTTCCCCCGGGCTGTTCCCGGTTTCCTCCCAACATAATGCTGGCCGCCGTCGTATAAGTGAAATATTCTTGAGTACGGCGTAAAACACCAATCAAATAAATAAATAAATAAATATTTGTTCGTACACATTTCCTTGAAAAATTTAGATTTCTGAATTGTTGTACCTTTATAGCTGTGTTATCTTTTAGTACCATTTCAAGGAAATATATAATGAAGTATATTGCCTGAAACGAAACCTGTGCGAGGTGCGTCGTTGGTCAAAATACATGAAAAAGAATGAAAGGAGAACTACCGAATTGAGGTCACACTATATCAGGAGCATCATTCAATAGACAACTTCGGAAAACATCTGTTCATGAGAAAAAAAAAAAGACTCTTCCGTGCACTGAGTTGCATATGCTCATAATTTATGGAATATGTATTGTTGTTCCTACGCGGTCAAAATTTTTTTATTTATTTTCGAGAGAATCTTTTATTTATTGCATACTTCTGTTATTTTAGTGTTAGGTTTTGTTGAGTGTATTTTTCAACCAGTTTATGTGGCTTGTTTTATTTTCATCTGGCTCGATGGGAAACAAGATAACTGACAGTATAAGTTGTTGGCTCTAAACCACTACAACCTGTTGACAATGTTTGTAAGTAGAAATACTGTGTTAACGTGTCCGTGAGGGTTTTGTTCGTGTAAGTAAGACTGGCAACTGTGGGACAGCAGCGGCCATTTTAGACACGGAAAGCAGGTGAAGATCACATGACCAGCGATGTAGACATTAATTTTTGTTCTGTTGTTTCTTTGATCAGTGACACAATACAAGAAATATTGTCAGAAGTGCCAGAGGAAAGCAAGTTCCTGGTGAGCACAGCCGAACTGAGAGCGAAGATATCGGGATGTATTAATTTAAATACGCATACAGTTGGGACCCAATCAAACTGGCGGAGAAAGAGGAGCGTGCTGAAGGGAATCTATCCAGGTCGGTATAATATGTTGTAGTCATGGTAACGGGGACAGTTCATATATACAGGCTTGGAGTACTCCGTTTTCACTTGTAAGGGCATTAAAAGCTGTATATAGGCATTCTGAAAACAAGCTCAAATTCACAATACTCTCGACGTCATCTTGAAGTCAGAGCTCTTGTTAAGTAAATGTCGTTAAAAAGCTGACTGACAAACTTACAACTTTGTGACAAGGGATAAAATACTCCATAAGAGACTTACCAACCGACCAGTCAACCGACCAACCTACCGGCCGACAGAACAACCGACCGACCAACAAACCAACCGAACGGCCCATAGATCAACCGACCGACCAACAGACTAACCGGCCGAAAATCAAACCAACCCATCGGCCGACAGACCAACCGATCGACCAACAAACCAATCCAATGGCCCACAAACCAACAGACCGATCAACAAACCAAACAAACGACCCACAGACCAACCTACCGACCAACCGAACAGTCCACAGACCAACCGACAGGCCAACAGACTTACCGAACAGCCCACAGACCAAGCGACCGATCAACAGGCCAACTCAACGGCCCACAGACCAACCGACCGATCAATCGAACGGCTCAACCGAACGGCCCACAGACCAACCGACCAATCAACCGAATAGCTCACAGACCAACTGACCGGCCGACAAACCAACCAACCAGCCCACAGACCAACCGACCCACCATCAAACCAACTGAACGGCCCACAGACCAACCGACCGATTAACCAAACAGCCCACAGGCCAACCGACCCGCCGACAGGCCAACCGAACGGCCCACAGACTAACCGACCGATCAACAAACCAATCCAACGGTCCACAGACCAACCGACCGATCAACCGAACAGCCCACAGACCAACCGACCGGCCGACAGACCAACTGAACGGCCCACAGATCAATCGACCGGCAGACATACCAATCGAACAGCCCACAGTTGAAATCACCAGACTTGCCCCAAGAAAGATGAATAAAAATGTGAGTTAGAAACTCTCCAAGTGCATTGTTTTAAATCTGTTTGCAATCAAATGTATGAATGGTGTGGTGGGTTTATTTACCAAATTTATCATGTCCAGCACAGTGACAGTTACATCTACTACTTACAAATATATATTTACCCGTGGACAAAATCCTTGTAAACTGTATCCATGCACTGCGTACTCAGGAATACAGATATTAAATGCTCCATTAAGGAAGGCGTGGAATAACTACTCTGACATAAGCACTGTTTTTATATAGTCGCAAAACCGATGTGACATCGTCGTTATTTACTTTATTATGGTGCATCAAGGACACCACTTATGTTTCAGCGCGTTGCTGAGTCTTCCGCGGAACCCTCTATTTCTGTCTGTGTTTTAGGGAAAGCATTATATACGAAAATAAAGTCAGCTATCTCTGTTTTACAGGAACTTTTCGGTGAGGGATTTTCCGGTCAGGATCCCTCTGATGAATGTGGGAAAGAGAAAACAACTTAAGATATCTTTGTTTTTCTGGAATCTTGTGGTGCGGGCATGGAAAAATACCATAAGCTGTACTTGTCTGTTTCGAGGGAATTTTCCTGTCTGCGAAGGTGTAAATTAAGCCATCTTTGTTTTTTTTCTGGAACTCTCTTGGGTAGGAAGGTAAATATAACCTAACCTGTATGTGTTTTTCAGGAACCCTCTGGTGTGGGAAGGGGAACATGGCCATGGGGGACTCAGAAGCCGTTGGGTCATTGGTGGAAGAGGATACGTGCTGCGGAATCACGACCAGTGCCTTCCTAAAATACAGGGCCGGGGAGACGAAATACGGACTGACCAACGACGGCTCCTACACGGGCGTTAGTATTGTTTGCATAATTTGGTCGGGTGCAAGGGCATGAGAGTTTCTACCACCAAAAGCGTGTGGAAAATCTGTACAAGATGACCGTGTGCCACAAACAGACAAGCCTATTTGAAACTGAGTGAACTGAAAAATTAGAATGCTTCTGGGACTAAATCTATATTTAAATTAAAGGGATACAGAATCGATTCTTACTGGCTGATGTGAGGGATAGGCATGTCAGGGCTATACCTAGCCTAAGCTGAATTTTAGGTGTATTAGATTTATTCAAGCGTTCAGCAGAGTTTAACACCGCAAACCCTATCTCCGCGGTCAGCCAATCAGCGTCGATTCCGTATCCCTTTAATAGAAAAAGTCATGACCTGTGAGAATTGTGACTTGTGATATGTATGGCCTGTGAGATGTATGACCTGTGAGATGTGTGACTGTGTGAAGCATGACCTGTGAGAAGTGTGACATGTGAGGTGTATGACCTGTGAGGAGTGTTACTTGTGAGATGTATGGCCTGTGAGATGTATGACCTGTGAGATGTATGACCTCTGTGAGATGTGTGACCTGTGAGAAGTGTGACTTGTGAGATGTATGACCTGTGAGATGTATGACTGTGTGAATCATGACCTGTGAGAAGTGTGACGTGTGAGATGTATGGCCTGTGAGAAGTGTTACTTGTGAGATGTATGACCTGTGAGATG